>NC_138772.1:364601847-365316847 GCF_965119305.1 Pelophylax lessonae
GGAAACAGGCTGTGAAGCTGCTTCACTTCCTGTTTCCCTTAGTATGGATGCCGGCACCTGCACCTGAAGCTGATGGATGGATCGGCTAGGGGTGCCGACATGGCGAGATACCTGGACAGGTAACTGTCCTTATTTTAAAAGTCAGCAGCTATAGTATTTGTAGCTGCTGACTTTTGTTTTGTTTTTTAATACAGACTGGCGCTCCGCTTTAAACAAACAACATGGGCTTTATCTTCCTTTCTCTCCAGAAGACCAAAGCTTTATTCAGGTATCATTCAGGGTCAGCAGCTATCTCCTGGACTAAAATCCTGGCCCTGTAATGTTGAAATGATAAGATGTAAATGTTGATGCCTGCAGAAGGTTTATAATATGCATAGGTCTGCATGTCATATGCAGCTATGCTCTCTGATGATCTTTTTTAGTCTGTGACCTGGCAGTATAAAACTAAATTACTGGCTTATGCAATTACTATCCCCTCCTTTGAACTGCCTTTAACCCTGTGACCTGCCAAAGTAAAAGTCCATCACAGTCTCACACAGATTACCCTGACCCCTCTGATGTCTCTTATCCTAACAGAGCTTTACACTGAACACAGTGATCATCAGAAGGGAGCTAAATAAATTCTTTCTCCAACCTGCAGCAGATTAAATTATTCTCCTGATATGCTCCTCCCAAGCCTAGGCACCATCACTTGACCGGAGCTCGAGGACTGCTTTCTAATGTTAAAGCATACAGTATCTCACAAAAGTGAGTACACCCCTCACATTTTTGCAAATATTTTATTATATCTTTTCATGTGAAAACACTGAAGAAATGATACTTCGCTAAAATGTAATGTAGTGAGTGCACAGCTTGTATACCAGTGTAAATTTGCTGTCCCCTCAAAATAACTCAACACACAGCCATTATTGTCTAAACCACTGCCAACAAAAGTGAGTACACCCCTAAGTGAAAATGTCCAAATTGAGCCCAAAGTGTCAATACTTTGTATAGACACCATTATTTTCCAGCACTGCCTTAACCCTCCTGGGCATGGCATTCACCAGAGCTTCACAGGTTGCCAGTGGAGTCCTCTTCCCCTCATCATGGAGCTGGTGGATGTCAGAGACCTTGTGCTCCTTCAACTTCCATTTGAGCATACCCCACTAGGGTTTAGGTTTGGAGACATGGCTGGCCAGTCCATCACCTTTACCCTCAGCTTCTTTAGCAAGGCAGTGGTCATCTTGGAGGTGTGTTTGGGGTCGTTATCATGTTGGAATACTGCTCTGCAGCCCAGTCTCTGAAGGGAGGGGATCTTGCTCTGTTTCAGTATGTCACAGTACATGTTGGCATTCATGGTTCCCTCAATGAACTGTAGCTCCCCAGTGCCGTCAGCACTCATGTAGCCCCAGACCATGACACTCTCCCCACAATGCTTTACTGTAGGCAAGACACACTTGTCTTTGTACTCCTCACCTGGTTGCCGCCACATACGCTTGACACCACCTAAACCAAATACGTTTATCTTGGTCTCATCAGACCACAGATGGTTCCAGCAATCCATGTCCTCAGTCTGCTTGTCTTTAGCTAACTATTTACAGGCTTTCTAGTGCATCATCTTTAGAAGAGACTCCCTTCTGGGATGACAGCTATGCAGACCAATTTGATGCAGTTGACGGCTTATGGTCTGAGCACTGTCAGGCTGACCCCTGCCCCTACAACCTCTGCAACAATGCTGGCAGCACTCATACATCTATTTTCCAAAGACAACCTCTGGATATGACGCTGAGCACGTGCACTTAACTTCTACGTGTAACCTCTCCTGTTAAACCACTTTATGGTCTTGGCCACCATGCTGCAGCTCAGTTTCAGGGTCTTGGCAATCTTCCTATAGCCTAGGCCAGGGATGGCGAACCTTGGCACCCCAGATGTTTTGGAACTACATTTCCCTTGATGCTCATGCACTCTGCAGTGTAGTTGAGCATCATGGGAAATGTAGTTCCAAAACATCTGGGGTGCCAAGGTTCGCCATCACTGGCCTAGGCCATCCTTATGTAGAGCAACAATTCTTTTTTTCAGATCCCATTAGAGTTCTTTGCCATGAGGTGCCATGTTGAACTTTCAGTGACCAGTATGAGAGGGTGAGAGTGATAACACCAAATTTAACACACCTGCTCCCCATTTACACCGGAGACCTTGTAACACTAATGAGTCACATGACACTGAGGAGGGAAAATGGCTAATTGGCCTAATTTGGACATTTTCACTTAGGGGTGTACTCACTTTTGTTGCCAGAGGTTTAGACATTTATGGCTGTGTGATGAGTTATTTTGAGGGGTCAGCAAATTAACACTGCTACAATGTAAAGTAGTGAGTGTACAGCTTGTATAACAAAGTGTCATTTTCACAGTGTTGTCACATGAAAAGATATAATAAAATATTTACAAAAATGTGAGGGGTGTACTCACTTTTGTGAGATACTGTACGTGTTTTTTATTTTAATCATACTCTTGCTATATACTGTTGCATATCAGGAATGCATTTCTGTAGACTAAAAAGTTATAGATAGGCCCATTTTAATCAAACAATACAAAAAAAAATGTGAGTTTCGATTAAATACAGGAGAGCAGAACATTCCTGATAATAAATAATTTTCAGATATGACTCAGTAAGTACTCCAAAATATAATAATGTATGCAATAAAAGAACCGGGACACATACGAAATTAGGTGGAATCTGCCGTTATCTTAAATAAATCCATGAAATGTTGATAAGACAAGAAAGAGAAGTAGATTTTACTTTGAACTGAGAAGTGGAATGTTAACTGTTTACATTTAAAGGTTTTCCTAGGTTTTCCTAATCAGATGAAAGTGTTGTCTCCTAATGGAAGTCATATTGTTTGTAGCTTTTGTTAATGATACATCCATCTCTCTTGCAAATGTGAAAAATGTTCATTGAAATAATTTAATGGAATTGTGTAATTTTGCTTTTGGGAAGGGCATTGAATTGCTATCATATTTCATTTTTGTTGCTTTATGTTTGTTCACACATTATTTATTTAAATAATGGAAATTTGGATGCAGCAGACAAGTCGTTTATTTATTTTTTATTTTTTTATAAATGTGTAAAATAAATAACAGTTATATTCTTACTGTTTATATGTATATTTATTTTTATTTTAAACATTTTAACCAAGCCACTTCTTTTCTTGGACAAGGGAGATAAAAATAAATATACATACATATATGTGGAGAGATAGATAGATAGATAGATAGATAGATAGATAGATAGATAGATAGATAGATAGATAGATAGATAGATAGATAGATAGATAGATAGATAGATAGATAGATAGATAAATATTATCCTTAACCACTTGCCCTCCGGAAGCTTTACCCCCCTTCATGACCAGGCCATTTTTTGTGATACGGCACTGCGTTACTTTATCTGACAATTTCTCAGTTGTGCGACTTTGTACCCAAATAAAATTTATGTCATTTTTTTTACCACAAATTGAGCTTTCTTTTGGTGGTATTTGATCACCTGTGCAGTTTTGTAAAAAAACAAAAAATATATATTTCTTACTTTCTGTTCTAAAATATATCCAAAAAAATGGAAAAAAAATCGAATTTCTTCATCAGTTTAGGCTAATATGTATTCTGTTACATGTTTTTGGTAAAAAAAAAAATCCCAATAAGCATATATTGATTGGTTTACACAAAAGTCATAGCGTCTGTGAGATAGATTTATGGAATTTTTTTTTTTTTTTTACTAGTAATGGCGATGATCAGGAACTTATAGCAGGACTGCAACATTGCGGTGGACAAATTGGACACCTAGTGATCAGTGCAAAAAATATGCACTGTCACGGTACTAATGACACTGGCAGGGAAGGGGTTAACATTAGGGGAGATGAGATCAAAGGGTTAAATGTGTTCCTAAGGCATGCTTACTAACTTTGTGGGTGATGCTTGTAATGTGAAAAGGCAGAGATCCGTGTTCCTGCTTAGCATAAACACAGCTTCCCTTGTCACAGAATGGCAATCTGCCTTGTTTACATAGGCAGATCACTGTTCTGCCTGTCTCCCAAACAACTGACAGGTCCTGGTGGACATTGTGTCTGCCAGACCAGCTGATTGGGTCCCGCTGTGTCCAATCACAGTGGGAGCGGGTCGCAGGCAGCGCGCCCCGGACCCAGAAGTGCAGAATTATGTACAGATACATGATTCTGCCCAGGGGAGCCGCTTTGCCGCCATATATGTACAGTATACGTTTGGCAAGCGGTAAAGATCAATTCCTTATATTTCAGTCAATCCAGTATGTTTGGCATCAAGCCTCACTGTATACAGTTTTCATAAGCAATCCAAAATCTATTTTTCAGTATGTTTGGCATCAAGCCTTACTGAATAGAGTGAAGCCAATCATATTTTGTGATTCTCTTGTAAAGTAAGATACATTGTTTAACCACTTAAGCCCCGGAAGATTTTACCCCCTTCCTGACAAACAGAGCTTTCTTTTGGTGGTATTTGATCACCTGTTCGATTTTTTGATCATGCGCTATAAACAAAAAAAGAGCGTCAGTTTTGCAAAAATAACAATATTTTTTACATTTTTTTATATGAAATTCCCAAAAATAAAAATGTAAAAATAAATTTTTTTTAACATTTTAGGCCAATTTTTTTTTTACCATATGTTTGGTAAAAAAAAATCACAAAAAGCGTATTTTGATTGGTTTGCGCAAAAGTTTTTGCGTTTACTAACAAAGGGAAAGATTTTTGTCATTTTTGTTGTTTTTTTTTTAACGTGTAATGGCGGCGATCTGCAATTTTTTTGTGGGACTGCGACATTGGGGCAGAGAGATCGGACCCTTGACTGACATTTTTGACACTTTTGGGGTTACCAGTGACATTACTACAGTAATCAGTGCTAAACATATGCACTGTTACTGTAAAAAAGACACTGGCAGTGAAGGGGTTAACTTTTTCGAGAGGGAGGGGTTAAGTGTGTCCCTAGGGGCGTGTTTCTAACTGTGATTGGCTGTGACTTGATGTGTAAGAACAGTGATCAACGGTCCTACATAGTAGAACCGTATGATCACCATTCTCACACAGGGGGGAAAGACAGGCGGCTTTGTTTACACTAGCCGCCTGCCTTTCTCCCGCTCTAACGGACGATCGCGAGTGACCGGCAGACATCGGGTCCACCGGGCACACGCGCGGGAGAGTCCGTGACCGCGCGGGAGCGTGCCTCCGGCGGCGCTCGCTCGCTCCCTAGAGCCTCGCAGGCTAGCGACGTAGCCCTGCGTCGCTTTGCCTGTAAGGGGCTGACCACCGCCGTAAATAGTTGTGCGCGGGTCGGCAAGCGGTTAACAAACTATAATTTGTAGCGTTTCATGTACAGAATCAACCCACGTAGCAATGATCTGTAAGCCAAATATGTAGTTAGATAGATCACCATATCAAATTGGGTTTTTTAGCCCCCTGTTTGGGAATGTACCTGTGTCAATAATGTTTTTGCCTGTCAGCCAAGCTCAAAATTCACTTTCTTTTAACTACTTAGTGAATTCACCCAATAAGTTCAACAGATGGCAGACAACTGAGGAATGGTTTCTCAATTTTTTATAAACTCAGGACCTAAATAAGAAAATTCCGCACTGAGACCCAAGAATGGAATTTTTACAAAAATTTTATGATCCTGTAATAATAAAGAAACAGTACATTTTGCAGCTTTGTACCACATAATGGGAGAAGGAAGGGACTACACGTGAGAACTACTGCAGAACAAAAATACCAAACTGGTGGAATGATGTTAACTACCCACCTACAGATATGGTATGATAAGCTGGTTCTGCTTCAAATAACTTAGATTTAAAAATTCCTTGGGCTTGTTTCCATGTTTTTCTAACTTGTTACATTTAAAGTGAATCTATGCCCCAAACTTTTTTTTTAAGTTATGGATTAAATGGGGAAAGTTATAACCCTTGTCAGGTTTTATTGCTATGCAAGGTTGTGCGAGATCTTCACTCACTTTCCCTTCTGGGGACAACATTTTAACAGACAGGGAGGCGAAATCTGCAACAGACAACAATAAAAAGCTGACTGAAGTTTTAACCATTCCCCTACTTGACATAAAAAAGCATTGCTAACACAGAACACATTACGGGTGCCCTTTTCTATTTTTGTAAGCTTTAGAAGGGACAAGAGAATTATGATCTTCATCATTGTACTTTCTTCTTTACAGCAGTAGAAATTTCAAGCTATTGTCTTACTTCATAATCTTGGTTGTGTGGTTGTGTGATTTCCTGCACCCCCCAACTTTCACACACTCTGACTCTCCGGTCTGTGCTGTCAGTTATAGCCAGTGTGGTGTTATTTGCAAGTGATCTGCTAATTTGCACTTGGATACAATATCCATACCAAATACAACCCAGTGTGGGTTCCAACCCATAGTTTGGATGACACCAGGGGCATAACTAAAGATCATAGTGTCCCCATAGCACAATTTTAATGGAACTTCTTTATGTGGCATCTGGCATAACTGTTGTCACAGCTGATCTCAACATAACATAACCTATTACAAAAAGGGGGGGGGGGTGCTGGACAAAGTAAATATATAATGTACCTGCATCCTGTGTAGCATGAAGGAAAAATTGTGTTGAGGCATAAATGGACTTTTATGGTACCAGTAGTGAGACTTAACAATTTCTAAGTAAAAAATATAATTTTATTCAAAATTAAATATTAAAACATATTAAAACATATGTCTAAAACACTGACATGAATGTCTAACAACACTTTGCTCTAATAAAACAATCACATATGGAATGACCTTGGAACAAAAACCATTGTCAATTGTGACTGATACCATCTGGATGCTCAACATGTTTCGCGGGTATAGAACACCACTTCTTCAGGATATTATAATGCTCCAATAAAACAATCACAGATGGAATGACCTTGGAACATAAACCATTGTCAATTGTGACTGATACCATCTGGATGCTGGATGCTCAACATGTTTCGCGGGTATAGAACACCGCTTCTTCGGGAGCTTATAATGCTCTAATAAAACAATCACAGATGGAATGACCTTGGAACAAAAACCATTGTCAATTGTGACTGATACCATCTGGATGCTGGATGCTCAACATGTTTCGCGGGTATAGAACACCGCTTCTTCGGGAGCTTATAATGCTCTAATAAAACAATCACAGATGGAATGACCTTGGAACAAAAACCATTGTCAATTGTGACTGATACCATCTGGATGCTGGATGCTCAACATGTTTCGCGGGTATAGAACACCGCTTCTTTAGGAGCTTATAATGCAGTAAGAGTATAAAGCCCCCTTTGCTTGGGTAAGGACGAGGCATGGATGTTGCATCACATCTTAACTTTAATGCTACAATCTGTTCATGATATGACATGAACTAATCACTGTTATTGTTTTATATTATCTATTACAGCATTTGATGTTACTTCTGCACTATACTCTTACTGCATTATAAGCTCCTGAAGAGGCGGTGTTCTATACCCGCCAAACATGTTGAGCATCCAGATGGTATCAGTCACAATTGACAATGGTTTCTGTTCCAAGGTCATTCCGCCTGTGATTGTTTTATTAGAGCAAAGTGTTGTTAGACATTTATGTCAGTGTTTTAGACATATGTTATAAAAATAGAACTTTATTCAAAATTACATATTAAACTTATAAGTTGTTAAGTCTCTCTACTGGTACTATGAAAGTCCTTTTATGCCTCGACACAATGTTTCCTTCATAACATAACCTATGTCTAAATCAAGGACAGGTAGCATGAGAGCTGTCAGCATAGTCAGTACAATACCAAGGACCAGAGAAGATATAAGCAGAGGGAGTGTCAGCGCAGAGCACTAACTTTTACACTTAATTTCCCGGACAATTTATTTTTCAGTTGTCGCAGCAATAATACTAATAACCAACCACAAAGATATTTTATAATTTGACATGATTGTTACTGCACACAAATACCCTATAGCTCTAACACAAATTTATTTAAACTGTGGCTTTTTACTGAACGACAAATCTCAACAATCTTGTCAGTTTTTAGCTGAAGAGAATTTGGGACTTTGACTGTCTGAGAAAGCCAGGACTCAAGATTATAAGCTCTTTCTTGAATGATACAAAACAATGTGTGTACTTGCACGCTGCTATGTTCAAACAAAATTAATATATTTTTATATAATATGTTCATCTCACTGTCTTAATATTATTTGGATCGCTCATACCAGACACTCTCTCATAATTGTTTGTGTACTGTATAACCAAAAACTGAAAATGGTGCCGCGCTTCTGTTATAACAATGCAATGGTGATGGTGTCACTTTAACTGATAAACATTAACCAAAAAACTGTGAAACAGAAAAGAAAAAAAAAAAAAACAGTGACATTACAATATCATGAAATGGTAAACATAAACAAAATAAATGGGTTCAAGTCCTTCATCATCAACTATTTTGGTATGGATGTAGCGCTCAACAGATCATAAAATAAATCATGTTCAATGTGCAATAAATCGTGCAAAACAAAGTCTCTAGTGTCCCAATCAAGAGGGTTAAACAAGTAATGGCCAAATGAAGGAAACACAGACTTGATAGGAGTGAATCTCAAACGCCTCCACCTCCACACGTTCACCCAGTGATAAGTAAAGGTACCGCTTACCAGAACCACTGGACCCCTTAATTATAGGGGGTCATACACGCTTAATTGATCCAAACTTGATCCGACCATGCACATCCCACTCTCTCAATAGCGAGAGTGTGTAACCACATTAATGGAAAACTTCAACAACCCAGCCGTATATAGGGAAAAAAGGAACAGGCTCTCACGGTGCAGTATTTCTCATCATAAACCATTTATTTGATAAAAAAACGCACTTACTAGAAATCAATTGTAAAAGGCCTTCAGATCATTATGCAGTAGTAGGGAATGAGGAACGACGCTCCACGCCTGCGTTCCTCCAACCCGGAAGTTTACGTTCTCACGTTCCCGACGCACGTTTCGTCAGTCCGCGCTGACGTCATCAGGGGATCTGATGAAGAACAAGTGTTACAGTCCTTGTTGTTTAGCAACCAGCAGAATATAGATAAATAATCATGATTCTCTACAGATTACCACCGCTTTGTGTAACTCATCAACAGCATACAATTGCGACTTTTCCTCTACCAGATGTGCCCTCACCTGGGGAATATGACCAAAAAATAAATGGTCACTATGAGCCTTTTTCCCACCACTGGGGATAATGTTGATCGAATGATGTGGACACCTCCAGGCTCTAATCTCTTCTCCTCCGCTTTACCTCCTCTCAGTCAATCCACCATGAAAAGAGACTATACAATCTTTTTATTAAAAAACTAATGTTGATACACTCACATTTACAAAGTGCTATGAGTGCACCAGACTGTTAAAAGTATGCATCCAAATCCTATATCAGTACTGTATTTCCGGGGGTTCGGTTTACTGCATATCGTCGTGTTCCCAACACACCATGAAGTAAGCCGGTCCCTCCCCTATGCTTTAAGACACAGGTCAGGTGGCATCCTCAGAGCAATATCCTGATTAGGTCTTATGCACCCTGGATATTTAAAAAAAAATTGCAGTATCATTGCTGTGTTAAAAATCTTTAGTTTTTCAGCGTTTTTCCTCTTTTTTACCATTAGCGTTTTGCTGTGTTTTTCCCGTGTTTTTTAATGTTAACGCTTTATAAAATTTTTAGCAAGAAAACACAAGTTATGGGATCAAAAACACTCAAAAATTCCAGTTCGTGGCGTTTTACTGTGTTTACCAGTTTTAGAGAGTTTTTATAGCTCAAAACTCCTCTCAAAAGGAGTTTATTTTTTCTGCTTTTTTGCATTAGTGTTTTGCCGTGTTTTTCTGCGTTTTTTAGCTTTATAGCATTTTTAGTAAGAAAAACAAGCCATGGGATCAAAAACATTCCAGTTGACAGCATTTTAGCCCATTTACCTGCGTTAGAGTGTTTTCAAAACTCCCCACTAGTTCTGGGGTTTTTTTTCAGCCAGAAAATGCCCCAGCCAAACAATGCCGATAACAGCCTATTTGTGCATGGACACATAGGATAACATGCTGGGGAGTTTATTTTCTCCGCTTTTTTGCAGTAGCGCTTTGCCGGGGGTTTTTTTCGTGTTTTTTAACGTTAGCACTTTATAGCGTTTTTATCAAGAAAACACAAGCTATAGGATCAAAAAACGCTCAAAAATGCCGGTTGGTGGCGTTTTACTATGTTTTACCCCGTTTACTATCATAAGAGGGTTTTTATAGCTCAAAAACTCCTCTCAAAACCCACTAGTTCCGGGGTTTTTTTTGCCCCTGCCACAAAATGCAGATAACAGCCTAAGTGTGCATAGACACATATGATAACATGCTGGGAAGTTTACTGACTGTAGGAAAAAATTCCTGAAGCCGAAAACAGCTGCTGGTAAAATGTCAGGGCCACAAAAGAATAAAATAGAGAAGTGGCTCCATGGGATTATTACCCCTAACACCCATTTGTTTTATAAATACATTTTACTCCTAATAGAGGGCTATGAGATTGTTTAGTATATGACTCTCTATGGCTGCTTTGCTGGTTCTTTCTGTTTTGTGTTTCAGGTGAAAAGCTGCCTGCTGTTGATAGGAAAATTTACCTCTGCTGAGCACTGGATTGGTGAGAAATCTTTTGGCGGGACACATCTAGCCAATGAGTGTAAACTTTTACTTATATCCTCTCCTGTGACTGGGCAGAGTCAGCATTTACCTCAGGTCTATCAGCTGGACTCAACTCTGAATTATCCTCAGCCTTCCTTCTGGATCTTTTGACCTGCTCTCACACCCTCCCTCCCCCTTTGTTATTTCCCCTCGTTGCGGTCCACCTTCATGTCGGTAATGTCGCCAACTTTGTGGGTGGACAGTGGTTGGTAAACTGTTGTTTTGTTTGTTTAAGATATTGCTGTTTAAGTCTTAGTGACTAAGCATGTCTGTTTGTTAATGGTTAACAGCGGTTCTGTTTGGTATTAAAGGTTCATTAAAGGCTCATTTCATAATTAAAATAGTTTTAAACCCAATAAAGAGGCAGTGGCCTAAACTTTTCCACAATCCTTGTTGTTTGTTTATTATATATTTTGGGTATGTTCTTATGGTATGATGGGTGTTAATGGGCTGTACAATCCCATGTCAATGCTGGTAATATTCCCTCCCACCCGTGCCCCCCTTCATGACTTTTCTATCAAAATTAGTTATGCAACCATCAATCCCTCCCCTCATGCCAGGGTACTAGGTGTAATCCTGGACTCTGACCTGTCCTTTCAGCCCCAAATCCAATCATTGTCAAAAGCTTGTAGACTTCACCTCAGCAA
The DNA here is from genome assembly GCF_965119305.1 of Pelophylax lessonae. Classification (NCBI taxonomy): domain Eukaryota; kingdom Metazoa; phylum Chordata; class Amphibia; order Anura; family Ranidae; genus Pelophylax; species Pelophylax lessonae. The sequence goes on from NC_138772.1 coordinate 364,613,213, forward strand.
CATCTCTAAAATTCGCCCATTTTTAACAACTGAAACCACCAAGCTACTCATTCACTCCCTTGTTATTTCTCGCCTCGACTATTGCAACTCCCTTCTCATAGGCCTACCACTTCATAGGCTATCCCCTCTTCAGTCTATCATGAACGCTGCTGCCAGGCTTGTCCCCCTTACCAACCGCTCAGCGTCTGCCTCCCCTCTCTACCAATCCCTACACTGGCTCCCGATTGCCCAGCGAATTAAATTCAAAATACTAACCACAACATACAAAGCCATTCACAACTCTGCCCCGAGCTACATCACTAATCTTGTCTCCAAATATCACCCAAACCGTCCTCTCCGCTCCTCTCAAGACCTCCTACTCTCAAGCTCCCTTGTCTCCTCCTCTCATGCTCGTCTCCAGGATTTCGCCAGGGCCTCTCCCATCCTCTGGAACGCTCTACCTCTCCTACTCTAGCTGCTTTCAGGCGATCCCTGAAAACTCATCTCCTTAGGGAAGCCTATCACACTGCCAACTAATCTGCCATCAGCTCATTCCCTACTCTCACAACCTCTTGTAACACCTGCCCCACCCAGTGCTGTATTTTGGCCTAGGCCAACAAGGCCCAGGCCTAGGGCGGCACTATGCAGGGGGGCAGCAAAAAAGCAGCCCCCCCTCCACCTGAGACTCTATTGGTTGCTCTCTTACCCCCCTCTCTCTCTCTCTCTCTCTCACTCACTGCCTCTCACCCACCCCCCTCTCTCCCTCTCTCACCTCTCTCTTTTTCTCTCATCCCCCTTTCTCTCTCTCAGCCCCCTCTCTCTCATTCTCTCTCTCTCATCCCCCCTCTCTTTCTCTCACCCCCCACTCTCTCGCTCTCTGTTTCACCCCCCTCTCTCTCTCACCCATCCTCTCTCTCTCCCCCCTCTCTCTCTCTCTCATCCCCCTCTGTCATCCCCCCTCTCTCTCTCATCCCCCTCTCTCTCGCTCTCTATCTCATCCCCCTCTCTCATCCCCACCCTCTCTCTCTCTCATCCCCCCTCTCTCTCTTACCCACTCTCTCTCTTACCCCCTCTCTCTCACCCCCCTCTCTCTCTCAACCCCCCCCTCTCTCTCTCAACCCCCTCTCTCTCACCCCCCTCTCTCTGTCATCCCCCCCTCTCTCTCTTTGGTCTCCCCCCTCTCTCTCACCCCATCTCTCTTTCATCCCCCCTCTCTCTCTCTCCCTCCATCCCTCACCCACCCCCCTCTCTCTCTCCCACCCCCTCTCACAACCCCCCTCTCATGAGATCTCAGGGGTTCATGCTGGGACTTGTAGTCCTTCAATTTTGGAGGGAGTCACATCTGTTAAAAAAGGAGTGGGGCAAATTTACATAGGAGGGGGCGCCCAATTTTAGTCTTGCCTAGGGCAGCACAAAACCAAAATACACCACTGGCCCCACCCCATTAGATTGTAAGCTCTTCCGAGCAGGGCCCTCCTAATCCTCTTGTATTTTATTGTATTGTATATGTACTGTCTCCCTCTAATGTTGTAAAGCGCTGCGTAAACTGCTGGCGCTATAGAAATCCTTAATAATAATAATAATAATGTCCAGTGTGAATAAGTCCTCAATGCGAAGGCTCCATTATCCTGCATGCAGAAATTCAGAGACACAGTCACAGGTACGCTGAGGAGACACCGGTCACCTAGTAACGAAATGGGAAAATAGAGGGAGCCTGGAACAGAAAATGTTTACGTAACCCAGAAGACTTTTCAGCAGCTAACCAAATGCTGCACAGAGAAAGTAAGGGAGTGTTCTGACTAACACTGATTCCAAAGACTCCTCCTGTGCATCTGACGTCTGCTCTTCTTGGCTGGAGACATCACAGGGTCAGCGTCAATTGCAACCTCTCCAATCAATAATAATATAAAGAACGATTTGTGTTATCTAGACATACAAACAGATTTTCTATGTTTAGCTTGCCTCCCTAATACGGCCCTCTTCCACCTCCAGGCCCTATGGCTGCAGTTACGTCAGTGAATGACATATTGAACATTTTCCAGCAAATAGTATGTTTTGCATTCTATGCCAAGACTTATCTAGGTATTAACAACTGTTTTAATGTACAATGTTTTACATTATCCTGTCTATTGGCTGCTAACTTCTTTTCTGGGTGCAGAAAAATGTATGTGTACCGATGAAGAAGAAAGAACAGGGTTCTCTTTAACATCACTGACTACATACTCAATACTTCTGGGTCTGCTGCTGTTCTAACTATTGAGTTCAAAGGTGAGGGACAAGCAACTCACATCTGAATGAATTACATGATCACTTTTGAGAAACCACAATGAAGTACATTTTGTAGTACATAAAACTGCTTCTTTTAAGAAAAACATGTGTATGCTATATGCATTCCTTACATTAGCAGCAAGCTAAAAAGCAGGCTTTCCTAAAAACCTTATTAGGAGACGGGGGGAGCAGAACATAAAAAATTGGAGCAAATGTCCACTTCGACATCCATGTCACTGAATCTTACAATGAGTAGAGCATGTGAATTTTTTTTTTTAATTGACCCTCCCCTTTGGTCTAAAAATAAAATATTAAGGAAATTCTTAAGGGAGCCATTCCTATGTATCACAATCCATCATTATGATGGCTGGAGAGAAAAGAGGTCTATTTGGTGATCTGCAGCTGCTCTGGCTAAGAAGCAGATTATTTGTACTCCCACTACTATTTACTGCAAATGTGTATTTACAATCATTGTAAAAAGCATCTCTGGGGTACAAAGCATCTATTTGTCATAGATCTTTAATGTGCTAAACAGCCATAATGAATTATATATAAATTATATGACCAAACAGGATATTTATCACTGGATTTAGTTGCAAAAAAAAGAAAAACATATTCTGTAAACTGACTGCATTCAGATGCATTTTCTTTACATTTAAGGTAAAGGCAGAGGTTGGCAACTTAAGCAACTATGCAAGAGCGGCAGCTAAAGGATTTATCCAACACTAACCAACGTATAGTCTATATACAAACTGTTTGGTATGACTGGGACTTGAATATTTCAGGTAGATTTTTTTATTTTATATGAACTGGTTGAATTGGTATGAAATGGTTAACATATTAAAAAACATTTTAAACCATACACCCTTTTTTCGCACTAGCCCTTGAGTCCCTTTAAATATTTAAAATCGTTCATCAGATTGATTGCAGAAGCAAAAGCTTTTTGATCAGTGACTGAACTACGTTGGTACTCCTAGATTGTAAGCTCTAACGAGCAGGAACCTCTGATTCCTCCTGTATTAAATTGTATTGTAACTACTGTCTGCCCATGTTGTAAAGCGCTACGCAAACTGATATAAATCCCGTATAATAATAATAATAGTGCAGAAGAACCTAGTGTAAAAACTAAACATACGTCTCCCTATGTCTTATATCAAAAGTTTTTTTAAATTTATTTTTAGATTACCTATAAGTTTATTTTTTTGGCCTCAGGTTTGTGCTACTGGTGCACCGATTTTGTGTTAGGCTTACGGGTTCAGTGTTAGGAATGTGTGAAAATGTATAAGGAAATTACAGAAAATCAAATGACATATAGAGCAATACAGGTAATGTTTATCAGAATGAAAATGAAAAATGTAATAAAAATGAAAAAAAAAAAAAGAGTATTTCACAAGGTATAAAATTAAGTAGTGATATGTATTAATGCATTCTTACACAAACTATAGATATACTTTACAGACTTTGAATTATATGTCATATAGTCATCAAATTCTTCTTCTAACCTCTGCAGTACGGTGTGTTATCTGCTCACACCTGGAAATTGTTCAACTGTTGTAGTGATATAAAGACAGAATGTATTTCTAGCTCTAATGTTTTATACATGATGATGCAAAATGGATGTCTCTTGAGCTTAAACAAACTGCACGGCTGTCTACACTGTGCATAACATGTAGTACAACAAGACTCCAGCAGAGAAAAAAATCTAGACAAAATAATATGACTTCTCTTAATTTAGGACAGCATAGTCATAGAAATGTCAGCAAAGGAGGAACCCAAAAAACAAAGATTTTTTTTCTAAGTAACAAATTGCTTAAATATTTCAATGCCATTTATTTTTACATCTGTCATTGGTATAATGTTTTACTTTACTTCTATATTTTATTAATGTATAAGCTACTTAATTTTCCAAATATAGCTTAAAAAAAAAAATACCAAAAATGAGCTCCCACTGTAATTATCACCCTATCCCTAGCGCTATTTCCTGCACACTTGTAGGAGGGGTGCAGTGTGGTGCGGCGGGAATAAGACACAGTCCCAGTGCAGTGAAAGAACTTGTACTGAAACAATGCAAAGACAGTTTACAAATAACCCAGTGGGAAGGCCGCTCAGCCAGGTACACTCACAGGTCCAACAGCATGGAGCAAGCAGGTATCAGCTATACTGACAGTGTCTGTAGAATGCAGGCTGGTCATCCTGCATCCAAGCAGGCAGATGTCCAGAGAAGTAGCAAACCCTACACTTACCCTCCTCATCAGGAACCTTTTCCTGCTCCTAGTTCTGTCCCTACTAGGCGGGGTACCTGTCCCTACTATACTAACTTGCAAATGTGCACCAAGGCCTTAAAAGGTTCTGCCTGACCCAAGATGGCTCCAGGGGTCACATGGGGTGGCAGCATCCAATGGGATACTTCCCCAGTGACTGGGTAAACCATAGAGAATCCCTGTTCCTCCTGACTTTCTCTCCCTGCAGTGCCACTACGGGAGTTCCACCTGCAGTGGAGAAAGCAAACTGCATCTGCCTACACACTCACTGTCTTGCAATCCAGTACCAGTCCACTTCCTGTGAGTCCAGAGGGCCAAGGACCCACCTTTATAGGGAACATCATAAATCCACCCTAAGCTCACCAGAGAATTATGTAGGGAGCAGTACCAAAATCATTGGCCCAGTCTTTGCAGCATTTAGGATCATCAATAAAAGAGGGTCGTGATGTTGCATTACCGGACTGAAGACAGCAAGATTTAATGCAGGGGTTTCTGACCTTTTGACCTTCCTGGACCACAATGTAAGAAGAGGAATTGTCTTGGGCTACACATAAAATACACTAACAATAAGAATAGCTGATGAGCAAAAAAAGTCAGGCAGATCACAAGTAAAGGATCACTGATATAAATAATATTCCTATCTGAGTAATAAAACTTCATTTTTTTCAAATATTTTTTAATATAAAAGTAAAATGAGTGCGCTATTTGACACTGTTTTTGATAAACTACCGCACCAATATTTGGTTCGATGGATGTAGTAAGAATTCTCAATTAATTTTAAAGGTGCTTGCCAGATATTTTGGTTCTAATTTTTCCCTTTGTATGCTTCAACCTAGGAAATAGTTGCTCACAAATATAGGTACTGCCGAAAACTGATGACATGAATAAGACGTGATTGTAAAGAGTGGGTACATTTTCCTTGGGTAGATAAAACCTATAAAAGTCCAATAAATAGACAGTCAAATTTTTCTCCGGCTGCATGTGTTCGGTAAGTGTAAATGTATCTTTACAAAAAATTCCAAAAATCTTTATAATTTTGTGTTGGGCCACATTCATTCCCATATTGGGCCGGCCCATAGGCCACAGGTTGGACACCCCGTGATCTAAAGCATACATTTTTTTTTTTTTAAAGATGTGAGGTAGTCCCAGCAAAGCTGGAGTTGGATTTAAAAGGAAATCTGGGTTTTGTCTTTGCATGACAAAGCAACAACATATTACATGCTGGAGGTGAGGGGCAATATAAGGAGCCCAAAAGCAGTGCTCTTTTAGCTCTGCAGTCATCTTGGAAGAGGCCATTCTTTAGTTTGGAGACACTCTAGAGGTAGTGAGACCGTATGGTGCTCCTTACCATCCAGAATAATTGAACCATTTCAATATACCTACACCTTTTCAAGTTAAAGCACCCTTCGTAACCTGTGGTTTTTCATTAGGACTGGGGTGACTTCTAGGCTTCTGAAATTCTGGGCTCTGTTGACCCTTATGATATACTGATATCCACCCACAAACACTTCCATAGCCAAGATTAAGTGTCTCCAACTCAGTTTTATATCTTTAATTCTGATTGTATGTCCTACTGACAAAAATAAGATTGCGCATCTTCACTGCAGACCTACAATTTTTCATGAGCAATATCCAGAGCTAGATATCTCCTGAAGAAGCTATGTACTGTATATGTAGCGAAACATGTTGAGAAAAAACTGTTACACTTGCTTGATCAACATGTAAAAACTTTCCTTTATTTGGTTTTTAACATTTGTATGAATAAAATGTAATATTTTTATATACTACTGTATGGTTTCTATGGCACCCCAAAAACCTTATCATTTGGCACAACTTTCATTCAACAAACATTGATTTAACACTCCCCTTTCCAGTAGCACTTACTAACCTTTCCTTCCTCCAACCACTGCTCTGTTTGACCTCTTAGAGAGAAGAAAATACCTGGTATGTCTGGGTATATTATCTATTTTTGGAACTTGTGTCTTGAAGACTTCTCTGTAGCATTGCATACTTACAAGCAGCAGATTAGGGGACCGGAAACATGGAGAAAATTCAGTTTCCTTCCTCCCATGCCTTTATATTCTCTTTGCAGTTTACCGCGGGGGTTGTCACATCCAGTTAATAGTTTTTGTTACTGGAACTTCAAAGTTAAGATCCTAATTATTTAGTAAATCTATTAACTAATATCAGGTAATTCCAACACAAAATTTTTAGTTTGAAGTGAAATTTGTTTCTAAAAAATAGAATTAAGTATCAGATAAGACATTCTGTAGGCACAAATAACTATCCGAAGCACGTCCTTTTTTTTTGAGAGATGTCATTTGTTCTTGATGTAAAATTGTAGCAGTTAGATATATGATTTGTGAGCTCCTTTATACAGCACAGAGCAGCAGGTGAGTTGCTGGTAGACAGAAACTGTGTCACTTATCACCTGATTCTTCCACCTGGTGGGACAGTTACTGAGGTGAGATGAAATCTTTAATTAGAGGTGTCCACAGGAGCAACTGTTATGAGAATGAAAAATCACAATGGATGCATGTTTTTTTCATTATTTCTTGTCACATTTTTTAATCAATTTAATTAGGCACATTTTGTCTGAGCTCTTCACTTGTAATATATTAGTTTAGCTTCTCATCAGGACTGACATGGGCCAATTAGTGCAGTGTAATTGTTAACCTAGGAATTAACTACTCTAAATACACATAATGTAGAAGAAATATGAGAGGATCTCAGGAAGAAAAGGGAGAGAAAATAACGCAAGAAACATAAATCAGATAAACTGTATGCTGCATTTATGATTTTATGCTTACTGTTTTAAACTGGTATTGAATTCATATTTGTAAAGACTGCTGACAGGCAGGGTCTTTATAACAGAAGGGATCCTAGTGGTCTCTTCTGTCATAAATGTCTCCTCCTGCTTGTCAGCAGTAATGTGATCACACATGTGCAGCTCAGACTACATTTATGGCACCTGATGTGTGCCTTGGTAATGTGACTCCTGCACGCATGCGCAAGAGTCACATCATCAGGGCCCAGTCATTTAAGCAGCAAAAGAGATAGAACCTGGAAGGAAGACCAGGTAAAGATGGAAGTGCTCGGGACCCGCGACAGTGCGGCGCTGGAGGCCTCCGTTTGATAGGTAAGTCTGCCATAATGTGCTAATATGCCAGACATACTATCATAGAATGGCACTGCAGGGGGCCCATTTTTATAATTGTTTTGGAGGAGTTTACTACCGCTTTAACCACTTGCTGACCGCTCACATGGAGCGTACTGCGGCAAAGTGGCTCGTTATCATTCAGCGACGAAGGTCTACGTTGCTGGACTCCCCCCCTTGTGGGCGGCACGCGCGCGCCGCCGGAGGCTCACTCCCGCTGTATTCAGACACAGCGGGAGTCGGGCCAAGGGAGGAGAGGTGGTGATCACCGCCGCTCTTCCCAGATCCTCGGGGATCGAGTGAGGAGATCCGCCCGCTTGTGTAAACAAAGCGGGCGGACCTCCTAAGTGACAGGCAGGGACAGATTACAGGATACAGCATAGCTGAACATGCGATCTGTGCCTGTGTCACACAGTCCCCTCCCCCCACACACGTCAGTAAGCACCAGGCATATATTAACCCCTTGATCACCAATAAAAGTTAACCCCTTCCCTGCCAGTGTCATTTTTACTGTAACAGTGCATATGTATAGCACTGATTACTGTAGTAATGTCACTGGTACCCCCAAAAGTGTCAAAAATGTCAGTTAGGGGTCCGATCTGTCCGCTGCAATGCCGCAGTCCCGCAAACAAAATCGCAGATCGCCGCCAGATTGCCGCCATTACTAGTTAAAAAAAAACAATAAAAATGACATAAATTTCCCGTAGTTAGTAGCTGCGATAACTTTTGCGCAAACCAATCAAAATACGCTTATTGCGATTTTTTTTTTACCAAACATATGTAGCAGAAAACAAATTGGCCTAAAATGTTAAAAAAATTTAGATTTTTACATTTTTTTGGGAATTTCATATAAAAAAATGTGAAAAATATTGTTTATACTGCAAAAAGTAAAAATCGCACAGGTGATCAAATACCACCAAAAGAAAGCTCGATTTGTGGGGAAAAAAGGACATAAATTTAATTTGGGTACAGCGTCGCATGACCACGCAATTGTCTGAATCGCAAAATATGGCCTGGTCAGGAATGGGGTAAAATCTTCCAGTCTTAAAGCGTTTAAAAATATGCTCATTGAGAATTTTTTTTTCAAAGACATGTAGCTAAATACATTTTGGCCTAAATATATGACAAAAATTGAATATATTGGATATTTTTTAACTGTCAACGTAGAAAAATATTGTTATTTTTTCAAAATTGTCGCATTTTTTTATTAATATCACAAAAAATGAAAAGTGCAGAGGTGATCAAATACCACCAAAAGAAAGCTCTGTTTGTGGGGAAAAAAGGATGAAAATTTCATTTGGGTACGGTGTTGCATGACCACGCAATTGTCAGTTAAAGTCGCACAGTGCCGAATCGCAAAAAAAGTGGCCTGGACGTAAAGCAGGAAAATCCTCCGGTCCTAAAGTGGTTAATATAAGAAGGAGTTTATTAGATAGATAGTTTTCTATAGCAGAAAAAATTGGGTGTCATGTACAGGTGTCAGGGAAAACAAGACATGAATGTTACATGTATAATACCAAGAGGTGTATAGATTTCCACAGCCTCATATCCTAAAGTCATAAGAAATAGCAAAATAAAAGTTACTTTGCAGACCACACAGGTGCCTGGCCTTGCTTGGGTATATAACATTCAAAAGTTGTTTTAACTTGTTTAAGATTTTTCAGTGTCATCTTGAAATTTCTAACTAGCTCTAAAAGCAGGACTAGTGAGACTGGTTAATAAGAGTTATAAAGACACTTTTCATAATGTGGATAAACTCCCACAGCCTCTTTGCAACCACTTTCTGTCTACATGTATGCATTCCAGTAATGAATGCATGGCATTTTTTGAGGGAGGATTTCAACAGGGATGTTCTAAAATGTAACGTGTCATAAAATGGCCCCTTTGTAATCTCCATCTTTTAACTGTGTGACAGAATGACAACAAAGGATCACAATTGCAATACGGGGACGGAGCGCTGTCGCCCTTTAACAGGAAGCCCTTGAACAAAGACCCGTATGGCAGGAACACCAGGTCTAATGAAAGCTACAGATTTTAAAATGTTGAAAATTATTTTTGAAACTACATGTTGAAGCTTATATGAGCTTTTACTGATGTGGTTTATGAATATACTTTAACTTCCTATGCATGAAATCTAATTTGTCTGTGTACAGCTACTAAGCTACCTACATCTAATCAGACATTGACATAGACTTTTACCCTAACCAGTGATCTCCGTGAGGACATAGGAGATCTACACCCCTTAAAGTGTCAGACTTGGAAGGAGGATTTATTATTAATTAAGTGGTGTTCAGAGACGCAAGCAGCAGGTGAGGTGAGTGTTTACAGTCAAGTTCATTCGAAATAATTTTTAACAGTTTTATTTTCACAATGGGGTTGCTTTAGGTTTTATGGATTAGGGGAGATTTTAGGGTTAACCAAGGTATAAGTGTTAGGAAACTTGCAAAAAACTTCCAGAAGAATGGAGGAGAGGTTCGGAGGAGCTGTCTGGAGTATTCATGAGGACCCTGACCAATCCCCAGCAGATGAGTTGGCAGGGGGCAGGCCACCTCATAAAAACTCAGGGTCAGCCCAATAGTGGCAGGAGAGTTTGGGTGGAAGCTGGAGATGAAGTGCTAAGGAGGCTGTCGGTGACCCTTAAGGGTAGCCCCCTAGTCTGGAGGCGGGGATGATCTCTGGTCTGGGGCTCGGGTGCTAGAGGGAACCTATATAGCACAAGTGGAATCCTTCCTGGATGCATGGGAGCAGGTGTGAGGATAGCAGAAGCCAGTGAGCACATCCAGGAGATCTCCAGGGAGAAGGCAACCGGGTGGCTGGTGAGTGTGACAGTCTGGGATGACTGTGGGAAGATTAGCCAGGAGGGCTAGTGAAAGGGGAAGCTGTATCTCAGCTGGCAGTACCTGAAGAGGTGGCGCTGGGATCAGTAGCCACAGGAGAACAGCTGGACACTGGGATTTTTTCTACACATCAAAGCAGCCCACGGCCCCTGCCTGCAATGGGCAAATTGCTGGAGCTGACAAAGTACCCTGTCAAATCCCTTCTGAACAGTGTGCCAGCGGGATCTGTGATTTGTTCTGCAAGCAAGTTTTGGGCAGGAGGCAGAAGAGCAGTGTATATAGAGATTGTGCATAGAGACTGTGTATAGTTAAGTGTCCCTGAAGAGTTTTGCAAGTCTAGTGGTGCATCCCAAAATATCCCTATCCCCATCCAAATCCCCCCCCCCCCTAATTAAACAAAAAAAACAAAGCATTGGACTGTTTCCTGACTTCAGTGTGCTTGTGAAGATGTGGTGTGCTTGGCTGTGCAGGGTGGGGGATTTCTAACTACTTGCGGCTTCTTCTTAGGGGGTGCTCTACACATGTCTCAAACTTGCATGGGTGGCCTAATCCACTCACATACTTGCCAGTCACCATAAAGGCACACATTAATTTAAAATGAGCTGACTGCCAAAAATGTACTACTCAGTAGCAAAAGATTATAGTCACACAGCTTGACCCTTAAAGGTAATATGCACTTTGCCCAGGACAATTTTAATGTCAGCCCCTTCATCTCCTTATACCTACCTTTTTTTCATTCCTTCAGCACTGTTTTCCAGTGTAACATGATAGCATTGAGCTCACTCCCCTACCTCTCACATGACAGTACTGCTGCTTGACGATTGCCCACTCAGGCACCTAGCACAGTCACATGAGGGCATGGTGAGAATCATTAACAACTTGGAGCTTACACAGGCCCTGGAGAGGAGAGTTGTTGAATCTGCCACTGGCCTTGAGGGATTTCCCAGGCCCTGTTATGAGGGAGGGTCTGCGTTTGATTAATCTGGAGAGAATCCCTTTGCCATGGAAGGAGAGCCAGGCCAAATCCCGAAACTTCAGACTCTATGTGAAGGGCAACTTGAAGCATCGCTCGCCGGAGAACCATGGTTGTCCAAGAGTGGAGTGTGGCGGTGTGGAGGAGACGATGAACAATTTCTTGCGTCATTGCCCCTTCAATATAGAAGTCTATAAGCGGGTGGGTGGGGCTCTGGGTATCCCTTTCCTTTCCTGCTTAAGTTATGCAAAGTGGTCGTACGGGTGTTTTGAGACACATCGGGATTTTGATTTCGAGACACTTTTTCTAGTTAGCTTAGTAGTCCGTTACTTCAAGTGGAATGCACGGTGTCAGGTTTTCACTCGGAAAAAAGTCCTTCCTGTCGAGGTGGTGGTGTACAACATTCTGGGCGAGGTTGGGAAGATTCAGGGTCTTGAGAAGGACAGGTGGCAGTCGGGAGCCTGGGAAAAGGCGTGGAGGAATGTCAGGTCCCCATAGCTGCTGTCCGTCAGTCTCTGGGTGTGCGGCTTTTCTTTCTGTCCTTTCACGTCCTCTAGATTTTTATAAGATTGAATTTTTGAAAAAAGGCTGCATGCATGGGTTCAATGTGTAATAGTTTCTTAGCCTGAGGGGGTGTTTAGGTGGAGGTTAGGGCTTTGTTGAGTTTAGTCATGATAGTAACAATTTTCTGTTTCCATGCTGATGTAAGCTATTTTTGTTTATATATTTATTTAATTTTGTATATATGTAAATATGTTTTTATTATGCTTGTGAGATTTTTAATAAACAAAATTTACACAGGGCTTCTTCTTCTTTCAGCTCCCACAAATAAGCAGAAAGACGGGTCTGCAAAAGGAAAGTATGTGTAAACAGCTGATAATGAGGTTAGCATTAAAGAACACCTATTACTTTACCCTGCATGGGCAAAACTCATCTTCATTTTGAGATGATACATAACAATGGGCTCCCAAGAGATATCTATTGAGGAGAACAGAAAAAGCAACTATATACCAGGTGAAAACAAAATATGGACTCATCAGATAAAATACAGACTTATGAGACAATTCAAGATGTATAGCTGCACTATTTAGACTAATAATCAGTAAAACAAAAAGTCAAAAGTCAAAAAACAGTGTAGTGATAGTTCACCGTAAATTAGCTTCCTCCATAGCTCCTTGCACAGTCCCCTGGGGTCACCCTCACCTGCCTGACTCTCCATGCTTTGTGTCAGGCAGGTGGGGGTGACTCCAGGGGACTCTGCAAGGAGCTATGGAGGACGCTCATATATGATCTGTGTGGGATGTCATATAGTGCCATGGAAGATTCTTTGTACATGAGCCTATATCGACTTCTCCTAATTAGAGGGTCAATTCAGTCTAGTAAGCGTATGGATGTATGGTAAAGGGTCACTGTGATATAATTTCCTACTCTTTGATGACCTTGACCATCACTTATTTGAAGTAACAAGAGCCACACATCTTTACATTCCCTTTGCACTTGTAATAGTTTCGACTTTTCACTTTTTGTTCTACTCATTATTAAAGTCCCAAAATCCAAAGTAATGAAACTCCTCCGATTATAAATTATGGTGACACAAAAATAAAGATGACTAAAGGTGATGGTTCAAATGGTGATATTGAAATCCCTCCACTTGGTGAAATTCCTCCTTACCGGGCGGATATAAAGTAAGTGCAAAATATATATGATATTCCAAACAACCACTTCTTGTGACCACACAAAAGAAATAGTGCTCTTCACCGTGCGTGTAAAAACCAAGATGGCCTCTTACCAGAACGGTAAATATACAGCACTCTGCAAAATCATGGGGATTATCAAGCTGCTCCTCTCCATATGAATAGATGTGGCAGATTCCCAGGGTTCAGCAGGGCTTATATCATCCTCTCCGACATGAGCATGTAAAGTAATAATGACCGATAGTGCATTACCCTTTTAAAAGCATTTATTAAAGATAAAAATGCACTTACATGTAGGTGGTATGATATTGCTTGAAACAATATAATAGAGCAGTGAGGAAATTTCTGTGCTGCTCGTGTCCGGCTGCAGTGCGGACTCCGAGCGACGTAGTGACGGCACGCCTCCTTGCTGACGCATTTCCTCCGATTGGATGTCTTCAGAGATAGGAGGTGTTCGCGCGCCGTCCCTTCCGCCCTTTTATGCAAAGGGAAACCACCTGACTTCCGGTGTCCACAACAAAAAGCCCCGGAAGTTGTCTGTATGGATCCCGATTTTTAAAGATGCAATATGTGCAAATTCTTTAAGATTATATATAAAGACTGACAATAGGATTGCAGCAAGTGCGAACAGAGTCTCCATATAAGGGATATTATCTTATGTGAACTCCTTATTCTACATGATTGTCAATCCTTTTCGGTACCGATATAATCTTATTTTGAGGGAAATACATAAAAAACTTGTGAGCATGGATTAGCAGCACAAGTACATCCTTTATTAATATATTATTAATTATATATAAAGTCCATATATATAAACATTAGTATGAAAATTATGAGTATATTGAATGACTTGATGAATGTTGTCCGAAAGTACTTCAAAATTTTGTTTGCTTTTAACCTCTGATTTTGGTTTGAGAGAACTTTCGCAAATTGAAAAACACATACACTGTTTTGTTTCAAAAATACCATCCTACTCTTTCAAATGTTTTTATCACTGCAGTAGAAAACAAACATCGATTTGACCCCACTAATAATTAGAAAATCTAACAAACGTTTTTTAACTTCTTCCCCCCCCCCCGCCGTACGCATATATGCGGCCTCTCAACAGGTGGGCCTTAATGTTGAGAAGCCGCATATATGCATATCTAAAGATAAACAGAACTGTGTCCAGAGCACAGGCCCTGTGTGTTCCCGCAACAGTTACTGGTGGCTAAATTAAAGCTCCTAATCTCTACTTGCGATCGGGAGTTTTCCAATCATGTTACTGCTGTGACAGCCAATCATGGTGTTCACATGATCAGAAATTCCCGTCCCGCCTCCTGGCATCTGAAACCCCTTAAAGGGCTGGGAGCGCTGGCACCAAGGAATGAAGAAAAACAAATTCAAAAATTTTTTTACTAGTGTATAAGCAGCCTTAGTTATAGTGATTCTTTTGATTAAGCCCAAGCCAGAAGTAAAATGCGTCAGTAAGAGAATGCAGTTGAGGGATCTAAACATTTATCATCTAAAACATGGATTTTGCTGCTGTGCTTTGTTTTAGCAAACCATCTACTAGTTTAGCTTTATCCTCAATAGTATTTGTCTTGACTGTCTATATCTGAATTTGTGACACCGCAGAAAAAGAAGTAAAAACAATTTACTTCATCATCTCGCTTCATGTGAATTCTGTTGACTCTGGCTGTCCAGTTGGTGCACCAACAGTTATATAATGGTCTCTATTATTTTGCTATAGCCCGTAGCTTTTATGAGAACCCTTCCAGTTTCTGTTATGTGACATCAAATCATTTTTCAATGGAAAGTGTCCCTTGAGCAAGTATTTACAATATGTATGTAGCCTTCCACATGAACAAACTTTATTCAGTCAGCTTCAGGCCAAACTCTGCTCTTCACATGTCAAATTTCTTAATGGACAGAACAAATCCAGCATGCTGCATATAAGAAAAGGCAAGATGTACATGTGGCCTCTACAAGCATAATCCTGCTATGTCACTAACCATCATTTACGGAACAGTTTACTTCTATTGGACGACAGTGGGCCTGATGCAGACCTCTGGGTAATTTCACTTTCTACCTGTGAAATATGTAACAGGAGCAACTACCTTGAAACAAGAGTAAATGTGCCCAGAGACAAAGTCACCAAAGCTATGTTTATAGATGTGCATCTGATTACGTATTATATATGTAGACTGAAATAGAAGGGTCATTTTTTAAAACAATAAAAATTTTTTTTAAAAAATAGTAGGAATGTTTAAAACCACTTATTTACTCAGTATGGCTGAAGTAACCAAGTATCACTAAATTGAAAAAGAATACTGCAGAGCCATATCAATTTTATTTACATATGCCCATAATTTTAAGGTGAACACTGAATTTAAATTCTGCTTGTATCGAGCACAAAAGGACATTGATCAACCCTATATTATATATATTTACTTAGAGCCAAGGATATCCATTGCTCAAGAAATTGTTACTGAAAATTTACTAAATGCACACTGAGGTTAGATTCTTGCCCATTTTTCATATATCTCCTGATTAAATACTTGCAAAGGTTAAACAGATTTCATAGGGGTCCTGCGAGTCTTTGGCTCAGTTTCAGGTCCCAATTCAGGCAAAAATTTGGGCCTGATTCGTCCCTGAGGCTAGGTTCACACTTAATATGGATGTCGCTCACAGCAGACGTCTGGTGCATCGCAGTTCTCTGTTTCAGGGACGAATCAGGCCTGAATTTTTCCCTGAACTCGGACCTGAAACAGAGCCAAAGGCACACGGGAACACTGTGCAATCCGCAGCCGCCAGGGGCACACTCTCCTGTCATGCGAATTGAATGCGGGTCATGCGAATTGGATGCGAAAAACCCGCATCCAATTCGCTCTACCCAACCTCAAACGGAGATCCAGGACACACCGGACCCCTGCTGTGAGCCACATCTGATTCAAGTGTGAACCCAGCCCTACTTGCAGTAAATGCAATGTGTTCCTTGTGCTGAAGGCTGCAGAAGGCTGCAGAATTATTTGAAATATTCTGTCCTCCAAACCCCCCCATAATCTCCTGGTGCCGCAGGGGTTAATAAAGCTTAGGTACCTATCATATGCACTCATCAAGAAAGCTGACTATACCTGCCCTTTCTTTAATAAAGCTGTACTATAGCTTCTTTGAATGAAAAATGATCTATTAATGGAGGAGGTGGATCTTTCAATCATCAATCCATTCTCCATTCACAGATTACGTTTCATTCATAGAAGCCACAAAACAGCTTCTATGAATGGCGGATGGGGGGCAGAAAGGATGGGTATAGTTGGCACTTTTGATAAGCGCATATAACCCTGTGGCCCTGGAAGATTGTGGTGACGGGGGGATTGGAGGATAGAAGTTTTCAACTAGTTCTGCAGCACACACGACACATTAAATTAACTGCAAGTAATGTCTCTTGTGTTTATTTTTTTAAAACCCTTTTAAACTAAACATGGGCTTTAACTAAAGGCTTGACCTGTGCAGTATGTACTGATACATTTAGTTCCACAGAGAATTTGGCAGCCTTGCTTCAAGGGAGAAGAGGAAGGGGGGCTACTGGTTACCTTATGGGCAAGGTGAGCAGCAAGCATACAGTATGTCTGATCTGCCATTAGAAAATCTATGTTCACCTATATCACTGTGTGCTTTGTACATTTATAAATAATGAATGGTGTATTCCTAGTTTGAATTATTAACATGGCTGCTTCTGTGTGATCTGCAGGATTTAATTCTTAAATAACTGTTAAGGTAAACAGTAATACGTAAATAGCAAAAAATAAAAGTATTTTGCTAGCTTGAATAATTTGTTTTATAACCTTATATCTTAAAGAGGAAGTAAACCCTCCTCAGGAAGTTGTACCTATAGGTAAGCCTATGATAAGGCTTACCTATAGGTACTGTAAATATCTCCTAAACATGTACCGTTTAGGAGATATTTACCTTTAATGCAGCCAGTGACGTCACTGGCGCATGCGCTCTGAAGGAACGGCTGATCGTGCCGTTCCTTCAGAGCCCTGTGCCGTGACCGTCGGCTCCCGCGCGCGTGCGCGGGAGTGACGTCACTGCGGCTCCGGCCAATCAGATGACCGGATGCCGCGATCCCGGAAGACGAGCGACATGTCATGTCGCCCGTTATACAGGTAAGAGAGCGGCACGGCGGGGGCTCGTTCTAAGGTAAGTATTTCATAATGAGCTAGTATGCGATGCATACTAGCTCATTATGTCTTTCTCTTGCAGGTTGTAAAAAAAAAATAAAAATTTTTAAACAAGTTTACAACCTCTTTAAGTTTAGAAAAAAAAAAAAAATATATATATATATATATATATATATATATATATATAAGAATTCCCAGCATAGGTGCTGGCTGTGGGTCCCCCTGGGTCACCGGGTGCAACAAAAGTACCTTTGAGCATGTTTCTCCAAGTGTGAGCACTGAGATAAGAACCAGTCCAGTATCTTTGGGTTTTTAGGTTTATTTGGGAACTTGGGTGGGAGAGGGGATGAGTGGGATACTCCTGCGACTGAACTACACACAACTTGACAGGGACTCTGAATAAATACTGCTTGACACTGATTAGCGCTGGCTTGACGCTGGTTAACGCTGGCTTGACGCTGGTTAACGCTGGCCAGATGCCGGTTAACGCTGTCTTGATGCTGTAACTTCCCTTTCTACTGCGGAAGTCCCTTTTTAGCTCCCTGAGGTACTCTTGCCTGAGGTAGCTACTTGTAAACCTTTGCTGCACTGCCGAACACTTCAGAGCCCACACTGGTGCCCACTTTCACTTCCCTGTCTTCAGGGCTTTGAACACTTGGCACCCCCTTTCACTGCCAATACTACTGGTAAGCTGGCTCCTGGTGGATACCCTTGACCTTCTGGAGTGGTCCCCTTTCCTAGGCAGACACCTGGGCAGATATCACGATACTGTTTTTCCTGAAGACTTCCGCCCAGCAGCTCCACTCGGTCAGCAACACTCCCTCTCTGCAGCACAGCTCAACCTCCAGTCCACTTAGGCCGACTGCCTGGACCACCTTCACTCTCTGACAGGAGGAGAGACAGCCGCCACCTCCTCCTGGGACTGATGCTCCTGCCAAAAGACACTCTGTCACATGCTCCCCACAGATTTATCTCCAATCCCAGGGTGCATTGCGGTAGACTAAACCCACTGAAACAGTCATAAACCCTGGTGTGCCATTGGCTAGGTTTCCTCTACTGAGCAACAAGATCCCTCATTGAAAACAGTGGGGAGACTCCCCAGACTCAATAGACACACCTGGAAACATGTGACAGCTAGCTAACAATTCAGGCCCCTCTGATAAGCAGACAGAGCCACATATGCATTTTCCTAGCACCTACCTAGGAGGGTGCTATATCTATATATATATATATATATATATATATATATATATATATATATATATATATATATATATATACACTATATTGTCAAAAGTATTGGGACGCCTGCCTTTACACCTAAATGAACTTTAATGGCATCCCAGTCTTAGTCCATAAGGTTTATTTTGAGTTGACCCACGCTTTGCAGCTCTAACATCTTCATCTCTTCTGGAAAGGCTGTCCACAAGGTTTAGGAGTGTATCTATGGGAATATTTGACCATTTTTTCTGAAGCACATTTGTGGGGCTAGGCACTGATGTTGGATGAGAAGACCTGGCTCACAGTCTCTGCTCTAGTTTATCCCAAAGGTGTTCTATCCAGTTGAGGTCAGGCCATTCAAGTTCCTCCACCCCAAACTCGCTCATCCATGTTTTTATGGACCTTGATAAAACTACTTTGTGTGCATCAAGATTTTACCTTGCAAAGGTACTGGCGATATCATCACTGTGCTGCACATAGTCAGCAAAGGTGTGGGAGGGACCCAGCAGCTCCTCCCATTATAAATTGCCTGCAGACAATTACAGAGGAGGTGGCAACAAGACCACTCATCCTGCAAAAAGAGAAAGAGTGGTAGTGACTGATCTTCATTACAGGAAGCTCCTGCAGAGAGGCAACATCTCACACTGGATTACTGCACAGATCTAAATAAATACACTAAACACACCTAGATTAAAAGTAGAATATGTATTCTGCTTGTATTTAGTCAATATTTACTTATCCTGGAGTTCAGCTATAAGAATCCTTATCAATACTCCTTTAGCCTCTTTTACAGGTGGTCAAAATAGGTCCACCTATCAGTTTTTCAGGCAGACTTGATCAGAAGTCTTATGTTACTCTTTGGGTGGCTCAGTGTTAATGGATGTCCGAGTCTGTCCAGGTCCCAAAAAAAAAAAAAAAAAAAATAGAAAAGGTCTGCATCCTCTTCCATTTTTTTGGACCTAAATGTGATGGAGCGGAGGAAATCGGATGTAAATGGGTGTCAATGCATTTAGCCCCTTTTATACAGGTGGTCAAAATAGGTCCACCTATCCGTTTTTCAGGCAGACTTGATCAGAAGTCTTATTTTACTGTTTGGGTGGCTCAATGTTAATGGATGTCCGAGTCTGTCCAGGTCCCCAAAAAAAAAAAAATAAATAGAAAAGGTCTGCATTCTCTTCCATTTTTTTGGACCTAAATGTGATGGAGCGGAGGAAATCGGATGTAAATGGGTGTCAATGCATTTAGCCCCTTTTATACAGGTGGTCAAAATAGGTCCACCTATAAGTTTTTCAGACAGACTTGATCAGAAGTCTTATGTTACTCTTTGGGTGGCTCAATGTTAATGAATGTCCGAGTCTGTCCAGGTCCCAAGAAAAAAAAAATAGAAAAGGTCTGCATCCTCTTCCATTTTTTTGGACCCAAATGTGATGGATAGGAGGAAATCGGATGTAAATGGGTGTCAATGCAGTTACATCCGGTTGCCCATTGATCTAACATGGATCTGCAAAGCTCTAGCAGCAAAAAAATTAATGGACAGAGGTGGACACAAAATGGACAACATTTCCATTCTGCTTCAATTCAGCATGGGATCTGTTCACAGGCTGCCTGCTGATCGGACCAGACCGGACATGAGCCATGTGCAACCTATCTAGATATTGAATACAATGTGAATATTTATAGCTCCAATAAAGTATTGGGTTACAGATGTTTACAGGACTCTGCATAGGCATATAAAATTATAGCAGCATACTATAATTGACTTTCAAAATTCTTCTTTTGTATATCATGTAGCTTAACCTACTGAATCTTTTTATTTTATTACTGATTTATACTCAGATTCCCCCAACCTCTATTATCAACATAAAAAACCTATAGGCCACATGATTTCACCTGTGCAATCCCATTATGACGATTTCTTCTAGAACAGCCTTTCATGCTCATACAGTATACTTTATACAAAATGTATGCTCATGGTAGGTGTGATTAATAATAAGACCATTTGAGGCCTTAGTACAAAAAAGTTAAGCAATACTTCAAGTTTTATTGGCATAAAGTGACCACCGCAGATGAAGAATTTCTCCTTGTTTCGGAGCACCGCTGTCAGAAATGAGACTGGTCAAGCTGTATTTATATGTAGCATAGAGTAAGGCAAATTCTAAATTCGGTGTCTGAACAAAGAAGAGCCTACTTGATGACAGCAGGAGAGGTACCCATTAATCACAGGAGACAGGAGGTGGCAGTTCCAAATCTCCGTATTCCTAGGAGTAGGCGCTAAATAAGCAGTGACAGAGAGTTTTTCAGGTCCTTGTCTGGCTCCCCTGAGAGGCTGTTCCTTTTGGAGGTAATCTGGAGCGAACCTTCAGCCTCACTCATAATTCTGCATGTTAAGTAAAGCGTTCACATTCTAGTCAAAAATGACTCATGTCCTCTTCTTTGTTATTTGCATCACTCTTCAGGAACTTTCATTGCCAGCCTTTCTGAGACTATGTAGGCTGACAGGCCCAGGAAGGTTTCAATTCTCTGAAGAAATATAGATTTTGAAGGTGTAGCTACCAATATTAATCATCACTGTTCCTGCAGCTGCTGCTTTGTCATAAAGGGTTTTTCTGTTGTTGTTTTTAGGTCACTAAATGTGAATATGTCACTCCTTAACCAGATTCACCTTCAGTAGACTATACCATCACCAAACAGAAATAATCAGGTCAACCAAGCAGAATTTAAAACTTGACAGTGAATTGTTTAGTAATATTGCATTTTAGTGCATGGGTGCGTCATCACATGCCATCAGACATGAATTTCAGCTATTTATTCTCTGATTTTATTTTTTAGTGAAGGTTTGCTCTTGAGGCTGCATTCACACCCGAGCAGAGCGTATTTCAAGTGATTAGCCAGTGGGGTTTTTTTGTGCATTTTGTTGCACAAATACACACATTTTTTAGGTGTTTTTCATGTGTTTTGTAAGTGTAACCTAGATGCTGGGCTACAGCAATATGGAGAAGGAAAGATTTACTAAAGCTGGTGCACTCAGAATCTGGTGCAGCTATGCATGGTAGCCAATCAGCTTCTAATTTCCGCTTCTTCAATAAAGCTTTGGCAATAAAACCTGGAAGCTGATTGGTTTCTGTGCACCAGATTTTGCACTCTCCAGCTTTAGTAAATAACCCCCATTGCCTTTAATTCTTTCCTCCCTATACAGAGATATTAATGTTATGCTGCACCATTCTCCTCCGGCAAGAAGGTTAAGAGCTAAAGCCAAGCAAGCCCTTAGACTTCTATGCAGAGCTCTGAGATTGCTGGGAGTTGTAGTTTGAGACTGCAGTCATATAATGGTTAAGATACAGATCCCAATAGTGCAGTAGGAGGAGTGGAGAGATGATTTTAATTAAACTGCCTAGGAAAGTTCTTCCACTTAGCAACGAGGGAGTTTAAGGGACAGCACCTCTGTGTTAATACCACTATTGATCACAGAAAGGTTTTGAGGGGAGACCAAAGGGGCCCCCCTTTAACAGCGAGAGATCACTGCAGCATCCCAGGGACTTGTGAAAGGGCTATTCACCCATTGCTGATACTGAGCTACTGATAGCAGAACATCAAGTGTACCAAATCAATACCGCACCCATATTGCTCTATATACTGCATTTGGTCCAAAGCTAGATTGCACCCACATCTGAACCACATCTACCTTGCGCATGTGCCAAGACTATACCGTACCTATATGGTAACTATACTGTATGCAGGTTAACTGGGACTGTCATTAAGTGTAAAAAAGCTCTTAAAGGGCCCCAACTGTAGCTGGCAGTCAAAAGACTGCCCCTCCCATAATAATTATTCTGTAAGCCCCCTTTGTTCCCCTGCCATCTCTGCTACCATCCTCCATTTCTTTTGGACAGTGTATACCAAGTCAATCTACGACTAGCATTGTCACCATTGATGCATTCTGGCAGTATAGTTCCAGCACTCTGTAGAATAGGCTTTACTACTGCTTACTGCTGCACTTGAGATGGCCTTGTTACTGTTTATGCTGATCGGAAAACACCAAATGTCATCTTATGCTTAGTGTTTACTGTTAATCAGGTTGGGGGGGGGGGTTTGTGGGTGGGGGTCTTTGGGGGGCTCAATTGAAACCTGGAGTGGCACCGTCCACTCCTTCCCCACGCCCCCCCCCCCCTAGATCCTGCCATGCAGCATTTACTTACCTGGCGCCCCTGCATTCCCTACTGCCAGTGCTATTGCAAACACGACAGCCTGGGCATCCCTCTAGGTGTGCTAAAGAAGCTGAGGGTAAAGGGGGGGGTCAGTCTGTCAGTGCTCAGACCATATGCCACACACTGCATCAAATTGGTCTGCAATGCTGTCATCCCAGAAGGAAGCCTCTTCTAAAGATGATGCACAAGAAAGCCTGCAGTTTTCTGAAGACAAGCAGACTAAGGACATAGATTACTGGAACCATGTCCTGTGGTCTGATGAGACCAAGATAAACTTATTTGGTTCAGATGGTGGCAAGCATGTGTGGGGGCAACAAGGTGAGGAGTACAAAGACAAGCGTGTCTTTCCTACAGTCAAGCGGGAGGTGGCAGTGTCATGGTCTGGGGCTGCATGAGTGCTGCCAGCACTGGGGGAGCTACAGTTCATTGAGGAAACCATGAATGCCAACATGTACTGTGACATGCTGAAGTAGCTCCCTTCAGAGACTGGTCTGTAGGGCAGTATTCCAACATGATAACGACCCCAAACACACTTCCAAGACAGCCATTGCCTTGCTAAAGAAGCTGAGGGTAAAGTTGATGGACTAGACAAGCATGTCTCCAGACCCAAACCCTATTTAGCATCTGTGGGGCATTCTCAAGCGGAAGAAGGAGGCGTGCAAGGTCTCTAACATCTACCAGCTCCCTGATGTCAAAATGGAGGAGTGGAAGAGGGCTCCAGTGGCAACCTGTGAAGCTCTGGTGAACTCCATGCCCAAGAGGGTTAGGGTAGTGCTGTAAAATAATTATGGCCACACAAAAAATTGGACACTTCCACTTACGGGTGTACTCACTTTTGTTGCCAGCGGTTTAGACATTAATGGCTGTGTTGAGTTATTTTGAGGGGGCAGCAAATTTACACTCTTATACAAGCTGTACACTCACTACTTTACATTGTAGCAAAGTGTCATTTCTTCAGTGTTGTCACATGAAAATATATACTAAAATATTTACAAAAATGTGAGGGGTGTACTCACTTTTTTGAGATACTGTATGTACTAGCTGCTCCCACCAGCCATGATCTATCCTCATTGCATAAAGAAGCACAGAGACCCAGTAATGATGCTAAAAGCAAAGAAAACAAAGAAAGGGCACACCGACCTAGCGCATTATCCTCAATAAAAGGCTTTATTTGTGTAAAATTAAAAAGTGGCTACTCACAGACATAGATGTAAATATAGCATATCGAGCTCATTTGCCCAAGTGTGCGGATAAGTCCAAATAATCTTCCATAACCGATGAGATGACGGCTGACGCGTTTCGAGGCTTAGCCTCTTCCCCAGAGCCACTGGATCATGACTCGCTCCTTGGGTAAAATAGCAATGTAATGAACCGACCCCTCCCCCAGATTTGAGAGACTCCTCCCACTGGGGAGTGGCTAAAAATATCACATCATTCCCTCTTGTGACACCCTTACTAAAGATCCTCCAATGGGTTTAGCAGGGGATCCCCATGGTGGATACTTCACAGTCTGATCTATAGAGTAGCACAAATTGGTCAACATGGGTAAGGCTAAGCCTCGAAACGCGTCAGCCGTCATCTCATCGGTTATGGACGATTATTTGGACTTATCCGGACACTTGGGCAAATGAGCTCGATATGCTATATTTACATCTATGTCTGTGAGTAGCCACTTTTTAATGTTACACAAATAAAGCCTTTTATTGAGGATAATGCGCTAGGTCGGTGCGCCCTTTCTTTGTTTTCTTTGCTTTTAGTACCGGTGGACTACCCCAGTCCGTTATGGGCAGCAAGACCTTAGCCATCTGAGAAGCCAGGTGTGAGTCCCGGGAGGAGTGTGTTCGGGAGGCTTGGATTCCAAGCGCAGGAGAAAGGTGTTTCACCTAATTGTTTTTTGGAGTACCCAGTAATGATGCGACTGGGTTTAAAGTAATTTAGATAATGAAAATGGAAAGGTTTTATTTAAAAACTTTTATTAAAAAACTGCTTTAGCAACTCCAGGCAAACAGTTAAATACAGAAATGAAATACATATATGGGAGCTACAGAAGCTGATTTACCTGCCAGAGCATTTGCATTTCTGTCCATCCAGTCCTGCAATTTACAAAAGACCCCCCCCCCTCCCCCCAATCTAACACACCACACAGCCCTGCCTGGCATGGGAGGAACCTTATCTTTCTGTAGTTTCATTTTTGCTTACAGGTTCCTCCACAGCCCCACCCTTTGAATGGACAGTAAAGCTTTGCTTTCTCCTCCTATCAGCCAGCTCCTTGCACTGCAGTACAACTGATTGGCTCTTTGTGCTGCTTCTTCCACCCCCAATTGGAGCTCTGTACAGGTACTGCAACAGACTTATACCAAGTCTGTTGTATTAATAAAAATATAAAGCATATTATTTGTGCATTTATTTTATTTTACCATGAATCTGTCATTTTGAAAAAATATATATGCAAAGGAATAAATCACAGAAATCATATCTTCAAACATTACATCTGTAGCCCTGCCCCCTGGGGAGTGGCTAAGTATACACACATCCTCCTCACTTCTGTTGCCCTGAGTGCTGTCCAAACCACTTTACACTATAGGCTCTGTCATTGATAAGACACTACCAGTTTTGCAGTAAAGAATCAGGTTTACTTATCTTTAACTTGCGTTTTGTAAAATGCACAAACAGTTTCAATAAAACAGTCAATACAAGAACACCAATGATAAGAAAGATCCTGAATACTCAATCTAGAACTGAATACGATTCAGCACTCAGGATAAAAGGGCAATCCAAACATATATATATATATTGTTATATAATATAGGATTAATATATATACTGGCAATCTTTAAATACACTACTCATTAAGTGTAATGCGAGAGTGACCACAAATCAATGCTGTACGGTAAATAAAAGTAACTCCAACTATTACTGGTCTGTCTTATTAACTCGAAGATCCAGAAGCTAAACTATCTATCAGAGTGTACTCTGGATTCTGCAGGGGTCCCCCTTTACATTAGATTGCAAGAGTCTCCTGGATGAGCAATGCCTTGCTAGTCTTCGCCAGCAAAGGTGTCCTCGACCAATCCAGTGAAAGTATTTGTAATCCACGGTAAAGGTGATTAATTAACTGTAATCCACCACAGGAAATAACTATAAACTGTAATCCAAACAGAAAGGGGAGAAGATAGGTTCCTGTACTCCACAACTGGTAACCAATCTAGTACTGAAAAGAAGGGCAAGGCCTTCTGATCCGCCACGCACTATTCAATGCTGCAGTGTCCAGTGGCGACCGTTTGAACAAGTGTGGCTTTCTGCTTGAACTGCTCTGCAGACTTGCCCTGGCTCAGTCTAGTAGTACAGTAAATACTTTAAATCGGATCTCTCTCACCCAATGAGATGAGCTCTGTGTCCCACAGTCCACACCGTCAGTGTCCCGCTCTCCTCAACAACACTCGCAGCCTTTAAGGGCATCCCTCCGCTTGGTCAACCACCGAGATCCTTCCGCACACCGCTCTCTCTCTCTCCGGTGTCTGTCAGCTAGGCTTCCGGCCTATCCTTCTCTGCGCTCCACAGTAGCTCTTTTCCCTCCTCACAGCGCGCTGTCCTCGAGGCAAGAGAGCGACTCTTTGTCCCGCCCCCTTTATAAAGACAATCCCAACTGCCCCTGCAAGGCCCATTGCTCCCTGGGAGAATAGTTCAATCACACGGACATTCCATGGTCCTTACTCCTCCCAGAACTATATCTCCCATATTTCAATAAGTCAGTACTTGAAGAAACTTTAATAACAGAACGAACAGTCTGAACAACTCCAGCCTTGCGACCAGGCTACACATCAATAACAATAAGAACAGCATAGTGATCCAGCCATGATGTTGGTTGACAACTTCCCCAAGACTGGCCAGAGCTTATAGACAAAAAAAACAGTAGTGCAAAATAACAAACAATACACACAGGGCAATGACATACATTGGAATAATACATCATAGGTAGGATCTAGAGTAGTAAACAATGAAGGTAGGGTTCCCTGAGAGCTTAGGATATATTTTAGGTCATGATGGAGGTGGAAACAGGTGGAGAAGAAGGTGGGAACAGGAATGAAAGGTGGAATGCACTTACATACACAGATGCAGACAACAGCACTAATGTCATCATGTCAGGGCCACTCTCTATATAAGCACCAGAGAACAATCAAAGAGGAAGGGAACCCTGTATATTATGTAACAAAACTAACAGTTATAATCCTTCATCGCTCCTTTTACTATTGATAGCGAAAAAAACATTTATCTTCACATACATTTTGAGTTGTATGTTAGCAAGATTGTGCTAGGCTTGTACAGAATATTGATTGCACATTAAAGGTGAATTAAATTAAACCAGGCCTCGACAAATCCCGGGCGCCAGGTCGCATTTGCGACTAGAATTAGCGACCTGGCGCCTGGGGTGCCCTGCTTGAGCTGTCCTGTCCCTTTTGCGCCCCCCACCTCCTCTTCGAGTTCACGGACTTCCACGCCGTCCAGAAATTTAGTCCCCGGCTTTTCGGCCTTCTTCTGTGAGATGAGAAGCTAGGGGAACTGGCGCCCTCTTGTGGTGGCCGGGAGTAATGCATGTTCTCAATGCCTTTTCTTCTCCTTCCAAAGAGGAGAAGAGAGGGAAGTTTTTTAAGGCTTCATCTCTCTGTCCAGTTACCTTTGCTTAAAGGTAAGTGGACAGGGAGTGTGGTTATTATTATTAATTTATTTTTAAATGTAAAAAAAATAATAATTTTTTCTTTTTTTTTTAATTATTAAAAAAATAAATAAAAAAATGTTTTCTTTTTTTTTCTTCAATTCTTATTAAAAAAAAATATATATATATATAAATATATATATATCTTTTTTTTTTTTTTCCTCATCGCCGTGCCACAGCCAAAGGCCCCTTTCACACGGGCTGTCTGATCAGGTCCGCCTGTCAGTTTTTCAGGCAGCCATGATCGGACCGTTCAGTCTCCTCTATGGAGCAGTAATCTGCCGCCATCTGACCCTGCCCGCCAAAAACAGACGGATGGTGGTTCTATTTTCTATCCATCCCGTGGATCCGATCAGATGGCATCGGATGGAAAGAGACAGACAGTCTGTTTCCATCCAATTGCGCTATATAGGAGAGTGGGGTTCTAGTCGTATTTATGTGTAAATTTAGTATCAGTTTTATTAAATAAAGCTTGGTTGTTAGTTTAAAAAAAAAAAAAACTGGCTCCTAACTTTTTTAGCTGGCTCCTAGATTTCAGGCAAATTTGTCAAGCCCTGAATTAAACAACCAGCAATGTATTCAATACATCTAAATTATCATCAGCATTCCAACAATATATTCAATAAATATATCATCAAAACACAAGACAAGACATTACTTTACCCTCAAGCATAAATGATAACACATAAGGACTCCACTTATTTGGTTATAGCCACATTACATGTTTTTACAAGTAAGAATGCAAACCAGAGTGTGCCATGAGAGGGAGCATACTGCTTACTTTATTTGACAAGCTGCACTGAACGTCACAATTCAGCCGATGATTTAACAGAATTAGAAATAGCTGCATGTTACTACAGAAAGTGTCTTCTCACTGATCTCAGTTGTCTCACCCCACTCTTCCTTAGCTGTCCCACCCCACTTTCTAGCAAAGAAGCTTTGCCTATTAAAGAGCAATTCCAGGCAACAAATAAAATCTGTATGGTGTTGGTGCTATCCAGCAAACGCTGCAGCTAAGCTCAAATATATACAATGGAGATTGAATTAAAACCCAATTTCCAGGACATATGTCCTTTAAGTACCCGAAGTTTAGTTAAGACAGTTGAGCTTTATATATATCTTCGATCTGCAGTTAAATGAGACAGTAATTGATCTTTAGTGGTGATACATCACCACTATTTGGGGGTTATTCCTATTGAAAAATAGGGCATCTTCTGTCATGGGGCACCATTGGTTACAATATTGAAAGGGCTACCTATCTCTTACCCTGCAGGGGGAACATATCCCCAGATTAGGAGGAAAGGATTTGGAGACCCCTCTTTTGGAATAGGTGGTCTTCCCCTACCTCAAACGTGATAATCACAGTGATTACATTCCCTGTAAGTATCAATGGCTATACACACTCCTTGAATGGTCTTTGGCTTTTGGGGGAATTCTACTTCTCTCAGAGAATCATGGGGTCTATTACTGAAAAGGGCTTCCTATGTATCTTTTGCTCTCTATAGGGGACTACAGCACCAAGGATTGGGTAAAGCTATTTGAGACCCCTTCTTTCCAAATAGGTGGTTTTTCCTGATTTTATGAGCAACTACTGATCAACTTTGAAATAATATAATGTCCCTGACCTAGACCATTTGTGAAGGTAAGAGAAGCCTGTGAACTAGTTCAGAATGGGAGGTCCCTTTGGCAATTCAGTTTCATAATTTTCACTGATCCATTTTTCCCTCCTCTCTCTATGATAGATGAGCAAATGCTCCCTTGATGTGCTGAAGTAGAGGACAACACTATTCATTTATATACTCCTCTTTAAATACCATTCATTTGGACTCCTTATACTAGGTGAGCCTTTTTGCTCAGTTGGCTGTTTCTTTCCCTTAGTCAATGTAATGCTTTTTTTGATCTCCTTCAGAGGATCATTGCATTCGTTTTTTGATATGCTCACTGTCCTAGGAAAAGGAAACAAGAACCATTCATTCTTGGCTCTAGCTTCTGAGAACATAGGATACATTCCAAAGGAGGAATATAGCAGGGTGCGGGGTGTCAGTTTGTGGTGGGGGTAGGTGGGTTGGAGTTGTGAATGGGGGAGGGATTTCCTGGCCACCTCCAGGGGAGAAGTAGTCGCAGGCGCATCTTGAATATATGAGTATGTTGTATTCTTTCAGGAGTGGAATCAAAATCCCTGATGAAGATTTATATGCTATTAGTTACATTATTGAAACGCGTTGGATCATGTACCACTCCTTAAGTAGCACGATGTTTGCTTTGTTTTTATGTATTTGACGGACCATTTTGTGAATGGCCAGAAATGTTGTACTATCATGTTGAATTTTGAAAAATGAATAATTGATAAGGATTAGAATTTACCTTTAATAAACAATTTTAGAAAAATTATATCTTCCGCATGTAATCAATTGTTACCTTTAAAGTCCCCGTCCAAGAAGGGGGTTTTCCTCAAAAAAAAAAAAAAAAATACAATATATTACAGAGCTCCTCGACTGGAAGGTGGGTGTGTGAGCTTCCCTGCTTGTGCTTCGTAACTTTCTTTCTCTGTCTGCTTGTAAAATCACCAGTAAGATGAAATGCTCTAAGGCAGGTTTAGATTTGATTGCTGTCTGTAAGAAATCTCATCATACTGACATGTTGATACACATGGTTGTCTGTATGTGAGACAGCAGGGAGACTGCAATGGGCATTGTGAGACTTCAGCTTCAAATGGCAAGTGAAAAATTAGGCTAGGTACACAACTGACAAATAATAGCTGGGGACCAAAAATGTCCAGGTTTCTGCATCAGGTCTAAATTTCTGTATAGCAGACATAGGTTATGGCCTAGAGCAAAAAGGCAAGGTACAAAATCACCAAAACATCCTGTTGTCAACTGTACGTAACACAATCCTCTGTATCATAAAATGTTTTGAACTGCAGCCCTATCTGGGCAGAGTTTGATGCAGTTGGTGGAGTAGTGTACTGTATATGGTTCATTCACTTTTGTTCCACACATCTAAAACAACATTTTGTCTTGCAGTAAGGGGTTTAGGGCACATATGTCAAACACAAGGACCGTGGGCTAAATCCGGCTCGCCATACACTGTTATGTGGCTCTCCCACCCAGTTTTGCAGCCAGAATGTGGCAGAACTAAATTCTGCCACCTCCAGCTCTCACCCTCCACTCCAGCTCCCCGTTGTCATTTGTAAAAACAGAAGCCCTCTGTGTTTTCCAGTCGACAGCTTTGCTTTCTGCGGCTCCTTGAACTAGCCGATCTCTGCATAAACTCACAGCGGGGCGCGTTGGGGACAGATCTCAAGAATCTGGGAGAGAGAACGATCTCCCTGCAAGGCTAGGTAGAGCCATCTACACAGAAAGGAGAGATGCAAGAAATCTTTTGGGGTGGAAGAGTTTAAGGGGCACACTGTGCATAGCAAACCCCTAAAGCCTGAGCTCTGTACACTGCACAACCCTGGACTCTGCTCGCTGCACACAGCACACCCCTGAACTCTGCACATTGCACGTAACACACGCCTGAACGCTGCACTCTTTACGTAGCACACCCCTAAACCCTGCACTCTGACACATAGCACACCCATGAACTTTGTACTCTGTATGTAACACACCCCTGGACTCTGCACTCTGTACATAACCCACTCCTGAACCCTGCACTCTGTATGTAGGGCACACCAGATACAACCAGCCCTTTGGGGGTAACTATACTGCTGATGTGGTCCGGGATGAAACTGAGTTTGCCCCCCCCCCCGGCGTAGGGGTTAAAGTTCACCTACTCTTCCATTTGTCAGTTGCAGTCTACTGACTGTCTCTTTTGGTCTCTCTTCCTCCTGGCATGGTGTATCTTGCATAGTTAGCCATCCTACTAACAAGCCCAGATGGCATAAGACTAGCCATTCAATTGTTTTGTTAGACAACAGAAGACAGGTCGTCTAGGGTAGCAGGATGTATAAATCTAGCCCTGATCTCAATATAGTTTATTTTGAGCAGCTAACATCTCAGCCCCAAAAGCAAAGTTAAAGTGGTTATAAACCACTGAAATGAAAAATAAACAGAACATATCTCTCTATAGTGTGTTCTAGCCTCAACCCAAAGCACCTACTGTGGTTCTTCTCTGATCTCCCACTTCTATGCTACTTACATGAATTACTTCTGATAGGTTAGCTGAACACCACAAAATGCTGGGTGACAGCTCTGCTCCCTCCAGCACAAAGCAGGTGGTTGACAGTCTCTTCAGTGCACATTTCCCTATTATTCTGTGCAGAGCAGGTGTGTCTTTCCCTCCACTTAGGTCTCATGCTGCATTGATCTCTCCTCTAGTCTGGGCAGTGTGGGGAATCAGAACCTTACCCCCTGCTCACAGAAGCTGAGACAAATCCTTTGATCTGTGTGTTTTAGAAGAATGTAGAGGAGAGAGGGCGGCAGATAAACAGATACAACTTATGTAGTGGGATTTGCTTCAACTTTATGAATCACCTAGTCAATTCACCGAGTATATGTAATGTTTTACAAGCACTTTTAAATCATAGCCATAAATAGTTAAAACACAATCCTAACAGATGATGAGCACTACTTGTCTGAGAACTAACTACTGTCTAACTTACATGAAAAGTAAATTCAATTGTTTCAGCAACACAGAGCTCAGGATCCACAGGTATGCCATGGTTTCAGCCTTCACAAGCTCTTCCAAGTACATTTCAAACCCTAACTACAGCTGCAGCTATATGCCTGGGTTGTGAAAAAAGTACATTCCATAGTGATTTAGTAAATTGAGAACCCACTCTTTACTTTTTGAGCATTTTCAGAAGTCTAATCAACCAGGGAAATTCAACTCAGCATATAATAAAATATTTTTGGGCAGAGGTTTTCTTCAGTGAAATCTGCAGATTACAAGGAGCAATAGGTGTTTACATTAAGGATTTGAAATATATACTGTATATATATATATATATATATATATATACATATACAAATCTTGGTTTTTACAGTAAAATTCAAGCTAAGTCCTGTCCCATCTACCAGACATTCCTCAGGTCAGTGAGGTTGTTCATTGACTTAAAGGTCCAATCTATTTCACAAAATACTGATAGATTTTTTTTAGTTTTTAAGATACTGTAATATAAAGCAAACCGTAGCATAAACAAAGAGACAATTTAATGACTTGGAGGGTCTGGGTAGGTACGAGCCTACAGGAAAAGGTTAGATGTTTATATCAATTTAACTTTCAATATGTCTGGAATGTATAAATCTTTTTTGGCATGCATTTTCACTGAATATAACCTCTGCTTATGTATACTGTATTTGCAGATACTCATGTTAAATTGTCCAAGTTTGTGAGAGGAATACTTCAAGGTTGATATACTTAATACATATCTTTTCCAGTCACTTTCTTTTTCAGTGAAAGTAAGAATACTTTTCCTGCATTACCAACAAATAACAAAAAGGGGTTTCCAGGTCAACAGGTGAGGGTGGACTTGGCCCTGTGGCCAATATGATAGTGATATGTTTTTGGATGTTCAAGCTCAGGAGCTGTCATCATTATCCTTTTTTGTTGGATCTTACTTTTAGGCCTCATTTACATGGGGAGATTACATCTTTGGCCCATACAAGGCAATGTTTTACTGGCACAGGGAGTGCACAGGTGTTGTGTGTATTCCCATGCTGGCAGTCCAATTACTGTCATTTGGGACGCAGAAGCTGCTGTTCTCAATATGACAGCTGTGCTGGTGTGGGTGCACAGCCAATATGACATCTGTGCGGGTACAAGTGCACAGCCAATATGACATCTGTGCGGGTACAAGTGCACAGCCAATATGACATCTGTGAGGGTACAAGTGCACAGCCAATATGATATCTGTGCGGGTACAAGTGCACAGCCAATATGACATCTGTGAGGGTACAAGTGCACAGCCAATATGACATCTGTGCGGGTACAAGTGCACAGCCAATATGACATCTGTGCGGGTACAAGTGCACAGCCAATATGACATCTGTGCGGGTACAAGTGCACAGCCAATATGACATCTGTGAGGGTACAAGTGCACAGCCAATATGATATCTGTGCGGGTACAAGTGCACAGCCAATATGACATCTGTGAGGGTACAAGTGCACAGCCAATATGACATCTGTGCGGGTACAAGTGCACAGCCAATATGACATCTGTGCGGGTACAAGTGCACAGCCAATATGACATCTGTGCGGGTACAAGTGCACAGCCAATATGACATCTGTGCGGGTACAAGTGCACAGCCAATATGACATCTGTGCGGGTACAAGTGCACAGCCAATATGACATCTGTGAGGGTGCGGGTGCACAGCCCCAAATGCACTCAGGGTGCTTTGGGGCTGTGCCCCCGGACAGATATCCCATTGGGAGCAGTGGCTGTGTCCGTGCAGCTGTTGCATCCCAATTGACAGCTGTGGGACTACCCCTGTAAAGTGAAGAAAATGGCCGGTGTGCGGCCATTTTCTTTACTTTACTTTGTCTGTGGTGGTGACCCAAGGTCCAGCACTCACAATGGACTGTGGATACAGACCCAACTGAGCGGTGTATACTCTCCTTTGAGACTACCCCCGTGCCAATAAAACACAGCCCTGCATGGGCATGGATGTAATCGACCTGTGTGAATGAGGCTTTATTGTTCTCCTCTTCTGCAACAATCCTCCATCAGCTCTCCCCTATAGAATTACTGATGTAGTTACACAGAAATAATTCTTTCCTAGTGACTAACCCAGAACAAATAGTGCTGTAAATTTATGCAGCGCTTTACAGATATATTGTACATTGATATCAGTCCCTGCCCTCAAGGAGCTTACAATCTAAGGTCCCCAACTTACATTCATACATACACGTACTCGGGCCAATTTAGACAGGAGCCAATTAACCTAGCAGCATGTCTTTGGAATGTGGGAGGAAACTGAAGTACCCAGGGGAAACCCACGCAGGCGCGGGGAGAGTATGCAAACTCCAGGCAGGTAAGTGCCATGGTTCAGAATTAAAACCAACGGCCCTAGTGCTGCTAGGCAGAAGTGACT
This sequence comes from Pelophylax lessonae, assembly GCF_965119305.1. Lineage (NCBI taxonomy): Eukaryota > Metazoa > Chordata > Amphibia > Anura > Ranidae > Pelophylax > Pelophylax lessonae. The sequence goes on from NC_138772.1 coordinate 364,647,723, forward strand.
GTGCATATACAGTTAATGCACAGTATGCATCAACTCCTTTCACTGGCTGCCGGCTTGGGTCAATGACTTTGTAAAGCAAAGATGGCAGCTTCAAAGCTTGCACCCTCAAAATCAGCAAGCAGTGGCAGACAGGCCCCTGACAAAAAATAGTATTATTCAGTATGAATTCATACAGGAAATCCAAACCTAACGTGCCTACTTTTATTTGCCCAAAGATTTTTTTGTCCAACACTCTGACCACCTGATATCAACCGATTAGGCGATGGTCAACTAGCAGCTATAGACTATTTATTAAATGATAGGAAAAAAAATTGTGTCACACAAACACAACTAGAACCATTAATCAAACAAGCTTTTTGTGTTTAGTAATTTATAAATCAATATTGTCCTCAGATATATATTTTTCTTGTTCTCTTTTAATCCTTAAATGCTCCTCAAAACATCATTTGTAATAGTTTCTCTATTTTGTAATTTTGCTTCAAGTTATTACCTTTTTATTGTAAATCTCAGCAGGATATATTGTTGTTTCATAAATAAATTATAGGTTGCCTTGAAAATAATGTTTGAAAAAAAAAAATCAAAGTAATGGCTCCTGTACTTGGAAATTTTTACATATATATTATTTAGGTTTAAATAACTTAATAATTCACTGTTATTTCACTTTATTGCATAATTGGATCAAACATATTAGATTTTATTTTGTATGTACGGTTTGTTTTTAACTCGCTTAACTGTGTGTTTAGCTTTCTGGATATTTATTTCCTACAAATATTGCAGAGACTGATGGGATAATGATGATATACACTGCAAATCAACAAATACTTTTTGTGCAAATGTTTTGCAGATATGCAAATGTATTTCTTTCAATTAAATGTGAGTGTCTTTGTAGCAGACAATGCAAATAAAAACTGGGCTGATTCAGCCCCAGCTACAGAGGTTCCAAACCCACAGTCACATACTCAGTCATCGGAGAAAGAGGGTCATTAGCCTGTTATATCTGTATTACTGTACTCAAACTTTACCTGTCATCTGCTTGAAATATATTGCACATATTCAAATGAGTGAACAGTCAAATAAAAAAGAAATATCTTTTATTTCTCTGAATAAGATAAGAATGATGCTTTGCATGCGGCAGCAGAGTAGATGTGACAGTCAACCAAATTAATCCCATTATGCAAAATCCAGTTTACAAATGATTTCGCCTCTATTTTTTTTTTTTTTTTTTTGTGCAAAATTATGTCAATTTTCCCATAAACTGGAGCGACTGTGTCAGGTTTCTGAACTGCTCACAGACACTACAAAGAGCAGTATGTCTATTTTCCTCTAATGCAGGAGAGAAAAAATTATCTCAGTAGCATAAATTAGCACTTACATCTTTAATGCAGTTACCGTTATTTATTTGTACTGACCCTGATTGTATGCTTCCATACACAGATCTACTTATTTTGCATTAGAGTTAGGAATGAAAATGACGGCATTAAAATGAACTTTTCAGCAAGGGTGTTTTATCAATGCAAATACCCTGATTTAAAAAAAAAAAAAAAACCACACAATCTTATTTATTGTCCTGTATTGTGTGTGGTTTTACTTAATTTTTTAAAATATGAGGAAATTAATTTGGCATTTTTTTGAAGAAACAATATATTTCTATCTCTATTCCATAAAATGAATGCTCTCAGTGCCCTCTAAAACATTAAGCTGAAATTTGGAAAATTACCCCCTTTGTATAGCTACTTTTACATAAAAAAAAATATTTAAAATGCCCATAAACATTGGATGGCAGTTAGATGCCCCAGTGCCGGTTCACACTACCGTGGCACGACTTCGGGGGCGACCTGTGAAGTCGCGTGCACCGCGACTTCGGCGCGACTTGCACGGACTTCATGTAATGAATGTCAATGCAAGTCACTCCGATGTCGACCCGAAGTAGTACAGGAACTATTTTCTAAGTCGGAGCGACTTGAGTCGCTCCTATTAGAACGGTTCCCATAGCTCTGCATGGACCGCAACATGTCAGACTGACCAGTCGCCTGACAAGTCACGGTAGTGTGAATGGGCACTTACAAAAATGTGTTTTTTTAAATTAGGTATGTACCGTATTTTCCGGCGTATAAGACGACTGGGCATGTAAGACGACCCCCCCCTAATTTTCATCTACCGGTAATACTTATACTTAGGTTACCTTGGAGATATTATACTCGGCGTATAAGACGACCCCCCATTTTTGGGGGATTTTTTTGATGTTCAAAAGTAGTCTTATACGCCAGAAAATACAGTATATAAATATTTAAATGCATATACTATGGTGTTGATTTACTAAATGAGTTGAGAATTGTTACTTAATACATGGTAGTTGTGTTTAATTGAAAAACCAATCATAAACAAATGAAATAAAAAGCAAAGTAAATTTTCACTTATAGCGTTACTAAACCCAGGACCCTGCATTTACTATATCTAGTCTCTGACAGTACACAGAACATGGAAATGCAATTATTTTAGTAAATATAAACTGCTAAATACTTTTTCTCATTAGTAGTATACAGCAGTCTTGTGACTTCTATCGGCGTCCCACCGAGCACTGGGTAAAGCTTGCAGGAGGAGATTTCATTCTCCTCTGACTGTCCTATTAGGCTGCTTGACCCCTAACCCACTATCTGGACAGTGCTGATTTGCCCTGTGCTGATCACATGCACCCACTCAAAAAAAAAACTTTCTAGTAATACACACCAAACTGAGCATGTGCAGTGTGCCCCCAAGGCTCTATACTATCAGGAGATGGTTTGGGGACAGGGGAAGAAGAAGAGGATCTGAAAAGACAGGTTAAAACAGCTTTTTTTACACAATTCAAAGGATTAACTCCCTAGGTTCCACAGTGAGTACAAAAAGCATGCTTTACTGCATATACACACAAATAAAGGCACATTAGCTACAGGTCTCAGAACAAGTGAGCCAAAGGAAAGTCCAACTCAACAGAGAGCACTAGTCCATACACTATAGGCTGCCATCAATAGGAACAGAAACCAGATTTCCAGTAAACTGCAGATAAAAGACAAGCGTGAGAGGAGCCTCTAAGTGTAGACTTTAAGCAATTTATTCTAAAGTAAAACATAGGCAACTCCCATGTAGGTAGGTTAACCGCCTTAGCGGTAATCCCGAGCGTGACTCGGGGTTGATTTTTCATTGCAGGAGCGGTAACCCCGAGTCACGCTCGGGGTGGATGTGCAGAGCGCAGCGGTGTTCTCTTACCTTCTCCTGGCGATCCAGCGATGATCTCTCATTGCTGCGACCGCCAGCCGAGAGTCCCGCCGCTCCTCCGTCCCTCCGTCGGTACGATCACTTCCTAGTTCCGTTCCCTGCAGCAGCAATGCTGCATGGGAGCGGAACTAGGGAGGGAAATTCAAAAAAAAAAAAAAAAAAAACGTTACACAAAACACACTTTATATTATATATATATATGCATATATATATATATATATATATATATATATATATATACATATATATATGCATATATATATGCATATGCATATATATATATATATATATATATATATGCATATATATATATATATATATATATATATTTATATATATATATATATATATATATATATATATATATATATATATATATATATATATATATATACATATATATATATATATATGCATGCATATATATATATATATATATATATATATATATATATATGCATATATATATATATATATATATATAAAATTATATTATTGATTCAATTATAATTCATGCGTTATATATTATATATATATATGTGTGTGTATATATATATATATATATATATATATATATATATATGTATATATATATATATATATATATATATATATATACACACACACACACACACACACATATATATATATATAATATATAATGCATGAATTATAATCTAATCAATAATATAATTTTATTATATATATTATATATTAAATAATAAAATAATATTATTGATTCGATTATAATTCATGCGTTTGTGTTTCAAATATATCACATCTGGGATGTCTACTAGAGTCTTGTTTTGGTCAGGTTTAAGTCAGTAATTACTAAGAATTGTAGGCCTATAATACATAACGCCAAATTTCCATGAAAAGAATTGTACCGCTTTTGGTATGTAATTCCAGACATAATCATACCGCCAGGGAGGTTAAAACAGGCACATCAAGGTAATAAAGCAGTCCCAGGGAACATCGATGGGTTGTCTGACCCATTCGCTGAAATCGTCATGCAGGCAAGCTCCATGCAGGAAAGACCTCGCTGGTCACTGTCTGTAAAGGCCGGCTGTGTGGTGGATGTAAACCCAAATGAGGCTTGAGGTGCAGGTGGCTCAGCGGCGTGGGATGATGACGTCACCGAAATGTAAGGCATTTCTGAGCATGCAGAAAGAAAGTTCCTGGACAAGGATTACCCTGAATCCATGGTTAATCAAGCCTTCGAATCTTATCTTGGAGGAAAACCACCCAAAAAGCTGTGAATCCTTGGACCATTCCACCAGATTCATCACCACTTTCCATTATCAATACAAGAAAATAGAAAAATTGGCCCAACACTGTGGCATACTATTAGAGGATCCCCATTTAAAAAACATTATTCAGGGTCACCCTAAAGTGACCTATCGTAGGGCCCCCACCCTTGAGAATAAAATTGTTCCCAGCAAACCTAAACCCTGTACCCCAGTTACCGTACAACCAGTTCTTATACCCTTGGTAGGGATATACCAGTGCTATAAGGCCCTATGTAAAATGTGTCAGTCAGTTCATCCGTCACGGACAAAGGACCCTCCAAATTAAAGGGAAAACCTTCCAAATAGACACTTTTTTCAACTATTCCTCTGACTTTGTTATTTATGGACTGTCCTGCCCCTATGGACTGATCTATGTGGGCCACACCATCCGCGGCTTGAGATGGCGCTTTGGTGAACACAGACGCCTCATTTAACTAGGAAAAGACAAACACAGTGTCCCACGACACTTTGCTGAATTTCATCAAAAGTCCACTGCTGGACTCCTAGAGTGGGTCATCGAGCATCGAACAGATCCCTCCTGGAAGCTGAACGGTATAAGAGACTATGTGCCAGAGAGAACTTTTGGATTTACGCTCTTGATTCTCTCTCAATGAGGGTGCTTCATTGAGGGAATCAAAATTGCCTTCATTTTCTAGTCCTTTCTCCTCCCTTTCCCCCTTCCCCCCTCCCCTCCCTCCCCCATGATCCGTACAATTACCACTAGTCTTTTAGTCTTCATACATGGTATTATATTTCGTTACTAATTAATGTGTTTTTCTTCAGGTTATATTTCTTCCGGCTAACATGGGGGTGGCGGGTTTCTTCTTCCATCAGTGAGTACAGTTCCAAATCCCCTTAGTAGCAACACCTCCATCAGTTCCTTTAAAAAATGGCCACCTAGTATGGGCTTTAGCTATCACATATATACCCTTGCTATGTGCCATCGGTATGTATTTATACCCCAGTGTTTTACCTCTGGTATACTCTAATGCCTCTGGTATACATTTATACCCTGGCCTAATGCCTTTGTTATACATGTGTGCTCTCTCCCCTCCTTCCTCTCCCACATAACCCCCCTCCCGTTCTCTGCATTGTACCTACATATATTGTGTACTTATTGGTGATTCATTATTTATAATTCCCAGCTATATTGAATTCTAACAGCCTTTATAGTTTTAAATCTATTCATGACCATTTTTATTGTCTTGCCCACGTGTGTGTGTGTGTGTGTATATATATATATATATATATATATACACATACAGTATATGCCGAACAGGTGTATATATGTCCAAGTAATGTATGATAGATGCACACTCATCACTCACCTTCATATTAGTGCCTGTGCCTGAGAAAAAGTATAAAATATAGCTTCCACATAACCATCTTATTCCTAGCAAAGGTACACTTATTAAACAATATGGACTATTTTTATTTATTTTAATTGTTTAATTTTCACTTTTTACACCTTGTAATACTAGCCTATAATCCAGTTTTTGTACATTGTATCCTAGACTCATTTTCTAGCTGTTCACTCAGTATAACTTGCAAAATGCTCTTAGGCCCTGTTCACACCTGAGCGTATTTAAGCTTGTAAAACGCTCATCTCTGAAGTTTCAAACCACCCAACAAGCAAAATCCCATTCATTTCAATGGCCCCAGTTCACATCTGAGTGTTTGTTGCTTGAAGCAATACGCCTGAAGCTCAAAAAAGTACATGAGATTCTCTTTTGGCAGATTACAAGCGTTTTTGTTAGATGTCAATGCCTGACTACAAACACCTGCAAAAAAACGACTGTAAAAAGCTCGAAAAAAAAACGACTGTAAAAAGCTTGAAAAAAAAAACGCCTGAAAAAAAGCCAGAAAAAAACGCCTAATAAAAGCTCCAAAAAATGCCTGAAATTGATACGTTCAGGTGTGAATGGAGCCTTAGCGCACCTCCCCCTAGTGGTATACATAATCCATAGATATGCCTCTAAAACTATATGCTTTGAAGAAGGCGCACGGTTGCCGTAATACTCGCAGTGCGCATGCTCAGAAATACGTCGCAATCCATTGACGTCATTATCCCACGCCGCTGAGCTACCCTGAAACTCAAGCCTCGTTTGGGTTTACGTCCACCGCACAGCCGGCCTTTACAGATGGTGACCAGTGAGGTCTATCCTGCACATCGCTACCCTGCATGACGCTGCCAGTGAATGGGTCACATGTCCACCGATGTTCCCTGGGACTGCTTTATTACCTTGATGTGCCTGTTTTAGCCTACCTACATGTGAATTGCCTATGTTTTACTTTGGAATACATTTCTTCTACACTTAGAGGCACCTCTCCTTCTTGTCTTTTACTGCATATACAGACTGATTTTACTGCTGTGAGTTTAGCAACACTTTAGTTAACTAAGTAAGGATTCTCATCTCCCTTATGTAGCACCCTCCTAGTGGGTGCTAGGAAAAGGATATGGGTGACCCTGCCTGCTTATCAGGGGGGCCTTGATTGTCCAGTTAGGCTGTCATGTGCTGTCAGGTGTGCCTGTTGAGCTTGGGGAGTCTCCCCATTGTACTCAATGAGGGCTATCATTGGGCAGTGGAGGAAACCTGACCAATAACACACAAGGGCTTGTATCTATCCGAATGTTATGAACGCTCCCTGAGCACACTGATGTGCTGTCATGAGTCTGCCATCTAAAGGGTTAACCCAGTGCAGACTAATTGCAGTAATTGGCAACAGGCTGCCTTATTTAAACACCTCAGCAGCGTGTGTCTTTGCTGTTTTGTCTACAGCTCCTGCCGTTGTTCCTGAACCTGTGACCTGTTTCCTACTGATTTCCTGTTGACCTTTTGGCTCGTCCCTGACTCCACTTGTCTGCTGCCCGTCCTGACTCCGGCTTGTATGACCTTTCTCTCAGATCTTTCTTGTCTGTTTATCTGCCTTTGGAACTTGACCGGCTCACCCTTGGTGGGGCGACCCTGAGGACCGTGACTTGATATTCGCATGCAGCGAAGTCCATCCTCCCCATCAGAGGCTCTGGCGAAAACCGATGGATACTTAGATTCTGCACCTTAGGCTAGCCTGTGTCACTTACCTTGGGGGTTCCCGTCCACGATCCGACCTCGAGCGAACATCGGGGCCTTCCTCTGCCGTCAGGTTACCACCAGCAACCTAACACCCAGATAGGGCAGAATATGCCGCAATGCATCCTGGGATGGGGCATAAGTCTGAGGGGAGCACATGACAGGGTGTTTTTGGTGGGAAGCAGAGTCCCAGGAGGGGGGTGACGGCTGTATCTCCTCCTGTCAGTGTGAGGGAAGGTGTCCTGGGCGGTCGGCCTAGAGGACAGAAGGTTGAGCTGAGCTGCAGAGAGGGATCCAGTGTGCTGAGGACTGTGCGGAGCTGTTGGGGCCGGAAGTTTCCAGGAAAGCAGAATCGTGAGTACTGTAAACTGCCCCGGGGTTTGCCTAGGATAGGAGACCACTCCAGGAAGGTCAGAGGGATCCAGGAGCAAGCTAACCAGGAGGAAGCTTAGAAAGGGGGTGCCTGAGTCTAAGCCCTGAAGAGAAGTATGAGAGCAAAGAAGGTGCCGGTGCGGGCCCTGAAGTGTTAAGAGCTGCAGCAGTATTTCAAGTAGCTCCCTTAGCCAGTAGGGCTAAAGGGAGCAGTGTCACCGGGGAAGTGTCCAAGTCAGTACAGAGTTAACCGGACTGCAAGTCAGCATTAACAAGCGCCAACCGGCGTTGACCGGCATTCAACCGGCATCAAGTCAGCGTCAAGAGGCATTTTTCCCAGTTGTCCCATTACAGTGTATAGTCGAGCAAGAGGAGTATCCCACTCATTCCCTTCTCTCATTCAAGTTCCTAAAATGAATACAAAACCCAAAGATGCTGGACTGTTTCTTGTCTCAGTGCTCACACTTGGAGAACATACTTAAAGAGACCCACATCTGGCACAATGCCTGTAAATTCTGCTACACTTAGTAAATCAGCCTCTTTTAGTGCCCATGATGGTGTAAATCGAGGACACCCATGATCTTCTTGGCTACAATGTAAAGTAGTGAGTATACAGCTCGAACAACTGTAAATTTTCTGTCCCCTCAAAATAACTCAACACACAGCCATAAAACATGCACTAGTAACTCCCATACCAAAGAAAGCCTCACTAGACCCCACCAATCTTAATAACTTAAGACCCATCTCCTTACTCCCTTTTGCTTCCAAACTCCTTGAACCTTTAGTCTACAAATGCCTGAGCAGGCACCTCATTGAGAATAACCTTCTTGATCCCCTTCAGTCTTAATTTCGCTGGCAACACTCCACAGAAACTTCTCTCCTAAAACTTACAAATGACTTACTAACAGCTAAAACCAATGGTCACTACTCGATACTCTTACTCTTGGACCTCTCTGCTTTCTTTGATACTGTTGACCACCCCCTCCTTCTCAAAAAACTCAGTTTGCTCGGTCTCCGGGACTGTGCTCTCCATTGGTTCGAATATTACCTATCTCACCACACCTTCAGTGTCACTTACAATTTCACTTACTCCCCTGCAACTCCTCTTACTGTTGGGGTCCCCCAAGGTTCTGTCCTTGGACCGCTACTATTCTCAATCTATACCTCCTCCCTGGGTATGCTAATAGCCTCCCATGGCTTCCACTATCATTTCTATGCTGATAACACCCAAATCTACCTCTCTACCCCTCAGCTCACCCCATCAGTCTCCTCCCTCATCACTGATCTACTAACAGACATATCAGCCTGGATGTCACACCACTTCCTCAAATTGAATCTATCTAAAACCGAGCTCATAATATTTCCTCCTCCACGTGCCCCTTCCCCAGAATTCTCTGTCAATATCAATGGAACAACTATCAGTCCTTCCACACATGCCAGGGTGCTAGGGGTAACCCTGGACTCTGCACTGTCCTTTCAGGCTCACATCCAATCCCTTTCCAAATAATGCTGCCTTAACCTCCGCAACATCGCTAGAATACGGCCCTTTTTAACCAATGACACCACCAAGCTTTTAATTCACGCCCTGGTTATCTCTTGCCTCGACTATTGCAACTCCCTCCTCATTGGATTACCCTTACATAGTTTATCCCCCCTTCAATCCATAATGAATGCTGCTGCAAGACTTATCCACCTTACCAACCGTTCAGTGTCCTCCACCCCTCTCTGCCAATCCCTTCACTGGCTTCCACTTACCCAACTAATAAAATAAAAGGGCTAACAATAGTTTACAATGCCATCCACTCTGCCCCCAGCTACATCACTAACCTAATCTCAAAATATCAACCAATCCTCTCTCTTCGGTCCTCCCAAGATCTCCTGCTCTCTAGCTCCCTTGTCATCTCTTCCCATGCTCGCCTCCAGGATTTCTCCAGAGCTTCTCCCATTCTTTGGAACTCTCTACCCCAATCTGTCCGACTGTCCCCTAATCTATCCATCTTTAGATTATCCCTGAAAACCCTTCTCTTTAAAGAAGCCTATCCGGCTACTAACTAATAACACTGTTTCACTTTCTCCATCAGCTCATCCCCCCACAGCTATTACCTTTTGTATCAATTGACCCTCCCTTTTAGATTGTAAGCTCTAACGAGCAGGGCCCTCTGATTCCTCCTTTTCCAAATTGTATTGTAACTGTAATGTCTGCCTTCATTTTGTTAAGCGATGTGCAAACTGTTGGCGCTATATAAATCCTGTATAATAATAATAATAATAATAATAATTAATGTCTAAAGCGCTGGCAACAAAGGTGAGTACACCCCTAAGTGAAAATGTCCAAATTGGGCCCAATTAGCCATTTTCCCTCTCCCCCCGGTGTTATGTGACTCGTTAGTGTTACAAGGTCTCGGGTGTGAATGGGGAGCAGGTGTGGTAAATTTTGGTGTTATCGCTCTCACTGTCTCATACTGGTCACTGGAAGTTCAACATGGCACTTCATGGCAAAAAAACTCTCTGAGGATCTGAAAAAAGAATTGTTGCTCTACATGTAGATGGCCTAGGCTATAAGAAGTTTGCCAAGACCCTGAAACTGAACTGCAGCATGGTGGTCAAGACCATGCAGCAGTTTAACAGGACATGTTCCACTCAGAACAAGCCTCACCATGGTTGACCAAAGAAGTTGAGTGCACGTGGTCAGCGTCATATCCAGAGGTTGTCTTTGGGAAATAGACGTATGAGTGCTGCCAGCATTGCTGCAGGGGTTGAAGGGGTGGGGGTCAGACTGTCAGTGCTCAGACCATATGCCACACACTGCATCAAATTGGTCTGCATGGCTGTCGTCTAAGAAGGAAGCCTCTTCTAAAGATGATGCGCAATGAAGCCCCCAAACAGTTTGCTGAAGACAAGCAAACTAAAGACATGGGTTACTGGAGCCATGTCCTATGGTCTGATGAGACCAAGATAAACGTATTTGATTCAGATGGTGTCAAGCGTGTGTTGTGGCAACCAGGTGAGGAGTACAAAGACAAACGTGCCTTGCCTACAGTCAAGCATGGTGGTGGGAGTTTCATGGTCTGGGGCTGCATGAGTGCTGTGCAAAAAATAGGTGTGCTAGATGTGAGCAATGTGTGTTAAACCAAAAGGAAAAACACAATGAACAAAATACCTAATAAATATAAATATACACAAATATTATAAATGGTGCACAATGTGAACAAAAACGTGCTATGGAAATATGTGCTGTCTAAAACAAGTCCAAAATTAAAAAAGGCTGAAATCTTCTTGATGGTGAATGAAGGTGAAGAAGAGGACGTGCAAACACCAAATCCCTCTTGGCACCCACGTGTACAGAGAAGAGAGGTAATACCCTTACCAACTCAACATAATAAAACACTTGAGAAGATGACACCAGCCAGTGTAATAGATATGAAGTCCCAACCTTTCACTCTTCCACCCGATATGTGGTATATCAAAACTCTTACCAAAGGCAAGTATTTTACAGGTCAGATGGTTAGTGATAATGTTCTCCAAATCATCAGGCAAACTATCCAGACTAGCAGGCAGTGCATTTTCTTGTAAATCTTATTCTTACTCCTGTTTCTGTATGGGGGTTGGTCTCTCTCCTTTACCCCTAACACTCAGTGACAGATAGTGCCCAAAAAAGAATGGAACAGGCAATAGTGCATTATCTCTTAAACTACTTTATTAACCACTTTACCACTAGAGCATTTTGCTGTCTTACGTCTGGGCCACTTTTTGCGATTCGGTGCTGTGCGAATTTAACTGACAATTGCGCGGTCGTGCGATGCCGTACCCAACGAAATTTATGTCCTTTTTTTCCCACAAACAGAGCTTTCTTTTGGTGGTATTTGATCACCTATGCGATTTTTACTTTTTGAGCTATAAACAAAAAAAGAGCGTTTATTTTGAAAAAATAACAATATTTTTAACATTTTTTTATATGAAATTCCCCCCCAAAAAAATGTAAAAATCAAATTTTTTTTACATTTTTGGCCAATTTGTTTTCTGCTACCTATGTTTGGTAAAAAAAATCACAATAAGCGTATTTTGATTGGTTTGCACAAAAGTTATTGCGTTTACTAACAAAGGGAAAGATTTCTGTCATTTTTGGTGTTTTTTTTTTAACGCGTAATGGCGGCGATCTGAGTTTTTGTTTGCGGGACTGCGACATTGTGGCGGACAGATCGGATCCTTGACTGACATTTTTGACACTTTTGGGGGTACCAGTGACATTACTGCAGTAATCAGTGCTATATATATGCACTGTTACTGTAAAAATGACACTGGCAGGGAAGGGGTTAATTTTATTGGAGAGGGAGGGGTTAATGTATGCCTGGTGCTTACTGACGTGTGGGGGGGGGGGGGAGGTGACTGAGTGACACAAGGACAGATCCAGGGTTCAGCTATGCTGAACCCTGCAATCTAACCCTCCCTGTCACTTGGGAGATCCGCCCGCTTGTGTTTACACAGGCGGGCGGATCTCCACACTAGATCCCCGACGATCGGGGAAGAGCGGCGGTGATCGCCGCTGCTCCTCCCCTGGCCCGACTCCCGCTGTGACTGAAAACAGCGGGAGCGAGCCTCCGGCGGCGCGCGCGCACCGCCGAGAACGGGAAGTGTCTGACGACGTAGGTCTACGTCGTCAGACCTACAAGAGCCACTTTGCCGCATTAGTACTACGGTACTCAACGGTAAAGTGGTTAAGAAAAGGTAGAACACTTACAGTTAAGTTGAATAAAAAGGCGAATGCAAATTCAATCATGGCCGCTCTGCAGCGCGGACCACGGGTGGTGATGGCGCAGGCTTCTCCCCCCGACGCGTTTACCCTGATGAGGCATCGACTGGGAATGGAGTGCCACCCACACTGGGGAGCTACAGTTCATTGAGGGAACCCATGAATGCTTCAGTATGTCACAGTACATGTTGGCAGAGTATTATCCACTCTCTTCGGAGACTGGGCTGCAGGGCAATATTCCAACATGATAACGACCCCAAAAACACCTCCAAGATGACCACTGCCTTGCTAAAGAAGCTGAGGGTAAAGGTAATGAGCTGGCCAAGCATGTCTCCAAACCTAAACCCTTTTGAGCATCTGTGGGGCATCCTCAAACGGAAGGTGGAGGAGCGGAAGGTCTCTAACATCCACCAGCTCCTTGATGTCGTCATGGAGGAGTGGAAGAGGACTCCAGTGGCAACCTGTGAAGCTCTGGTGTACTCCATGCCCAAGAGAGTTAAGGCAATGCTGGAAAACAATGGTGGCCACATAAAATATTGACACTTTGGACCCAATTTAGACATTTTTACTTTTGTTGCCAGTGGTTTAGACATGAGTGTTGAGTTATTTTGAGGGGACAGCAAATTTACACTGTTATACAAGCTGTACACTCGCTACTTTACATTGTAGCAAAGTATTACTTCTTCAGTGTTGTCACATGAAAAACAATAATAATAAAATATTTACAAAAATTTGAGGGGTGTAAGGGGTGAAAATCTGTAAGGTGACCTTACACTGGACCCACTCCCCATTCCCCCAGTCTCACTGTTCTGCCCATATTGGTCATAGTAATGTGCTGTTACAGATTATACTGCAATATTGTTGATGTTGCTGCCATCTAGTGGTCAGAGTTAGTTATTATAGTTATTATTCGCCAGAGCTTATAGGAAGTAATGTTTTCCATCATAGGAAGAGGCTGTAACCTTTAACCTGGAAGTGTATTTGCTAGAGCTTGACAGGAAAAGGTATTCCCCTCAGAGGGAAGGGCAGTAACCTTTAACCTGGAACTGTATTTCCTCCATTTCCCAACTGACCTCCTGATACAACAGACAGCATTCAGAAGAGCTCCTATCTATTCCAGAACTAATGAGGGAATTGTCTGTAAATACATTCACTGATGGAGTGAGGCTGCTGTATAATGTTTAATGTACTGACACATATGTTTTGTTTATGCTTATGTTGTAGTTTTACAAAGTTATTCAGAAAAAAGAATACATACAGATTTGATGTCTCCCGTTTCTTGACTTCTGAATTATTGTTAAGCTGTCTGACTAGTGTTATACAACAGTTCAATAACGCGAAGCAGAACAGTAAAAAGACAACCACGTCCGGTCTGGAATAAACTGAGACGCCATTACTGCAGCATGAGTCTAAGATCAGGAACAAAGTACAAGGCTGATGTCACGACACCGCCGACACAGCAAGGCAGGGAGAACATTCCCGGCGCCCAGCAAGACGATGCACAATCGCATGCATCCAGATCTTCACGGGCTAGCAAGATGTCCTCAGCAAGTTCCTCAGCGGCTAGAGCTCGTGCCAAGGCAGAAGCTGCCTGTGTCCAGCTACAGTACGCAGAAAAAGAAGCAAAGATAATGCAGGAGTTAGCAGCAAAGAAAGCTGTCACAGCACAAGAAGAAGCCAAGATGACGCAGGAGTTAGCAGCAAAGAAAGCTGTCATGGCACAAGAAGATGCGGAATTAGAATCAAAATTGCTCATCCTGCAGCGCCAAGCTGCAGTTGCAGTTGCTCAAGCAGAGGCCGATGCCTACATGGGAACAAGTCGATCAGGAAGTGAAAAATCATATAAAGGCGCAGAGGTTCCAGAAAAACCTCTATTCTCTGCAGATCGTACAAGTGAGTACATCCAGAACCTTACTGATGCGCATACAAAGGAACAGTCTCTTAAACCTGAAGCAAAGGAAGTCAGGCCGAGATCAACAGACCCCCTGAGCAGGCCCAATCAACCACATGAGGCCAGCGGCTGCCAGCAAATCAAGAATGAAGCACCAGAAACCCCTAAGAACAAAAAACAAGTGTTCCCATCGCCTCAACCTATAGATTACATGCGCGAACAACAATGTGCAGTGGACGTCACCAAATATCTCATCCGCAAAGAAATGGTTAGCTCAGGCTTTCTCCAATTCGATGACTGTCCTGAAAACTATTGGGCATGGAAATCTTCCTTTCTGAATGCCACTGAAGGCCTGAACTTATCACCAGCAGAAATACTTAATTTAATGATAAAATGGCTTGGTACCGAGTCAGTAGAGCATGCGAAGAGGATGAGAAGAGCAAACTTGTTCAATCCTAAAGCAGGACTCAACATGACCTGGAAAAGACTAGAAGAAACGTATGGATCCCCAGAGGTATTAGAAGGAGCACTGTTGAGAAAACTTGAAGTCTTTCCCAAAGTGGGCTACAGAGACAACGTGCGGCTACAAGAACTAAGTGATCTTCTACTAGAGATAGAATATGCCAAAGAGGATGGCTACTTACCAGGACTTTCATATCTAGATACAGCTAGAGGCACTAATCCCATAGTAGAGAAACTGCCCTCAAATCTGCAAGACAAGTGGATGTCTGTGGGAGGTAAATTCAAAGAAGATTATGGAGTCGCCTTTCCCCCTTTCTCTGTGTTTTCTAGGTTTGTCCGACAGCAAGCAAAAATCCGAAGTGATCCCAGTTTCGCCTTCACCACCAGCAGCAATCAATCGCACAGACCTGAGAGACCTCACAGACCTCACGGTAGGACCTCTGTATCCACACACAAAACAGCTGTACCTTCAGAAGTCACAGACTACCAAAGCACCCACAAGGTACACACCATAGAAAACCCTGATAGACATTGCCCAATACACAAAAAACCACATCCACCAAAGAAATGCAAAGGCTTTAGAAGCAAACCCATTGCAGAGCGGATGTCCTTCCTTAAACAAAACGGCATCTGTTTCAAGTGCTGCGGATCTACTTATCACATTGCCAAAGACTGCAAAATACCAGTAGAATGTACAGAATGTGGCAGTGAGAGACATATTGCAGCTTTACATCCTGGCCCTGCTCCTGCTCCACTAGAGACTGTAGAACCCAGGAAAGATCAGGGCAGGGAGCAACAAGAGACCCCACTCTCCTCAGTAATGTCTAATTGCACTGAAGTATGTGGACAAGGCAAGAGTGCACGATCATGCTCAAAAATCTGTTTAGTGACCGTGTATCCCACTGGCAAGAGAGAAAGAGCAGTGAAAATGTATGCAGTGCTAGATGAACAAAGCAACAGATCCCTTGCAAAGTCAGATTTCTTTGATATCTTTAACCTTAAGGCAAGTGCAGTTCCATACACTCTAAGGACATGTGCGGGGACAATTGAAACCACAGGGAGAAGAGCTACTGACTTTACCATTGAATCCTTCAATAAGAAAGTGCAGTTCCCGCTTCCTACCCTAATAGAGTGTGGCATGATACCTGACGACAAAACTGAGATTCCCTCTCCAGAAGTAGCCCATCACCACCCTCACCTCCGCTCAATTGCTCACCTTATCCCAGCTGTTGAGCCAGATGTTTCTATCCTTCTACTTCTTGGGAGAGACATCCTTCAGGTACACAAGGTGCGCCAGCAAATAAATGGACCTTATAATGCCCCCTATGCACAGAGACTGGACCTGGGGTGGGTCATTGTAGGAGAAGTTTGCCTAGGGACAGTGCACCAGCCTGACAACATTAGCACTCTGAAGACGTCTGTGTTAACAAATGGATGCACATCCCTTCTCAGTCCCTGTCACAACAGCTTCGTTGTCAAGGAAAGCTTTGGCAGGTCAACACAACACTGTGACTCTTTTACACTATATTTTAAAGAAGAAGTCAATTCCAACATTGAAACAGACAATCTAGGGATTACAGTGTTCCAGAAAACTAAAGATGATGACAAACAGGCCCTCTCTATAGAGGATCAGACCTTCCTGCAGATTATGGATAGAGAGGCTTACCAAGATGACAATCACAGTTGGGTGGCCCCTCTCCCCTTTCGCACACCCAGACGTGTTTTGCCTAGTAACAGGGAACAAGCCATGAAGCGTTTGCATTCACTCAGCAAAACACTGCAGAGAAAGCCAGAGGTGAAAAGAGATTTCATTGAATTCATTAAAGGGATGCTAGACAACGATCACGCTGAAGTTGCAGAACCACTTGAGACAGACAGGGAACACTGGTATCTACCAATGTTTGGTGTCTACCAACCACACTGTGAGCAGATAGACACTGCTAATGTTTATCCACTCACAGAGCCCGAAGCTGACCCTGAAATCAGATCGGAAATTACGAGTTTCAGTACCAAAGCTTCTGAAACCACACTTCACTCACATTGTTTTGAGAGATTTTCTTGCTGGAAGATATTAGTTAAGACCCTAGCCAGACTCATCCATGTCGCTAAATCCTTCCGGAGAGAAACCAATAGCGATAAGGTCAGAAGGTGGGAAGGTTTCCATGAACAGGTCAATCTAGTAGAACTTGCTCAGGCAAAGTCTGTTATAATTTCTTCTGTTCAATACAAGCATTTCCAGAAGGAAATTGACTGCATCAAAAAACAAAAGACATTCCCAAAACAAAGCCGTCTTGGGAGGCTTAGCCCCTTTTTAGACAAGAATGGGTTGTTGAGAGTAGGTGGACATTTGTCTCTTGCTGAACTTTCAGAGGAAGAGAAACAGCCTGTCATTATACCTTATGATCACCACATTGCAACACTGCTTGTTAGGTACTATCATGAACAAGTAGTTCACCAAGGGCGACACATCACAGAAGGTGCAATTAGATCCGCAGGTTTCTGGATTCTTGGTGGCAAACGCTTGGTATCAGCTGTTATACACAAAGGTGTCATCTGTCGCAAGCTGCGAGGAAGATTACAAAGTCAAAAAATGGCAGAGCTGCCAGAAGACAGAGTAATTGCTCAACCACCTTTCACCAGTGTGGGCTTAGACGTATTTGGTCCGTGGTCTGTTTTAACCCGTCGCACTAAAGGAGGCAGCGCGGACAGTAAACGATGGGCAGTCCTTTTCACTTGTTTGTCTACCCGAGCTGTACACATAGAGCTACTTGAAGCCATGTCAACATCAAGCTTTATTAATGCCTTGAGGAGATTCTTCTCAATTCGTGGCCCAGCTAAACTGCTCCGTTCTGACAGAGGAACAAACTTTGTGGGAGCCTGCAAAGAACTTAACATTTGTGACAGTGAATCACAATTGCAAGACTTTCTCCAAGACAGAGGATGTACATGGGTCTTTAATCCTCCACACTCCTCACACATGGGTGGTGTCTGGGAGAGACTTATAGGTATTGCCAGGCGAATCTTGGACGGTATGTTGCTACAAACCAAACCTGCTAACTTGACCCATGAGACTTTAAGCACCTTTATGGCAGAAGTGACAGCTATTATGAATGCCAGGCCTATAGTTCCTGTGTCCTCGGACCCAGATACACCTATGGTCCTTACCCCAGCAATGTTTTTGACTCAAAAGGTGAACTCTTTGTCTGCTCCATCTGGAACCATAAGTACAACTCAAGTCCATATGAAACAATGGAAGCAAGTACAATGCTTGGCAGACACCTTTTGTAAAAGATGGAAGAGAGAGTATCTGTCAAACCTGCAACGCCGTAGGAAATGGACTGAGGATCGCCCAAATGTAAAAGTGGGTGATGTTGTTCTGTTGAAGGACAGCCAAGAGAGCAGAAACGAGTGGCCCGTAGGACTTATTGTCAATGTTCTACCTAGCAGGGATGGCAAGGTTAGAAAGGTAGAGGTCAAGATTGTAAAAAATGAGACTGCCAGAATTTATCTCAGACCTATAACTGAAATTATAGTTTTGATTTCAGACTAACTAGGATTCCATTTACCTGTTTATGTTTTTTCTGCATAGCAGTAATTGTTTGGGTAGTGACATAATAAATTATGCCAGACAGGGAGTGTTCTGCCCATATTGGTCATAGTAATGTGCTGTTACAGATTATACTGCAATATTGTTGATGTTGCTGCCATCTAGTGGTCAGAGTTAGTTATTATAGTTATTATTCGCCAGAGCTTATAGGAAGTAATGTTTTCCATCATAGGAGGAGGCTGTAACCTTTAACCTGGAAGTGTATTTGCTAGAGCTTGACAGGAAAAGGTATTCCCCTCAGAGGGAAGGGCAGTAACCTTTAACCTGGAACTGTATTTCCTCCATTTCACAACTGACCTCCTGATACAGCAGACAGCATTCACAAGAGCTCATATCTATTCCAGAACTAATGAGGGAATTGTCTGTAAGTACATTCACTAATGGAGTGAGGCTGCTGTATAATGTTTAATGTACTGACACATATGTTTTGTTTATGCTTATGTTGTAGTTTTTCAAAGTTATTCAGAAAAAAGAATACATACAGATTTGATGTCTCCCGTTTCTTGACTTCTGAATTATTGTTAAGCTGTCTGACTAGTGTTATACAACAGTTCAATAACGCGAAGCAGAACACTCACTGTTCCAGACTGCCACGATCACCTGCTGTCAGACACAGAAAAGCCGCTTCACCTTTCCGGGGATATAAAATCCTGGTGGCTTTCTCTCCTCTCTTTGCAGTACAGGCTAGACGGCAGTACAGGCTAGACGGCTTCTGATTGGTCAATTTCTAACCAATTAGAATCCCTACAGTCTGTACTGCCTAAGCGATACGAACACAAAGTTATGCCACGGGGCTTTCAACTTTCTGGACCAGTGAAGCAGCTTTTCTGTGCCTGATGTGGGGGGGGGGGGGAGTGGTGTAAGATCCCTTTACAGCTTTTCAGTAAATGGTAACTTACACTGTAAGAAACATTTGTCCACTCCCGGCTGGACTGGCCAAATTGTGACCAGTGTCTGGCCAGCTTAAGTTTTAGACTAATTTTCAGAAGAGTTAGGCTAACCTAGAAAGTAGACAAAATGTTCTGCCACAATTCAACCATTCCCTCAGGCATTGCAAGATGCCAAATTTGAATCATTTGAGTCACCTTATTAGGAACCCATCTTAATTAAAATTTTAAAAAATATTGTCTGATCCCAATATAAAAATCAATATTACACAATAGTGTGGTGGCCATTGTTCTTTCCTTCTTAACTTTTTTCCACAGCAATTTTTTGAAGATATCTTCTCAGAAGTGTTTCAATTGCTTGGCTCACTTTTTAACTGTACATTCAGTTGCGTAGCCTTAAATAAAAATCCACTGAAACAGAAAAAAATTATACCGATATGATTATAAGTCTAAATCAATTTTTCCACTGCTTACATTATATACAGATTTAGTAAATGCTTGAACTTACTGGTGCCCAAGCTAAATGTGATTAGTCTTATAGAAATCTGAAAATAGCAAACAAAACACTTTAAAGCTAAATTCCATAGAAGAAATAAATATATGAAAACTTTTATTTTTCAAAGGATTTGTATTTCTGTCCATCCATATCTTTACATAGATTTACACAGGTCTACCACACAGCAAGGTTCTTTCTGGCATCACAGGAAACATATTTTGTTTCTGCTGCCGTCAGTTAGCACTTACAAGTCTTGTTCCTCCTCCAATCTGTGACTGAATAATAAAGGAGAAGTAATAGGCTGATGAGATTCTTTCTCTCTGCCACTCTGCTTTTCCTCCTATCAGCATGCTCCTTGTTAGCAAATTAGCAATGCAGCACTGAGTGGTTACTTTGGCTTCTGTACAGAGACTGAAAGAAGCTGATACCAGGTCAAATGAATGTACTTACATTGCTTTCATTACTAGAAATAAATGTAATGATGTATTATTGAACAGAGAGCTACATTCATTTGTATGCTTAATATTTGCCTGGAGTTCATCTGTAAAGTGAAACGCAGAGCTGCAGGAAGTTTTTTCACCTTAATTAAATCTATGTATTAAATTGATTGTATTGTCTGTTTTTTTTCTAATAAAATAACAAACATCTTATACTTACCTCCTCTGTGCAGTTGGTTTTGCAGAGAGCAGCCCAGATCCTCCTCTTCTCGGGTCCCTGACTGGAGCTCTTGGCTCCTCCCTCCCATTGAGTACCCCCACAGCAAGCAGCTTGCTATGGGGCACCTGGACCGAACTGCAGCTCCGTGTGTCCATTCAGACACAGTGCTGCCATTTGTCCCCACCCCTCTCTCTCCTGGTTGGCTAACTGAGTTTGATTGACAGCAGTGGGGGCCAATGACACCTCTGCTGTGTCTCAGCCAATCAGGAGAGAGAGTCCCAGACCGCTAAGGCATTTGTGGACATAGCTGGATAGAGAGGGGGTTCAGGTAAGTATTCGGGGGGTTGATGCACACAGAAGGCTTTTTATGACTTTACAACCCCTTTAAGGTAATAAACCTTCTACTGTTTATAATTCCCCTATCCTTAAACACTTACCTGGCACTTACCTGACTGTAGATCCAGTGCTGTCCCAGACAGCAGCCCCACTCTGCACTCTCTTCCTGCATTCATGGGCTTGGCTGAGAGCAGTGGGAGCCATGGGTCTTGCTGCTGTCACTCAAATCCAGTGAGGAGGGAGACGGGGGTAGGGCCAATGGACACACACAGCCCGGCTCGGGATCAAGCCCACATTAGTGCCTCCATAGCTTGCTATGGGTGTACTCAGAGAAGAGGAAGAGCAAAGAGCATCATCCGGGGACCCCAGAAGAGGAGGTTTAGGTAATACTATTGCACAGAGCAGGTAAGTATGTTTGTATGACATGTTTGTAAAGTATTTTTATTTTATTTTTTTATTAAAATAACAATCACTTTAAGTGAGTTGCAGTTGAAGAAACACCAGAAAATGGTAGACATGACAAGCATCACCAAGTTCCTGCAAGCTTATTTGCAAAATGTCTCACTTTATGGACTGCTAAATAAACAAAACTCAAGTTTATCTTCAGTTGGGGGGGGGCGTGGCTTGGCGCGCAGACGGCATGGATGCTTAGAGAAGGAGCTCCGGGAGATCACTCGCTTCACAGCCGCATTTGAAGCTTTTAGTGAACCCAAAATGGGAAGACTCTCTAAGCCCTCTAACAGCACTAAGTCGCAGCACTCATCTGGCTCTTCCTCTCAACGGAATATACCAGCTATCTTCCAAACGAAGCAGACCCGTAGAAACACCATACCTGCTGGCAAGATGGCGACGACGCGCCACAAGGAGGACTCGGGAGATGAATCACTCGCACCGTCGGAGGAGCTGGTAAGAGACACTGACCGCTCTGAGACACCGCTTACCCTGACCGAGATGACACATATAGCTGCAGATCTTAAAAGATCATTCACATCAGCTATCACCGACTTGAGAGCAGACCTGTTAGCTCTATCTGAACAAATGGCGACCCATAAGAAGGCAGGAGTGCACAGGGACAGAGCCATATCCAGATTAGAGCAGGTCACTGAATCCCACTCTACCCATCTAATTACCCTTAACAGACACCTTGAAGACCTTGACAACAGGGGTAGAAGGCATAACATACGGGTCCGGGGAATACCCGAAAATGTTAACGCTGAGCAAATAAGGCCTGTTTTGCAGTCTATATTCAATAATTTGCTGGAAAGGCCAGAGGACGCAGCCATTGAACTGGACAGAGCTCATAGAGCCCTTAAACCTAAATCAGCCGACAATGCCCCACCAAGGGATGTTATTTGCTGTGTCACCAGCTACACCTTGAAAGAAGAGATCCTCAGAAAGGCGAGACAAAACAAACTTATTACTTTCAATGAGGAGACTATTTTCCTGTACCAAGACCTGTCACCGATCACTCTTGATAATAGGAGAGCTCTACGCCCACTCCTAAGTGCTCTCAGGGAAAAATCTACCGATGGCGCTTCCCATTTGCCTTACAAGCAACCTATAAAGGCAGGCAATACACCCTAAAAATGCCTAATGGACTAGCGGAGTTCTGCCATAATTTACAGATCCCGGCTGTCGAAGTCCCGGAATGGTACGCGGAGTTTAAATTGCCTGCACCAGCTCAAAGAGATGCACAGTCACCAGAGAAGATGGCCACCCCTAAATCTACTCGCAAGAAGGACAGACAAAATAGACAGCATGGCAACAACCTGGGCTTTTCCTCTCCCAAATCCAAACAGCCCAGATACAGGGAAGATCAGGATGACCTTTAACGGGGCTCATGAAACCTCTCCACCGTACTGATACTCTTTCAGAGTACTTTTCACCTTACTTTACTTGATTACCACCGATAAGGAGGACCCTCCGGGGTCTCATTTTGCTACCTCCCTACAGTGCCTAATATTAGTTGAAGGGGAATTGGACGCTACATTCTACGGTTATACATGATGTTTTTTTTTTCTTTTTGAGAAATGTGCACCCAAAATGTCCCATATATAGACACATTGGGAGCCGATCCGGCACTATAGGGTGATGAAAGTACTAAACGATCTAAGGGTAATCAATCACTTACTCAAAGGTTTATCCTCCGAGTACTGTGGAACCCCAGAGTTCACCCAAGCCTACTAGTTGTTTGCACTTTCTCATAGTTCTTCCACATGTTACTGACAGAACTTTACTGTCTGTTTGGATCTGTTTCACATGAGCAGTGTGCCCACATAAGAAGACATGTGATCTATTGTAGAGCTTGGCTTATTCACCCTGCTTTTGCTAGATGTCATTATTTTATTTTTTTTCCCCACAATGTTCACTCTTACTTTTATAGGTATATGCAAGGTTCATGAAAAGTTTTTTCCTTACACTCACAATACATGCATGCTGAACCGCTTAGTGCCTTCTTAAACACTTTGCGGCTGTGAGCGGGATAACATCCCGTGTTTAATGTTGGTGTACTTATAGTAGTTTACCTAAGTAACCGTTGATCGGTTATCTAGAGTGTGATTATATCCATAGTCAAGGTCTGTGACAATTTAGGGACCCACTACGGTTTGTACAGTACACCTTCCCTGCTACTGTCTCCTCCCACTAACCCCCCCCCCTTTTTTTTTGTGGTTTTGAACTGCTTAACCATTGACACAGTTGGTCAAAGGTTGTGTTAATATAATTCCCTGACTTTCTCAAGTCAATCCCCCCCAAAACTTCTTCCCCTCCTCCCTCTTTCTTAATTTTCTGCACCTCCCTTTACCTGCTCCCCTCTCATCTCTTGCTTTGTCCTCTTACCCTCCCTCCCTCCTACATCCTCTCCCGCTCTCCAGACTCACTGCTCCCCCCTGTTCTTTCCTATCCTTCACTTTACTAACCTGTTCCTATACCTATCAACGCCATGGCCTACTCCACCTCTCTGGGCAGAGAACCCCTACTACTTTCACATAATATTAGAGGTTTAAATACCCCAGAAAAGAGGTCACAAATTTTGAGAGAACTCAAGAAAATCTGTCCTAAAATTGTGTTCTTACAAGAGACACACTTTAAATCCAATAACATCCCCAACATCACAAATAACTACTTTACTAAAGCCTTCCACGCTACGAATCCCTTAGCTAAGACCAAGGGGGTTTCAATCCTGCTAAGTAAAGATGCAAATCTTTTGGTAACAGAACACTTGGCAGACCCAGACGGTCGCTACTTATTTCTGAAGGGCTCATGGGCAGGCAAGCCTATAACACTTGCAAACGTATATTTTCCTAATAAGTCTCATGTTTCTTTTTGCAACAGGTTGATTGATGAGCTGAAGGTGTTTGCCTCGGGATGTGTGATCCTGGGCGGTGATTTTAATGTTCCATTGAATCCCCTCCAGGACACATCAAATGGCAAAACGGCAATCTCATACAGGGTTCTTAAAGGAGTCAAGCAGGCATTAAGATCCCTCCTAATGGTGGACGCTTGGAGAATCCTTAACCCCTCAGGTAAGGACTTCACTTGTGTTTCCCCCCCACATAACAAATACTCACGTATTGATTATATCTTTATCACCCAAAAAGACCTCCCGATTCTAACAGACTTTCACATAGGCACTCAGACTTTATCTGATCATGCGCCTATTTCATTACACATAAAACTAGATGAAAAACAGGAAAAAACCTACAACTGGATACTCAACCCCGCCCTACTATTAGACCCAGAGATCTTTACAGACATCTCAAACACAATCAAAATATTTTTTGAGACAAATTCGCCAGAGTCAACCTCACACATCCTAAACTGGGAAACACATAAATGCGTGGTTAGAGGAGAACTAATCAAGTGGGGAGCTAGGAAGAAAAGGGAAAAACTTAAAAGAATCACCGAACTGTCCTCCACTCCAGATAGTCTCGAAACCTCACATAAACAATCCCTGGCCTCAACTAGCTTGTCGAAACTTAACGATGCAAGAAGGGAACTTCGCGACCTTCTTGACGCTGACTACAAAAGGGCCCTTTTTTTCAGGAAAAGAGTTTATTATGAGAAAGGTGACAAGAGTGGCAAGTTGCTTGCCAGGGCTCTGAAGGAGGCTAAACTTGTGGAGAACATTTTCGGTATTAAAAATGAGAAAGGCGAAGTGGAACACGATACTCACTCCATTGCGGACATCTTCCACAAATTTTACACCAAACTTTACAATCTACCAGCACAACACAGGCCTGCCCATATTCTTCATGATAAATCGACTACCATTACGGAATTTTTATCAAATAGTAAATTACCACACCTCTCTAAATCTGAAACTCTCCTACTTGAAAGACCCATAGAGACACAGGAATTAATATCCACCATCAAAAGTCTAAAACCAGGGAAGAGCCCAGGCCCTGATGGTCTAACGTCCCAGTATTTTAAATCCTTTAAAGATTTGCTCTTGGTACCCTTATGTGACACCTTCAACTCCCTCTCCGTACAACAGGACATACCTTCCTCCTTCCTCGGGGCTCATATAGCTGTGATCCCCAAGAAAGACAAGGACCCGTCAGACTGTTCTAATTATTGGCCAATTTCGTTGTTGAACAACGATGTAAAATTGTTTGCAAAGATCATAACTAACAGGCTTCGCCCCTTGCTAACAAAAATTATAGGTCCCGAGCAGGTGGGATTCATGCCGGGCAGGGAGGCGAGGGACAATATATCCAAGGCACTTAACCTCATTTTCAAAGCACAACAGGGACACGTTCAGGGCCTTCTCCTCTCGACAGACGCGGAGAAGGCCTTTGACCGAGTGTCTTGGGACTACATGCTCTCGGTATGTTCCCATATAGGACTTGGTCCAAACATGCTTAGTAGAATCACTTCTCTATACCACCACCCCACTGCCAAAATTAAAGTAAATGGCTCTTTATCAGAGGACATTCATATTAAAAATGGCACACGCCAGGGTTGCCCCCTCTCCCCACTCCTTTTTATACTCTCCCTGGAACCCTTAATCAGAACAGTCAACTTCAACAGCTCTATACATGGCTTCAAGTTAAACGATAGGGAATACAAAATTGCCGCATACGCTGACGACCTCCTATTCTTTCTGTCCAATCCACACATATCCATTCCAAATTTATTACTAGACTTCAAGACATTTGCGTATATCTCCAATTTCAAGATAAACTATACTAAATCTGAAGATATAAACATATCCCTGCCAACTAAGGACAAAGATAGAGCACAAAAAAATTGTAAGTTCCGCTGGGTCCACGATTCGCTTAAATATTTGGGCATCTGGTTGACCCCACAATGGAAAGACTTATACAAACAAAATTACATCCCGTTGCTAAACAAGATAGACTCAGATCTCAAGAGATGGAACGTGAACAATTTTTCCTGGTTCGGAAGGGCAGCCATTATAAAAATGGTAATCCTCCCCAGGCTTTTATATTGCATGAGCGCTCTCCCAATCAAACTTCCTCTCCTTTTCTTCAAAAAGCTCCAGCAACTTCAAAGGTCCTTCATTTGGTCACACCAAAAACCTAGGATAAAATTCCAACTTATCACCCGCTCAAAAAAGTCTGGTGGCATGGGCCTACCGGACTTCAAATGATACTATTACGCAATCGTACTCAGCAGGGTCATAGACTGGAATTGCCACGCTGAAGATAAGGACTGGGTCAATTTAGAACACTCACACGCAGATCTACCCCTCTGCCTCTCCCCTTGGATCACCAAATCCTTTTACTCGGACACAATGACAGGCCACCCACTTATCTCCAACACCCTGGAAATTTTTCATAAATTGGCGAAACAATTTGACCTAGCTAATGTCCCTGGGCCCTTATCCCCCATTTTCAATAACCCCGAATTTCAGCCAGGCCTACTCTCCCCTCACCCGCTAAAAACGACAAACAACAAACCCTTACGGATAAAACACTGTTTGACAAACTCTAGAATTGCCACAAAATCCGATTTACAATCTGTCTGTAACAACACTAACATTCCATTTTGGACCTACTTACAGATACACAATTTCCTCACCACACATAAGAAAAAAGCTAAATTTTCACAAGAACTCACTGTCCTTGAAAAGATATGCTTGTCAGGCAAACCTATAAGAAAGACCACATTTCTGGCATACTACTCTTGGCTGCAAGCTAAACATGATGACTCTCCGGATAATTTTAAGAAGCGTTGGGAATCTGAGCTAAACTTAACAATTTCTGACGAACAATGGAGCACAGCCTGTGCCTTAGCGCACAAATGTTCCATTAGTACAAAAATGCAAGAATCCTCCTATAAGTTGCTCACCCACTGGTATGCCACACCAGACAAGTTGCAGAAATGGTTCCCGCAGACAAGTGACACTTGCTGGAGATGTGGTCAAGAGAAGGGAACACTACTACACATTTGGTGGGATTGCCCATTAATAGCTGACTACTGGTCGCAAGTTTGCAACCCTATACAAGAAATTTCGGGAGCTCGGACTCAAGACGATCCAGCTCGTTGTCTCCTCAATGTCCACTCCCACATAATCTCACAATATAGGAACACCCTGACAAGACACCTTCTAAATGCGGCGAAAATCCTAATCCCAAGGAAATGGAAGTCCCAAGTCGTCCCCACCATAAAAGAATGGTTGGTGGAAATAGGGAGAGTACATGAAATGGAAAAAACCCTTACCATGTCGGACGACAGAATTGCTAAATTTAGAAACATTTGGGCCAACTGGCAGCTGTTTACTTTATCCAACCATTATTCGGAGCTGATCCCTTTTTGATTCTTGATTCTTGATTCTTGACGCTATTTCCTGAGTAGCTTCTTATGACCACATTGATGTTAACCATGGCCTGCAGAATTTTAACCCTGAAACTTTGACATTTGTACACAGAGAGCAATGTCTTATTGGGAGTTACATTACTGTTTAATATTATATGCTCAATGGTATTTCGCTTACCTCCCTTCCTCTCTCCCCGCCTCTTATATACCACCCTTCCATTCCCACCTCTAATTTTCTACTTTTCTTAGGGATGGGTAATACCCATCCTTTGCATTCTTTCTCTCTACCTCCTCCCCTCATCCGAACCTTGAACTAGCTCCTTTCACTGCTCACTTTACACAAGTTAACTTGTTGGAAACAGTTTTAATATTAAGACTTCGATGGTCATTGTAGTACCGGTCGAGGTTTTTCTTTATTTCTCACATTCAAGACTGAGGACTTTTATAGTTTACTTCCTTCATTCTGCTATTTTTTCACATTAAATGTTATGCATGTGAATTTACTCTTTTCGCTCCCTTATACTTGAATTGTTATTGCTACAAAACTGTTTTCCATTGTACCAATCGATATTTCGCTTGTTCATCATTCATTTACTTGTCCCTCTCTCCTAGAAGGACCGAAATGCTTTTGTTATGTACTATGTTTGTTTTATTTCAATAAAACCAAATTGTTTAAAAAAAAAAAGATTATCTTCAGTTGGTTTGGCCAGTATGAATATTAGTGACTGTTCATTCTGATTGAGCTCTGAGTTGTGTATAATCTAAGAAATAACCTTTTTGTCTTCAGTCATCATTTTTGAACTGCTCTAAATGATGGCAAACAACTCGTTTTGGTCTTGGGTGCCTCATAATAATGAACATTCTTCTAAGATGGATGACTGTAGAATAACTTAGTCCCATTCCAAATGAAAAGCAAACCTCTAGTGAATATTCAACTCTCAGGCATCAAAATGATTACAGTATTTCAAATGTCATACAGCATTTAAAGTGTAAACATTACAAAATATGTGTTATTTTACAGATGTGATATATTTATCAAAATCAGTAGTTATAACATGCAATAAAGCATATACTCTACAGTGCATGCTTTTTGTCACTCAACACGCACAGACCTAGCACAGAATTTTGTCAAGTCATGAGACGTAATTTAGTGTTTAGACATTATCATCCATGAGAATATGTTGGGCTACCAGTTGCTTAATCATTGTCATATATTTGCATGGATTTCATGTAATTGTGAGCTATGCAGAAATTAGAAATAAGTCAACCTTACACAGATGGATGTCTTTTGCAAATAAATGAACTGCAAGCACTAACATGGTTGAGACTAATGTATCTGACTACATTTATGTGATTGTTCCCCTTACAGTGGAGTCCCTAGCCTAACTTTAGTAGTTCTAATATCTCCAGATCCTTCCCTGCCTCTGTGTTATTGTTTGTTTTGCGTGCTGTTTAGGAATGTTCTTGACAATAATGTGGGAAAATATAATATTCTGAATATTTATGTCCCCATGGCAAGCCACTAAGAGGTTTATTGTCAGTGGTATAAACATTTGGAGTGACCCTGCAAAGCTATTTTGCCTCCAAAACTTTGCCTGGAGAGGGTGTGTTGCTGTGTGTTCCCATCCTCCGAGGCTTGTTAAATTAGGGGGTGTTCTGTGCAAGAGAGAGGCCCAAGCCTGAGGCCTGAAGCTTCCTGTTGTCCTACTGGAGGGTATATACAGGAAAAGAACAAAAAGGTGATTGCCTTAATTGGAGTACCAGGGGTCTACTGAAGAGTGTCCTTGAGAGCTGAGTAGAAGCTAATGACAGAGAACATTGAAGGAAGTTCTGGTGGCTCATCCAAGGAGTAAGTGTGCTGCCTGAAGTTGCTCTACAACCTAAATAGTGCCAGTCTGGTGTCAAGGTTACTTTTCTTTGTTGACTATGGATTGTTATACAGTCTGCATATTTATGGGTATCATGTGCCCTAATTCTTATTTCCCTAAACTCTGCTACGCTGTATTAAAGTGATGGGCATCTAATTTCACCCTAAGGTGAAATATTTGCCCATCAAACCTGGGAATCACTGACCACTTCCAGGGGCTAAGAAGTGATAAAATTGTATAAACGTTTAAATGATGTGCTATATAACTATTTGGCTATATATTCTCTTGATATACAGTATATATATATATATATATATACATACAGTATTCCACAAAAGTGAGTACACCCCTCACATTTTTGTAAATATTTTATTATATCTTTTCATGTGACAACACTGAAGAAATTACACTTTGCTACAATGTGTACAGCTTGTATAACAGTGTATATTTGCTGTCCCCTCAAACTATCTCAACACACAGCCATTATTGTCTAAACCGCTGGCAACAAAAGTGAGTACACCCCTAAATGATAATGTCCAAATTGGGCCCAATTAGCCCTTTTCCCTCCCCGGTGTCATGTGACTCGTTAGTGTTAAAAGGTCTTAGGTGTGAATGGGAAGCAGGTGTATTAAATGTGGTGTTATCGCTCTCACTCCCTCATACTGGTCACTGGAAGTTCAACATGGCACCTCATGCCAAAGAACTCTTTGAGGATCTGAAAAAAGAATTATTGCTCTACATGAAGATGGCCTATGCCAGTAATGGAGAACCTTTTTGAGCCTAAGTGCCTAAACTTCAACACAAAACCAACTTAGTTTTTTCAAAGTGCCAACACTGCAATTAAACTGCAGACACCCAGCCACCCAGGTGATAATCGCACACTCCAAGAGGTATTGTGGTCAATTCAGCACTCACTTGGCTCTGGTGTCCAGTGTCGGTGTGCATGACAGCAGCCTCCTTCTTTTGTTGGTGCCTTTGATCACCCTCCTCACTGTTGATCGTGTCCTATTAGCACCATCCTCTTGATCTTCTCTGGCTGGTTCAGCTGCAGCCTGTTGTGGCTTGAGCTCTCTCTCCCTCCTGAACCACCTCAGCGTCCTCTCACTCTTGTCTCCACACTCACCTCACCCTTGCTATCCCCTTTGTCTCAGCCCTTTTTTTTCCCCGGGCTCCAGGCTGTCCCTCCTCTTATTTTCTCAGGCCATGCTGGGGCTGTAGTTTTTCTTTAATTGATTAAAATAGAGCCATAGTCTTCCAGGTCTACATGTCCCATGGTGCACTTATCCTCGCTCCTCATTGGTTCCTGGCTGCAGTCAATGTGGAGGTAGGAGGAATCACCGTGGGCGGCAATCCCTGCAAGCACCGTTTTGTCCCTGTCCCGCACTGCTTGACAGAAGAAGGGGAGCAAGTAGGGGAAATACACTGACAGCCCGCGCTCACTTCTCCCTTTGTCACAGTGCAGGCAGTGGCTCTCACGTGCCCACAGAGAGGCCTCTGCGTGCCAGCTGTGGCACACATGCCATAGGTTCACCATCACTGGCCTAGACTATAAGAAGATTGCCAAGACCCTGAAACTGAGCTGCAGCATGGTGGCCAAGACCATACAGCGGTTTAAGAGGACAGGTTCCACTCAGAACAGGTCTTCCCATGGTTGACCAAAGAAGTTATGCACACATGCTCAGCGTCATATCCAGAGGTTGTCTTTGGGAAATAGACACATGAGTGCTGTCACAATTGCTGCAGAGGTTGAAAGGGTGGGGGGGACAGCCTGTCAGTGCTCAGACCATAAGCAGCACACTGCATAGAATTGGTCTGCATGGCTGTATTCCCGGAAGGAAGCCTCTTCTAAACATGATGCACAAGAAAGACCGCAAACAGTTTGCGAAAGATCTCTAACATCTACCAGCTCCGTGATGCAGTCATGGAGGAGTGGAAGAGGGCTCCAGTGGCAATCTGTGAAGCTCTGGTGAACTCCATGCCCAAGAGGGTTAAGGCAGTGCTGCAAAATAATGGTGGCCACACAAAATATTGACACTTTGGG
Organism: Pelophylax lessonae; assembly: GCF_965119305.1. Taxonomy (NCBI): domain Eukaryota; kingdom Metazoa; phylum Chordata; class Amphibia; order Anura; family Ranidae; genus Pelophylax; species Pelophylax lessonae. Next base: position 364,679,488 of record NC_138772.1, read on the forward strand.
CCCAATTTGGACATTTTGACTTAGGGGTGTACTCACTTTTGTTGCCAGTGGTTTAGACATTAATGACTGTGTGTTTGTTTGTTTTTTTGGTTTGTCTGTTTGTTGTTTTCTACTTTTTTACTGTTATGCTATAGGGCACTAAAAAAATGCTGTTGATGTGGCATAGGCATGGCAGGGGGCATGGCAATGTGTTTCAAAGCAACAGGCTTTGTTCTCAAGCCACTTCCTTCTCAAGACTTGAGAAAAAATTTATCTCTGAAACACATTGCCACGCCCTCTGCCATGCCTACACCCTCCTATGGCCTGTGAAGTCTATACTCTGTGCTTCCAAGATGTCATCCGCCCTCTTGCGCCTGTCAGCAGTGTCTGTGTCTAACAGATTCCATTCAGCATACAGAGCTACTCTGTGAGGCTCATGGATCTGGATCAAAGCACAGTTCCCATGAGGCTTTGTTTGACAAGCTGAAGTTTATTGCACACACATGTGACTGGCCAATTGCCTGTTTTACAATTAAAGTTAATTGTACTGCTTGTATTGTTTCGTGCTTTGAATTGCGCCCTCCCTTTTGTATTGTCTCTTTTTAGAGAGCGCCCTGTTTTGTCCAACATGGAGTACTGAAGTACCCAGGGTGATCAGGGATTTTGTTTAACTGACTGTCACCAGTCAGTATCCCTGATCACTGCCACACAAGTCATATATGACTGGTGAAAGTATGTAAAAAGAACATTGAATTTCATTAAACAATTCCACAAATAGTGACAAAAAATTGCAACTTTGGAAAACTTGCCATGCCTCTTACAAAATACTTCAGACTGTATACTTTCCAAAAATGGGTCATATGGGTATATTTTAAGGCCTCAAGAAAAGAGATAGGTATCAGTACATCAGGATTGATCAATTTTCAAATATACTGTATATACCATAGTTTGTAGACTCTTATCGGGATTTTATTTTTTTTAACAAATACATATATCAGAATACTCTTTGGCCTAAATGTATGAAGAAATTTGATTTTATTGGATATGTTTTATAACAGTAGAAAATATTATTATTATTATTTTTGAAATTTTCTGTCTTTTTTCGTTTATATAGCAAAAATAAAAAAACCCAGTGGTGATCAAATACCACCAAAAGAAAGCTCTATTTGTGTGCAAAATTCATATAAATATAATTTATGTAAATTGTTGCATGACCAAGCAATTGCCAGATAAAATAGCACAGCGCTGAATAGCAAAAAAAGGCCTGGTCATGCCTCCCGCTGTCCTAATCCGGTGACTTCATATCTGCCTGCACACTAGTCCTGGAGCTCTGGAAAAGACTGGTATTGGCATCCCTTCACAGGGACACAGAACCGATATGGAGAGGCCCCCCTACAATACCAATGCCTGATTTATTCTACCTCTTGTGAGTTTAATATCTTTTAATTAAATTACTAATATTTACTTACTACACATTTAGATTGGCGCTGCGGTTTTCTTCCCCTGTTGTCACTGGACCATAAATCTCAACAACAACCTTCCCATTGGATTTTATATGCATTTCAAGTGCAATGTATTTTATGGATGTGATTTACCTGTAGGCCTCCCTTTTGTAGACTTTCAAAAGCCTTGAGTCTGTCACTGGGTGCTGCCATCTTGGATGCAATGCAGTAGTCCCAGCAGACTCAGAGCTGTTACTCAAGTTACACTTTATAGTACTTCTCCTCAATCCTCCCTGGCTGCTACATAAGAGGTAAGGGGATGCAAAGGAGCTTGTGCAGCAGAGATGGTAAATATACACTATTAGGTAAGGAGAGGGCTATGACACCCAGTGAGGAAGGAGGTTTTGCAGGATAAGGGATAGATAGTTCAGGTACATCACATGTCAATAAAAGCATTGTTTAGGAAGGGATAAGGTTAAAATTATACAGCACTTTAGACAGGGGCATCCTGGGGAGGGTAGGGGAGTCTTGCCAGTGGTTGCAAATGCTGCCTTCAAACTCTGTGTGCACATAGCTGCAGCTGTAGCTGTCAGCCACCGCTGTCAGAATTTTACTCTGTTCAAATCAATGGCCAGCACTGCTGCTGTTTGATTGTAACCATAGCAAATCACATGGGTGCTCACCCTGCGGCTCTCCAGCTGTTGCAGAACTACAAGCCCCATGAAGCTTTGCAAGCCACTGGCAGTTACAAGCATGACTCCCAAAGGCAGGGGCATGATTGGACTTGTAGTTCCACAACAGCTGAAGGGCCACAGGTTGAGCACCCATGGAATAGATCAGGGATTTGCAAACTATGGCCCTCCAGATGTTGCAGAACTACAAGTCCCATGAGGCATAGCAAGACTCTGACAGCCACAAGCATGACACCCAGAGGCAAAGGCATGATGGGACTTGTAGTTTTGCAATAGCTGGAGGGCCACAGCTTGTATATCCCTGGAAAAGAGCCTCCAACAAACCCTGGATTTAGACAGTGTGCGTCCACGGTTGGTGTTTCTGCTGAGGTTTGGCCGCACACATACTGGCCACAGCCATGTCGCCAGTTTGTATGCAGCCAAAACACAAAGTGTTGTTGCATCCAGAAGTGGTGTTTAGCTGCCTCTGCATGCAGCAGACTACCTGCTGCTAAACTGTCATGTGAATATAGCTTGAAACAAACACAACAAATTTTATCACTCTTTTTTAATCTGCCTAAAACAAATATATATATATATATATCACTGCCTGTACCTCCATTGCAGAAATGTTCCTTACTTCCTGTCTCTGATATCATAGACATTTTAATAAATCTCTAAAATTCCTACAAAAAAATGATGTTTTAGCCCTTCCCCATCCTGTTCAAAACGAACTAAACTGTAGTTGCCCTTTAAAGAAGAATTCCAGGTATGGATGTCTTAAACATTGTGTACATTGGTTCAGATTGGATAATATAGTAAAGCTAACTCTCTATGATTATTTTATATGGCGAATATAATATGAACCGTTTTTTTTATGTTTTTATAAATGTTTTATTTATTTTTGTAGTTTTGTGTGGTTGTTTCTCTGGTACCAGTATAAAGTGTTTTTTTTTCGTTTTTTTTTTTTTAGGTAATAGATACGATGGATGTGGTGCTTTTATAATAGCCAATTATTTCTATTTTACACTTGTATCTATGTAACTTTGCATCTGCCATACCTAACCAAGGCCCCATGGAAGCTGGAAATCACTGAAATAGATACCACTACTGCAATAATCTCCACTTGCTTTTACAGTGGCTGCCCTGCTGTATTTTGAAAATCTGAGGTTGGCCATCTGGCATGGGCACCATTCAGAGTCTGCTTTGCATTTTCTAAATGAATGCAAACCTTTCTCCAATTGGATGAGCTGGGGAGGGAGAATGCAGAGAAAGTAATGAACTCTTTCAGAAAATGTAAAGCATGCTCTGAATAGAGTCAGTGCTGAACTGCAGAGCTGCAAACCTCCCTGTGTTCAGAATGCAGTAGGGTCGCTGCTCTACATTGAACATTGAAGGTAGTGGAGATTGCTGGAGTAGCTGTATCTCCTTTAGGGATTTCCAGTTTCTATGGGCATTAAGCCAAGCTGGACTAATATAACTATGTATAAATTATTATTCTTAGAAAAATTCTTTAAAGTGTTACTAAACCCAGGATCCTGCATTCGCTAGATCTGATCTCCCGCAGTACACAGAACATGGAAATGCAATTATTTTAGAAAATATAAACTGATAAATACCTTTTTTATCATCTGTATATAACAAATAGAACAATCTTGTGACTTGTATCAGTGAGTGCTGATAGATTGTGGGAGGAGTTTTCATTTCTCCCACGATTGTCCTATCAGGGTTCAAGACCCTTGATTCTCTTTCTGAACAGAATTCTATGTGTGGACAGTGCTGATTGGCCCTGTGCTGATCACATGCACCCTCCAAAAAAAAAAAAAGAAAACTCTCTAGCAATACATACCAAACTGTGTAGCCTGACTCTATAGACTCTGTAAATATCAGGATATTTTTTGAATTCTGTGGAGGAAGGAGATGATCAGAGAAGACAGGATTGAACACCCTTTTTGCACAATGCAGAGGATTAACCCCTTGGGATCCACACTAAGGGTATAACAAGCATGCTTTACTGCATATACAGACTGATTTTACTGTTGTGGGTTTAGTAGCACATAATTATTCACCTGGGGTGACATCTTTATTGTTAACATAGTGTTCCAAATTTAATTAAGCCACAGACCATTTTACCCACCACCACACATTTGTGGGGAAGAGACCCTTGTCCTCTCAACATTGGAAAAAGGTGATTTCTCAATGCAGGTGTTTGGAAGCTGGAAGTGGGTTATAGGGGGATGAGGATGATAAGGGGTAGTGAATTAGGAAAGTTGCATTGGGGTGCCAGGTGTGATGAGGATGACAGGGAGTGGGATGTTAGTAAGGTATCAGTGGGTTGTCAAGTGTGATGAAGATGAGGATGATGGGGTGGGGTGTTAGTAAGGTTGCAGTGGGGTGCCAGGTGTGATGAAGATGAGGATGGCAGGGGGAGAGATGTTAGCAAGATTGCAGTGGGTTGCTAGGTAGGATGAGGATGAGGGTGACAGGGGTCGGGTGTTAGCTAGGTTGCAGTGGGTTGCCAGGTATAATGAAGATGAGGATGTCAGGAGATGGGGTGTTAGAAAGGTTGCAGTGGGGTGCCAGGTGCGATTAACATGAAGATGACAGTAGTTGGGGTTTTAGCAAGGTTGCAGTGGGATGCCAGGTGTGATGAGGAGATAGATGACAGGGGGTAGGGTGTTAGCAAGGTTGCAGTGGGGTGTCAGGTGTGATGAGGATGAGGATGACAGGGGTGGTGTGTTAGCAAGGTTGCAGTGGGGTGCCAGGTGTGATGAAGATAAGGAGGAGGATGACAGGGTTGAGGTTTTAGTAAGATTGCAGTGGGTTGCCAGGTAGGATGAGGAGGAGGATGGCAGAGGGTGGGGTGCTAGTGAGGTATCAGTGGGTTGCCAGGTGTGATGATGATGAGGCTGTCAGAAGGTGGGGTGTTAGCAAGGTTGCAGTGGGGTGCCAAGTACGATTAACATGAGGGTGACCGTAGTTGGGGTTTTAGCAAGGTTGCTGGGGGGTGCCAGGTGGGATAAGGATGAGGATGACAGGGATGGTGTGTTAGCAAAGTTGTAGTGGGGTGCCAGGTGTGATGAAGATAAGGAAGAGGATGACAGGGGGTGAGGTGTTAGTAAGGTATCAGTGAGTTGTCAGGTGTGATGAAGATGAGGATAACAGGGGGGTGGGGTGTTAGCAAGGTTGCAGTGGGGTGCCAGGTGTGATGAACATGAAGATGAAAGTGGTTGGGGTTTTAGCAAGGTTGCAGTGGGTTTCCAGGTGTGATGAGCATGACAGGGGGTGGGGTGTTTGCAAGGTTGCAGTGGGGTGCCAGGTGTGAGAAGGATGAGGATGACAGAGGGTGGGGTGTTATTAAGGTATCAGTGGGTTGCCAGGTGTAATGAGGATGAGGATGACAGGGAGTGGGTTGTTAGTAAGGTTGCAGTGGGGGGCCAGGTGTGATGAAAATGAGGATGACAGTGGTTGGGGTTTTGCCAGGTGTGATAAGGATGAGGATGACAGGAAGTGGAGTGCTTGCAAGGTTGCAGTGGGGTGCCAGGTGTGAGAAGGATGAGGATGACAGAGGGTGGGATGTTAGTAAGGTATCAGTGGACAGTGGATTGCCAGGTGTGAGAAGGATGAGGATGACAGAGGGTGGGGTGTTATTAAGGTATCAGTGGGTTGCCAGGTGTAATGAGGATGAGGATGACAGGGAGTGGGTTGTTAGTAAGGTTGCAGTGGGGGGCCAGGTGTGATGAAAATGAGGATGACAGTGGTTGGGGTTTTGCCAGGTGTGATAAGGATGAGGATGACAGGAAGTGGAGTGCTTGCAAGGTTGCAGTGGGGTGCCAGGTGTGAGAAGGATGAGGATGACAGAGGGTGGGATGTTAGTAAGGTATCAGTGGATTGCCAGGTGTGAGAAGGATGAGGATGACAGGGAGTGGGGTGTTAGCAAGGTTGCAGTGGGTTGCCAGGTGTGATGAAGATGAGGATGAGACTGGCAGGGGGTGGGGTGTTAGTTGCTAGGTGGGATGAGCATGGCAGGAAGAGAGAGAGAGAGAGAACAAGAGGAAAGGCACAGAAAGAGAGAAAGAAGGATCACAAATATGAAAAAATAAAACATAACACATTTTTGGCATAGTCTGTATTATTTATGAATTTAGAAATTGGGAAATAATTGTATTTTTAAAAGTTTTTAAATCTCTTTGACCTTAATATGCACGTCTGCAGGCTGTAACTGATGCTGTTGAAAAGTAAAAAAAAAAAAGCACTGCAAAAACCTGTACAGTACAGGGGTGTGATTTCCTTTATGGAATCACTGCCTCTTGATATCCACTATAGCCTGTGTCCTCATGCTTTTATGAGAGGCGGAGCATCCATCAATCAAGATACCACCCACTGTGTTCTTTTTTGGTTACTGGGCATTGAGGAGGGAGGGACTGGGCTGTCATTTAGGATCTGTATACACGCCCACATGTGTGATGTTAATACCATGTGACCTAAATAGCTCAGCTAAAACCAGGAAGTGTTCTCTGAGCAATAGAGACCAAACTGAGCATGTGCAGCTGAACTACACTTAAGCCCCGTACACACGTACCGATGGTCGGCTTACAAATGTTCCTCTTTTCTCCCCGGGATGTCGGTGTCTGCTGAAAAGTGCAAAGACAGCACAAGGACAGCACAAGAATTTTGTCCGCCGACTGCAGAAGTGATGTCATGTAATGGTTAACTTTCCCTGTGTTTTCTATTTTCTGAGCATGCCCAGTCTTGCAAATCTGCGGTCTGTCGGCCGAATTGTGTACTGACAGGCGAACAATCGTCCGTTCTGGTGTCGGCATACAAATATTTTCATGTTTGCACGAAAGACTTTTGTCCGCGGATTGTGCGCAGACATCTGTCGGAGGCACCATACTAACACGCGTACAATCGGCAGATCCTTCGTCCACCGACGTTTGTATGCCGACGATCGGTACGTGTGTACGGGCCTTTACTGTGCTTATCTGGACTTGCCCAGAGTGAACATTCAGGAGGGGGAGGATCTGTGCATACAGGATCACACAGTCTTTTTACACAATGCAGATGATTAATCACTTAAGCTACACAGTGAATATAACAAGCATGCTATTCTAAATCTACAGACAGATTTTACTGGTGTGGATTTAGTAACACTTTAACCACTTGCCGACTGCCCACAGTAATATTACTGCGGCATTTCGGCTCCCCTGGGTCCAGTCTTGTAGTAGTTTAGACACAGCGGGAGTCGGGCCGTGGGAGGAGAAGTGGTGATTGCCGCCTTCCTCCCCTGATCGTTCGGTAAACAGGGAGAAGACCCGTCTGCTTATGTAAACAAAGCAGGCGGATCTTCTCACTGACAGGCAGGGAGAGATCAGCAGTTTCAGCTGTCACAGAACCCCACCCCCACACTCACAAGTCAGTAAGAATTAGGCATACATTTACACAATTATCACAGTAACAGTGCATATTTCTAGCACTGATTACTGTAGTAATGTCACTGGTCCCCCCAAAAGTGTCAGAAATGTCAGTTAGGGGTCCAATCTGTCCACCGCAATGTCGCAGATTGCCACCATTACTAGTAAAAAAAAAAAAACACTAAAATACGCTTATTGCGATTTTTTTTACCAAAAATATGTAGCAGAAAACAAATTGGCCTAAAATGCATAAAACATTTGATTTTTAAATTGTTTTTTTTTTGATAATGTCATATAGCAGAATGTGAAAAAAAAATATTTTTTTTCAAAATTGTCGCTCTTTTTTTGTTTATAGCGCAAAAAATAAAAATCGCATAGGTGATCAAATACCACCAAAAGAAAGCTCTATTTGTGAGAAAAAAAAAGACATACATTTCGTTTTGGTACAGCGTTGCACGACCGCGCAATTGTCTTAAAATAACGCAGTGCCGAATCGCAAAATAGGGCCTGGTCAGAAAGGGGGCAAATCCTTCCGGGGCTAAAGTGGTTAAGTTAGCGCAAAAGAATTTAACTATTGATTATTTTCTGAAAGCTAACAATAAAATACTAACAATGCATGCATTGCTGCAACTATACATGCCCTGCACTGTCCTATTTGTCTGTTGCCTAGGTGTGGACCAGAAACCCCACAAAATAATAAAAACTTGGAAAGTGGTGTACAAAATACAGTAAGTATGGACTAGGATAGCTTTTAATATGTACCCTCAGGATTATATAACTTGAGAACATGGATTCAGAGTACAAATACAGACAATGTATATCACTTCATGTCCCAAACATTACCTCTGTATCTCTGACAATAAATTCTTCTCCTAAAAACTTCAAATTCCTTATTAAATAAATATGACATATATATGCTCTTATCTTGCACGAGATACACATTTCTGCACAGAACCAGCAGGCAAAAATCTGCAACGTTGTGGGTAGAGGCATGCAAATCACCACCTTTTCACCTTGGGCTGGTAAGAATTCTATGAAGATTGATGGAATCCCACAGCCATTGTTAAACAGACACAGGCACAACTGCAGTGTCATAAAAAGAGATTGGGTGCTGTTTTTGTTTTCTTGAGACTAGAGAAACATGAAAAAGCTTTCTGGAAGATGAAGTTATTAAAGAGAGGGAACATCACAGTGTTGTAACTGGTCAATTTGTCAAGGAATTTAATGTGTCCCAAAAGCTAATAGGGTGTGTCGTAAATGTAAAAAAGAATATTTACAGGAACATGTTTGCGGGAGCCATAGAATCTGATGAATGCCTCTGTTTGCCAATCTAACGTTTTCAAGTGAGGCACGCCAATGACATCTCTCACATAAATTTCGGCTGCATAAAAATAGTTTTGAGGTATAATCATTTCTTATCCTTAATTAACTAGCATATGGCTTTTACAAATCTGCAGTAGGTCCAGAATAGGGATTGTCATATTCTAACATAGTTGCAGCTTTCAGAATATACTTAGCCAAATGTATATATCTCAGCCAGGAGATATAACACTCAAACAATCTGTTCAAGTCTGTTTAAGTGGTCTGTACATAAAAAATCACTCACTTACTAGGTTGGGACTGGGATCACAATTTCCACACTCTGCGGCCAAGAAAAAAATGAAGTTTAAAATGTTACAACACTACTTAGGGTCTCAATGAATTCACAGATACATTTTTTTCAATAACCAGCAAGGTACTGAATGCAACATAAACTTGTAACTTTTCTTTGATTGACTTTTCAGAGATTTAATCCATCTTTATTTAAAGTGGATGTAAACCCTCACATATTACTTAGATCTCTTAGATTGTAAGCTCTAAGGAGCAGGGCCCTCTGATTCCTACTGCATTAAAGTGTATTGTATTTGTACTGTCTACCCTCAAGTTGTAAAGCGCTGCGTAAACTGTCGGCGCAATATAAATCCTATATAATAATAATAATAATATTACCAGTGAAGTGAACAGCCTCAGATGATACATAGAGATGAGACGAATCTTCCAACATAAGTTATATTTGTATATCTGCTGTCTTCAGCTTTCTACACTTTTCTGTTTAGAAAGTGAACATTGTGTTAGAATCTTTTCTTCCACTGTCAGCACTAGGTGTGGAGTCCTGGCATACACTGTGTGACAACTGATTGGAGGAAAGGCACACACCCTCCCTCCACATAGGCAGAGGAAGGAAGAAACATACTGAGCTGTGCTGTGAATAGACCAGCTCTCTGCTAAGCTATCTATATGCACCCACCCCAGTACAAATGTTCAGCTGCTTTTATATCCTGTGTCGGAGAACTTGTCAGAAGATATCATGCTCTTAACAGAGGAGCAGCAGAAAGACACAGGACTAGGGTTTTGGAGAGAGAGATAAGTAAACACTACAGGTCTATGTGCCCAGGTCAATTTTCATGAATGGGGTTTACATCCATTTTAAAGTCAAAATCTAGCCAGATATAAAAGACACAAAGTAAACCAGAGTTTAACCAAAAAACAAATATGTTTTTTATTGCTGCTTACTCATACTAAAATGTGATGGCTGCATTTGTTTTCTTTTATTTTCTCTTTATTTATGGTGATCCGGGCAGTAAGTCTGTTATTTTTTTTAACCTTTTTTTAACACACCAAGCTGTCCAGGCGAAGTAGCAATTGAAGAGGAAGTAAATTCCTTTTTTGTAATTGTACCTACAGGTAAGCCTATAATATGGCTTACCTGTAGGTACTGTACATATCTCCTAAACTTGTACAGTTTAGTAGATATGCAGAGTGCATGCAGCCGATGACGTCATCGGCACATGCACTCTGAAGGCCCCACTTACCGTGCCAAACCTTCAGAGCCTGTGCCCTAAATGGTGGCTCCTGCATGCATGCTCTGGCCACTCTGAGCGCTGCAGCCTAAGAACCAGGAAGAAACACCGGGGAAGAAGTCAGCTGTCTCAGCGGTGTACGGGCACCACTGGAGGGCTTTGTTCTAAGGTAAGTATTTCATAATTAACCAGTATGCATCACAAGATTGGGCCGCTCTGCAGAATTACCCGCTGAGGAGCCACCAGGGTCCGCTGCCACGCGGCAGAGTGTTCAGGAAAGCCGTCCAGACACTTCCAAGATGACACTAAGGTGCGCACATGGTCCACAGCGTAAGCGGGAGGAGGACACCGGATTCAGGGCAACGCGTTTCAGAGCATGCATCGTGCTGTCTATGGGCAGTCACGCTCTTCCTTCAGACTGAAAGTACAGAGATGAGGAGCCTCTATAGTGGGACCGGCCCGCTGATACTAAAATTTAACAGTAGCTGGACTGCAAATCATATGTTTTTTTTTTTTGTTTTAATATAATTGTATCATCATTGTAAAATTTTTGGAGTTTTATTTTTGGTGGGCACAAGTAGCTGGTCTTGCCTAGGGCGCCAAATAGCCTAGCACTGGCCCTCTGAGTGAGTCCCAGTACAGCAGTGGTGGAGTGAGGAAGAAGTAGAGCAAGTTGCTAATCAGTTTATGTGCTGACAAAAAGCATTCTGATAGGAAGAGAGAGTAGAGTGACAGAGAGATGGGCTTATCACTGTACTGCATCTCCTTTCACTGTCCAGTCATAAGCGGCAAGTCCAGGATGAAGAAGTGGGTTGAATGATGAAGAAAACAGAAATATTGACTGCAGGAGGAAATCTCTAGCTTGAAGGTACAAAAAATACAGCAACAGTGTGTAGCGTTAATCTTGCAAGTGCTGCTTGGTAATTTGGGTTCTCTGTTCTGCGTCTCAACTCCAAGAACACCCTCAGCCCATCTGCCACACCTGGCTGAATAAAAGTAATTGCAAGCACTTATAAGAACACAAGTATAGATACCTTTTACTTGGCTGTGAATTAGCACCAGGAAATAGACACAAGACCGTTTAGAGGTAAATGAACTCAATGAATTGGCATTGGTTAGAATAAATGGTGGTTTGAGCATAAATGAACACACAGAAGATAGATTCAGACAGAGTCTGCTAAACAGTATAATCACTATGCCAAGAATAGAGTTCTGTAACACTAAACCAGGATTAACTCATGAAAGTCAGCTATAAACAGTGCATATAAGCATTAACTGCAATGTGAATAATAATACTATAATTAGTCTAGAATGCACTTCAGGAGAATGGTTAAGATATGGTGCATAGTTCCTCAAGGAGTATCTCTTAGCATAAGCACTAGATGAGGGTCTCTGTGTAGGAGCTGTAAAGGGGCAGTCACTAGTCATAACTGTTCAGCTGGCTAGAGTTGGGGCCCAGCTTTACTGATAATGCATGGGAATACTCCCAGTAAAGCCATGCAGGCAGCAATAGGGCTACTAGAATGCTGTATGCTCAGTTTCTAAAGGGCCTAATCTCTCTAACAGCAAATAGTAAATCCCCATAGCAGCAGCTCACCATCTGGTCACACACAGCGATTAGTCCACTATCTGCTCTGCACCCAGGTGGCTCTGGCTGTTGGCACTCCTGGACTCAACACTCTGGATCCTGCTAAGGCCATCGTTATGCAGAAGTGTCAGTGCACACTGGACAGTGATGTTCACTCTCTGGGTTTTCTCATTGCATGAGCCTGCACAGCCTGAGAAAATACAGCACTTTCCCCTACTCCTGGCAATCTCCCTCTGGAAAATGCAGTTCAATAGAAGTCCACAGTATGGCTCCCTTCCTGAACTTCACTTTACTTTCCCCCAATCCACTGTGGGCAGCATATAAGTCTATAAAGCCCCTAGACTTCCCAGCAGCCCCCCCCCCCCCCACTGCTAGTGGGAGGTAGACAGTGAGATGAATCAGCATATAAGTTCAGTGATAGGCTCCATGTACACGGGACGTTGTTAAAAGTCCCTTTGAATGCTGGAATTTTTAGGACGTTTGAAACGTCCGTTCGGTCGCGTTTGTACCCTCGTTTAGCGGGCGTTTAGCGGCATTTGCGGGCGTTTGCGTTTAGAAGCGTTCCTAGAGGTCAAAAAAATTATTCCCCTTTAAAATGGAAAAACGCGAACGCTAAACGCGGGTCATCGCATTCGGACACGTTCGGACGCGTTCAGACGCGTTCGGACGCGTTTGTGCGTTTGAAACGCCGGGAAACACACGTTCGAGCGCAAATAATTGCATTCTAAAAACAGTCCCTGAATGCAACTGCCTGCAAATGACTGTAAACGACCTGGTGTACATGGACAGATAAGATAAAATGTAGATGGGTTCAGGGGCTTCTGAAAAAAATGCCCAACTGCTCCTAAACGGCCATTTCCAGCGTCCCGTGTACATGGAGCCATAGTGTAAAGAGCCACTGCAAGCTGTCACAACTTGTTCATCATAGCCAAGTACCTGGCTACAAGTGATTTTGTTATTTCCTCTTCTTTTAGGCTATTAGTTTTTATTTTGTTACTTTTGGCTGGATTTCTGCTTTAAGTCAAAACTAAACAACAACCAGAACACGTCAAAGTTTGACATTTTTTTTTTTTTTTGTTTCATAGATAGATTGTTTCTTAGATTTCTCCCTTTTTCTTTTTTAGAACACATAACATTCTTTCAGGAGGTCAAGCCAGTTTCTTTACAAATGTATTCTTTGGAAATGTTCTGCATAAGTTGCCCCCCCCCCCCCCCAGGTTCTCAAAATTTCACAAACCTTTGATCCAAATAGTTAGTACAAAAAAAACTAATGAAATAAGACGCTATAGACAAACAGCTAAATACACAGATGAAGAGAACACAGATGAAGTATATGTTGTTATCTGGATTTGTATTTTTGTCCATCCAGTTCAAAGATTAACACAAATCTGCCACACAGGGCAGGAATCACTTCACTGCTGCAGTCAAGTATCACCCTCAGGCCTTGCCCTTCCCAGTGATTGACTGGTTAATGAGTTAAATTCTCTGCCACTCTGTTCTCTTCTCCTATCAGCATGCTTCTTATTAGCACATGAGCAGTACAGCACAACTAACTGGCTCCCTCTCCCAGTCTGGGTTCTGCTTTACATGGATGGCAGGAGGCTGATTCTAGGTCAAATTAAGGTGCTTACATTGTTTGCATTTACACACATATACAGTATAAACTACATATATACTATATTGTCAAAAGTATTGGGATGCCTGCCTTTACACACGCATGAACTTTAATGGCATCCCAGTCTTAGAGTTCAATATTGAGTTGGCCCACCCTTTGCAGCTATACCAGCTTAAACTCTTTGGGAAAGGCTGTCCACAAGGTTTAGGAGTGTTTATGGGAATGTTTTACCATTCTTCCAGAAGTGCATTCATGAGGTGAGGCACTGATGTGGATGAGAAGGTCAGCCTATGCTCTAATTTCTCCCATAGGTGCTCTATCAGGTTGAGGTCAGGACTCTGTGCAGGCCAGTTAAGTTTCTCCACCCCAAACTCACTCATTCATGTCTTTATAGACCTTGCTTTGTGCACTGGCTCAAATCATTTGGTGGAGGGAGGATTATGGTGTGTGGTTGTTTTTCAGGGGTTGGGTTTGACCCCTTAGTTGCAGTGAAGGGAATTCTTAAGGCGTCAGCATACCAAGACATTTTGGACAATTTCATGCCCCCAACTTTGTGAGAACAGTTCGGGGATGGCCCCTTTCTGTTCCAACATGACTGCGCACTATTGTACAAAGCAAGGTCCATAAAGACATAGATGAGCAAGTCTGAGGTGGAGAAACTTGACTGGTCTGCACAGAGTCCTGATTTCAACCTGATAGAACACCTTTGGGATGAATTAGAGTGGAGACTGCGAGCCAGGCATTCTCGTCCGACATTAGTGCCTGACCTCACAAATGCGCCCATAGACACACTCCTAAACCTTGTGGACAGGCTTCCCAGAAGAGTTGAAGCTGTTATAGCTGCAAAGGGTGGGCCAACTTAATATGTGTACCCTAGTGACTAAGACTGGGATGCCATTAAAGTTCATGTGCATGTAAAGGCAGGCGTACCAATACTTTTGACAATATAGTGTATGCATACCTCAATAATGATGTATTAAAAAAAAAAAAAAAACAACAGGACTGCTCAATTTGTGTCTTTTATTTCTACCTGCAGGTGACTTCTGTTTCCAACATGTAGATAAAAAATATAAGTTTTTCTTGCATACATTTGCAAATAAATGTGAAGTCACACTGTCACACCAAGGCACCTATACAAAATGTGTTCACTAACTAAAAAAAAACAAACTGGTTATTATCTAAAAACCTTTAAGTATTTTTCACACAGTAACTTCAACAAGACTCTAAATCAATAGTAGTGCAATTGCCAATTACCTAGAAATCCTTGTCCTTAAAAAACTTAGCATTTGATCTGAAAACAATCACTTTGAATTTCCTGCCAAGATACAAACATGAGCCATCTGGCTGTAAGAAGAAACCTACCCTTCCTCGATGTGCTATCATCCCTAATCTTGCTGGACCTTTACATGCGGTATGGCAGGAATATCTGGGCCTGAATGACATGTTTGAATATACGCCGCTCGATTACATCATTGATAGGAGTATATGAAACGTCATCCAGGGAATTACAGTATCCATTACAAGCATGAGTAACAGAAGAGCTATGTGATTTTTAATAACAAAGGACCAGCACATTATTTTTAAACACTTCCATCGATTTCATAGGTAAAACTGTTTAAATATTTGGTAAAAATGGTGGCATGTATCCAAGCACACTGGGCCTTATTTCTCATTAAGGCCTATAGTTCTACTTTAGGAAAATGTTGAAGGCCAAAAAAACTTAAATTACAACTTAATCTTTGGAGATGTGCCATTACTATTTAAATGATGATGTCACCATGAAGGGGTGGCATGTATCCAAGAACACTGGGCCCTATTTCTCATCATGGGTGAGAAAACCACTGTCCTGGTCGTTGTCGGTAAAAGCGACCAATCAGGTTCTTTATTTGATTTTACTAGAAGAAACATAAACCGGCTTGGTGGGCTATCAATGCACAATGGAATAAAAAGATACAAACAAATCTACCTGCTGGCTATCGATCAACTTGGGTACATTCAGCCTGCCCATACATGTCTCGAATTTCGGCTGATTCCTGCTCAACCAGACAAGATTCGAGCTGTCTATGGCCAGCTTAAGTTATCCAGTTTAAATGCATTTAGATCTAACCCAGATCTAGCTCATTTGGAGGACGTCAGATAATCCACAATTAACAATATGAAATCCAAGGCAATGGTTTAGAAATGTTTTCCTGCAAATTTTCCATTCTACAAAGTCATGCCTGCTAAGGTGAATTCTCCAACAGCAGCCTTGTTTCCTTTTATTACATGACTTTGTGTTCAAAGTTCAATTTCCTATAAAATCTATTTCTTCTTTTCAGCTAAATGGGGATAACACCTATTTCCCATATCATAACCTAAAATAAAAAAATAAATAAAAAGTTTATATGTGAACTAGATGTAAACACTGTCCTAACAAAGGGATAAAGATTTAGATGCTGGCCTCCTTTATGGTATGGTATTAATGGGAAATTCAGGGAATCCCCAGCCATGTAAGTAAAAGAATGGAGTGGTAGTGAAATCACTGCCAAAATATGGCCATGACCATAGATCAAAAAATGATCATGTCCATATAGGGCCAGTGATTTCACCACATCTCTGCTGCCTTGCATATAAACCTAAAGACAGCTGAGGAGAGCTGCCATAAATGTGGAATTGTGATGCGAGTGAACGGGACAGTGTATCAACAGATTTTTTTCTTGCCATGATTGGAAAGCGACGTTCATCAAAACTGACACTGTATTTTTAATGCTGTTTTTTTGGGGGGGGGGGGAGGAATTTTTTTATTAATAGAAGATTTGTCAAAAACTTGTAGGACTTATTTTATGAATGAGAAGGGGTACTGTGTATCCCTTATTCATTCATGAAAGGGGGACCAGATATCTGGGGGGAGGCTTAAAGATATGAAAGAGTCTCCTCCACATCCCCCACAACCACTGGACCAGAGTTGTGGGCAAGAGGCCCTTTTCCTTATCAACATGAATCCGACTCCACTTCTCATGTTGAGGGCCTGGCATGGTTCAAGTTCCCCCCCCCCCTTTCATGAGCTGCATTTTGTATGAATTTAGGGATGGAGGATTTCAGGCCATTTTTGCTTGAGTTCTTCCTCAAGCAAAAATGCATGCCAGATCCGAAGGGGAAAAGTCCATACCTCCGAGGCCTTGACTTATGAAGGAGCTCTAAATAATGGATATATATGAATATATGTAGTATTTATAAACTCAGGGGCTAAAAGTCACAGTCCCTCTTTATCTCCTTCCTCTGGCTAGTGTTATACCTGTTGGTGGCTGGCGTTGGGGCCCAAAACTGTGTTGGAGTGCTTTTAAACAGAGGTTTTGTAATTCCAACAGAAAAGGAAAACATCTTCAAACAAGTACCTAGAAGTCTCAAAATGTGTGATACTGTCTAATCAAATATAAATGCAGCAAAGATGGTGGCCATGGAGTTTCCTCCCTAAAAAACTGTACAATAGCAGTGCCCCCCAGCCCCCTTCCCTAACTCAAATCTTAGTCCTGTATTAATCAAGCTCTGTGCCTGACTTCAGTTTTTCTCTCTCCTATCTATGCTCTCACAAGCTTGACTGAGAGCAGGAGGGGCCATCGTCTCCTTCTGCCGTTCGTCAAATCATGTGAGGAGAGAGCGGTGGAGTTGGACTGAGCCACACTGTGTGTGTCTATAGACCTGGAATCGAGCCTGCAGGAATGCTGCCATTGCAAGCAGCTTGCTATGGGGACACTTGTACAAGAGGAAGAGCCAAGAGTGCATGTAGGGGACCTCAGAAGAGGAGGTTTGGGGCCGCTCTGTGCAAAACCATTTCACAGAGCAGAGTACAGAGTGCAAGATGTTTACTATTTTTAAAAAAAATTTGAGCCTTTACAGTCACCGTAAGGGCAATGGTAGTGGCTCTGATGACTTTTGCTGAAAGTCCCCTTCCACTTCTCAATGGATCCCTCTGCTTTGGAACAAAGTCCCTGCACCCTCTTGTCATTACTTTCGGCAGCAGTAGTCTCTGGTTAGGTACAGTCCATCCCGGATTCCACAACATGGTGTCACGCTATCACTGGTGGTGTCGCCCCAGCATCAGAAACAGGCTTCACACAGCACGTTTCTCCTTTCTTTCCATGTGGAAAACTGACTTTTCAGTCCTTTTCCTCCTCTCAGCAGCACTGTTCCCCTCTGGGACTTGTAGTCACACACAGTCACCTGGAAAGGGGCTGCCTTCATGAGACTACCTTAGTCCTCTCTTGCCCTAGTGGTCAATGGGCCACTTCCTCCTCCCATGACTGCAAATACAGCCAAATGCTGTCTTGTGATATTCCAGGCAGTGAGCAGACTTTCTTCCATGGCTGCAGGCATACAGCCTCTTAGTGCCCTCTCTCCCTCCTTTTCTGTTCCCTACGTGGCCATTCTGTTCACTCACAGCCCAGGAGATAGGGAAGTGACAGCTGCAGCGGTTGGCATTGTGACAGCCTAGCCTGTACAA
Organism: Pelophylax lessonae; assembly: GCF_965119305.1. Taxonomy (NCBI): domain Eukaryota; kingdom Metazoa; phylum Chordata; class Amphibia; order Anura; family Ranidae; genus Pelophylax; species Pelophylax lessonae. The sequence continues at coordinate 364,697,517 of NC_138772.1, forward strand.
CTGACTTGACACAAGGCTGCAGTTGGGCTACAGATCTAAGGAGATCAAATGGTTCCTTTAACAGTTTATTAAGAGCAGGTCAGGAAACAGCTCAGCGATCCATGGTGACAAATACACCCAACACAGACTGGATCCAGTTTGAAAGAATCAATCCTCTTTTCTCTGAACCATTCCTTCATAAGGAAACCTTACAACTTTTGGTGAATAGAAATATATGAGACTGATACTGTGCGACTTGATTTAATTTTATTTATTTGTTGAAAGAAACTCATTTTCAACATTTTCACAGTACTTTACAAGTATAATGGCCCTTGATTTACCTTTTTTGTTGACAGGGAAAAAGACATAGCTATATATACATCTGAATAGAGATGTATTGTGCACATTAGAACAGTTATAAAATGATTCTTCATTTCACTGGCAGATATTGTAATACTAAATGCTCTTATGTAGATAGGAAATGCATTGTTGCTTATCATAGCTTTGATAGATCTTATAGAGCTTTAAAGCTCATACATCTATAATTTAAACCATAGATATTATATTCACAGCTCCAGCATAGTGTCTGCTTTACAATTTAGGTATTTCTTTCTAGGATGTGCTGGATGACAGCCGTAAGACACCAAATAAAACATTAAAAGTTCAGAACATATTAACCCACAAATACAAAACATACAATTTATTTAATTTCTATTAATCTTTAGGAGGACATTTCAACAGTGGCAATTTCATTAAATTTATGACAATTGCACTGGACTGAAATAAAACAGCACCAGGGTATGTAGTATGTCAGCCCAAAGAGATGTTCATCTCCAGACTCTCAAAGCTCAAAGAAAAAAAAATGTATATGAATTGTCAACAATTTTGATTATGTATAGTATTTCAGTACCAGTGCAGGTTATACACACTGCAATGAACGTCCTTTTTGCATTATGTTGTAAAACAGATAATGCCTAACCAACCTACATAAGCCCACATAATTTGACAAGTACCCTTAAGCTTGTCACATTTTTTTGCATTAACCTGTACTACTAGATTACCAGTTTGTACCTGCATGAAACTCATGAATAAAGTAATAGTATCATGTACCTGGTAGAGTGGATGAGCTGGGTTATACACACTAGGGCAAAATCAGCAGAACAGGTCTCAGGTAAACAAGGACGAGCTGAGGACCACTCACCAACTTCCATCTGCAGTAATTCTGTTTATTTAGGCCACTGGGTGCCAATACTAGTGCCAAGCATGCACACTCATTTATTGCACTTCTGGAATTTACCCTATACAACGAGGTATGGCCAGAGTTATGTGCACACTGAAGTCCAACAGATATAGACAGGCATGAGTTTGATAAGGGTTGGAATATCCAAAAGAAAGTAGGAGACATTTTAACATGGTTTTATATATAGAAATGACCATAAATACTCACAAAAAGGGCAGATTAGTCACTCTTAAAAAGTGAAGGTAAAAGTATTGCATAGTTTAAAAACCCACCACTTTTCTCATCAAGTCATCTGCGAGCCTAGGGTGCCCCTGGATGACAATTATACAAGTATCTTCAGCCACTGGAACAGCTGAACACTAGCCTCATCGATATTGAAAATATGCCTCGTGCAAGCCCTCAACGTTCCAAATAAGTACTGCCAATAATGGACAGAGATACTCCTGCACTGAACAGGTAGACTGTGGTGCTAGGCTTTACTTCAAGGGTGGGCTTGGCTTCGGACAGAGTCATGCCAGAATTCAAGGTCTACACACACACCTGTACTCCATCAGTGTCCACTATCAAGTAGATATAGGAGGAGTCCCTTGTAGTGCATTAGCACATCTCTCCCAGCAAGGAGTGTTGTCTCCAAGGGTTAGAGAGGCTGGATTCACCCCTTTTTTATGGATAGTGTAGGACCCACTGATAATGGGGTACTTTGACCTAGTGGTGGGCTTGAGCACAATATGGCCATATGGTGGGACCAAATCCCCATTTTTATTTATGGATTGTCTTCATATTTGATAGTCATTTCTTTTGCATGTGTGCGCTATTCTTTTTTTACTATGCATGTCGCTTGGTTCATAGCTGCACCAGCTTTAGAAATACATGTTCAGGGTTTGCTCCCCCAACTTTTTGCTTGTTTATACAGTATCTATACTGATATGGACTGGGTAGGAATGTGTTAGGAATTAAAGAATACCACATTGCTTGATGGAAATGAAAATGATCAACCTACAGAGGGCTGAATTCAAAGACACCCCAAAAATTAAAGTGAAAAAATTATGCAGCAGGCTAGTCCATTTTTTTCTGAAATTTCATTGCAGCAACTCAAAATGGTACTCAGTAGTTTGTATGGTCCCCACGTTTGTATGCATGCCTGACAATGTTGGGACATGCTCCTAATTAGATGACAGAGGGTGTCCTTGAGTATTCCATCCCAGATCTGGACCAAGGGATCACTGAGCTCCTGAACAGACTGAGGTGCAACCTGACGGCATTGGATGGACTGAAACATAATGTCCCAGAGGTGTTCTATTGGATTTAGGTCAGGCGAGTGTGGGGGCCATTCAATAGTATCAATTGCTTCGTCCTCCAGGAGCTGGCTGCATAATCTCACCACAAGAGGCCTGGGCATTGTTGTGCACCAGGAAGAACCCAGGACCCACTGCACCAGCATAGGGTCTGACAGTGGGTCCAAGGATTTCCCCCCCGATACCTAATGACAGTCAGGGTGCCATTGTCTAGCCTGTAGAGGTCTAAGCGTCCCTCCATGGATATGCCTCCCCAGACCATCACTGCTCCACCACCAAACCGGTCATGCTGAATGTTGTTACCGGCAGCATAAGGTTCTCTATGGCTTCTCGAGACCCTTTCACATCTGTCACATAGTGCCCAGGATGAACCTGCTCTCATCTGTGAAAAGCACAGGAAGCCAGTGTCAGACCTGCCAACTCTGGTGTTCAATGGCAAATGCCAATCAGGCTCCACAGTGCCGGGCAGTGAGCACAGGGCCCACTAGAGGATGTCGGGCCCTCAGGATACCCTCATGAAGTCTGTTTCTGATTGTTTGGTCAGAGACATTCACACCAGTGGCCTACTGGAGGTCATTTTGTAGGGCTCTGGCAGTGCTCATCCTGTTCCTCCTTGCACAAACGAGCAGATATTGGACCTGCTGATGAGTAAAGGACCTTCTACAGCCTGTCCAGCTCTCCCAGAGTGACCGCTTGTCTCCTGGAATCTCCTCCATGCTCTTGAGACTGTGGTGGGAGACACAGCCAACCTTCTGTCAACGGCACTCATTGATGTGCTATTCTGAAGGAGTTGGACTGCCTGTGCAACCTCTATAGGGTCAAGGTATCTACTCATGCTACCAGTCGTGACACTGACCCTAGCCAAATGCAAAACTAGGGAAAAACAGTCAGAAAAGATGAGTAGGGGGAAAAAAATGTCATTGGCCTCCACCTGTAAAACCATTCCTGTTTTGGAGGTCGTCTCATTGTTGCCCATCTAGTGCACCTGTTGTTAATTTCATTAACACCAAAGCAGCTGAAACTGATTAAAAACCCCCTCTACTAATTAACTGACCAGATCAATATCCCAGGAGTGGAATTAACTTGATGCTATACTCTAATTAAAAAGTGTTCCTTTAATTTTTTTGGAGCAGTGTATTTATGTAAATAGTAATGTGAATAGTAATGAATTAAATAGCAAATGTTTTTTCATTTTGGGCACTTTTCCAGATAAACTTTGAGCTTCAAATTATTTTACCTCACCGGTACTTGTAGTATATAAAGAATAATTTGGTAACAATGCATACAATATATTTTGAGCTGGGTTTAACATCCATTCCTACAGAAGTTTCCACAAAACAGAGAAACAATTATGGAAATGTGACATTCTCTCTAGAAGAAATCATGTAGTGGATCCATTTGTACTTTTTATTGTCAATTTAGAGCACTTGAGCTGGGCTTATCAGAGATGGATGTGGAAAACACACAACACTTTAAGAATGTGCAGCTGAGAAAGCCTAAATTCTCCAGTACTACTAATGCAAGGAAGTGGTTTTTCTTGGTTTATTGTTTCTATTCCAGAGTTTAAACAGAAAATAAGAAAAAAAACAGCCTTCAACCCTTTAATCTGTTAATGTTGGTATACCTTCATTTATTTACACTAAACTATATAACAAATTTGTGGTCTTTCGTATGCTTTGCTAAAGTCACACCATAAACAACTAAATAAATACACTGCTCAAAAAAATAAAAGGAACACTTTGAAAACTCATCAGATCTCAATGGGGAAAAATATCATGCTGGATATCTATACTGATATGGACTGGGTAATGTGCTAGGCTGGCCATACATGGGTCGAATTTCAGAAGAATTTTCTTCAGAAAATCCTATCTAAGAAAGAAATTTTGTTCGTATTTCGCACCTTTAGTGGGCCGCAGCAATCAGCAATTTTCGTGCGGTCATCTAATTTGAGTGATCGAGCATGTTGGATATTTTTTTGAAAAACAAATCATTTTATAATCAATGATGGGAGAATCCTGCAAGAAATATAATCAAAAAAGAAATGCGCATGAGTGTAAGAATAGAAAATTCCCAGACAGAAAGGAAGATTCCCCAGCCACGAAAATTATTTTCTTTAGTAATATGGGTTGAAATTGAAGGCTTGGTTGGTCGAAATCAATGGTGGCACCATTGAATCACAAAACGCACAAAATTTCAGATTTTTTAACCACTTAAGCCCCAGAGGATTTGGCTGCTCAAAGACCAGGGCCTATTTTGCGATTCGGCACTGCGTAACTTTAACGGACAATTGCACGGTCATGCGACGCTGTACCCAAATGAAATTGACATCCTTTTTTCCCCACAAACAGAGCTTTCTTTTGGTGGTATTTGATCACCTGTGCAATTTTTACTTTTTGCGCTATAAACAAAAAAAGAGCGACAATTTTGAAAAAAAAATAATATTTTTCACATTTTTTTTATATGAAATTCTCAAAAAAAAAATGTAAAAATCAAAATTTTCTAACATTTTAGGCCAATTTGTTTTCTGCTACATATTTTTGGTAAAAAAAATCGCAATAAGCGGATTTTGATTGGTTTGCGCAAAAGTTATTGCGTTTACTAACTACGGGAAAGATTTGTGTCATTTTTATTGTTTTTTTTTTTAACTAATAATGGCGGCGATCTACGATTTTTTTTGCGGGGCTGCGACATTGCGGCGGACAGATCGGACCCCTGACTGGCATTTTTAACACTTTTGGGGTACAAGTGACATTACTACAGTAATCAGTGCTATACATATGCACTGTTACTGTAAAAATGACACTGGCAGGGAAGGGGTTAACTTTATTAGCGATCCAGGGGTTAAATGTGTCCCTAGGGGCGTGCTTCTAACTGTTAAGGGGCATGGCTTTTGATGTAACCACAGAGACATACGATCCTACATAGCAGGATCGTATAGTCTCTGCTGTTACACCAGGGAGAATAACAGACGACTTTGTTTACATTAGCCGCCTGCCTTTCTCCCTCTCCAGCGGGAGATCGCAAGTGACCGGCGGTCATCGGAGCCGCCGGTCACTCGCGTGGGGATGTCAGGGAATGAGCGGGGGTGGGAGCGGTGCGTCACTTTGCCCAGGAGTGGCTGACCACCGCAGTATATGTACTTGCGGCGGTCAGCAAGTGGTTAAAGAAAATTCTTTTGAAATTTGACCCATGTTTGGCAAGCCTTAGGGCTCTTTCACACAGGCGGACCGTTCAGATCCGCCTGTCCGTTTTTTTGGCGGATCTGAACGGTCCCCCCATACATCCCTATGGGGCATCGGATGTCAGTGGAGACATGTCCGCTGACATCCGATCCGTCAAATCTGGACAGATGGAAACCCTATTTTCCATCCGTCCAGCGGATCGGATGAGAACGGACCGACGGTCCGTTCCCATTTGATTCCCCCATAGAGATGTATGGGCAACTGACAGTTGTGTCTCCGTCAGCTGTCATCCTCCTGCTCAGTGGGGGATCGGCGGATCGATCCCCCACTGAGAAAAACGGACGGATGTGCGACGGATGGACAGTGTGAAAGGGGCCTTAGGAACGAAAGGATGTCACATTGGTTGATGGAAATGAAAATTATCAACCTACAGAGGGCTAAATTAAAATGCACCGTGAAAATCAATCCAAATAAATGATGCAGCGGGCTAGTCCATTTTGTTGAAATTTCATTTCAGCAACTCAAAATGGTACTCAGTAGTTTGTACCACGTGCATGTATGCATGCCTGACAATGTCGGGGCTTTCTCCTAATGAGACGACGGAAGGTGTCCTGGAGTATTTCCTCCCAGATCTGGAGCAGGGCATCACTGAGCTCCTGAACAATCTTAGGTGTAACCTGGCAGCGTTGGATTGGCCGACATATAATGTCCCATAGATGTTCTATTTGATTTAGGTCAGACGTGCGTGGGGGCCATTCAATGGTATCTTCTCATTGTTGCCCATCTAGTGCACCTGTTGTTCGTTTCATTAAAACCAAAGCAGCGGAAACTGATTAACAACCCCTGCTAATTAACTGACCAGATCAATATCCCAGGAGTTTAATTGACTCGATGCTATACTGTCCCAGGCATTAATGCATCATTGTCATCAACAAAATTAGCTCAAAACAAAAGGATCATCCAGAGTTTTATAAATGCATTTGACACTTTTTTAAAGTGCATTTTGTTTAGTGCATCCATTGAAAGGAGGGTGACTAAATCCTCATTCTTAAGTTTTTCTATAAGCTGCTGAACCTGTCTCAAACATTTGTAAAATTGCTTGTCTACTGTCAAGGTAATTCACTCAGAATCACATTTTGGGAGAGTCTTTGTCCTTAATAGACAAAATACTACTAAAGCTGCCCACAACATAGATCATTTGTTTTTATTCACTGAGCCAGCAGGCCAAATGAGAAGAAAAAAAAAAAAAAACGTGCATAGTGAATGGTCAGCTGGTGGGCATATAACTAAGCTCATCTTGCATAGCAACTGGAAGAGACATTATTTTCACCTGTTGCTATCTGACCACTAGAGACAGATAATTGGAGGGTGGGAGTGAGAAGCTGTGTGTGCAGTAGTGCAGACTAAAGCCCCGTACACACGTACCGATTGTCGGCCAAACGATCGGCCGTCTTTTGTCCGGTGCTGTCCTGTCGGTTGAAAAGTGATAAAGACTGCACACGAATTTTGTCGGCCAACAACAGCCGACTGCAGAAGTGATGTCATGTGATGGTTAACTTTCCGTGTGTTTTTTCTTCTCTGAGCATGCCCAGTCTTGCTCATCTGCTGTTTGTCGGCCGAATTCTGTACTGACTGAGGAACAATCGGCCATTCTGGTGTTGGCCAACAAAAATTTTAAAGTCTGCACGCCAGATTCTGCTCGGCCGAAAAGTCACAGTCGGTTGTCGGAAGCATCATACTAACAAGCCGACAATCGGCCGATCGGTCGGTGGCCGAATATTTACGGCCGACAATCGCTACGTGTGTACGGGCCTTAAGCAATGCCAAAGCTTTGAAACAACAACATATGCACAGGATAAGTAATTAATGTACATATACAGGGCTTTTGCATAGGTTATTAAAGTGGTTGTAAAGCCTAAGCATTTTTTACCTTAATGCATTCCTTGCAGTAAGGTAAAAATGCTTAGGTGTCAGCATCCTCTTCCTTACCCCCCTTTTTACTTACCCTTATTGGATCAAGCGCCATGCACGCCTGCAGCTCTTCTCTCTCCTCACTTTTGGGTCTTGCTGGCTTTGCTGGGGCACTGGGAGTCATTGGCTCCCAGTGCTGTCAATCAAAGCTAGGGTAGGGAGCGGGGAGCGGGGCGAGTCCCACTGATTGTGTCAATGGACCCAGCAGCAGGGTTTGGGTGCAATCACTCACGAGTGCCCCCATGGGAAGCGGTTTGCTATGGGGGCACTGAACAGAGAGGAGGGGCCAGGAGCACAGATGGGGGACCTGAAAAGAGGAGGGTGGTGGCTGCTCTGTGCAGAGCAGGCAAGTATAGATGTGGTTTTTTTTTTCTAATTTACCTTTACAATCACTCAGCTTCTAGGATTCTGACACAGTAAGGAAGGCCATATGTTGGGAAAAGCAGGATACAGGTAATTTCTTTATATAACAATAAATAGGTTGCGCTAAGTGATCAAATAAGTGACTAATCTTAAATCACAGTGAAAAATAAATGAATAGTATCATATATGTGCAAATAAATATCACAATACCCAAATGGTGTAAAAGAAAACACTATACTGAAATGATAAAGGTACACTATATAGTGTATGTAATACTTAAATATAAAAAATTAAGTGACTAAACATATAGTCTCTAGTGAAAGTCCACAAGACCCATCGATGAGTGTGACACAATATGAAGAATCAATAATGTGCAATCCACCACAGGTGCACAGTCCTCCACCGACATCAATCCTGCTTACCAGAAAAAAGATAATCATAAGCCTGTAAATCATGGCAGGAGACATATCAAATACTGACAGCCAGGATAAAACTGGGGAGATATCCAAGACTCCAGAAGTATCAGCCGTGGGTGTCACCAGAGTGACTACAGTGCTCTGCACTCACGGTCCACAGATGATGAAAGCAGCAACACAAAACAGTGGAGGCTCCATAGTGTAAAACCATCAGACAGATTTATTTATTAAAGGAAATACACTGACAGCAATGCAGAGTATACACGCTAAAGGTATTCAAAAGCCGCCGGCCGGCAAATCCGCCACTCCTTTTTGGATATGTGGGTGACGTCAGCACGCCACCCGTGTGCTGACATCACCCACGTATCCAGGAAGGACGGGCGGATTTGCCGGTCGGCGGCTTTTGAACACTTTTAGCGCATATACTCTGCATTGCTGTAAGTGTATATATATATGACAATTGATTATATATTAAGCCATTGAGTATCTCTCTGTCAGTTCAGTATAGAACATACATTTATATCTATATATATAGGACAATTGAGTATATATTAGGCCATTGATTATCTATCGGTCAGTTCAGTATAGACCATACATTGATCTCTCTATCTATATAGGACAATTGATTATATATTAGACCATTGATTATCTATCGGTCAGTTAAGTATAGACCATACATTGATCTCTTTATATATATATATATATATCAAATACAAGAAAAATTTCCGCGCTAATGAAATGAAAAAAATTGATAATAAATGTTAGCAGCCAACACAAAATCAACCAACAATGACTCAAATAGATATTAAAACATAAAGTGTAGCGCTAAAATCTGTACAGATTCTGAACACGCAATCCAGTCTGCGGGACGCCGCATATCCATCCCTTGTACAACTATTGTATACATGCCTGGAAGCCTATGTTATATTGTGAGTACCTTTTTTATTAAACAAGATTGTTATTTTTAAACGGGATCACGCTATGGGCCTCGCTTTCTTTTTCCTTTCATATTTCAATTTATGATCGATGAGAAATACTGAGAAGTGCTCCTTTCCTGCTTTGATCCCATGAATCCTGAGAAGTGGTTTATTTTGGAATAAAGCATCCATGTAACATCAGATCTCCAGTGGCCTTGATTATATAGCTGGGAGAGGCTGAGTCATTAAGTTGATCAGCCATGGAAATCTGGTAAGCTGCTGCTTTTATTTCATCACTGAGGTGTGCCCCTTCCTTCACATACCCTTGGTGTCATGGGAAGAAACCCTCCCCTTTTGGATTATCTTGCATGATTTTGGATTTGATTTCAGATCAATCTGTTTTTGGGACTTTATCAATTGGACACTATCTTCCCTTTCACTATTGTGATTAATAGTTTTTCCATTCAGTTGGACACTATTCTTTAATAATTTTTTTGTTATAATCATTTATTGTTTTTAGCGCTACACTTTATGTTTTAATATATATAATATATATAGGACAGTTTATTATATATTAGGCCATTGAGTATCTATCAGTCAGTTCAGTATAGACCATACATTTATATCTAATATATATAGGCCACCTGAGTATATATTAGGCCATTCAGTATCTATCGTTTGGTTCTGTATAGACCATACATTGATATCTCTATAGATATATAGGCCACTTGAGTATATATCAGGCCATTCAGTATCTATTTGTCGTTTCAGTATAGACCATAAATTGATATCTATATAGATATATACGTAGGCCACTTGAATATATATATCAGGCCATTAAGTATCTATCGGTCAGTTCAGTACATATCAGCAGTGCATTATATATAGAATAGATATTGATCAACCAGTAATAAACCCCCCCCCCCCCCAAAAAAAAATCCACACCATGTACAAAAGGCCGACAAGGAGAGGCAGATGTTCACATTCCACGAAAAGAGGACAAGCAGCCTCTGTGTTCACAGTGAAAAGTGGTGTTTACAGACATGGTGCATTCTCTGCAGGCAGGGCACTCCCATCCTTTTTTTCTGGTGCTGGCCGTGTTATTCAACCACAACATGTAGAAGAGTTGGTGGAGTGGATAAATAAGCTATCCTCATCCTCCTTGTCCTCTGACACAAACGCTCATACTAGTTTGCCTTCCATCGCAGCTGCCAAAGTAGCCCGTTCCACAGGCTCCTTCTCCACAGCTACTGCTTCTGTCGCCCCGCCATCATGCATGGAGGAGTCACCTGAACTATTCGATTATAGTGTCAGTGACATGCTGCTGGAGGATGCACAGCAATTTGAATGCTGTGATGTTGGTTCCTAGGTTGATGAAGGGAATAACATGAGCCTAGAGAGAGGGGGTGACAATGACGGACGAAAAACTAGCAGTCGTGTTACCACAACTGCAGCATACTGCCAAGTTTGCTTCAGTGATGAGGAGGGAGGAGATGATGAGGTCATTGACTGTACTTGGGTGCCTGACAGGATAGAGGAGGAAAGTGAGGGGGAGGAGGAGGAGGCACAACTCCAATGAGGCAGGATGTGCTCCAGGGGCCACCATAGGAGTTGCCAACCTATTGCATCACAGCACAGAGCTCCACAGGTGCAGGGTGCTGCAAACTCTCCGCGGACTTCCAAAAGTTTATTAGTGTGGGCTTTTTTCAGCACATTTGCAGTAGACCGCAGCGTTGCTGTTTGCAACATCTGTCTGAAGCGGATCAAGCGTGGCCAGAACACCAGATGCTTGGGTACCACATGCTTGAAAAGACATATGATGACCTGCCATGCAGTCCATTGGCAACAGCACCTGAAAGAGCCACAAGATAAAAACAAGCATACTTAACCTTGCTCCTCATCTGGGATCTCTAACCCTACTATACTTCATGTCTTCTCAAAAACCTGCATTGAAAGGGATGATGGTACAGCAATGAGTGCCACAGAGACTTGCACCCAATCTGCTAGCAGTACACCACCACTTGATTTGAGCAGCAGACAAATTTCACTACCCCAGTTGCTGAACCGTAGAAAGAAATACTGTCCCAGCCATCCACAGCGTCTTAATGTTAGCTTGGCCAAATTGCTAGCACTACAATTGCTGCCTTTTCATCTGGTAGACTCTGCTCCCTTTCGCAAATTTGTGGAATGTGCTGTACCACAGTGGCAGGTAGTGGCAAAAATACATTTCTTTTGGCATAAGGTCATTCCGGCTCTCTACCGTCATATGGAAGTTAGTGTTTTGGCCTCGTTGGACAGAGCAGTCAGCAGGAAGGTTCACATTACTGCTGACTCTTGGTCCAGCAGGAATGGACAGGGATATTACATTTCCTTCACAGCGCACTGGTTAACTCTGCTGGCAGCTGGGAAGGATGCAGGACAGTGCTCAGTGTTGCAGCTTGTTTTGCCGCCACGCCTCCAAAAAGCTGGTGCTGGTTCTGCCACATCTGGCTAGTCCACCACCTCCTCCTCCTCTTCTTCTTCCTCCATGTCCTCTTCTGCTCAATTGTCTTCAGAAGCAGCAGTGCTCCCTAAGCATTCAAGGGGCTACGCAAGCAGTCAGGCTAAAAGATGCCATGCTGTACTTCAGTTGGTCTGTCTCGGGGATAGGAGTCACACTGGGGCAGAGATTCTGTCAGCTCTGAAGGGGTAGGCTCAGAGATGGTTGATGCCATGACAGCTGGAGCCAGGAATGGTTGTATGCAACAATGCCACCAACCTTCTCTCTGCCCTCCGACACGGACACTTGACACATGTTCAATTATTGGCACATGTTCTGAATCTGGTGGTGCAGCATTTCTTGAACAGATACGGGGCTTCCAAGATCTTCTGAGGCAGGCCAGAAAAGTCTATGGCCATTTCAAGCGTTCATACAATGCCAGTGCTCGCTTATCTGACATTCAATGGGAATTCAACCTGCCCACCAACCGCCTCATTTGTGACATGCCTACTAGGTGGAACTCAACATTGGCAATGCTGCATCAGCTGCACACGCAGCAGAGGGCCATAAATGAGTACCTGTGCGAGTATGGCACAAGGACAGGCTCAGGGGAGCTTGTCTTTTTTCGCCATGCCAGTGGCTTTTGATAAAGGATGCATACACCGTCCTGTCACCATTTGAGGAGGCCAAAAGGATGGTGAGCCGGGATGATGCATGCATCAGTGACACTATCCCTCTAGTCTACCTGCTGGAGCACACGCTTCGTGGAATCATGGACAGGGCACTTGAGGCAGAACAGCAGGAGGATGAGGAGGACTTCCTTTCCTCACAAGACCCTCTTTATGCAGATATCATGCCTGCAGGGACACAAAACACACAGTAGGAAGAGGAGAAGGAGAAGGAGGATTGCGGCAGCATGGATGTCGAGGATAGCATACAGCAGTCTTCAAGGGATGGTTTTGATTCCCTAGAAACCCCTGGAGTTGTACGTGGTTGGGGAGAGGTTGCTCCTGACAATGTCATCCTTAGTGACCCAGAGGACTCAGAAGTTCATGCCTCCTCAAACTTACGTTGCATGGGCTCCCTGATTCTGCAAAGCCTGCGAAAGGACCCGAGGATTCATGTTATCAAGGAGAGGGATAAATACTGGTTGGCAACCCTTCTTGATCTACGTTACAAGGGTAAAGTTTCAGAGCTCATCCTGCCTTCGCAGAGGGAGCAGATAATGAAACATCTTGAGGAGGCCTTGCAAAAAAAAAAGGCACTGGGAGGTTAACATTCGAAGTGGCATTGATACATAAGTATCATGCCTCGCTTTCAATATGAGGCGCCAGTAGGTGTGTGAGTACCAAGCCTCCTTGTCAATTTGAAGCATGCATGTCAAATAGCCGAATAGTCTCCAAACTTCCAGTATTTATAGCTGGAACTCCAAGCCTCTATCTGAAACGGGAGGAAATGCGTGTCAAGCCTCCCAAAGAGTTTGAGGCGCTAAACCCTCACTTCCTCTTACAGGCTTCATTTTAATTACAGGGGAAATAATTATTTGTTTCAATGCCAAGTGAACTCCGATGGCCAAGACAAGTTTTTGACAAATTGGTGTATAAATTAAATGAAACTAATATACATTAAAAATAGAAAGAAAATTAAATAGAAATGAACTTAAACATAGCATGAAAACATCTCTAATGAACGGTAATACTTCAGGTGATCTGTCCCACTGGGGTCACATACTAGTATATCCAAAATAAAAAGAAGCTATTCTTAGATCGTATCACACACATAAGAATATAATAAAATTATATTTATTTTTTTTACAAATATAAAGAGAACTAAGCTTTATTAATAAAAGCATTGATATCCCACTCTACGGTTATACCGAACGGAGAGTAGGAACGCAGCTCGTAAATCCAAAAAGTCTCAAGACTTGAGACCCCCCTAGTGTTTGCACCACTCCTCCAAGGAGGAACATACTTGTCAATAATGATAAATTCTGTACCCCTGCATGCCTTATTGTGACTTGGCGGTCCCTCTACTGAGCTGTCCCCATTGTAGTTGGAAATAGAACATTCAGGGGTGTAGAGAGAAAAGTGGAACGTGGTGTGAAAGATTGCAACTACCTTCTCGCCTTCCATACTAGGTGTATATACACTACTGTCTGTATTGGCCCAACAGGCATATGCTAAACTGGGTCCATTTGTTCCAGTAAGCCTCCTTGATGTTGGTGGTGGTTAATGTATTCACAGTGTTACTCAACATTCACTTGGATCACTTATCAAAGATTCATGTTTTCACATCAGTCTGGACTTTGTGATTTGTGGAACTTTTTTTCCTTCTTTTTTCCTGATCACTCCTAAATGTCACGGTACATTCAACGTGTATCATTGTACCAATTTGTAGCTCACTGCATTATACTGTATGTATTATATTTTATTACCTTTTCTTAAATAAGCGATATTGATAATTTCAATTATTCACTATTTTCCATACACATCTATATTGTAGGAGGATACACTGAGCACTGACTGCCAATGTAAGTGGTTACAGTGAGTTCTGACCACTGATGTAGGTGGGTACACTGAGCACTGACTGCCAATGTAAGTGGTTACAGTGAGTACTAACCGCTAATGTAGGAGGGTGCACTGAGCACTTTCTGCCAATGTAGGAGTGTACAATGAACACTGACTACCAATGAGCACTGATTGATAATGTAGGAGGGTACACTGAGCACTAATCACCAATGTAAATGGTTACACTGAGCACTGTCCACCAATGAAAATGGTTACCCTGAGCAGTGACGGCCAATGTAGAAAGGTACACTGAGCACTGACAAGTGACAACCAATATAGGAAAGTACATTGAGCACAGACCATCAATGTTGGAGGGTTTGCTGAGAACAAACAGCCAATGTAAGAGAGAGTACTGATCACCAGCATAAGAGGGCACCCTATGCATCTAGGGTTGTACATAGTCCAGACCCCCATACTCTATATACATAGTTCTGATCTCATCATTATATGCACAATGTTGCATGTTACGGAATGAAGGAGGCACACTGACCTCGCTGTCTTCACTACTGTACTCCATTTGCTTTGTTGTATGTTATGTAGTCCTGACTGCTGCGCCACAAGATTGTCATTTATTGGGTATATGTATTGTGTTTTTTTTTTTTCAGTTATGGCTACTTAGAATTATATGGGAGATATGTTACATTTTTAATGTTTTATCATTTTTAGAGTTATTGACATTTCATTTCTATACTTCAAGTTTTTTCTTTATTTTCTTGATTATTAAATATTAGTATTGTGTTGAATCGTGCATGCTGATTAACAAACCATGTAACTGTAAATTCTAGTTTATGCTGTTGTTTTGTATTTTTGTATGGATACTGCTGGATACTGTTATAGAACATTAAAAAAGTATAGCGAGCCTCACATACAGTATATAACATGAACACAGTTTTTGTAAAACTGGTAAAAGGTACTTTAGCAACATTTTTTGTTGCTCCAACAATTTTTCAAAGTTCAGCTATAAAGTATTGTTTTACTTTTGCAGTCAAATTTGGGAACCCCCCCCCACTGTATGTTTATGTGTTCCCATTCACAGAGCATACTTAAACTATTTTTTCGAAATATTTCTTATCTTTTTAGTTGTATCTTTGGTCAAACTGCAGGCTACTCTGTGAACAATTTGAAAATGAAAGAGCCATAGTGGGAACAGGCTGGTCTTCCCCTCATTGACATACAATACAGAACCCATGCCCTTTGCTAGGACAAACAGTGGTCAAATTTAGTTTACTTCTGATAATGAGATCTGCCAGCACAGTATAGGCGGGGTTAATTACGGACTCGTTACCTCCCCTGACCCCTCCTTATTATTACACAGCAGGGGAAAACTTCAGTTCTGGAACTTTCAGAAAAGAACAAGTAAATATGTAAACAGCAATCATAAATGTTTTGACGTTATGCTATGTGAATGGGTGCATGTAACAAATATAAAGTAGGTGTTATCCCAATTTGGATGAAAAACTGTAAATACACTTAAGTCAGACACAATAAAGAAAATAGCATTTTCTTCACTAAGCCAGCAATGGCAGCCCTTGAACCTTCCTTATGACAGTTTCAATTTACTTAAAGTGACAATAATCTCATTAATGTATGTATGATTTTGACAATCATAGTTTTTTGAAAAGGTAAATAAAATTGCTCTATTTCTTGGTACTAAAGCCCCTTTAAATAATGGAACTTAGTAAATATAGGGCCTAATGCATCTCTAAGCTGTATGGTAATTTCCCATGGGAAGATTTATGAATATTATTTCATGTAAAATCCAGCATCTTTCGTTTTTACTGCTTGTAACTTGTAAATAGCATAAAACTGAAGCTGGCAGGACTTATTATGTGAATGAGTGCCAAGCACAAGCATTAGAGAAACTACAGTACATGAACATGTGGTTCTAAGCATAAATTGTACCTTTCTGTTTAACTTGTCTAATCAGCTCTCCACATCAAAACTTAATAAGTGGCTGCTTCTCATTTAGAGGTCTAGTAAAACTACAATTACCACTGCAGTAAGAGGCCTTGTTTGGAAAACAGCATAAAATAGTTTTATGGCTATTGTTAGCTCTACCCCAGTAGTTGTTCTCATGAAGGTCAGTTTAGAAGACAAGGACTCCATACAATGCAAACAAAAGTGAGAAGATGCAACTGCAGCTGTTTCTCACAAAATATGCTGCTAGCATGGTGTTTTTATGATACCTTTGGGGTATTCTTGTATAAATACTGTACGACATATGATTAATCATGTTGGGTTATGCTAAAAAAAAAACAAAAAAAACCAACAAAAAAACAAAAGAAACTTTGTTTCTGTAATGAATATGATGGTAGAAAATTTGTGGTGGTAGGAAAATGTTGGAATGGGGTTTGAGCAAGTAAAATAGTTCTAGTAAAGAGTTTAAAAATTGAAAGATTATTAAAAAATATATATTTAATCAAAAGGAAATATGACATAAAGCAAAATGTGTTAAGCTAAAAAATCCTGAGCATTTAACTACTTGCCGACTAGAGATGGACGAACATCTGCGAACCGCAAGTTTGCGGCTGGCCCCATTGACTTTAATAGGAGGCGAACTTTAAAAACCTTTAGGTCATATTTGCAGCCACAAAAGACGTACTATCTTTGCACAAATAGTCCCAGCACATGGGCAATGTCATAACAGAAGTATTGCAATTGGAAAAGTTGCCCTAAATTTTATTTTTTTTTTACAGCAAAAAATTATTATTTTTTTTTCATAAATCAGCCAAAACTGACAGCAGCCGGTAAATACATGTCTGATACTTATAGGGTCCATTCACACATCTGTAAAATGGGTCCGTATCCATTCCACAATTTGGCAGAACCATTACAGACCTATTGTTTTTCATTTCCAGTCTGAAAAATTAGGCATTCACAGGATAAAGAAGTAAGTGTCGGCCATAAAAGGCCCCAAAAATTAGCCCACATGCATTTACCTGACAGCTAAGAACGTAGTATTCTGTGGCTGAAGGTACATTAGGCACATTCACAGGATACAGAAGTAAGTGTCGGCCAGTATTGGCCCCAAAAATTAGCCCACATGGGTTTATATGACAGCTAAGAACGTAGTATTCTGTGGCTGAAGGTACATTAGGCATTCACAGGATACAGAAGTAAGTGTCGGCCATAAAAGGCCCCATAAATTAGCCCACATGGGTTTACCTGACAGCTAAGAACGTAGGATTATGTGGCTGAAGGTACATTAGGCATTCACAGGATACAGAAGTAAGCGTCGGCCAGTATAGGCCCCGAAAATTAGCCCACGTGGGTTTAACTGACAGCAAAGAACGTAATATTTGATGGCTAGAGGTACATTAGGCATTCACATTATACAGAAGTAAGTGTCGGCCTGTATAGGCCCGAAGAATTAGCCCACATGGGTTTAAATGACAGCAAAGAACGTAGTGTATTTGCTGGCTGGAGGTACAGTAGGCATTCACAGTATACTGAAGTAAGTGTCGGCCTGTAAAGGCTCCAAAAATTAGCCAACATGGGTTGAACTGACAGCAAAGAACATAGTATTTGATGGCTAGAGGTACATTAGGCGTTCACAGGATACAGAAGTAAGTGTCGGCCTGTATAGGCCCCCAAAATTAGCCCACATGGGTTTAACTGACAGCAAAGAACGTAGTGTATTTGATGGCTGGAGGTACAGTAGGCATTCACAGTATACTGAAGTAAGTGTCGGCCTGTATAGGCTCCAAAAATTATCTTACATGGGTTGAACTGACAGCAAAGAATGTAGTATTTGATGGCTAGAGGTACATTAGGCGTTCACAGGATACAGAAGTAAGTGTCAGCCTCTATAGGCCCCAAAAATTTGCCCACATGGGTTGAACTGACAGCAAAGAATGTAGTATTTGATGGCTGGAGGTACATTAGGCGTTCACAGAGAAAATAATTGTCGGCCCTGAAAGGCCCCAAAAATTTGCCTTTTAATGGACATGAAATGCCTTTTATGCCGCTGTATGTAGCGAAGCCAAGGACCAGGAATTGCTGTGGGTGGATGGCGGTCTGGCGGATATTTGTGGCCTGGCATGAGGAATTTCAATGAAACATGGTCTACCGGTCACATGTGTTGAATTCCTCAGAGATCCATGCCTCATTCATTTTTATAAATGTGAGGTAGTCTACACTGTCATGAGCTAGGCGAGTGCGCTTATCGGTCACGATCCCCCCTGCTGCGCTGAACGTCCTTTCGGACAGGACACTGAATGGGGGGCAAGCCAACATTTCCATTGCAAATTGTGCAAGCCCTGGCCAGAGGTCAAGCCTGCCCACCCAGTAGTCCAGGGGTTCATCACTCCTCAGAGCATCCACATCGGCCGTTAACCTGATGTAGTCGGACACCTGTCGGTCTAGTCGTTCCTTGTTGCTGGATCCGGAGTTCAGCTGTCGATGGTTCGGCTGAAAGAAGGATCTCATATCGGAAGTGACTAAGACATCTTCAAACCGCCCTCTTCTTGCAGGCGCTGTTGGATTGCTACCCGCAACTGTCTCTTTGTGACTGGAAATTCCTCTGCCAGCGCACAGAAAAGCAGAATGCAGCATTTCCCGCAGCAAGGCCTGGAAGCCCTTCATTCTGACTGCCCTCTGTGATTGTGGTAACATTTCCGCCATTTTGTGTTTGTACCGGGGGTCTAAGTACTTTGCCACCCAGTACGGCTCCTTGGCCTTTACGCGTTTTATACGGGGGTCCTCCTTAAAACACTGGAGCATGTAGGCCCCCATTCGCACTAAACTGGAAGCGGTGTAGTGGCCTGCTTCCACCTCATCATCCAGGATAATGTCGTCCTTGTTCTCCTCCCCTCATCCACGGATAACACCAGGGATCCCAGAAAGGTTTAAAGCATGCTCTTCTTGCTCCTCCTCATCCCCCCCAGCACCATCCTCCTCTGACTCCTCTTCAGACTCCTGCTGTTGATTTGTCTCAGATGGAGTAGCCCCCCCTGGGAATTCATCCAACATTGTGACTTCTTCATCTTCCTGCTCCTGCTCCTCGCCGGCTTGATCAATGACACGACACAATGCACGCTCCAGAAAGAAGGCATGAGGTATGATGTCACTTATGGCGCCCTGGCCGTGACTGACCAGTTTGGTGATCTCATTGAATGGCCGCAGAAGTCTGCATGCTTCCCGCATGAGTAGCCACTGGCGAGGTGAAAAAAAACCAAGCTCCCCAGAACCTGTCCTGCTGCTGAGTTCGAACAGGTAGTCGTTAACTGCATATTTCTGCTGGAGCAGCCTATTGAGCATATGCAACGCTGAGTTCCATAGCGTCGGGCAGTCACAAAAAAGACGCCTGAGGGGCAGGTTATGTCACCGCTGAATGTCAGCAAGGCAAGCCATGGCTGTGTAAGATCTTCTGAAATGGCCCAAGATTTTCCTGGCCTGCCGCAAGACATCCTGGACCCCAGGGTATTTATATGTACAGCACTGATTACTGCAGTAATGTCACTGGTAACCCCAAAAGTGTCAAAAATGTCAGTAAAGGGTCCGATCTGTCCGCCGCAATGTCGCAGTACCGCAAAAAAAATTGCAGATTGCCGCCATTACGCGTTAAAAAAAAACAACAAAAATGACAAAAATCTTTCCCTTTGTTAGTAAACGCGATAACTTTTGCGCAAACCAATCAAAATACGCTTTTTGCGATTTTTTTTACCAAACATATGTAGCATAAAACAAATTGGCCGAAAATGTTAAAAAATTTTGATTTTTACATTTTTTTTGGGGAATTTCATATAAAAAAATGTGAAAAATATTGCTATTTTTGCAAAATTGACGCTCTTTTTTTGTTTATAGCACATGATCAAAAAATCGCACAGGTGATCAAATACCACCAAATGAAAGCTCTGTTTGTGGGAAAAAAAGGACGTCAAATTAGTTCAGGTACAGCGTCGCACGACCGCGCAATTCTCCGTTAGATTCACGCAGTGCCGAATCGCAAAATACCCCCTGGTCAGGAAGGGGGTAAAATTTTCCGGGGCTTAAGTGGTTAAGGCGGTTGTCCCTAGGTGAGTGTTGGGCTTACTGCGACCAACACTGTTGTCAGCGACGGACACATTAAAAAAAGCCCACACTGTGCAGCCATGTGTCGGCGTCCTGGGAGCGCCAGATGTGACTGTACATGGTTGATGGCTCGCTCCTGATACATTTGCAGTCTGCTTTGTACCTCTTGTGCAATGCAAGTTCTGCCTGCCTCTCCTCCCTATCTGCCGGTCCGTCAGTCTGCCAGTTCAACAAAAAATTGGCCAGTAACTGTTGTCACTGTGTGTAGCACTGTCAACACAGCAAGAGAGGCCATATTTTTGCAGGACTAAAATACACTCTTAGAAAAGTATAATCTATATTAATAAAATGCAACTGTCCCTGCGTCCACACTCTAGATTCCCTGTGTCCGTGATATTGCGCTACTGCGCATGTGCACCACGGACAGCCAATGGGATTGGGAATGGGGCGGGCACTGACCTTTTTAGGCTGAGGGAGCTCCTCGGTGTCGGAGGCCGGGTATTGGGGGTCACCCCCGATGATGCTGCGGTGTGAGGGCCGTTGTACTGCCGGTGCTCACGGTGCTGCGGTGTGAGGGCCGATCATTTCAGTAGCCACCGTCTGATCCGTATGTGCTGGGGAGGCGGGAGGCGGAGTTCCGATCCGCTGCCTTAGATTTAAAAATGGCGCCACCCGGCGCCACACGTCATTGAGTATACGCCGCCGCTCGGGAAAGCTCGGATACGTTTGGGTATTCCCGGGAATTACCGAGCGGCAGCGTATACTCAATGACGTGTGGCGCCGGGTGGCGCCATTTTTAAATCTAAGGTAGCGGATCGGAACTCCGCCTCCCCAGCACATACGGATCAGACGGTGGCTACTGAAACGATCGGCAGTACAACGGCCCTCACACCGCAGCATCATCGGGGGTGACCCCCAATACCCGGCCTCCGACACCGAGGAGCTCCCCCAGCCTAAAAAGGTCAGTGCCCGCCCCCAGCATATAGGAATTCAGAACGGCCCTCACACCGCACCATTATCGGGGGTGACCCCCAACACCCAGGAACCGGCCTCCAACACCGAGGAGCTCCCCCATCCTCCCCAGCACATATCAGGAACAGGTAAGTTAGACTGCTGCACTGCCTGCCATTATGCGAGGGCTTCAGGCATACTACAAGAGATGCAGTGCTGCAGGCATGGTACTCCTGTACCATGCCTGCAGCACTGCATCCCCTGTACCATGCCCGCAGACCCCGCATTCCCCTGTACCATGCCCGCAGACCCCGCATTCCCCTGTACCATGCCCGCAGACCCCGCATTCCCCTGCACCATGCCCGCAGACCCCGCATTCCCCTGCACCATGCCCGCAGACCCCGCATTCCCCTGTACCGTGCCCGCAAACCCCGCATTCCCCTGTACCGTGCCCGCAGACCCCGCATTCCCCTGTACCGTGCCCGCAGACCCCGCATTCCCCTGTACCGTGCCCGCAGACCCCGCATTCTCCTGTACCTTGCCCGCAGCCCCGCATTCTCCTGTACCGTGCCCGCAGCCCCGCATTCTCCTGTACCATGCCCGCAGCCCCGCATTCTCCTGTACCATGCCCGCAGCCCCCCGCATTCCCCTGTACCATGCCCACAGCCCCCGCATTCCCCTGTACCATGCCCGCAGCCCCCGCATTCCCCTGTACCATGCCCGCAGACCCCGCATTCTCCTGTACCATGCCCGCAGCCCCGCATTCTCCTGTACCATGCCCGCAGACCCCGCATTCTCCTTTACCATGCCCGCAGCCCCGCATTCCCCTGTACCATGCCCGCAGACCCCGCATTCTCCTGTACCATGCCCGCAGCCCCGTATTCTCCTGTACCATGCCCACAGCCCTGCATTCTCCTGTACCATGCCCGCAGCCCCGCATTCTCCTGTACCATGCCCGCAGCCCCGCATTCTCCTGTACCATGCTCGCAGCCCCCGCATTCCCCTGTACCATGCGCGCAGCCCCGCATTCCCCTGTACCATGCGCGCAGCCCCGCATTCTCCTGTACCATGTGCGCAGCCCCGCATTCTCCTGTACCATGCGCGCAGCCCCGCATTCTCCTGTACCATGCGCGCAGCCCCGCATTCTCCTGTACCATGCGCGCAGCCCCGCATTCCCCTGTACCATGCGCGCAGCCCCCGCTCAGTCAGCCATATGTTCTAGCGCCCGTTAATTTAACGGGCTTAATGTCTAGTGTTAAATAAAACCCCACTTCAATATGTGGTATTGAGGGGCCACTGGTCTATCACACCAGTTGTTGAAAAAATTGGCCAGGGAGTTTGGCACTGTGTGTATCAGACTTAACTCAGCAAAAGAGGCAATATTGTTGCAGGACACAAATACACCTGTAAAAGTATACTCAGATAACACCCCGCTTCAATATGTGGTATTGGGGGGCCACTGGTCTATCACACCAGTTGTTCTAAAAATTGGCCAGGGAGTTTGGCACTGTTTGTAGTATTGCTGCAGCAACGCTCAGTCACCACACCTGTCACAATGCTGCACAGTGCACAATAATACTACTAGTCCACTATAATATGCTTTCTACAAAGTATATTATACTGTGGATTACCCCCTCCCCCCCCCCTTTTTAGTGCACTGCACAGCAATACCAAAAAATTTGCAGCCCTTTAAATTACTTTTGTGGACATTAACAGAGCGATTTCTGTCACTGCAGATGATGATTTCTAACTGCCCCTAAAGCACAGACTGGATACCTGACCCTATACTGAAGAGACTGTAATAGACCTATACCGACATTGCAGCCCTTTAAATGACTTTTGTGGACATTAACAGAGCGATTTCTGTCACTGCAGATTTCTAACTGCCTCTAAAGCAGAGACTGGATACCTGACCCTATACTGAAGACAGACTGGACCTATACCGAAATACCAGCCCTGAAAAGGACTTTTGTGGACATTAACAGAGCGATTTGTGTGACTGCAGCCGATCTCTAACTGCCTTTAAAGCACCGACTGGATACCTGCCCCTAACCTGAAAAGATACTAGTAGACCTATATTGAAATACCAGCCCCGAAAAGGACTTTTGTGGATCTTCACAGAGCTATTTGTGTCTAGCAAACTCTCCCTCATGAGCACAGCAGACCTCTCCCTACACTGGCAAAAAGCGGAATGTGAAATGGCTGACAGCTCAGGACTATTTATAGGGTAGGGGGCATGTCCATGTGCTGAAATGTTTCAATTGGCTGTCCCGTTCCACCTGACGGCTATGTCATGGGTCAAAGTTCTCCCCAATGTAAACTAATATGGCCGCCGCGAACGACGCCATGTTTTCGCAAAATTGGCGGGTAGCGAACAAGCAAAATTCTCCGCGAACCGACCGTGGGGCGAACTGCAAGGCCATCTCTATTGCCGACCATATAACTTACATATACGGTGGCAAGAAGGCTTTGCTGCGCAGGATCACATACCTAATACATGATCCTGCACTCCTAGGTCTGGGGCAATGTGCAGGCCACCACCAACCCGCTCCTGCTGTGATTAAACACAGCGGGAGCTGATCGGCAGGTACAGCAGACACAATGTCTCCCGGCACCCACTGTTGCTTTGGTACACAGGCAGAACGGCGGTCTGCCTATGTAAACAACGCAGAATGCCATTCTGTCAGTACAGAGGGCATGGATCCTGTGTTTCTGTTAAGCAGGGGCACTGATCCATGCCTTCCCCTAGTACAAGCACCTCCCCCACAGTAGTAAAGCACTGGTCAGGCACACATTTAAACCCTTGATCGCCCCTGATGTTAACCCCTTCCCAGCCACTGACATTAGTACAGTGACAGTGCATATTTTTTAGCACTGATCACTGTATTAGTGTTACTGGCCCCCAAAAAGCGTCAGTTAATCTCCTGAATGTCCACCACAATGTCACAATGCCGCTATAAGTCAATGATTGCCGCCATTACTAGTTAAAAAAATAAAAACCTATAGTTTGTAGACACTATACCTTTTGCGCAAATCAATCAAAGATTGATTTGCCCAAAGATATGTAGCAGAATACATATTGATCTAAATTGATGAAGAAGCTTGATTTTTTTGATTTTTTTATTGGATATGTTTTAAAGTAGAAAGTAAAAAATAACTAAAGTTTTTTTTTTTTTTTTTCAAAATTGTCGTTCTTACTTTGTTTAGAGCGCAAAAAATAAAAACCGCAGAGGTGATCAAATGTCACCAAAAGAAAGATCTATTTGCAGGGAAAGAAAAGGATATGCATTTATTTTGGGTACAGCATCACATGATCGTGCAATTGTAAGTTAAAGTAACGCAGTGCCATATCGCAAAAAATGGCCTGGTCATTAAGGGGGTAAAACCTTCTGGTCAAGAAGTGGTTAAAGTAGTACCAAAGAAAATATCAAAAATGGCATTTATATTGTATTCTGTCATTAGTGTTAACTAAGAATTAAATAAAATAATCGGTTTTATGTTTAGATACACTTACATTCCCTCTTAATCAGGGGAGTAAATCTTCCAGAGGTCAAGTGGTTAATACTTTCACTGAAATTTTAGGAAAATTAAGTCTCAATTTTGCTCATCCATATTTATAATTCATATTACATTTATGAAAAAAATCTTTGCCATAAAACATTGATTAGGAGTCGATAGCAAAATACCAGAAGTAACTAATTTTCATTAGTTGTAATCATGTGTGAAGAGTAACTATATATAACTCACATACTTTAAGAAAAATGTTTTCCACAAAACTTTAAGACTTAGCTTTCAAAAGTGACAGATTTTCAGCTCTCCGTAGTGACTCACTAAACGTTTATTTAGATGGTTGGTAAAACACCACATTGCTCAGTTCCCACGTTTTATGTTCCCATTGCTGATATTCCAGATTCTGTTTCAAGAGGCGCATGAGACTACATGAAACATTCAGATAACTTTATCTTCATCCGAAAGAAAGTTTTCTGAGTTCCAAACTGTTCTATGATAATTCTGAAAGCTACAACACAGCACCCTCTTGTGCTTAAACAGACCACCATAAAAGTACAACCCTTCCCCTAAACATCCTGTGCACTGGATCTATTGTATATTAGTATATTTGCTCTTTAATATAATTAATTCCTTCTAAAAAAAGATATATATATTGTTGTTTTTAAAGATGGATGTAGCAAATGTGAAGAAGAAAGAAAGAAAGAAAGAAAGAAAGAAAGAAAGAAAGAAAGAAAGAAAGAAAGAAAGAAAGAAAGAAAGAAAGAAAGAAAGAAAGAAAGAAAGAAAGAAAGAAAGAAAGAAAGAAAGAAAGAAAAGTCCTCATACCCTGGTTTCACTGTTCTCTATCTTTAACAGAACGCAACAGGTATGCCTTGTACCCACAGAAAATTACATTGTGGATTATATAGCCTGAACATGATGGCTATAGCCCAGCAAGGGTCAGGACAAGGGCTTCTGGGGGGCGAAATAGTCAAACAGTCTGGAATCAGACTAAAATAAACAGAACTAAGCAGAAGTTATAGCAAGCATACGGTTATACAGTAAGAAGCAGTCAAATCAAGAAGCTGTAGACAGTGCTAAGGAATGACGCATCAAAATGTGGGGTTGGAGTCACAATTGGAAGTCAGAGAAAGGTAAAAATAAGTGAAGAAATGGAAATCAAGCAAGATCTGAACAAGAAAAGTCTGCAAAATATTGACCTGTGAGCAGCATATCACAAATTAATGAGCTAGACCAGGAGTTCCCAAACTGTGGGTCGGGACCCACTGGTGGGTCGTGAGCTGCGTTTGAGTGGGTCAGGCTGAGCAGGATATCACTGAGAGCAGGCCAGCTTAAATTGTGCTGTGCGAGCCCGCGCAAATTACAGAGAGCCAAAGCAGTCAAATCGCGATGGATTCAGGACCCCGCCCATGCAGTTTACGGAGGCTGGTCTGCATTTCCCGCGAGGAGGATACTTGCATCAGTGAGTACGTATGTGGGCTGTTATGTAGGATATGTTCATGGGGTGCAGAGCCAGCTACTCAGTCCTGCTGGTGACAGCGGTAAAGGCTAGACTGGCGGCGGGATTCTCAAAGCTATAGCGGGCAGAGACAGCAGCCTCAGTGTCAAAGGATGACCAGGTGGCCCGCCAGTATCAGGAGTTCATGGCAGCTTCTGTGACCCCAGTAGAGGTTCTGAAGGAGAAGAGCCAGGACACCAAGACCAGCATAGAGCTCATCATCGAGACTCTAGGTGAGGTGTGCTGGGCCCTGGAGAGGGTAAACAGAGGCTTCACCTTCACTGTGGAACACTGGTAGAGGAAGGAGGGTGAGTGCCATATAGCCTGCTGATCACTGTCCTGGGGTGGTTGATTTCTGTCTTCCGCCTGCCTTATACTGTCTATGAGGGTGCTGATTACTTACCACACATGCCACAGGTTTCTGACCCTTCACTTAGAACATTTGGCAAGTGTATTCAATAATAAATTGAAAAGTAGTGAATTGATATTTTTAGTTTACCATCCCCCTCCCTTTAAAATATGTATTATTATTTTTTGCATTAATATAGCGCCAACAAATTCTGTAGCGCTTTACAATATTCAATTACAAGCAAGTGGGTCCCGAAAAATAACTGTATTCAGAAGTGGGTCTAGGCCCAAAAAAGTTTGGGAAGCCCTGAGCTAGACAATTCAACAACAGGGGAGGACCTATTAGGAGACACGATGCTAGGCTGGCAGGCACCCCACCAGCACTGGTGCAAGCTTGACCTCCCCACAACCGATGTGCATAGCTTGTCTGAAAGAATAAATAAAGCAAGTGTACATGCATCAGGGTTCAGTATGGATATCTTGAAAGCATAGGGATGGAGAACAGGTAGGTAGAGAAGAAGCAGCAGAATCAAGCAGGTAGTATCACCTATGGATAGTAAAGACAGACATAGCAGATGAAGTAATAAAATGCCAAGCAGCAGCACAGAAAACAACAAGAGTCCAGAAGGAATGACCAACTGCTCCAACCATTCAATGGCTCCAACCGCAATTAGCAACCAACTGCATATGCCCCCTGGATTCCCAACCACACTCAGTGACTGATCCTATGTATTTCTGGAAACTCTGCTATATAAAGCCAATGTGGAAAAATCTCTGACAATTCGAATGTGAGTTAGACTGTACAAAGATGGAAAGATATCTGCATAAAATATTATGAAAAACAATTCCTAGTTTCATGCCAAGCAATGCTTAGATCTTATAGATTATATTGCCTAAAGTATTACTCACCTTCTATTAAGTTAGGGTTTATTAAGTCTGGTGTGTTGATGTTCACAAATGTGTAGGTGTTGGTCTGAATAACATCATTGTTATGTGAAGTTTCTAAGGGAAATCATATACTGATGGTGGAGAACCAAAAAATATTTATGCAATATTTAGGCACTTTAATAGGTTTATACTCTATTTAATACATACATAGCATATTATCCTTTGAACTATTTTTTGAAAATATATATATTTATATATATATATATATATATATATATATATATATATATATATTTTTTTTTTTTTTTTTGATTATTGCTTTCAAATACTGATATTTATATATAAATACTCTGATATAGTACTGGGATTCATGTAGAACTCTATGCCTGCTCACAAAATTTAGCATATTATTTAAGGTAAAATATATAGACTTTCTGTATTTGCCAACGTTTCCAGAATGATATCACTTGTTGCCTTGAAGTAACCTTTAAAGTTTTGCTGTCACTTCCTGAAAAAAACTACAAAGGATGGTTCCTGCAATAGAAGTCTGTGAATACTCACCTTTCTGACAGGCAGCGTGACTAAACTCTATTGTATTTAAGCTATACAACCTCCAGCAAAGTCTTAAGCTTTCAACACTTCCTTTGCACATTGTGGTTCCTCCTGATGGTTCCTATATCAATAAAGGATACAGTGGTGATGTAGGGGTTGGCTGAATAGAAGTCTTTGAGCATAGTGGGGGACCAGGGATCTGAAAGGCCCAGAAGGGTGTCAGATATGAAGACTTTTTCAGAGGCTATAAGGGTTGAACACAGCAAAGTTCGGGCTAGCCATCTGTTGGCAAGTTAAGTGATCACAATCCTCTACAGCTGGCATCATTCTTTTGGGGGTTTTAGTTTCTTTAAGTGTCAAGTATAGATTGTATTTTGGTTTAGTTATTTAGTAACCTTTGACATAGATAACATACCATCATTTAAATATGAAAATTTCATTCCAAAAGTTGTTTTTAAAGTGATTGTAATTAGTGTTGAGCGAACACGGACTGTATTATTCGTGTTCGTACCGAATAATTGGATTTTTTGTACCCGAACACGGACACGGACACTTTACTGTATGTTCGGGTAAAAATCCGTGTTCGGTCGTTTTATTTCCGGGTTTTGCATGCTTTGGCGCTCTTTTCATGGCGGGCTTTCAACAGCCAATCAACAATCGTTTAACTGGTGTGCCTTAAGCCATCCCAGCCATGCCTGCAAATGTCTCAGTAGCTGTGATTGGCCGTCTGAAGCATGTGACCAAGTCTTTATAAGTTCGAGGCAGCCGCAGCGGCGTCATTATGCTGCTTAGATTCAGGGACAGAGCACACATCAACGTGCTGGCTGCTGATTAGGGAAAGATAGGCAGGAAAAAACCATTTGTGTCCGGATAGAATTGAGGGACAGGTCGGAGTGTTTAGGCAGGGCGAGTTGTAGGCATTTTAGGGATAGAGTCTGCTGAATTATATAGGGTCAGTGTCTTCTACAAACTACAATCGATATTGCTGTGTGGGGGGTGGGGTCTGCACTCAATCCTGATCTACGATCTCTTCTCAATCCTGTTAGGGACAGAGTCTGCTGAATTTTAGGGAAACTGTGTTCTACAAACTACAATCGATATTGCTGTGTGGTGTGGGATTGGAGATAGGCAGGTGTCAGTGATCCACATCCATTTTTCTGTGTGTGAGCTGCAGTGAACACAATCTTTTTGGGCTGCAGTGAACACAATCTTTTTGGGCTGCAGTGAACACAATCTTTTTGGGCTGCAGTGAACACAATCTTTTTGGGCTGCAGTGAACACAATCTTTTTGGGCTGCAGTGAACACAATCTTTTTGGGCTGCAGTGAACACAATCTTTTTGGGCTGCAGTGAACACAATCTTTTTGGGGTGCAGTGAACAAAATCTTTTTGGGGTGCAGTGAACACAATCCTTTTTGGTGTGCAGTGAACACAATCTTTGTGGGGTGCAGTGAACAAAATCCTTTGTGGGGTGCAGTGAACACAATCTTTTTGGGGTGCAGTGAACAAAATCCTTTTTGGGGTGCAGTGAACAACATCCTTTTTGGGGTGCAGTGAACACAATCTTTTTGGGGTGCAGTGAACAAAATCCTTTGTGGGGTGCAGTGAACACAATCTTTTTGGGGTGCAGTGAACACAATCTTTTTGGGGTGGAGTGAACAACATCCTTTTTGGGGTGCAGTGAACAAAATCCTTTTTGGGGTGCAGTGAACAAAATCATTTTTGGGGTGCAGTGAACACAATCTTTTTGGGGTGCAGTGAACACAATCTTTGTGGGGTGCAGTGAACACAATCTTTTTGGGGTGGAGTGAACAACATCCTTTTTGGGGTGCAGTGAACAACATCCTTTTTGGGGTGCAGTGAACACAATCTTTTTGGGGTGCAGTGAACACAATCTTTGTGGGGTACAGTGAACAGAATCTTTGTGGGGTGCAGTGAACACAATCTTTGGGGGGTACAGTGAACACAATCTTTGTGAGGTGCAGTGAACACAATCTTTGTGGGGTGCAGTGAACACAATCATTGTGGGGTGCAGTGAACTCAATCTTTGTGGGGTACAGTGAACACAATCTCATACTGAAGGTTTGAGGGTGCTGCCTGTTCCATACTCCCCCTACTCCTCATCTAGCCTTTTAGGGGTACAAACAATAGTAATTGGGGCCTAGTGTGGTTGTGTACGTGTGATATACATACACTTTTTTGGGATCATATTTTCTATTCCGCTATTTAATCAAAAACCTTTGGGGATCAGTTAAATTGGGGGATAGTCTGTGTTGGTACGTGTGAGAGAGATCCACCTTTCCAAGTTGTTGGGGTTCATCTCATACTTCTGAAGGTTTGAGGGTGCTGCCTGTTCCATACTCCCCCTACTCCTAGCCTTTTAGGGGTACAAACAATAGTAATTGGGGCCTAGTGTGGTTGTGTACGTGTGATATACATACACTTTTTTGGGATCATATTTTCTATTCCGCTATTTAATCAAAAACCTCTGGGGATCAGTTAAATTGGGGGATAGTCTGTGTTGGTACGTGTGAGAGAGATCCACCTTTCCAAGTTGTTGGGGTTCATCTCATACTTCTGAAGGTTTGAGGGTGCTGCCTGTTCCATACTCCCCCTACTCCTAGCCTTTTAGGGGTACAAACAATAGTAATTGGGGCCTAGTGTGGTTGTGTACGTGTGATATACATACACTTTTTTGGGATCATATTTTCTATTCCGCTATTTAACCAAAAACCTCTGGGGATCAGTTAAATTGGGGGATAGTCTGTGTTGGTACGTGTGAGAGAGATCCACCTTTCCAAGTTGTTGGGGTTCATCTCATACTTCTGAAGGTTTGAGGGTGCTGCCTGTTCCATACTCCCCCTACTCCTAGCCTTTTAGGGGTACAAACAATAGTAATTGGGGCCTAGTGTGGTTGTGTATGTGTGATATACATACACTTTTTTGGGATCATATTTTCTATTCCGCTATTTAATCAAAAACCTTTGGGGATCAGTTAAATTGGGGGATAGTCTGTGTTGGTACGTGTGAGAGAGATCCACCTTTCCAAGTTGTTGGGGTTCATCTCATACTTCTGAAGGTTTGAGGGTGCTGCCTGTTCCATACTCCCCCTACTCCTAGCCTTTTAGGGGTACAAACAATAGTAATTGGGGCCTAGTGTGGTTGTGTACGTGTGATATACATACACTTTTTTTGGATCATATTTTCTATTCCGCTATTTAATCAAAAACCTTTGGGGATCAGTTAAATTGGGGGATAGTCTGTGTTGGTACGTGT
Source organism: Pelophylax lessonae (assembly GCF_965119305.1). NCBI lineage: Eukaryota > Metazoa > Chordata > Amphibia > Anura > Ranidae > Pelophylax > Pelophylax lessonae. Next base: position 364,728,960 of record NC_138772.1, read on the forward strand.
GAGAGAGATCCACCTTTCCAAGTTGTTGGGGTTCATCTCATACTTCTGAAGGTTTGAGGGTGCTGCCTGTTCCATACTCCCCCTACTCCTAGCCTTTTAGGGGTACAAACAATAGTAATTGGGGCCTAGTGTGGTTGTGTACGTGTGATATACATACACTTTTTTGGGATCATATTTTCTATTCCGCTATTTAATCAAAAACCTTTGGGGATCAGTTAAATTGGGGGATAGTCTGTGTTGGTACGTGTGAGAGAGATCCACCTTTCCAAGTTGTTGGGGTTCATCTCATACTTCTGAAGGTTTGAGGGTGCTGCCTGTTCCATACTCCCCCTACTCCTAGCCTTTTAGGGGTACAAACAATAGTAATTGGGGCCTAGTGTGGTTGTGTACGTGTGATATACATACACTTTTTTTGGATCATATTTTCTATTCCGCTATTTAATCAAAAACCTTTGGGGATCAGTTAAATTGGGGGATAGTCTGTGTTGGTACGTGTGAGAGAGATCCACCTTTCCAAGTTGTTGGGGTTCATCTCATACTTCTGAAGGTTTGAGGGTGCTGCCTGTTCCATACTCCCCCTACTCCTAGCCTTTTAGGGGTACAAACAATAGTAATTGGGGCCTAGTGTGGTTGTGTACGTGTGATATACATACACTTTTTTGGGATCATATTTTCTATTCCGCTATTTAATCAAAAACCTTTGGGGATCAGTTAAATTGGGGGATAGTCTGTGTTGGTACGTGTGAGAGAGATCCACCTTTCCAAGTTGTTGGGGTTCATCTCATACTTCTGAAGGTTTGAGGGTGCTGCCTGTTCCATACTCCCCCTACTCCTCATCTAGCCTTTTAGGGGTACAAACAATAGTAATTGGGGCCCAGTGTGGTTGTGTACGTGTGATATACATACACTTTTTTGGGATCATATTTTCTATTCCGCTATTTAATCAAAAACCTTTGGGGATCAGTTAAATTGGGGGATAGTCTGTGTCGGTACGTGTGAGAGAGATCCACCTTTCCAAGTTGTTGGGGTTCATCTCATACTTCTGAAGGTTTGAGGGTGCTGCCTGTTCCATACCCCCCCTACTCCTCATCTAGCCTTTTAGGGGTACAAACAATAGTAATTGGGGCCTAGTGTGGTTGTGTACGTGCGAGATACATACACTTTTTTTGATCATATTTCCTATTCCGCTATTCAATAAAAACCTTTGAGGATCAATTGAATTGCGGGATAGTCTGTGTCGGTACGTGTGAGAGAGATCCACCTTTCCAAGTTGTTGGGGTTCATCTCATACTTCTGAAGGTTTGAGGGTGCTGCCTGTTCCATACTCCCCCTACTCCTCATCTAGCCTTTTAGGGGTACAAACAATAGTAATTGGGGCCCAGTGTGGTTGTGTACGTGTGATATACATACACTTTTTTTGGATCATATTTTCTATTCCGCTATTTAATTTAACTGGGCCTCCATGCGAGACCTGTGTGCCTTGTTGCGCTGTTTTGAGTACTCCACCAACATGGCCAGTGGCAATGACGCCGTTCTCAGCTTAACTATCCCACTTCCATGCCTCCTTGAAAAAACAATTCGGGCGATGATGGAAGAGGATGTGGCACAGGATGAGGAGGAGGAGGAGGATGAAGAGGTAACATTTCCAAGGCTTTCAGGGCAGTCATTCGCAAGGGGCTCCGAGGGTGGGTTCCTGCACACGCAAACGCCAGGGACGCAATTGTCCAGCAGGGGCACAGTTCTGGAGGATGAGGAGGATGAGGAGGAGGAGGAGCTGGAGGAGGAGATGGAACCATGTTCACAGCAGGGTGGCACCCAGGCCAGCTCATGGCCATCACTGGTGCGTGGCTGGGGGGATACAGAGGACACGGACGATACACCTCCCACAGAGGACAGCCTTTCGTTGCCTCTGGGCAGCCTGGCACACATGAGCGATTACATGCTGCAGTGTCTCCACAACGACCGCCGAGTTGCCCACATTCTAACTTGTGCTGATTACTGGGTGGCCACGCTGCTGGATCCCCGTTACAAGGACAACGTACCGTCCTTAATTCACTCACTGGAGCGCGATCGCAAGATGCGCGAGTACAAGCGCACGCTGGTAGACGCCATGCTGCTGGCATTCCCATCTGACAGCGGGGCCACAGTGGAAGCACAAGGCAGAGGAGGAGGAGGAGGAGGTCGCCAACGCAACCAGGGCACCGCCAGCACCTCAGAAGGCAGGGTTAGCATGGCCGAAATGTGGAAAAGCTTTGTCAGCACGCCACAACAAACAGCAGCACCAGCAGCTCAGATGGAACGTCTTAGCAGGAGGCAGCATTTTACCAACATGGTGGAGCAGTATGTGTGCACACGCCTACATGTAGTGAATGACGGGTCTGCCCCCTTCAACTTCTGGGTCTCCAAATTGGGCACATGGCTTGAGCTTGCCCTTTACGCCTTGGAGGTGCTGGCGTGCCCTGCAGCCAGTGTATTATCTGAACGGGTATTTAGCACGGCTGGGGGCGTTATAACAGACAAGCGCAGCCGCCTGTCCAGAGACAATGTGGACAAGCTCACGTTCATTAAAATGAACCAGGCATGGATCCCACGGGACTTTTCCGTACCTTATGCAGAATAGCAATGGATACCGACCTTACCCACCCATTGTTCCATTTTTGCTCTTTCTCACTCTTTTGGGGTGTACCCTCATTTAAAATTTTTGAAAAGAAGCAGTGTTGGCTACCTCGTCCTCCTCCTCAGGGCCAGATTAATGTAGGGGCTATTGGAGCTGCAGCTCCAGGCCCCTACCTTTTATATAGGCCCCGGGTTGGCCATATTCACTGTTACCGCTCTTCTGTCACTTGTAAACACAGAAGTCTGGCTTCTATGCTCGCTTCCCCAGGCAGCACCCTCAGAACCTCCCCACACAGCGTGAAGGCCGGACAAGGAGGGACAGTTGGCGATGCATGGATGTGTTTATGGGCTTCAGAGACAGCATCCCATGTTGAATTAGGCATGCATGGCTGCACCCTTCCTCCTCTGGGTGCATGGCAAGGCACGGCCCTTAAGGCCCTTCAAAATCCTCAGCACCAAGCCCATGATGCTGTTAATCCGGCCCTGGTCCTCCTCCACCGCCGCTTCCACCTACACCGCCCATAGGTGTGCGCAGCCTATTGCATTAAGGTGTGCACCCCAAAGTTGAAATACACATGCATGTGTTTGCCAGCAGGGAGAGTAATGTATCGGGGCCATGTACCTGTAGGCAAGGAGAAATAGAGCAGAGCAGGTCCCAGGGAGATCTTTCCCATCTCCTCACTGGCAATGCTATGTGCCCTAGGTGATTAGGGTGTGCCCAGGCACACCCAGCACACCCTGTGCGCACGCCTATGTCACCGCTAGGCTTGTGACGGTATCAGATTTTCATGCTGCGATTAATTGATTAAGGTTTTGCCACGGTATACGGTATTATCACGGTATTCTATTATTAAATTTAAATTATTAAATTTCCACCTCACTTCAATTTCATTGCTGAATTTAGGGGCTTTGGTTCACTTATGCACATTATTATATAGTCAGTCAGTACAGACTCTGTGAACCAGGCCTAAAATAGGTCATCAAGCAGTGTCTGGCCTAACTGGTGATAACTGGTTCTGGCGCTCGGCTCCGATCCGATGGCCTGGTCATTAAGAGGGCAAATCCTTGTGGTCAAGAAGTGGTTAAACCTGAAGGAGGTGTTGTTTATAAATTACTTTACTATTGCTTTAGGCCTGGTTCACATGTATGCGGGTTGGTGGTTCACATTTGCACAGGCATAGCAGCCCATTGATTTGAATGGGCTGCTATGCCCTCATTTTCCGCAGAAAAAAGGTGCATGCAGCATTTTTTTAAAATTCAGTGGCCTTGAAATCCATCCTGCTTTTGCACCATGCGACTAACCTGCAGTTCCTGCTCTGGCAAGCTTTCTGCATTTTTTGTATACGTGGGCACGGCATTTAAAAATAAACAGTTTGCGTGTGCAGCAACGGCAGGTAAGTCGCATGGTGCAAAAGAAGGATGGATTTCATGGCCACTGCATTTTTTTAAATTCTGCATGCACCTTTTTTCAGCTGAAAACGCAGGCATAGCAGCTCAAGCCCATTCACATCAATGGGCTGCTATGCCTGTGCAAATGTGGGCCCCCAACCCGCATACATGTGAACCAGGCCTAAAGCAATAGTAAAGTCATTAATTGGTTAAACCTGCAGGAGGACCGGTGTTTTTATCTATTAATGACTTTACTATTGCTTTAGGCCTGGTTCACATGTATGCGGGTTGGGGGCCCACATTTGCACAGGCATAGCAGCCCATTGATGTGAATGGGCTTGAGCTGCTATGCCTGCGTTTTCAGCTGAAAAAAGGTGCATGCAGAATTTAAAAAAATGCAGTGGCCATGAAATCCATCCTTCTTTTGCACCATGCGACTTACCTGCCGTTGCTGCACACGCAAACTGTTTATTTTTAAATGCCGTGCCCACGTATACAAAAAATGCAGAAAGCTTGCCAGAGCAGGAACTGCAGGTTAGTCGCATGGTGCAAAAGCAGGATGGATTTCAAGGCCACTGAATTTAAAAAAAATGCTGCATGCACCTTTTTTCTGCGGAAAATGAGGGCATAGCAGCCCGTTCAAATCAATGGGCTGCTATGCCTGTGCAAATGTGGGCCGCCAACCCGCATACATGTGAACCGCCAACCCGCATACATGTGAACCACCAACCCGCATACATGTGAACCAGGCCTAAAGCAATAGTAAAGTCATTAATAGATAAAAACACCGGTCCTCCTGCAGGTTTAACCACTTCTGGATCGCAAGGATTTGCCCCTTTAAAGACCAGGCCATCGGATCAGAGCGCCAGGACCAGTCATCACCAGGTAGGCCAGACACTGCTTGATGGCTATATAATAATGTAATGTGGGCTGCTAGGCGTGTGTGTGTGTATATATATATTTATTAGAGCTGCACGATTCTGGCCAAAATGAGAATCACGATTTTTTAGCTTGGAATAAAGATCACGATTCTCTCACGATTCTCTGTGTAACAAAAAAAAAAAAAATTGGGATAACTTTACTGTTACGTTTTTTTTTTTTTTTTTATTCATTAAAGTCTAATCATTGCGTTTGAAAGACTGCTGCGCAAATACAGTGTGACATAAAATATTACAACAATCGCCATTTTATTCTGTAGGGTCTCTGCTAAAAAAATATATAAAATGTTTGGGGGTTCTAAGTACTTTTCTAGCAAAAAAAAAACTGATTTTAACTTGCAAACAGCAAGTGTCAGAAAAAGATCCAGTCTTTAAGAGGTTAAACTTCCTTTCTCCCTGGCAGAGGGAAGGAAAAGATACAAATGTAATCATTTTTGTTTATAGTTAGGAGACTTAATGCTGAAAGGTGTTAGCTGAGTGAGTGAATGAGTCATCCAGCTCACTGAAATGTATCAATTCACAAGTCAGGCAGACTTGACAGAGAAACTCGGTATTTTAAAAATGCCACAATAACAATACCGTGGCTATGCAATACCGCGATATATCGAATTACCGAAAACCGGCATATGTCTAGTCACCGCCACATCCACCACCACCTCAACCTCCCTCCTACTCCATATGGGCCTCGTCCTTCAGAGATGAAGAAGAACATTGTTTTATTTTTCTGTTTTTTTTTGTTGTTTTAAGTTATTTCCCTATCCACATTTGTTTGCAGAGCACTTGCCATGCTCTTAATTACGTTTTGCTGCCATTTGCAGCACTCTAGCCCTTTCCTTTGGTGTTTTAGAGCCATTTTAGTGCCTTAAAGTTAGGGTCCCCATTGACTTCAATGGGGTTCGGTGTCCGGGAAAAGTTCGGTAAAAGTCCGGGACACGGACCCGGACTTTTTTTTAAAGTTCGGCCGAACCCGTCGAACACGGACATCTAGGTGTTCGCTCAACCCTAATTGTAATCATTAAAAAAAAAAAAAAAAAACAAGCACATTTTACTTACCCGCTCAATGCAATGATTTTGAACACAGCAGTCCTGATACTCCTCTCCTCTTCCCCCTGCCCAATGTCCCATAGCAAGCCACTATAGTCTATAGGGACACTGGTGTGTCCTCGCTCCTGAGCCAGCTCCATGTGTCCAAAGACACACAGAGTTTGGCTTTGTCCCACCCCCTACTCCCTCCTCACTGGCTGTGATTCACAGATGTGGGAACCAATGGCTACCTCTGCTGTGTCTGAATCAATGAGCACATTGCTGGATTTAGGTTGGACATTGCTGGATTTAGGCTGGTTAAATGTGCACCTTTTAATAAAATAATACTAGGTGATCCTGCCATGAAGATTCTCATTCAAGCACTTCTCCCATTTGTGCTCCTGTGTTTCACCCTGTCACATGCACTCTGAAAGGAGACTACAAGCGGACATTCTTATACACATTGTGTAGGCATGGTCCACTTTTGACTATCAGAAAGCCCATTAGGATCAACAACATGCAGCTGACTCTCAAGTAAGTGCTTGAAGATAAGAAAACTCTCGAAAAGAGATCAGAAGTGCTCAAACGCAAAAATGATAAACAAAAAGGTGAAAAACACATATTTTATGAAAAATAAACTATGGCAGCTGTACATGATAATTGTCCTTCACCAAAAAAAAAGTCATCAAGTAATGGTTTAGATCTACGTTATTGATCCATTCTTCTATGTTTTTGTGTTTAATGGCAGGCAGTTAGGATTTGATAGAAACAAAGTTATCCTGTGTTTGAGGCTTAGTTGACAGCCAGATTAGGCTCTCTTCGCGGCATCAGTTGACCCCTAGTTTTGAGGTAGTTTATTATTACCTTTTGAAGTTAGAGGTGTATGTAAGACATTGTAAGTGTCTCAGCAATGTGTCAGCTTTGTGGAAACAGAAGATGGGACTAGGAGGCCGATTTGGAAAAATTTATGTATTCGTACACTAATCCGGAGGTGTAAGGCTGATTAAATCACCCACTGCTGTATTTGGCCATTGATGGCTCATACCTGTCGGTTGATTGGAATCACCAATGTTCTCATATACTAATCAGGAGATGCAAGGTTGAGTAATCATTCAAATCACCCACTGCTGTGTTGGGCCACTGATGGTCCATACCTGTCAGTAAGAGTCAGTGTGTGGTGAAGTTGGAGGCTCTATCTCACTATTGTGTGGTTTCCAGCACCTGGGTAAAGGTTCATGCTCAAAGGCCTTTTTGGATTACCTCTATACATGCTGGACTTTGATGAACATTCTTATTTTATTGTGTTTTATTTTAACAAGCGCTGCTTGTGTGTATAATATATTGTAAGTACAAGCCCAAACTGTGAGGAACCCCCTAGTCTTGGAGCTGATACAACAGTTTATGGCCAAGTTTATATTCAGGAAGGGTCCAATCACAGTAGTTACAGCAATACTAGTCTAGACCGGTATATATCTACAGTGGATAGCCTGGTTTGGTTTAGGGTCACACTGACTTAAGGCCCGTACACACGAGTGGAAATTTGGCCGGGAATTTTCGTCCGGTGACCGATCTGCCGATTTTCGTTAGTATGGTGCTCTCGACATCCGACTCCGACTTTTCGGCCGAAAAAATCTTGGTGTGCAGGCTATAAAATTTTTGTCCTCCGTCAAAACACGTCCGATTTTCGTCTCATTAGTACAGATTCCGATGGGGAAAAATCTTATGAGCAAGACTAGGCATGCTCAGAGAGAAAGAACACATACAAAGCAATCCAACACATGACATCACTTCTGAGGTAGAATTCTGTCGTATGGGAAAATTTGTGTGCAGTCTAGAGCACATTCCAACCAACAGACACCACTCTGGACAAAAGACGGACGACCGGTTGGCGGAATAGCAAGTGGTTAGCCATACCAGCCCAAATCCCCAGCTAAGGAGGCTGATAGTTTTTCAAGCTATGAATATTAAGTAAAGGAGGGATTCTTTTCCCTTCTTTCTTCTGGTGCCGGTATCTACAAAAATCATTGTTTATGTCTTCAGCCAATCTGTAAACATTAATCTTGCCTTGAAGCAAATACATACGCACAGTCAATACTTTTTATACATTTTGAATAAAGGTTACGTTTTAATACCAGTGGCCTTGGTGTGTGGGGCTACGCACCCTCATTCAGTTTCAAACCATTCCTCTACGGGTCAGAAAATCAGGACAGTTGATATTTATGCATTGTACCGAATACAGTGAAGAATAAATTTCGAGAAAACAGCATGTGGTGATTTGAAAAAGTCTTTCTTTCCTCCAACCAAGTGAACAGATTGACTGTTCTGTTTCAAGTAAAGAGCTTTTGTCATTCACAGAGAACTTGTCACCTTACAGTGTGATATTGCAAGGGCCTGGATGACAGGTCAGGCCTAATGAGAAGATTGGCAATGTGGATGCTTCAGGGAGAAAGGAATATAGAAGTAGCTTTTGTTTCCTTTAGGGAAATCCTTTCATGGTAAGAATCTCCACACTTTCAAGGAGTTGTTACACAGAACTGGTATTTGAGAGATTAGAGCTGAGAATGGCAAGGCACTATGATGATGATGTGGATTATACAGAACTGTGAAGAGAGGGATGCTTTAATATACAGTCGTGCCACAGACAGCTAGTGAATGTTATTTAAGTCTGTGTTTTTGAAGCAAACAAAATAATGCTTCATCTTCCATCAGCTACAGATAAAGTGCTGTGACAGCCGTGAAACTGTTCATAAAAGCGAAAACAATGTTCCCTTTCATTTCCACCTACAAGGGTTAATAAAACAGATTTTGATGGGCTTGGGAATTAGCAGTAAATAGTTGTTGGGACATATTATCTCAATCTCAGGAAATATTATTTGCTCTCGGCCAGCAGTTTACAGCTTTCTCCCTCATGTGCAGTCAACATTGATAGATACATTCCTATCTCATTTTTTCTATGCTTTCTTCTGTCTCATTTTCACTTTCCATTTGCCCCCAAAGGCACGCTGTGACTTTTCAATCACCTTTCCTCACAAATTCTCCTCAACCATTTGTAATTTCTCTTGTCCGGTCTTTATCTCTACCTCACATGTTTTCTGTGCATTGTCTCAAACTTGTCAGTTGTATTTTAGAAGTTTCTAGAGTATACAGAGAAATAGAAACTTAGGAAAGCAGGTTAGGTATGGGCTGCTTTGTTTATAAACCTGTTCAGAGAATAAAATGTAGGATGCGATTGCCGAATTCTCTTTCTGATGTTAGTTGCCTGTCTGTTATGCACATTCAATAGCTTCTCTACTTTCAGAATCACTGACTGGGAACAAGCAATCAGGGGTACTGACTTCACAAGCTGTGTACTTGTTCCAGATAAGTGATTAATCGCTTTTACCCCCTTCCTGCCCAGGCCGAATTTCAGCTTTCAGTGTTGTCACACTTTTTCCCGGTCATGCAACACTGTACCTATAGGACATTTTTTTTTTATCATTTTATTCACACAAATAGAGCTTTCTTTTGATGGTATTTAACCATTTTAAGACCGGAAGGATTTGCCCCCCTAATGACCAGGCCATATTTTGCGATTCGGCACTGCTTTACTTTAATGGACAATTTCGCGGTCGTGCAACGCTGAAACTAAATAAATTTGATGTCCTTTTTTTCCCCACAAATAGAGCTTTCTTTTGGTGGTATTTGATCACCTGTGCGAGTTTTATTTTTTGCACTACAACCAAAAAAATAGCAACAATTTTGGAAAAAAACTATATTTTTCACATTCTGCTATATAACATTCCCAAAAAAATGTAAAAACCCAAATTTTTTAACATTTTAGGCCAATTTGTTTTCTGCTACATATTTTTGGTAAAAAAAATCACAATAAGCATATTTTGATTGGTTTGCGCAAAAGTTATTGCGTCTACTAACTACGGGAAAGATTTATGTAATTTTTATTGTTTTTTTTTTTTTACTAGTAATGGCGGCAATCTGCAATTTTTTGCGGGACTGCGACATTGTGGTGGACAGACCGGACCCCTAACTGACATTTTTGACACTTTTGGGGTTTACCAGTGACATTACTACAGTAAACAGTGCTAAAAATATGCACTGTTACTGTAATAATGCCATTGGCAGGGATGGGGTTAACCCTGTGGGTGATCAAGGAGTTAAATGTGAGCCTAGGGGGATGATTCTGTGGGGGGGCGTGGCTTCTGAAATGACCATAGAGACACGTGATCCTACATAGAAGGATCACATGGGCTCTATGATCATTCCAGGGAGAAGAACGGTCAGCTGACCGTTCTTCTCTCTCAGCGGGGAGCGACTGCGGGTGTCAGGCGGCAATCTGAGTTGCCTGCCCCATGCATTGGCTTTCCCGCTGCCAAGCGGGGGTGGGAGCGTGCCGCTTGTGGCGCACTTGCCCCCTAGCCTCCTGCTCACGACTGACGTATAGCTACATCGATTTGCCCGGGAGCGGCTGCCTGCCGCAGTATAACAGCTGCTTTACGACCGCCCGCCGCAAATAACCACTATTTATTTAGCCAAAAATAACAAAAAACAAAGATGGAAAATTAAAAAAACAAACATGTTTTTCTTTGTTTCTGTGGAAATAAATATTCTTTCTGAATGAATTTAGACCAAAATGTATTTTGTTACATTTCTTTGGTGAAATAACCCACCAAAACTCAGTTTGTGGACTTTCCTACAGACCAAATAATATAAACTATGGTATATATCTGAAAATGTATCAATCCTGATGTGCTGACGCCTATCTCATTTCTTGAGGCCCAAAAATATCAGCACAGTACAGATATTCTCCAAATTACCCCTTTTTATTGAAGTTTTCTTGAAGTTGACATTTTTTTATCACAAGTTTTTGGAAAATAAAGAAATTATAAAAGATTTTTTTTAACCACTTCAGCTCCGGAAGGTTTTATCCCCTTAATGACCAGGCCATTTTTTTTCAATTCGGCACTGCGTTACTTTAACTAACAATTGCGCGGTCGTGCGACACTGTACCCAAACACAACTGATGTCCTTTCTTCCCACAATCCCACAAAGAGAGCTTTCTTTTGCTGGTATTTGATCGCCTCTGCAGTTTTTAGATTTTGTGCTATACACAAAAAAAGAGTGACAATTAAAAAAAAAAACACAATATTTTTTTACTTTCTGCTATAAAACATTCCCAGTAAAAAATTTTTAAAAATCACATTTTTTTATCAGTTTAGGCCAATTTGTATTTCGCTACATATTCTTGGTTAAAAAAAAAAATCCCAAAAAGCATATATTAATTGGTTTGCACAAAAGTTATAGTGCTTACAAACTACGGAATTGGATTTTTGGACTTTTTATTTCTTTTTTTTATTAGTAATGGCGATGATCAGTGATTTTTAGTGGGACTGTGATATTGCGGTGGACAGATCGGACCCCTAACACACATTTTTTACACTTTTTGGGGACCAGTGACATTAATACAGTAATCAGTGCTAAATAATATGCTATAAAATAATATAATAAATTACACATGCAGAGAAGGGGTTAATTACTGGGACTGATCAAGGGGTTAAATAAATGCCTAAAGTGCTTGCTGTGGGGGGCTCTGTGAAAGGCACACAGAGATCGAAGTTTCAGCTTAGCTAAAACACATGATCACAGTGTGCCTGTCTGACAGAGGAGCCGCCTGCTTTGTTTACATAGGCAGGTGGCTCTTCTGTCAGTTTCCCCGAAGATCGCGCGAGGCCAGCGACGATCGAGCCCACTGTTCCCGCGGTCTGGCTCCCACTGTGTCTAATCACAGCGTGCAACTTAATTATGTAGATCTACATTATTTTGCGCAGCCGAGCCACCCTGCCACAGTAAATCTGCATGGGGTGGTTGGCAAGTGGTTAAATACTGTCACCAGTGCAGTACAGCGTCATCATATAACAGGTGTGGCAGTGATCAGGGACACTGACTAGTGACAGTACGAAAAAAAAAATTATAATTTTTTTTTTCTTTTTATCTTTTTAATATATTTATTTTTGTAAGCACACTTTGACCAGAGCGATATTAATGTTACCATAGTAACATTGTATTACTCTGGGGAAGTGATCACTATTTTTTTTTACACATTATGTTTGCATGGAACAGGGGTCTCCAAACTATGGCCCTCCAGCTGTTGCATAACTACACATCCCATGAGGCATTGTAAAACTCTGACATTCACAGACATGACTAGGCATGATGGGAATTTTAGTTCCTGAACAACTGGAGGGCCATAGTTTGGCATAGAGCAATGAATTTCATTGCAATATGCAAGCATTTTACCGAATGAAATCGATTTATTCAGTCTGTTTTGTTGTGATTTGCTGTGATTGGCCAGAGCTAATCACATGGTAAAGATAGGCTGTGATTGGCCCAGTCTGTACCATGTGATCACACTGTCCAATCACAGCTAGCAACACAATTGTATACAATGGAGGGCTTGAAAGGAACCCATCCAATGTTTACAACTGTGATGTGACTTGCTGTTAATGGGTACCATCAGCCACCGGATCATTGAGAGGTTTCCCGCTTGAGTCATCATAGGCCAGGCGGGAACCGGTTAAGTATTGGAGATTGGAGTCAGACAGAGGACTAGCATCTTCTGAAGATAGCAATATCCCACAAGCCTCATTCACATAGGCGACAAGGCTCATACATCATGCACAGAATGTTTTTTTCTGCGTCCCCGGCTTCAGGGGCTACATGAAGATGGCCTATTCATCTCTTTTAGGATGTAGAGGCTGCATGGGCACAGTTGCTTATCCTATTGTGACAGGTGTGCTGGTGTAGCTCAGCAGCCCTAAACGCAGCACCTATGTCCTAAAAGATTGGAATGGGCCGTCTGTATGCAACACCTGCCAGCTGACAACAAATAAAAAAATGGTTCGCTCACAGTGTACATGTCTCAGCACCTGTGTGAACAAAGTCATGCTCTTTTCAACACTGTTTTTTCTGAGTTACCTCTAATGATCACTACAGTATATTGCAGCAAAAGTCTCATTCGCTAGGTACATTTTTATAGCACTGTGGATGACAGCAGTCAACCAAAATCTCAGTTAAAAAACTTTTATTAATAGAATTTGAATGTTTCAAAAGTGTTAGTGGGTGTCAAGCCCATTGAGTAAGAACAAGAGGGCAGGGTACCCAGGTGCGGGAGTTTGGAGTGTTAACATTGGAGCTAATAGGTTGGTTTCACATGTTGCAATGGGCCTCATCATCCTTCATCATGACCTATGAGTACATCATTAGAATGATTTGCTCTTGAAAGTGGTTTCAAGACAGATTACCCTATCACTGGGACTAATTAAGCAATGGATTAGGAATGATGCCTTATGCTACCCTAAAACTGAATATTTTGACACTTTATTGGACACATAATTTATTGATTCTACTGTTAACTGCCAACTTTTGGAGTAAAACCATTTTTCTATTTATTTAAACCCAACTGGACATTCTTTACTCTGTGCAGGGATGAGCAAGAGATATTGAGGGGTATGGGGACTGTTCGTGCAGCTAGGGCTTTAAAGGTTTTGTTTCCACTCTGGCCAAAAAAGGGTGAAATGAGCGGGGGTTTTTTGTTGAAAAATATACTTTATTTTATATAAATATATGAAAAACAAAATACTTAATCGGGGTACATTCCACCCTGTACTGCAATGCAGTGCATGAACACACCACATTACAATACAGTTGCAATCATACAATAAATACATTCTCCCTGCAGTATGATGCCTAACGTGTTGCTCCATGCATGACACCACTTTCCCCTGAAAAGCATTGACGAATGAGTCGATGGAGCGCTGGTTAGCACAGAACACTGTCACGTCATCCATGTAAAGCGAATACTTGACTTTTCTTCTGTCTGGACCCAGTGTGATAATCCCTTTGATCTCTGGATTCCGTCTGATGCATTGGGCAAAGAGCTCATTCCACATACAACTAGACATTACCTGCAAACACAGATGCGGTATACTCTATCTCAGGCACAAGAGAGAGCAGGCCCGCATTGCCACAAACTCCAACATGGGTAGATCTTCATATGCATATGTATTATTAATGGATCACAAAGATGCATTTTGTACTCCTCAGTTACTCATCATGAATTTCAACTCAATACAATAGCTTTGTTCTTGGATACAGTTCATAGGAAATAACTCATATTTTTGTTCATTTGACTGTATTGTAGTAGTCCCTACACTCTTCCCAATCTTTCAGGAGACTACAGGGGCAAAAACGTGGAGTCCTTCCACTCTCCACAATCTCCTTGTGGGAGACAGCAGCAGTGATTGTGAAAGTCTAATGCACCCTCACCGATTCCTGTTACTGGGTTAGACTCACTAGCGTGTCCTCCAAATAGGTCCTCCATCTATTTGCCTTTACACAGTTTTGTAAGAAAAAAGTATCCAGCCACTAATACAGTATTTCAAGTGCCATGTAAATTGTGTCATTAAAACATCCTTTATAAGTTTAATTATCCAAGTAGTATCATGTTTGATCACACAATGTTAACTTTGCCCGAAATTTCGCTGTTGCCTCTAGATTTTCTTCCTTGAAGAGGATAAAGATGCCAGCAAAACATCAGGTAAAGTTAAAACAGTGTGATCCAACATGATACCCCTTGCAGTCATACTTTGGAGCAAAATTGGCAAGCATGCCATATAATCTGACAAATGCTTTTCTTGGGTGTGCCACTGTAGGATTAAAGGATAATTACAGCTTTACAAAAAATAATAAATGCACATTTTTTTACAGATAAAAAAAAAATATGCATTTATTATTTTTTGTTAGGAACCTGTAAAGCATTGCACCCATGATCAGTAGATCATGGGTGTAATGCCACACTCCTGCAGACTGTCTGTGTGGCTGTCTGCCCATACCTCCAATACATGCAGGCAGCTACACTCTGACAGGACGACTCAATGAATTACATGAGTGCTTAACAGCGCCCTAGTAGTTCATTGAGAACTACAAGCCAACAGCCGCAAAGGCTGTCGGTACTTGTTTTTTACATATTAACAGAACACTGTGAATGAATGATGCAGCCGGGCAGGTGGAGCCCCACACGGGGCACATTTTTTTTAGATGTTATCAGTGATTGGAGGAGATTTGCTGTCAAAACGGGGGATCAGGGGGGTGTGGGGGCATGTTACATGTTACACTCTGAATATGGGTGCAACATGTTACAAACGATGAAGGGAGAAATGTTCAAAAGAGATGGGAAGAGATATATATAGGGATATTCTGCTGCAAAGCTAAGAACTGTGCTGGGTGGAATAGTATTTGCAGGGGTACTGATAAATTGGGGATGGGAGGTGTCCCTGAAATGCTTCAGTTAGAGATACAATATGTAGCTGAGCCATGGGGGGCAACACAGTGACTTTAACAGGGACACTGCAAGGGCAATAAAGAATCAGTTAAAGCGGAGTCAAAAAATTCCAAATTTAATGTGCTGCAGAGCCAGAGATGAAACACCAAGGGTGCTTAAAAGGAGAATTAGATGCTAAATAAGACAAAATATCAGAGGAAAAAAAATGTGCGAAAAAAAAAAAAGTGAGTGTATGGGATGTTCTTACATACAAGCACATTTGTTGCACTTCTAGCTTTTAACTATTTATTCAGCACGCTTCTACCAGTGTTGCTACATATATTGTAAGATAAACACGAAAATGCGCAATAAGCATTTTTTTTTTTTTTTCATTTAATCATCCAAATTAAATTTTAAAAAAGTTCAGGTGTATGTGAAAGTCAGAGGGAAGAACTTCTTTGTCAGTTACCTAATGCCTGACCCTTATTTTTTGTGCATTTTTAGATTTGCAAGTGTTAAAGATGTTGCCTTACTGCATATATTTTAGCATATTGTAAGCTATTCAGTTCTTTTCAATCCAGTTTGATCCAGTTTTTATGTAACTATACAGAATTATATAATTTAGTGTGTGGCACAAATATCACATACGAGCTGACAAAGAAAATGCCTGAGCATGCTGGTGAGTAAGAGATGATAGAAAGGAAAGCATTAAAAGAACACTTGAAACAATTGTGCCTACATGTTCAATGCTAAAATCAGAGAAATATTCTTTAAATCATGAGTGGAGATAAGAGATGGTGCTCTCGAGAATGCATGGAAACACTCAAGATAAACTGAGAGAATTCAATAAAACAAACCATTGTTTCTGCTTGTCCTTCAGCTAAGGGCAGAAATACCTTCATCAGAACCCAGCTGCACTTGTTTTAATTGGTTCCCAATGCTAAAGTAATTAGAAACCGTACTACTCTGTGCTATCATATTATCAGTGATATTATTGTTGAAGTAGAAAGACAGAACTGTGATGATCATAAACATTTAACAATTTTATTTTCACAAAACCAACATGAACCAAATGAATTAAGTGTATGTATAGCCAAACTTTTCTTTTTTGCTTTGAAATGAGTAGGAAAGGGTTAAACCTCTTGTTCATATATTTTTTGCTTTCTGTTGTTGGGAGATTTTCCTTCATCTCCTGTCCCAAAAACATAATAGGAAGTAAGAAGACATCTACCCAAAGTGAAGGCAAATACCCTCTTAGGCAGTTGTAACGGGAAAAAGTATCCCTATGGAAGCTCTACCCTCTGTTCCTGTTATAGTGAGAACTGTAATATATTGGATTTTTCCATTACTTTCTTACCTAGTGACATTGGTCACCAGGACATTGAAAGTTTAAATCTCACTAGTGAGTACATAGATTTGTAAAAAGGGCGCAATGACAATGGTTAATGAGTCCAAAAAGCCTTTAGTCATATTTTGGTTTATTTTTGAACTTCGTGAGCTAATAAAAACTTTTTAGAACTCTTTAACCATCAGTTTGGCGCTATTATTACATCTTTTACCTTTTGACAACTACTCTAGGTCCCCCATTTAGGGGCATCATCAGGGGTGTATCTGCCGCAAAGCAAAGAAGGTGTTTGTCTTAGGTGACATTTTACAGGGGTCAGCCTCCCAGGCAGAAGGGGCACTAGCAAAGAGTTGAGGACTGCAGAGAACAGGGGTAGAGTGGGCTGCAGATCTCATGCCCCAAAGGCCGCCGCAGAGGTGCACATAGTGCCACTTTACTAATCGCAAAAAATATTAATCCCCGGCCGAGACCCAGCCTAGCTGGCTTCCCCGCTGGCTGAAGCTCCACTGTCCACTGGTTGCAAGGGCTACAGCGCCTGGCATCTAGCAGCCAGTGAAGTCACATCCCCACCCTAATGCAGAAGGTGGCCGAGGTCCCTGCATTCAAAGCAGAGGAGGATTTAACTTTCTTCTCCTCCACCGCTTTGCGCCTACTGCTTTCCACCCACCTTCACCATGATCTTCTTCGGCATGCTCAGCCTCTGAGGGTAGAGAACTCTCAAAGTCTGAGGTGAGGCTGGGCACCAGATTGGAATCATGTGTGCAGTGTCAAGAGGGAGCCAGGCACTGTCTGCAGAGCCAGAGACCCATACAAAGAGGAGGGGTTCATGCTTTGACTTGTAGTCCTACACTTATGGGGAAGGTGACCCCCCCCCAAAAGTGAAAGACTACAGGTCGCAGCATGAAACCCTCAGGGCTGAGGGTTTGACACCCGCCCCCCCCAACTAGTGAAGGACTGCAGGTCCCAGCATGAATGCATGAGATATAAGGGGTCACATCCAACAATCTCAGGGGTGCATGGGGGGCACCAGATTTTAGTCTTGTCTAGGGCAGCATAAAACCAAAATACACTACAAGAGATCAGCTTTACCAGAGCTAGTATGTTTTTTATATTAACACCTTCCTGTCTGGCCTATAACAGATTGGCAGTTGGGCAAGCCTTTTGTCCTTCTGGGTGGACGTCATATGACACGATCTGTCACCGGCTGTGTCCACTGGACACAACTGATGACTAATCACTATACCAGCCCGCTGCCAGTATCATGTGATCACTGTGACCAATCACAGCAGATCACATGACAATTGTAAATAATGGATGGCTTCCTTTCATGCCATCCATTGTATACAATTGTGTTGCTAGCTTTAATTGGTCACAATGATCACATAGTACAGACAGGGCCAATTTTAGATCATCTGTACAATGATTATACATCTACATCACTTTGCTGTTTTGGATAGCTAGAAGAAGATGCAAGGCCGTTCTGTATTTAAAAACCATCAGTTTCCCTCTGATGCTTTTACTTGTGTTCAGCTTTCCCATCTTTGGTGCAATTTTTAGTATGTGGGTTCAAGGCTTTTGGATTACTTGGATTATTTTTAGTTCCCCCTGTCAAGATTCCTTGTGACAGGTTGTCTATTCTACCAGAGGGCAGGCGCAGGGCACCCCATGACAAATCATCCCCTTGGAACCACTGGCTATAGTTGCCTTCTCTCCTGTTTCATGTTGTCTGTAATCAATTGGAAGTAGTGGGGAGCTTTGATTAGACACCCCTCTCCTCTTGTATTTCGGGTTTTGAACTTATACCCTCATTCGGAAAATATATGAGAATTAATACTTGAAAAGTTAAAAGTTTGCCTTCCTTATACAAACACATGGAATTATTATGTCATTTAAAAAAGCTTGAAGCAAATGTGGTGCTATCCCAGGAATCCCATCTTTCTAACTCTGAACATTACTTTTTACAAAAAGTCTTGTATTGGAACAGTGATTGGAGTTCTGGCTACAGGACAAAAATATGGGGTACTCACATCTTATTTTCACATCTCACTGATTAATAAGCAATCATGCTGTGTCACCCAACACTCTTGTAATATGCAAGACCGCAAATGATCGATTCTAAAGTTGGGATTCAATGGAAGGAATCTTATTTCTATAAATGCCTATGGCCCAAATTCCTCCAATGGTTTCGTGATTCTCTTCTAAATATGGTTCTACAATTGGAAAACCTTACTCAACTTTTTGTATTGGGGAGACATTTATGTGGTCATTAACTCTCTGGAGGATTGATCTGCACAGCATTCCCCAGAAAAATAAACTCTTAAATGTGTAACTTTTAAGGGCTATTAATGTTGAGGTGTGTGTGTGTGTGTGGGGGGGGGGGCACCTTACAAACCCATAGTGGCACCGAGACCCACTGAGCCTTAATATATATGTATTTCTCATATTCACATAAAAATCTATCTGGTATTGACACATTTCTAATATTCTAATATCATAATTGGATGTTTCAACAGTAGTGGCGGTGGGGCACACTATGCTCTGACCCATTCTGCACCCATAGATGAGACAAGCCTGAGGTGCTTCAGCTGTGCCTGTCACTTCTCACTCTCTGGCTCCTGTAACAGGATCTCTGTGACTCCATTCTCACTCACATACAGATCCTGCTACTCTAGTTGAGAGGGGCTGGAGCTGGGTACTGCTTCTGTGGGGGGGCAGGGTGCTGATGTCACCCGCTGGAGCTTGGGAGAAAGGAAATCTCCCATGCCTGTAAGAGAAAGATCTGAGATGCTGATGTGAGGTCTGTGAATCTGGGGACAGGGGGGAACTGTGTGCAGATGAGTTGGAAGGGGGCTAGGAAGACTGAGTTTGGGGGGGGCTGGGAAGACTGGGGATAGAAGAGGGAATGAGGATGGTGGGGGGGGGGGGGCTGGGAAGACTGAGGATGGGGAAACTGAGATGACTGTGGATGAGGAATCTAGGAAGGCGGAAGATGGGGGGGGAGTGGGAAGACTGAGGTTGCGGGGCTGGAAAGACTGAGGATGGTGGTGGGTTTGAAAGACTGAGGATGAGGGAACTGAGAAGACTGAGTATGGGGGGCCTGGTAAGACTGAGGATGAAGGGGGGGAACTTAGAATGAAGCGTTGAAAAGTCTAAGGATGAGGGGGCTGGGCTGGGACTGTTGGAACTGATGGCGAGGAGAAGATTGTGAGGACTAAGAATGGGGGGCGGGAGACTGTGAGGACTGAGGATGAGGGGGACTGTGAGGACTGAGGACAGGGGTGGACTGAGAATCCTGAGAGTGGGGTGACTGTGAAACCTGAGGATGGGGGGGGGGGGTGAGGACTGATTATGGGGGACTGTGAAATCATAGGGAGGAATGGTTGAAATGGTAACATGTAAACAGGTCTGCGGTCATTGGCAGAAATAATATGATCTACATATTTTGAAAACTTACCATGAGAAACTGTATCCAACCAGTTTAGACATCTCTGCCTGGGAAGACTCCATTCTAGACCAATTTTTCCTCCTTAAAATTTTCTGTAGAACATGTATCCAGCTAAATGCTGAGATTTCCTTTGCTAAGGTGCTGCAGGCTAAAAAAAATATCACCAAAAGCCAAAGCACCTAGCCCTGATGTTTTGATCACTGTTTTTAAAAGTTATTACCTGAAAAATTCCATTCTCCTTTGCTGTCAATTTACAACCAAATTCCTAAAACAGATATCTTACTCTCCCTGATCTCCCACAGGCAATGCAGCTTATGTAAGGCTACTGCCAAAGCAGAGTAAATGTCAACCCAATTCCTAATGTCCAAGTTCTCTTCTGAACCAGAACATTACATTTCTGCCTAAAATTATGACTAACCATCTTGCTAAATTGCTACCCAGCTTGGTCACACTTTCACAGGTGCCTTTTCTCTCTGGTAAATCAAGTATCGCCAAAATATGTTAGGTGGTAACAGCTAAAAAAACATTGTAGGCTACAGGGTTCTTCTCCATCCTCTACAGCCCTTTTGGCTTTAGACACCAAAAAGGCCTTTGATAATGTGTCATGATCCTGACTGACAGCAATATTAGACTATATGGGTTTCAAAGGTAAGTTTATGATGTGATGGCTTTTGTATACAGCCTCTACGGCTCAGATTTAAACATTAAATGCTCTTTCTCAACGATATAGGCTCCAAAATGGGGAAAAAAAACATGGTTGTCTCCTGTCTCCACTATTGTTCAATTTATCTCTTGAACCTTTCTCTAGATGTCTGGTCTCATTAGCAATGGATAGTGGGGGAGCAGGGACATGAGTACCTGATTTAATTCAGCATATTAACTTTTTGGCTCAGAACTGCACATTAATTACACTAAAAGTGAGCTTATGTTACTCTCTAATTTAAAGTGGGTGTAAACCTTCACATATACCCAGTGAAGTGAACAGCCTCACTGATGATACACAGAGTTGAAACAAATCCTCCTACATAAGTGTAGCACTGCCCCCTTGAGGAATGCTGGATTTTCACACTTTCGGGCCCCCCTGGGTTATCATTAGCAACACTGGCATTCACAATTTAACACTTTACTTCTTGGCTCAGTCAATGATCAGTCCAGGGGTTTGTAGTTGTTTTTGGTGTTTTATTTTAAATAAGGATGGGAGAAGGGAATAGTGGGTTACTCCAAATTAACTATTCACAATGCGGAGGACTCCTACTTCTGACGATGCAGCCAGGCTGCTGTTTCACCCTGCCACTAGGTGAATTTGGATTAGGTCTCTCTATCTAGATGACTCGATGGACTAGATTATCTTCAGGATACTCTCCTAGTATCCCCTTTCACTTGACACACTGGACACACTGACACCCGTCCTCTGACTATCCTACACCCCCTCAGGTCATTCCCCTAGACACGATCCCCTGTACTCACAATACTGTTTTTCTAGGGTCTCCAGTGTCTCTCCCCCTCTAGCCAGCTCTCCTGGACCTCTGGGTTCAGTTTCGTTCCTCTAGTCCCCGTGCCGACCACCTGCGACCGCGTGCCATCACTACAGAGGAGGAGTCAGCCACCACCCTCCCTCCGGGACTCTGCTCACCAGCCAAAGACCCCGCAGCACATGTGCTCCTGGCTTTTATACAGTATCCCAGAATGCACCGAGACAGCCTGTCTTTACCAATCACCAGGACTGTATCAAAGCCTATGTATCCATTGGTCAGGTTTCCTCTCACTGTCCAACATGCCTCCCTATTGGAACAATGTGAAACACTCTCTAGACCCAATGAATCATATACCAAACTGAGCACACTGAGCAGACCTAACTCACAGATCCTGCTCTCTTGTGGGCAAAAAGCAATATAGATTTGCATGCTGCTCCTCTGATAGGCAGACAGAGCAAAAAAACTAACTCTCTCACTAGCACCCACATAGGAGGGTGCTACATAAGTTTTATTTGTATATATGCTGTCTTTAGCTTTCTACACTGTTTAGAAAGCGAACATTGTGTTTTTTTTATTCCTGTTCAAGCACTTGGAGACCTGGCATACACTGTGCAACAGCTGATTAGAGGAAAGGCACACATCCCCCTTCAAATAGGCAGAGGAAAGAAGAAACATGCAGAGTTGTGCTGTAAATAGACCTGCTCTCTGCTATTCTATATCTATGCACCCACCCTGACACAAATTTCCAGCTGCTTTTATCTCCTGTGTCGGAGAACTTGTCAGAAGTTATCATGCTGATAAAAGAGGAACAGAGCAGCAGAAAGACATGGGACTTAGGGCTTTGGAGAGAGATACGTAAACACTAAAGATATATGTGCCCAGGTCAAATTTCATACATGGGGTTTACATCCACTTTAATATCTGAAGAAAACAGGAAATAGATAAAACATTGTGTCTTCAAGGTCCAGTCCGATGCAATTACTTATCTTGGCATAGTTTTAAATTCCAGGTGTCCTCTCGCCACTTTTGCCTCTCACCTCATCCCCAATCTTCCTTTCAAGGACAACAATACACAGCCCATTGAAAATGATCAGAGAAAAGTGCCTTTTCCTTGAAACAATTATACTCCCAACAACACAGTTGAGTTTCTCCCAAAAATTCCTACCAGTCGCTTCCTTAATTAGGAGCAAATAAAGCATTTTCTCACTTCTGAATTAGGGCACCTGGAGTTCCCCTCTTTACCCTTAATGGATAAATTGCTCGCATTCCAAAATCTCTTTTATTTTTAATCTAGTAGACAGCAGAGTAACAATGATGACCTTCTTCATGTTAAAAAATGGGCTGATGTGATAAGTAGAGCAGTGGAGGGTACTGGTGACATGATATTCATAGGTTGGAATGCTGGGACAGTCTGTAAGGCTGTAGTCAGTGAATCATGGGGAAAGTTTGAATTGAAAATAATGCACAGAGCCAAAGGCACTTCCAATGTCCCACTATAAAACCCACCCATCACAGGAAATTAGAGAGCCTTAATCTCAACAAATAGGTCTTCTTCAGCCATAGACCAAAACTCACATTTGGAAAAATGTGAGCATATCTGCATTTTAGGGATGAAGAAGAGTATAAAAAAGCATGTGCTTCAACCTTCACCACCCTCATTGATAGATCACAAGTTACCAATTCATCCTGCCATACTAATGAACAAACTACAGTATATTTGGCCAATCAAAATGGCACATGTACACAATCTTTCTTTAAAACATAGTCAAACTGTATTGTAGCAAAATTCACAGTGGAACAAATAATTATGACTTTATTTTTAGATATACAGACTAGTATGCAACAGAAAAACTTAAGGGTCCACTGGGTACATTCAAAGTTTTTTGAGAATAGCTTGGGTGTGAGCTGGAGAGAGCAACAAACATTTAACTCTTAGGTCCCTTTCACATTGACCTCCCGTTTGTTTCATCAATTCAGTTGATTTTTTCAAAGAAATAGTTTACATCAGTTTTACATCAGTTTTTTTTACAGTTTTTTTAGTTTTTTCCACTACCAATGCAAAAACGACCTGTTTGTCCGTTTATATCCATTTTTCTTTCATTATGTTTTTTTTTTAATGAAACAAAAATAGGTCTTTAATCCATTTAAAAAAACAAATGTTGGCAGGTGTGGATGTAAACTGATGATCATCCATTTACATCCGTTTTTCCATAGAGATGCATTAATATCTTTTTTTCATTCTTCAACAGATGGATGAAAAGCGGACAAATGGAACTCCGATATGAAAGGGGCCTTAAGTATTTGGCACTAAAATTGTTACATTGGAACATTTGGCTGATTGGAGATAGTCTAGTGGCGGCCCGTCCATTGGGGGCACAGGGGCGCCAGCCCCCCTATCCATGCATCCGGCCCCCTAATGTACATGCAGGGCACCGGAGACATGGATTTCAATGGGGTTTTTTTTAAGCACCTGATTAGAGCCAGAGGCTCTAATAGGCTTAAAAAAAGGGTGATCTCGGGGGGCGCAGAGCACTGCGCCCTGAGCCCACCCAGTTCTGTGACAATAGCGAATGAATATTCGCTATTGCCACACTGATTCTCCTCCCAGCCAATCAGGAAGCAGGTCCTGAGACCTGTCTCCCTATTGGTCGAAAGGAGAAGGCATGCTATTGGCCAAGAAGGGGAGAGGAGACGGCCGCCGAGAAAGGACATTAAAGGAGCCTGAGGGGGAAGATTCCGCCTGTTATTCCGGAGGAACAAGGTAAGTAAACTGGCGGACTGGCGGGCGGGGGGGAGAGATGTGGTGGTGCAGGCTGGAGTGATGTGAGGGGGCAGGTCTGCCACCCCCCGACTGATAAGGCACCAGCCGCCACTGAGATAGCCCATAGCTAATAATTATCCATAATTAATATCTACAGATAAAGGAGCTGCTAGTGGAGGTTTCAATAGAGTACGATTTAGAGAGGAAGCTTATGTTGAATTTAATGAATCTATGCTTTATTTTTGTTCTTTGAATGCTAAAAAGCTCTGGTACATAGACATAGTACCACAGCTAGCATAACGCTGGAATTGTGCCACATATTTCATAACTACAGGCCTGTGTGTATGTAATTTACATGGACAGTAACTTTCAATGTAATTGCTGTATCTATACTGTACTTTTGTATCTTTGTAAAATAAAAATAAAAATGTTCATGAGAAAAACAATTGCTTTACAGTTGTGTTAAAACAGCTATGGGGTTTAATGGTGGGATTCACTTGTGTGCTCTAGATTTTCCAGTCTGGAATTTTACTCCATTTGAGTGTAGTGATGGATATGACATAGGGAGTGTAGTTAATAATTACCACATGTACTAAGTACTAGCTTTCACTCCAGGCCACTGTGACTTACCAATTCATATAAGCGTAACAAGAGAGCATAACATGTACTCATACATGAAAGTCTACAAAGAGATCTGCAGTTTTGATTATGCACCATAAAATTGATTTCCAGTTGGGTTTAGAGGCCACTAGTGTTACATCATTAGCGAGGAAATCAATCATAACAATGTTTACCTTTGAGAAAGAAAATAGATTTGATTTAATCTTAAACTGCTAGTCGGTTATGCGGTCCTTCATTAGTAACGTGGATTGGATTGTATTTGATCTCTGTATACTTTCGTATAACCATTTTTAATTTCCATAATATTTACTGAGGTTTTAAAAATACAACAAAAACATTGCCTAAAAGGATATGATATAAAGCAGATGTAGTTAAACTAATTCTCAATAATTACAGTAAAATATAGCAATTACTAGAAGCTGAGAGTAAAGAAGACATAAAGGGCCAATTGAGCCAGTTTAGGGTCTGTTTGTCATCCCAATCTTAGACATTATGGGGCTAATTCAGCAGATCTAGAAAAAAAGTGAAATGAGTAGTAAATTGGGGCTGCTCCTTATGGCAACCAGTTAGATTTCACTTTTTATTTTATGGGAAACACAAAAAAGTATTCAGATGTTATGTGCAACAGTAGCAATATATTTTTCTCTAGTGCTCTTGTCCAGTTTTGAAGTATTAGTCTTTTTATGTATTTCATACTGATGCTGTCATGTAGTGGCTTGGCATATTACATTTATGTAACAACTTTCTGAACCTAACAGAGAAAAAATATTTTTCATTTAGCAATGCTGGTTTCTCAATAAAGTGATAGTAAATGCTTATTCTTTAAAAATATTAAATAAAAAAATAAATATGGTATACTTTCCTGCTCTGTACAGTGGTTTTGCACAGAGCAGCTTTGCTCCTTCTCTTCTCAGGTCCAACACTGGCGCTCTTGGTCTCTCCCTCTTGCATGCTCGCTCCCGAGCCGCCTCTGTGTGCGCAAATAAGACACAGAGCGTAGCTCGGCCCCATCCCACACTCCTTCCTCACTGGCTGGGATTGACAGCAGTGGAAGCCAATGACTCTCGCTGCTGTGTCTCCAAAGAGGGAGCAGAGATTGAGAACATGGGGAGCCACTGCTCTCATGCACATCGCTGGATCCAGATGTGGCTCGGGTAAGTATTGGGGGGGGGGAGTGGGGGGCTGCAGGGGAAGCTGCACACATAAGGTTTTCTACTTTTACACATAGAATGCATGAAGGTAAAAAAAACTTCAGCCTTTAGAACCACTTTAACCCTTTTGTCACAAGAGGTCTTTGCAACCTAGATGCCCAGGCCAATTTAGAAGCTTCAGTAGGCATCCATTAAAGCAGAACTAAACTGTATCTGGGCACCACAAACTATAAATGTTATTTTTTTTTTTTATATTTAAAGTAAACTCACCGATCCATCCATGTCTCCATGCTTCATTGGTGAAAAAAAAACCCTAGCATTCCTAGCCATGGCCATCTTCAGTGAGGGCAAATGATTCATGTAGCTTTTACTTCCTGGAAACCATATCCCCTTAGTTCAGTCATTTAAGCAGGAGGGTGTGCTTAGCTGAGAAAACCCCTCCTTATCTCCTCCAGATGAAAGTACAAAAATACCCATGAAGACACCCGGGATATATAACGTCATTATTGCCTAGGCCAGAAACCAAGAAGTAGCTGAAGAAATTAAAAAAAAAATATATATATATATATATATATATATATATATATATATATATATATAAAACAAGAAACTAAAATACACCTTCCTCTCTGGTAACTAATGCTAGCAACATAAGGATTAAAAATAGTTAAAGCGGAGTTCCGGCCTCAAAATTGACTTTGGCCCATCCGCTTGCTGTAGGTCACCTGAAAGAGAAATGGATAATGACAATTTTTTTTATTTGGGTTACTTACCTTATTTTAGAAGAAAATTTACTTACCTTCCTTCCACTTCCTCCCTCTACGGCCGCGCGTGACTTCCTGCTTGCAGTGACTCCTGGGAGCTGCACGTCATCGCTCCCAGGAATCAATGCGCCTGCACGGGCACTGCTCGTCACTTCCGGTACAGGTGCGTCATTCCCTGCTAAACAGCTTCTGGGCATGCCCAGAAGCTGTGCAGGGATGACGCACCTGCACCGGAAGTGACGGCGGGGCCGGTGCAGGGCATTCTGGGACCGAAGAGGACACGGAAGAGGACACCGAAGAGGACGCTCTGGCTTCAGCTGCCCACACCTGAGATGGCAGCGCTGGACAAGACATTTTCAAGGTAAGTGTTTCTTCTAAAAGGTAAGTGCAACCTGGTACAGTTTAGAGGCTATCCATTCTGAAATGCACTAGCCCTGACTGTCCCGGGGGGTATTTTTATCTAAAAAACTATTCTGAGGCCGGAACGCCGCTTTAATGTTGATTGAGAACGTTTAGTTCCACTTTAACTTGATCTTTAACTATATGACTAATTTGCCTACCTAAATATTTTTCCATTTTTTAAGGATATAAGGATTTTATTTACTACATTGGTTTAAACAAAAAGCCCTGCTCTGTATTTATTAGAC
Organism: Pelophylax lessonae; assembly: GCF_965119305.1. NCBI lineage: Eukaryota > Metazoa > Chordata > Amphibia > Anura > Ranidae > Pelophylax > Pelophylax lessonae. The sequence goes on from NC_138772.1 coordinate 364,756,448, forward strand.
AGGTATAGTATTAACAAACAAACATTTTCCAAGCACACCACTAGTCTCAAAAATTCCCCCCCCCCCCCCCCCCCAAAAAAAAAACAAAAAAAAATTGCATTGTCCAATAATTTGCATTAAAAACAGAGGTGTTAGTTGAACAACATTTGCAGATACATATGGGAGCGTCACTTGCTCATCAAAGTCCTTCTGTATAATGCCGTGTTTGAAGCATAAATAACAAGGAATAAATAAAGGCGAGGCAGCCAATTCCTCTTTAAAGACACAGGGACACATTAGAAGCCCAGCACAACAGGATGGCAGATAAAGATGTCCAAAGTGTCCCCACACCAGCTCCAGGAAGCCAGGCAAAATGGACTTTCATAGACTAGAGTTAGAACCACACTATTCAGAGGGGCCTTGATGATGCAGTCATGCTTCCACACATATTTGCAAATTTTGTGCAACTTCTGTTTTTTTTTTTAACAAATCAAATGATATGAGACCACATACTCATACATGTCAGGGTAGGAGTGGATGCTGTTTTGAGAAGGCTTTACTGTTCTATGCCCAGATTTGGAAGATGGCTTTCTGATTGATTTAGCCAGGGGTTTAGCCCTCTGATGTGGTAGGCGACCTCCTGCTCTAGGATGGCGGGTCGGCAAGCCCAGATCACGGGTTGCCAACCCACCTTTCCAGAGCTTCAGAGTGGATAGAGCTTGTGCCAAGGAATGCAAGCAGCTCCAGAGGGAGCAGGAGTCGCATAAGTGCTTCCTCTATAGCGCTGTCTCCTGTCCCAGGTGAAGTTTATTTGGCATCACTCCACCTGGGACAAGAACCCTTTCTAACAATCAGCGATGCTAACAGAAACTAAAAGGTTCTTTTTTTAAACATCACAGTTTAGCTATTTAGCTAATGAGCATATACAGTATGAGCACTTATTAAAAAAGGCAACTTCTGTTTTTAACCACTTGCCGACCGCCGCAAGTACATATACTGCGGCGGTCAGCCCCTCACAGGCAGAGTGACGTATCGTTACGTCACTAGCCTGTGAGGCTCTGGGGAGCGAGCGCGCGCCGCCGGTGGCGCGCTCCCGCTCCTGCCCGGTCACGGACCCGATGTCCGCCGGTCACTCAGCGATCTTCGGGGGAGAGGGAGAAAGTCAGGCGGCTAGTGTAAACAAGCCGTCTGTCATTCTCCCCTGTGTAGAAACAATGATCATACGGTTCTACTATGTAGGACCGTTGATCATTGTTCCTACAGCTAAAGCCACAGCCAATCACAGTTAGAATCACGCCCCTCGGGACACACACAGCCCCTCCCTCTCAAATAAAGTTAACCCCTTCACTGCCAGTGTAATTTTACAGTAACAGTGCATATATATAGCACTGATTACTGTAGAAATGTCACTGGTAACCCCAAAAGTGTCAAAAATGTCAGTCAAGGGTCCGATCTGTCCGCCCCAATGTCGCAGTACCACAAAAAAAAACGCAGATCGCCGCCATTACACGTTAAAAAAAAAACAACAAAAATGACAAAAATCTTTCCCTTTGTTAGTAAACGCGATAACTTTTGCGCAAACCAATCAAAATACGCTTTTTGCGATTTTTTTTTACCAAACATATGTAGCATAAAACAAATTGGCCGAAAATGTTAAAAAATGTTGATTTTTACATTTTTTTGGGGGGGGGAATTTCATATAAAAAAATGTGAAAAATATTGTTATTTTTGCAAAATTGACGCTCTTTTTTTGTTTATAGCGCATGATCAAAAAATCGCACATGTGATCAAATACCAACAAAAGAAAGCTCTGTTTGTGGGAAAAAAAGGACGTCAAATTTGTTTAGGTACAGCATCGCACAACCGCACAATTGTTAGTTAAAGTCACGCAGTGCCGAATCGCAAAATACCCCCTGGTCTTTCAGCAGCCAAATCCTCCGGGGCTTAAGTGGTTAAAGGAAATTGTTGCAGTGTTTGTACTATGCCTGTCTATGTGCACCTTTCTTTAAAAGCTAGTTATAAATTGGTGTGCCATTTTTTTAACTATAGCGTTAAAGCTAAATTCCAGGCAGATATAAAAGACACAAATAATGCATATCTGCAATTAATTATTGTGCATTATTTCATGTTGATATTCAATAAACAAGTTAGCGTTAAATAACTATTACAGTATTTATATAAATAAATATTTTTATGTATGTTTTATGATAACAGTTTTTTTTTTTTTATTTTGTTTTATTTATATAATTTAAATATCATTCTTAGTACATAATGAAGGATGAATGTTTTATTAGTCCATACACAAATATTTAAGGAAAAAGTAAAGAACATTATTCTTCACCTACACAAGTTTTATTCAGCTTGTTAGATGTCTGGAAAACAGTAACATGAAACCGTAACAACAGTAACTAGGGATAAAAGGAAACGCGATAAAACTTCCAAAATTATTTTTTTTTACATTTGTGAACAAAAAAAGTAATTTTACATTAGAAAAAAATATATTGCTGTTGTCTTAATATACTGTATGTATACATGTAAAAGTGCAGGTGGTTCTGGTTGGATAGTCACTCCCTTTTTTAGTCATAGTGATAAGCTTTTTAATAATTCCACAGAGTGAGGGGAAATCATCACATATATCTCAGTTTTTCTGGCATAAACTTTCTCAAGGTTTCTCGTCAATATCTCTAGAGACAATGCCAGTAATTTATTTACACGTTAGTATGTGTCCTATCTCTTTCCATAGTACCTGGAGTTGGGAAATACCCTGCAAGCTAACCTTGTCCCCAGCTTGTGCTCCTCCAGCAGAGAACACCACTTGTCACTTACATGGGGGGCCTAGTTATAGAATCCAGCCACTGCAGAGGCCAGCACCTCTCCTCCCAGCTACCAGTCCCCTGCAAACATACAACAGAACTTCAATTGCATACTACATCAGAGGAATTCAGCAAAGAAGCTGTGAGCATCCTTTTTTCATGGTAGGTTTTGATTTTTTTTTTTCATTAAGGCGAGTCCCACTATAGCTTTACTTTTTGCAGTGATTTAATTTTTGTTACAGCTTATTTCTCTCTTAAAGGTATACATTGTGTAGCACCCTACAGGTAGGTGCTAGGTAAAATATAGTGTGCTTTGTCTGCCTAACAGCAGAGCCATGATTTATTTTGATCAAGTAGGGTGTCATGGCTCCCACTTGTGTCTGCTGAGAGGGGAGTCTCCCCACTGGCCCTGTGAGAGGCTTTTCATTAGGCAGTGGAGGAAACCCAATCAGAGACCCATTCAGGCTTGTAACTACCCCAGAAGGCAGATTCTGCCGCAGAGGATTCTGGGAGTGGGTATAAGTTTGAGGGGAGTACATGACTCATCATCTTTGGCGGGAAGCAGAGTCCCAGGAGGGAGAGGACAGCTGTCTCTCCTCCTGTCAGAGAAGGCGGATGTCTCGGGGTGCTGCCTGATAATCCAGAGAGTGCTGAGTTGAGCTGAAGGGGATCCGGTGTGCCGAGAACCAGCAGATAGAGAGAGGGGTCCAGTCCCAGGAAAGCCTACACAGGTTGTGAGTACTGAGGATTGCCCCTGGGGGTCTGCCTAGTGTCAGTGGGGACCACTCCGGAGAAGGTTCTAGGATCCAAGTGTCAGCTAGTTGTAAAGGAGGTACCTAAGTTGAGGGCCCTGAAGTGATAGAGGGGGTACCTAGTCAGGGGGACCCTGAAGAGTTAAAGGGGGCGCCTGCAGTTTGGGCCCTGAAGAGTCAGTGCACAGTGAGAGTGCATCAGTTGAGAGTTGCAGCAGTACAGGAATTCACAACGAGCTACCTCAAGCCAGCGCAGGGCTGGAGGGAGCCAGTCAGAGACTTTTGAGCAAAGCAGTGTCAGAAGTTCAATATTCTACAGGTCTGGGTCTTTTGGACTAAGGTCGAGGTTCCAGCACAGTTTTCAGTGTTATGATACTTTCAAGCGCCAGGAAGTGTTGGCAGCGTCGGCTGGCGTCAAGACATCGCTAACAAGCATTTTTTCTAAAAGAGTCCCGAAATTGTACCCCGTTGAGCCAAAGGAGTATCCCACTCATTCCCTTCTCCCATCCATTAAATCCAATAAAACAACCAAACCAAAGATGCCAGAGTTATCGATGTCTCAGTTCTCACATCTGGGGTCGCAGCTCACATGGGCTTGAGAGGTAACTAGTAATAATGGCAGACCCACCTCAGGCTTAATGCCTGGAAAACCTGCTACAATTGTATTTTCTTTGCTACACTTGGATATATTTCAGGTAAGTATTTATTTCCTGAATATGCAGGTCAAGAGGATGAAAGGTATTAGTAGTATTTTATATAAAGTAAAGTAAATGGCAAATGTTTATTGAGGACATTTTCCTTAAAAAATAATAAAGAATAATAACATTACCAATGAACTATTACAGGTGCATCTCATAAAATTAGAATATCATCAAAAAGTTAATTTATTTTAGTAATTCAATTCAAAAGGTAAAACTCGTATATTTTATATACAGTAGATGCGTTACACACAGAGTGTTATATTTCAAGCATTTCTTTCTTTTACTTTAAATGATTATGGCTTACAGTTGGTGAAAACCCAAAACTCAGTATCTCAGAAAATTAGAATATTACATAAGAACAATAAAAAAAAAAGGATTTTTAATACAGAAATGTTGGCTTACTGAAAAGTATGTCTATGTACAGTATAGTATACACTCAATACTTGGTCGGGGCTCCTTTTGCATGAATTACTGCATTAATGCGGCGCGGCATGGAGGCAATCAGATGCAGATGACATGTATATAAAATATATGAGTTTCACTTTTTGAATTGAATTACTAAAATAAATTAACTTTTTGATGATATTCCTTAAAAGAAAGAACCTTTACATGTACTGTTAGCTATGCTAAGCATACATAAATCAACATGTTTTCCTCACCTTCTGGACCACAACATTCAACATCTTTCAATTTTTTTTTTCTTTCTGATACTTTATGCATAGATGGTAGAAACATACCAGAAAAACAGTCGATTTGTCAATGCCAACTGATACACCAACATTTTCAAGAAAAATGACCACACCTAAAAAAAAGAAAAAAAAATGCTAGTTGCTTTTCTGTGTCTGACTTAACCACTTAAGCCCCGGAAGATTTTACCCCCTTCCTAACAGGGCCTATTTTGCCATTCGGCACTTCGTGACTTTAACGGACAATTGCGTGGTCGTGCGACGCTGTACCTAAACAAATTTGACGTCCTTTTTTTCCCACAAACAGAGCTTTCTTTTGGTGGTATTTGATCACCTGTGAGATTTTTTGATCATGCGCTATAAACAAAAAAAGTGTAAATTTTGCAAAAATAACAATATTTTGCACATTTTTTTATATGAAATTCCCAAAAAAAAATGTAAAAATCACAATTTATTAACATTTTAGGCCAATTTGTTTTATGCTACATATGTTTGGTAAAAAAAATCGCAAAAAGCATATTTTGATTGGTTTGCGCAAAAGTTATTGCGTTTACTAACTAAGGGAAAGATTTTTGTCATTTTTGTTGTTTTTTTTTTAACGAGTAATGACGGTGATCTGCGATTTTTTTTTGCGGGACTGTGACATTGGGGCGGACAGATCGGACCCTTGACTGACATTTTTGACACTTTTGGGGTTACCAGTGACATTACTATAGTAATCAGTGCTATACATATGCATTGTTACTGTAAAAATGACACTGGCAGTGAAGGGGTTAACTTTTTTTGAGAGGGAGGGGTTAAGTGTGTCCCTAGGGGCGTGTTTCTTACTGTGATTGGATGTGGCTACTGGTGTAAGAACAGAGATCAACAGTCCTACATAGCAGAACCGTATGATCTCCATTCTTACACAGGGGAGAATGACAGACGGCTGTGTTTATATTAGCTGCCTGCCTTTCTCCCGCTCTAACGGACAATCGCGAGTGCCCGGCGGACATCGGGTCCGCCGGGCACATGCGCGGGGGGGTCCATGAGCGAGCAGGAGCGGGAGCGTGCCGGCGGCGCGCGCTCGCTCCCTAGAGCCTCACAGGCTAGCAACGTACACCTACGTCGCTTTGCCTGTGAGGGGCGGACTGCCGACGTAAATCGCCGTTAGGCAGTCGGCAAGTGGTTAAATACTTTTGAATTAGAGACCCAAAACAAGTATGCTTTAAATAAGTGTCCAAAAATGTCAGAATTGTTATCCCTATATTTGTACTGGGTCAGCACCTTAAACAGTTCAGAACCCAAAGTATTAGAATGCCAGCTGGGGAACCAATATTATTAAACAGGGAGTTTAGCAATGGCAGCTTATGTGGCTTATGATCTAATGACAGAGTCCCTTTATAAGTGAGCATTAAGCTTTCCTGCATCCTAATAAAAAATACATTGCAAGGGTTATCTATTCAGTGATAACCTGAAGTTTCAGTCACAAGGACATCCAGCCTAAAAACATTGGGTTTATATGTAATGCAGTTGCAGCAGCTGCTCCCAGCCACCACTAAAATTAGTGAAAAGGAAGATAAGATAAAGAGTTTGTACTGGGATAAATCAGCAGTCTGTCTCTCAGTTTTCCCTACCTCCCTCTAGCAGTGACCTGGGGAAGATGTTCAGAAATAGATGATGTAAACAGACTGCTTCCAAGAAGGAGACTCCTGTGTCAGGGTCTGTATCTAAATCTACAACCTCTGAGGTGTCTAGCTGTAGATCTTTTTGCTGTGCCTCCTGAGATGCTGGACAGATCCCTGTCTAATCCTTGGACAATCTTGCCTTGTACTATGCTTCTGATTAACCTTAAACTCTTTGCTCCTCCCATGAACTTCCTGATTTAAGCCATGTCACTGTTCCTGTTTGAGAGATCGTTGTGCTCTTTTTCAGCCAGTATCTTGTTCCTTTCACTCCTGCTGCTGTCCATATCTTCACTACCCCTTGTTAACTAATAACGACCTTTAGCTTGTCCTTTGACTATGCTTCTGCTTGATCCCAACCTGCAACCATTTGTTATCGACTTTTGGCTTGTTCCTTGACTTTGCTTCTGCTTCCAACCTGCAACCACTTGGTATGGACTTTTGGCTTGTTTACTGACTACACTTCTGCTTGATCCTTACCTGCTATGTCGGCTACTGAGCCCCGACCTGCTTACCTCCTAATGGGGAAATCCTAGGGACTGCAACCTGGTACTAACATGCAGTGAAACCCACCTTCACCATCTTGAGACCTGGTGAATACCAGTTAGTGCTTAGACCCCACGCCTCTGGTGAGCCCACATCGTCTACTAGGGTGACCTTTCTGTGTACTTATCCTGATGGAAAAAGATGGCAGCTACCACGAGTGTGCCATAATCCTTAATAGCAAAAATTGGAATAACAGATGTATATAAACATCTGTAAAAGCTGGACTTTAAGGGCATATTCATGAGACAGATACTAAACACAGAAATAAAAATCACTACTAAACCTGATGGTTCGTGACAGCCTCTTTACTGCTAAAGCTACTGGTCCCTGAGTCTGACCCAGGACCATGGCACATAAATCTGGCCCAAACATGGAAGCCGCTATAGCACCTACCAAGAAAGAATTTCCGAACTAGAAAGTGTGGTAAAAAGACAACAGGAGGAAATACACGCTCTGTGGAGACAATTGCTGAACTTACATTCACGCGATGATGCTAATTCATGTATGACTCTATCACTCAGGTTCAATGGAGACTACAGTCATTACAGAGGTTTTCTTAACCAATGTCAAAATGTATTTCTAAATGCAACCTACTGCATTTACTTTTGAGAAAAAGAAGGCATTGTTTGTTCAACCTCCTGACTGGGGAAGCCCTAGCTTAGGTCTCCTCCTACATAGAACAAGACAGCAAAATAAAACTTTTGTGTGATGAATCAGATTTATGATGACCCCAACTGCTGTGCTACTGCCAAAATAAAGTTAAATAGTTAGCGGCAGGGTAGACGCTCTGTTGCTGAGTACGAAGCTGATTTCCGATGTTGAAATTCAGATACTATTAGGAAACCAGCAGCGCAAAAGAATCAGTTCCACCAAGGGGTCTCTGAACACGGTAATGGTGGCATGCGTTTCTCTGCTAGCCAGTCATTCACATGCATGCATGCGCATATGTACACATTTCTTCTGTGCACACACTAGCGTGCCCGCGCATGCGCGCCCATTGCCTGTTTGGTTCCAACTGAACTTCTCTTACGGCATTTATATGTTGTGTGTGTGTATCTCTTTAAACCCAGTGTCAAATCCCTTGTACATATATATTTATATATATATATATATATATATATATATATATATATATATATATATATATACTAAATAAATGAGCACCAGCTGCTCTAGGTACCTTACCGAAGGTAAGATTATAAGTGCATCTTCAAATAATCCACTCTGATGAATTTCAATAGCTTTTGCTTCCTAACAAAACACATATAGACTATGGTGTCCCTTTAAGCCCAATGTCAGGTCCCTTATGCACATATACAGTATATATAGCTTCAGACACTCTAAATCCCTTACCAGAGGCAAGATTATAAGTGCATCCTCAAATAATCCTTTCTGATGAACTTCAATCGCTTCCACATCCAAACAAAACGCATATACTGTAACCTCCAAAAAATACAAGTTAAAAAATAGTGTAATACTGCTTTCATTTTTTTAAATTGTACAAAGTGCCAATCCACTCACATGGTATCACATGCTCAAGTGCCAAAAAAGTGAAATATTGTTCCCAGCCAGCTGGTATTGATATAGTGACACCATGCACCTTACCACAGTGTTAATGTTAATTAAACACTGTCATTAACCCTTTCGCTGCCAGGTCCGTATGTCGTACGAACCTGACAGCGGGGGGTTTCTCACACAATCCGATGGCTGCAGCCACTGGGATTGTGTGTGAAACTGACAGGCAGATTGCTGCCTGTCAGGTGCACAACCTCCCCCCCCCCCCACCCCGGTACAGGCGCCTCGCTAAGATTTCCGGACTCCAGATAGAGGGGAAGGAGAAGAGTGGACAAATGTCTGCTCTTCTTCTTGTTGTGACCCAGAAAGTGGCGTCTATGATGCCACTTCCAGGTCAGCTCCTCCGTGTCCCCGGCTAGCTTAGCCAGGAAAGGATGTTTTGCAATGTGATCTGCATTGCAAAACATTAAGTGGAGCACAAACGAGACATGCAGGGTCCTTTGGACCCTGCATGTCTCATTAAAGAGAACCTGTGACCTAAAAATCTTCACATAGGGGTTTTTTGTCCCCTATGTGATGAAAGAAATGTTTTTCAAAAAAATAAAGTTGCATCCAAGCACATAAAATCCCCCCAAAAAATTTTGAGGCCCCCCGACCCCACATATACAAACGTAAATGCATGCGTCAGGGGAGCCTATGCGTGAAAGCGCTGATTGCAATACACTTGTTACTCCTGATATTTCACTCACCAGATGTCTCCCCTCCTTGCAACAGAGGTATCCAGCCTTTACAGCTACACCTGGCTGGGTACTGATTCCAGGGCCAACACTCTGGCACACACACTGCATGCTATTGCATCCTTTGCACATCATTTTTGTTTATTTTTTTATATCTGGTGAACTATTTTACTGGTATTATATTGCACATAGAGCAGCGCTAAAACCCATTTTTTATATAGCTTTTGCAAACAAATTTAAGGTTTGACAAGTTGGTTATCTATTTACTCAATGCAACCTTGTGTTTTATATTTTACTTAAAATGTGCGGGGTTTTTTTGCGTTTGTTTGCCCTAAAATTCACTTTGTATGTTTTTTACATAAAATTTTGCTTTTCCTAGACCTTTGTGGTAATAACTTGTGACATAAAAAATTAGGATAACCACTATTTTATTCTCTACAGTGTCTGCTTTCAGGAAATGTATAATATTTGGGGGTTTTGTGTAATCTTCAGGCCTAAAATTATTTTTTTAAACATGTGTGAAAAAAAGCCTTTTTTTCTTTCCGACCCTCAATTCTCTAGGATTAAGACTCACTCATGCAGGATAATAAAACAGGGCCCATAGTGCAGCAGTAAAAGCAAAGAATCCAAAGTTTAATGTTCGCAATCTACTTAAAAACAATCCCTGTAAAAACGAATAAGAACCACAGTTAAAATGGCCCCCACAGCACTTCTAGTGTGTGAAAAGGCCAGAGTCTGACGTAATTTCCAACACAAAATCCAAAGCAAAAAAGTCACTGTCCTGCACTCAGGTGCTGTGCTCAGGGGAAGGATGTGTGTCTTAGACTATGTTGACAGTGCCTAGGGTCCTGCTGCCCTCTAAGGAACATGGGCATCCAAAAGTACTAAAAGACAATGAAAACAAGAGAAGAGCACACCGATCTAGTGCAATTCCATGATAAAAGTTATTGAATCGATAAAACGAGTTATCACACAAAATACTCACAAACGCATGTGGTGAATACGCATGTCAGATTACAAATATTGACAAATAGCCTTCAGGACTGCTCCTAGGGAGTGATTTCTAACTACGTGGGGACTGTAGAGGAAAGAGAGATCTGTGAAACACAAGATCTCTCTCTTCCTCTGTGATAGAACAGCGGTCTGCCTTATTGACATAGGCAGACCACTGTTCTGTCATTCCGCTGATTGATCGGTGGGTCCCTGCGGCCAACACGGCCACTGGACCCACTGATTGGCTCCCGCTGTGTCCAATCACAGTGGGAGTGGCGCACGCACGCCCCCGAATACCCCTGCACAAAATCACGTACATGTATGTGATATTGCGCAGCCGGGCCGCCCTGCCGCAGTATATATGCGGTGGGCGGTACAGAACTGGTTAATCCCTGAAATGTTGGAAAGATTCTGTTCTGCCAAAGTCTTTACAAAACTTGACTTATGGAGGGGGGGGGGGGGGCTATATCATAGATCATCTAGAAGACAAATGGAAAACCGCCTTTTAGTACCAGATATGGGCATTTCGAGTTTGTGGCCTTTTGCCCTTTGTAACACACCCAAAACCTTTCAACCTTTATTAACTACCTCAATACTGGGCACTTAAACCCCCTTCCTTCCCAGACCAATTTTCAGCTTTTAGCGCTGTTGCATTTTGAATGACAATTGCGCGGTCATGCAACACTGTACCTAAACCAAATTTATGCAATTTTTTCCCCACAAATAGAGCTTTCTTTTGGTGGTATTTGATCACCGCCAGGTTTTTTCTTTTTTGGTGCACAAATAAAAAAAAGACCGAAAAGTTTGAAAAAAAAAAAAGTTTTTTTGTTTAGGTTATAAAATTTTGTAAATAGATACGTTTTTTCCTGCACTGATGAGCACTGATGACGCAGCACTGACAAGCACTGATGAGGAGACACTGATGGGGTGGCACTGATGGGGTGGCACTGATGGGGTGGCACTGATATGCAGCACTGATGGGCACTGATAGGTAGCACTGATATGCAGCACTGATGGGCACTGATATGTGGCACTGATAGATAGCACTGATATGCAGCATTGGTGGGCACTGACAGGCAGCGCTGATGGGCACTGATAGGCAGCACTGATGGGCACTGATGGGTGGCACTGATGGGCACTGATGGGCACTGATAGGTGGCACTGATGGGCACTAATGGGTGGCACTGATGGGCGGCACTGATCGGCACTGATGGGGGGCACTGATGGGCACTGATAGGCAGCACTGGTGGGCAATAATGGGCACTGGTGGGCGGCACTGATAGATGGCAATAACGGGCACTGGTGGGCAGCACTGATAGATGGCATTGGTGGGCAGCACTGATAGGGGGGCACCACTGGCAGGCTCTCTGAGCCCTGTTTGCCATCCCTGGTGGCCATGGTGGGCATCCCTGGTGGCCATGGGTGGGCATCCCTGGTGGCTCTAGTGGCATCCCCTCCCCCCAGGGCTGCACTGGTAATCAATCATCTGATTACCAGCACAGACCCCCCCTGTGATCAGTGAGTAATTAGAAATACTCACTGATCACCCCGGCTGCAGATTCGATCCTCTGATCTTCTCCTCACTGACAGGATCTGTCAGGAGGAGAAGAGATTGAAGCCGTTACAACGGCTGTATTGACATTATATGACGGCTGTGATTGGTCACAGCCGTCATGTGATCAGGAGGGCCAATCACAGGGCCCTCCTGCCGAGTCTTGATGCTCTGTGTCCTAGGGACACAGGCACATCGAGATCGCGCCGCTGCGCGTGCCCGCGGCGGCGTGATCTCTCTCCTTCTGAAGGACGTTCCGGAACATCCATTCAGAAGGACGAGACTCCCACCCGGCCGTATATATCTACAATGGCCCGGGTGGGAGGTGGTTAATGATGTTTTTTGAAGATCTGTTGGACCAGTTTATGACTGCTTATCTGGATGATATTCTCATCTTTTCTGCCAACCTGTAGGGGCATCACACGCATGTTTGCACTGTCTTTGGAAGATTAGGGAAGAATCAACATCAAACTAGAGAAATGTGTGTATTGAATGGACCCAGATTAAGTTCTTAGGATATATTTTTTATTCCAGAAGATGTGAGCATGGATCACAGGAAGATCAAAGCAGTGGTGGAATGACCTACCCCTAGAAATGTTAAGCAAATACAACAATTTGTTTGATTTGCAAACTACAGAAAATTTGTAAGAAACTTCTCTAAGATGAAAGCACCAATTAGCACAGCTGACAAATAAAGGGGTGCCCTTGGAGTGGTCATCTGAGGCACACGCTGTTTTAAATAAGCTAAAAACGCTTTTCACTTCTTCACCAATATTGGTACATCCAGATCCTGAACTACCTTTTATCATGGAAATGGATACTTCAGACTCCCACTGGGAGTTATCCTTTCTCGGCGATGAGGAGAAAAGATGCAGCTTCATCTTTTTGCTTATTTCACTTGTGTGATGTCTTCACATGAAAGGAATTATAGCATTGGCAATAAAGAGTTGCTGGCAAGTAAGGAAGACTTTTCTGAATGGAAGCATCCGCTGGCAGGGGCTAACTGTTCTCACTGATCATAAAAATTTGAAATTCATTAGTTCTGCCAAGAGATTGTCTCCTTGAAGAGCACGTTGGTCTCTATTCTTTTCCAGGTTCATTAGTGCAGCCAAGAGATTGTCTCCTTGATGAGCACGTTGGTCTCTATTCTTTTCCAGGTTCAATTGTATTATTTTTTATTGACCTGGGTCAAAAAATGGAATGGTTGATGCCTTAACAAGGATGTTGTCTGAGCCTCTCCAGGAAGGCACCTCTGAATGTACAATCCTTCCTAAAAAGAACTTCATTGGGGCCACAAGTTCCAAGACAAAGCCTCCTCAAAGACGGGTATGAGACTGACTGACTTCTCAATCATCCTTCTAAGGACATTAGCCTTGAGTACAAGAATAGGTTTTGGACACATTAGCTGTATACAACTGAATCAGTTTTGATAGAAGTCCTTAGGCTGGTGCATCACTCTAAACATTCTGGGCATTTTGGGGTTTCTAAGACAGAAGAATTGTTATCATGTTTCTTTTGGTGGCCTGGTTACAAGATAGATATTAAGAACTTTGTGACCTTGTGTCTGACCTGTGAGAAGACATCCTGATCTTCTCCTTTGGGGCTACTCCAACCATTCCCTGTTCCATCTAGACCATGGGGTCAACTTCTATGAACTTCATGGTCATTCTTCCTCCCTTAAAGAAGATTTCCACTATCTTGGTAGTCATTGACCGTCTCACTTACATTGGCTCATTTTATATTATATTTTTGTTAAGTCTTTAAACTGCATAGAATTTGCGATAATGTAATGTAGACATGGGCCAAACACCCCCCTGTTCGGTTGGCAGCAGAACTCCCGAAGAGGGGAAATGTTCTAACCCAAAAGCAAACCCCATTAAGTATATAGGAGCCGAACAGGAAAAATCAAAAGTGCCCATTTTTAGGGCTTTTATGCAAGTAATTGGCAATAAAAGAGGTATGGGGGTCTGGGTACTGCCCTGGGGCACATATATCATTGCAAAAATGTTTTTTTTTTTAAACAATAGTTTTTTCAGGAGCATTTGTAGCATATATATATAACATGCTGCAGAAAAAATGGCATTTCCAAAGAAAATAAATGAGTGCCTCCCCCCTCCTGAACTATACCAGACCACATGCCCTCAACATGGGGGGGGGGGGTGGGTGCTAAAATGGACAGTGGTTGTGGGGGTCTGTGTGCGGGGGGCTTATCAGAATCTGGAAGCCCCCCTCCCTATGTGAATGAGTATCAGGTGCATAGTACCCCTACCCATTCCCCAAAAAAACTGTACAAAAGAAAATTAAAAACAGGAGACAATTTTTTGACTGATCCTTTATTAAAAAATAATGTCCCTCAATGTAAATCCATCGTCATTCATGCCCCCCCGTCGGACCCGAAAAAAAAAACAGTGTTTCTCCTGTCACCTGCACCAGTCCATGACGTTACAAGGGGTAGTTGGGCCACCAGATGACATTGCCAGGTGGCTCCGCCCTTACCTATATAAAAACTGTCAAAGCGCAGAGGAGGCATTCGACAGGCAGCTGTCCCAGAAGGCAGAGTGTTGTTTTGGTTTTTTTGGGTCCAGCAGGCAGCGCGGATGGCGTGATTGATGATGGATTTACATCGAGGGACACTATTTTGTCATTTTTTAATGAAGGATTTGTCAAAAACGTATCTCCTGCTTTTATTTATTTTTTTGCACACTTTTTTGGTAAATGGGTAGGGGCACTATGTACCCCATACTCATTCAAATGGGGGACCAAGCTCTGGGGGTCCTCTTGTTAAAGGGAGCTTCCAGATTCTGATAAGCCCCCCGCTCACCGATCAACACAACCACTGGCCATGGTTGTGGGGATAAGGCCCTTGTCCCCAACAACATGGGGATGAGGTACTTTGGGGTGGGGGGCAAAACCCAACCTGCCCCAATGCACTTACCCCCCTATGTTGAGGGCAAGTGGCCTGGCATTCAGGAGAGGGGCACCCCCCCTTTTTCCTGACCTGCCAGGCTGCATGCCCAGATAAGGGTCTGGTAAGGATTTTGGGGGGACCACACCACACAATTCTTTTTAAACTATGGACCTTGGGGGGGACCCCATGCTTTTTTTATTTAATCGCCACTTTTTTTTTAATTCTGCTATCAGCGGGGAAACCCATTGACAAGGGATGACTCATCAGCCCGGCCTTGCTCCTTACAACCAGCTAACACTGTGCCCGGATTGCAAAGCTTTCCCAATCAAGGGGCAGAATGCACTGTGCAGTGCTCAGTGCATTGCAGGGTTCAGTGGCTGAACACCCTGCAAATTCGGTTGTTCGGCGAATGGCTGAACAGGCAAATGTTTAGCTCGAACTCATGCTCGGGCCAAACTGTTCGCCCAACACTAATGTGATGTCTGACAGAGGAGTACAATTTACTTTCAAATTTTGGAAAAGCATTCGCTAAGCTTTAAGTGTAACAGTTATTTGTCCTCTGCTTTTCATCCTCATTCTAATGGTCAGACCAATCAGACTTTGGAGCAGTAATTTTGATGTTTTGTCAATTACCTTCCTACAGCAGAGTTTGCGTATAACAATTCTAAACATAGCTCCACTTCCCAAAGTCCTTTTTTCTTAAATACTGGATATCATCCAGTTTTTTTTCACGACTCATGGTTTCATGACAATCCTTTTTTCTGGAAGCGTTCTTCAACCCACTCCATTTATTGAGGTACAGGGTGAAAAAGAAATCGAAGGTAAAATAATTCTTGTTTCCAGAATCTTTAGGAACACATTACAATATCTGCTTCAGTGGGAAGGATATGGACCAAAGGAAAAGTCTTGGGAACCTGAGAAGAACCTGGAGGTTTCCACTAGAGTTTTCCTTGGGACCATCCTGAAAGAAGGGGAGTACTGTCAGGGTCCAGATCTGAACCTACTATCTCCGCAATGTCTAGCTTTAGCTCTTCTCGCTGTGCCACCTGAGATGCTGGACACCAACCTATTTGATCTCTTGGACAATGTTGCCTTTTATCTTGTTTCTGATAAACTTTGAACTCCTTGCTCTCCCATAAATTTCCTGATTTAGGTCATGTCACTGCACTACCTGTTTGCCAGAATATTGTGCTCTTCTCCAGCCAATATCTTGCTCTTTTCACTCCTGCTGCTGTCCTTATTTTCAGTACCACTCATTACCAGAGAAGCAAAGAGCAGAGCACTGAGGTTATACCAAGGCAAAACACCTTTAATAAAAAAGCAGCACACATATCTAAATTATACATCAATCTGCCAGACTGTGGAGACACAGATGAGTAGGACAAATGCATTTAAAAAATAGGACGGAGCCCCTTGTCATACCCTCAGCATGGCTTGAGATGGCGCCAGTTCTATCCACACTATCGGCTGATACTGGCGCCCTGATGTCCTGTGTTGCTGCTGATTGGCAGTTGCCATTTCATATACCGTGCTTACAGCTGCCTTGTGCCTTGGTGTCCTGGCCATATGTGTCCCCACAGTCTGGTGGATTGATGTATAGTTTACATGTAAATGTTCTGCTTTTTAATAAAGGTGTTTTGTCTTGGTATTAACCTCTTTGCTTCTCTTCTACTTCAGTAAGTGATCCTATCCAGATCCACTACAGGAGCTGCAGGGGTGAGCCACACTTACATCATCATCTCTCATCCATCCCCTCATCCTTCCTCCTATTTTGTGGCCTTCCCTATGGACTTTACATATATATGGACTAGCTTTACTTTGCATACCTCAACTACGATTCCACTTGATCCCAACCTGCAACCACTTGTTACTGAACCTTTGGCACATCTACTAATTACAATTTTGCTTGATCCCTACCTGCTATGTCTGCAACCGGACTCTGGCTTGCTAGCCTCCTGGTGGGGGGAATCCTGAGGACTTCAACCTGATACTAACATGCAGCAAAACCATCTCCACCATCAGGAGCTCTGGTGAATACTACTTAGTGCTTAGATCTCACGCCTTAGGTGAGCCTGCATCGTCCACCAGGGTGACTTATCCTGCTGGTTGATGGGAGCCTCTCTACTGCTATAGTTACTGGTCTTCGAACCTGACCCCTGACTGTGACACACTGTGTCTGAAACGTGTATTTATCAGAAAATCAGGTACCCTTCAACTTTGACTGTTTTAATCACATTACAGGGACAAGTAAAACTAAAAAAACATACTGAAAGTGCACTAATCCTTTGACAATGATGCAGATAGCACTTAGAGTTTGATACTCATTTTAAACATCTTCTGGATTCAGATTAACATGGGGTTCAGGTCTTTGGACAGTTGCTTTTCCCTGATGACAAAAACATAATAACATTAGATATGTAGCAACCTATGCCACTCGCACACTTACCTCAAACAGAGAAACATCCGCCTATCAGGAAATTCATCTAAACTGAATTAATTAAGGTCCAGTGCTGAAACATCAAGGTGCTTTGACCTTAGCTAGGCAGCTAGGGACAGAATGAAATCCTTTCGGATTGTTTATGGTAAATATAAAATTGAGATCGATCTTCTGAACATAGCAATAACTCAGGCTGTGACACATACCAAAAAAAAAAAAAGAAATAGATTAGTAAACTTACAACCTGAACAAAGACACATTCATATCTTCTGCTAGAACCAATAGTAAGTCATCCTCGAAAACTCTTTTCTGCTTTTCAGTTTCTTTGAAATGTTACTAACAAGGAAGAAATACATTTTTTACGCATCTTTATTGCAATTTACAAGAACAAATGAGCTAATACAAAAAGAAACATTACATTTTTATGCTGCCAATTTTTTTTTTTTTTGCCATGCTTTGCGGTCTTCTTGGTACTACTTTCAACATGCTGTTTTTTCAGCCACTGTGTCTGGACACCTTTGTCTCTACTTTGGATTAGCCAATACATAAGGTTCAGTACATGTTTCAGCAGCAAAATGTTGCTGATATAATCCAGACAGTTTCATGTCTTCACCTTCACTTTTGGGGGCCAGTTTTCTTGCATTTCATTTGGCACTTTTTGGTCACATATCCTAGTTCTAAATATGCATTTGGCATTTGCACAGTAAGCAAGTTTTGAGTTTAAATTTTCTTCCAAAAATGTTTTTTTGTAAATGTTACCAAAAGCGGTATACAAGATGATTGGTACACATATTTCAGTGTGCCACTTCTTTATAGGACATTTAATAGGACTAATAATGTAAACCCTTTCACTCTTAAAAAATAAATTCCCCCGTCGCCCCACAGCCCTCTTTTCATTTTTCTACAATAAAGAGACAGACTTTGTTAGCAGGTATTTAGTCCAACAAATGCAGAAATTGAGCTCTATGAGAGTCATTATATCCTCGCAGAAAGAACAAACTAAATGGTCAGTTTTGGCCTTTTCACCCACTCAAACCTTTGACTGCTACTGAAGCCCAAAGTATTTAGTGGCAATACCACAATTAAGGACATTTTTGCATTTTAAAGTGTCGCTTTCAGACATATTAAAAAAGCTGCTACACAAAAAAAACGGGTATGATGGCGCTCCCGGACAAAATGACATAAAAAGAAAGAAAGAACTTGGATGCTGCTCGGGATCTGGATGATAAGCTTGTTTATTAAAATCAATAAAATAAGCTCCTGGTCAGGGGAAAACCAATGGTGTGCCAAGGATGTAGTACTAAGCATGTAGACATGGTACCAGAGGAGATAACTCAAAGAGCAAGGAGGACCCAGAGGCAGGAAAACAACGCCTTACCACCTGTAAGGTCTGGACGGTGTGTCACCTGTTGATGGACTGACAGCCTCGATCGAATCGGGAACCTTCGCTGCGGGTGAGTCTCCGGATGGGGCGATGCCTGGGGTGAGAAGAGGTTGATGGGAGGGTAGAATACTCAAACCCCGACCTACAGCTCCGGTGGCGGTGCGCGCCCGAGGTGGCAGCGGCCGCTGCTCGTCAGTCCCTGCTGACGCGGCGCCGGGAGATGACGTCACCAGGTGCCTAGCGCCGACGTGCGCACCAGGGGCTGAACCAACGATGTAGCCGGAAGTGTGGAGGTAGCTCACCAACGGCCCGGCTCTTACACAACCAAAGGATCACCTGGCGGAGCTATTGGGGAATGCCACAATTGGAGGGAAATGACATGTTTCGGGCCAAGCCCTTCTTCAGATCTCCTGTGGCTAACTAAAAGGGCACATTTATAGGGTATGAGGAGGAAGAGGCGTTGCCCCCCACTCTCTGGCTCCACCTTGTGTCAAATCATGATAAATACAGAACAACAACATAATAACATGACTAAACAAAAACAAAACGACAAATATCATAAAAAATTATTGGAAGAAAAATATATGAACAATATATATATATATATATAAAAAAAAAAAAAAACTTTACTTTTTTAAAAAAATAAAAAATGAAAAATGACAGATGACGACCTCGAGCCCAACCAAAATGTATGTTACACCACAGTGTAAGCGTCGAGCTCCTCGTTCAACCCATGGGGGGACAGAGTATTGAGCTTATAAATCCAGAACGTCTCTCTCTTGCAAAGCAAGGAGAGACGTTCATTGCTGGACAAGGAACCCTTGGGTACGCACTCAACCGCCCACACCCTAAGGTCCTGTACTAGGCCCTTATGGTGGGTGGCAAAGTGTCGGGGCACACTGTGGGGTGGTTTCCCATTTTTTGTATTTAGTCCCTGCAAAATACCTCTACGGTGCTCACCAATCCGTGTCCGCAGGTGACGGATGGTGCGGCCAACGTAAAGTAAATTGCAAGGACATTGTAATATGTAAACCACATATTCTGTGGTGCAGGTGATAAATTGGCGTATAATGTAGCTCTTGCCAGAGGAGTCACAGAAGGATTCACGGCCATGCTGGATAAAGCAACATGTGAGGCACCCTCTCTTCCTACACTGAAAGGTGCCTACTTTGTCGCTGAAATATGACCTGATGTCTAAGGGCCTATTAGACGTGGATGCGTTGATTTTGCTGGGAGCTATGACGTCCAGATCCCGAGCAGCATCCAAGTTCTTTCTTTCTTTTTATGTCATTTTGTCCGGGAGCACCATCATACCCGTTTTTTTTGTGTTGCTATTCTCTCCACCCAGTTGGGATCTGGGTTAGGGTAGGCAGCAGCCCGGACTTGGACGTGATATTTACGGTGGACCCCCTTGGGACATTGTCCGACCCCATTATCCCAGCCCCGCCGTCTGACCACCGCAACCACAGCGCCAGGACTTTTTGTTTATACTTAAAAAAGCTGCTGCCCACTGAACAATATTTTTAATTGTTTTTTTATTTTGCATTGCTACGTGTCCCCCTATCAGTGTCCAGCTTCCCCATGCAATTTAAAAAAGGTCAAAATTGATTTTGAAGATTTGTCTCCCTTTGCTTTCAACAGGGTTGGCTGTAAAGGTCACCTTTTTTGTTTTTTTAACATGTTCATCAAATGTGCCCACACATCGATTCCAAGCAGATTTGTCAAACACATTTACTATAACCAGACACAAATATATTAAAACACAATTTGCAATTAAACATCTAATTTGCTTAATAAACAAATTTCCTAAGAAATTTGACTAGTGTTGATTTGAAATGTTATAAAGCTTTTCTGTCAACACTAACACAAAATGGACAATACCTACAAAGTAAGTATTGTCCCTAAAATACAGAACTCAAAAAAAAAATGACATATGTTATGTTATTTTCTTTCATTAATTATGAACTACAGGCTAACAGCTATACTGTATATACAGTTGAAATATATATATTGTATATGAGAGTTGTTTACCTACCAAAGGGTTTGCATTTCTGTCCAGCAAGTCCTCTGACCCTTGTGCTGCTTCTCCCTTTTAGGTTATGGTATTTGTCAATCTAAAGAAAGACAACCCCTAAATTAACTGAAAAAAAAATTTCATACTAAAATGAAGATGGAAAAGTCACAACTATATATAAGATGAAGAAATGCATTGTTGGGTTAATCGATTGATATGTACCTAATTAGATAATGGATGATTGACATTCAACCCTGTGATTTCTGTAGGACCAAATAAAAACTGGTATGTAGATAGGTGTTGTGGGCAAACCTGTTCCCTTTCATGACCTAGCACAACTTTCCCCCAGAACAATGGCAGACCAGGCAACATTTTTCACTGCACAGAGCAAGTTTGGAGTGGTGAGTTGTGTGCGTAGGGAGAAAAGCTCTCTAACCAGCTACACTACTCTGTCCCTGGCACCCACATGTAGATTCCACCACCTCACCTTACCTCATGCTAGACACTAGGTAGTCAGATCCTTTGCTGTGGCTTTCTGCTCCCCGCAAGCTACCCAGCCCACTGCCATGCGGTGCTCAGTGCCCACACATAACCTACCACTCCCTTTCTTGTAATCTTGCTATCTGTGTGGACTTGAAGCCTTGGATATCCCAGGAAACAGCTACCTCCCTCTGCTGACCATCGTGCATTAATCTCTCTGCTGAAGTTGTGCTAGATGACCAAAGTGTGAGTCATTTATCACCCATTTACTGTACACTGTTGCTTCCCTGCTCAACAACAAACAAATGGCCCCTGCCCCCACCTGTAACTGGCCTTCACAGCAAGGAGCACATGGAAGGGCAAGGCATGCAAAACAAAACCAAAGCAAATACCCAGCTCAACTCACCAATCAGTCTGCAACCAACTAAATTATCATGTCTGAAAGTTTGCATTAACCTCCCTGGCGGTATGATTCTTTCGGATTTTAGGTGCTGAAAGCGGTACCATTATTTTGCATGTAATTCTTGAGAATGAGCAGCCCAAACCAACTATTTACATATTTTTTTTTTTTTCCGTGTGTTCTTCTTTATAACATCTTGGGTATGATAAAGTTTGAGACACAAAATCATAAATTATAATATAATAAAAAACTATAAATAAGTTAAAGTATGTATGTATGTATGTATACACATATATATATATATATATATATATATATATATATATATATATATATATATATATATACTGTGTATATATATATATATATATTATATATACATATATATATATATATATATATATATATATATATATATAAATATATACACACGTATATATATATATATATATATATATATATACATACATAAAAAGTACAGTAAAACTGCAGGAAAGGGCACTGGGGGGCAATGTAATGTGAATTTATTTTATTTTGAATTGTATCAGTGTGTTTGGTGTGTTTTACATTTGAATTTTCCACCAGTTCCACCCCCCTGCGAGTGTCACGTCGCAGGAGACGGAAGCCGGGGCACGGAGAGGATCGGGAGGAAGATCCGCTGCCGCATACCGCTCGCATACATCGCTGGATCCCGGTGACAAGGTAAGTACCCTCTTTTACAGGATCCAGCGATGCTTCTGGCGATACCCCGAGTGTGGCTCGGGGTTACCGCTTTTGGCTCTGAAATTTAACCCCGAGCCACGCTCGGGAATACCGCTAAGAAGGTTATAAACAGGGGTTTAGTTAGCACACCTTTGCTAAAACATGCACAGACAAGCCACAGAACCGCTCCAAGGCACCCCAATATTTCTGCATCCACTATGGAAGCTCTCATAAATTTACAAGAGTTAGGACTGCAGAAATATTGGAGTGCCTTGGAGCAGTTCTGCAGCTTACACGTGTATTTGAAAATGTGTGCTGACTAAACCCCTGTTTTTAATGCAAACTGTTAGACAGGTTAATTTGGTTGGTAGCAGACTGGTTGGTGAGTTGAGCTGGGAATTTCCTTTGGATTTGTTTTGCCTGTTATCTGGCTGCCTGTCCCTTGCTGTCCCAAATTGACCTTTGGACTGAATGTTTGCTGTACCATATTGCTGTGTGTTCCTTGATGTGCCTGGATTGCCACCCTGTGACCCTGGAGTTAATCTTTCCTCTACTATGTTGCTGCCTGTCCCTTTCTGTGCCCAGATTGCTGCCCTATGGACTTACCCTTATCATAAACTCTATTTTTTTGATTTTTGACAGCTAACCTTCACAAGGCAATTGACTTGAATAGGCTCCAGTTGTCAAGCGATTTTCATAAGTTAAACAAGCAAATAAAAATAACATGAATATGAATAAACGCCAGTGCAGTATTTATTTCTATTCAATCCATTTCAATATTATATTTGCATTGTCCAATTTTGCATAGTCATCATAAGATTTGCTATTGCAGGTCCTTGCAGTAATGAGTTAATTTGTTTGTTTGTGGCTCCTTGTTTGGCAGTGCCTTCTAAGTACATACATAATGCTATATTTATCTAATCTTGACTACATATTTTATCCAGTAGTTTACCATCAAACCATGTACCTGATTTTCTCCACAGCTGTCTTCGTACAATAATCTTCTATGCTGCCATTCACTCACTAGGATTTACAAGGTTTGGCATGTGTATCCCAATAAATGGACTGAGCTGGAATATTCCCCAGTATCAACATTTTCTGCCAATGGTGTTGTTATTCACAGAATGAGACTTTCATATGACAGGGCTATAAGCAGTGTTTTGTCCCACTAATGCATTAACTGTTTATACGTGTCGTACACAGAGCTGCCTTGTTGGACTTTGGCTTCAACTCTTCAGCTATACACTGTTCAGTGTGCTTGGGAGCAGCATAAGTATTTCGTCTGTAACTGGTTCAATGGACAAAAGATATAGAATTATTTTGACAATATTTATTTTTTATTTATTTTTTAGTTAATATTTTTTTAAAAATCATGCTGTGTGGAAATGTACTCCTGGTGGTAAACATCCACTCTCTGTGGGAAAACCTGCCCTATAATTGAAGGGTAGGGTTAGGCAGAGCCTGAAGAGCAAAAACATGTTCTTTCTCCACTTTAAACTATCATGTTTATTCTACTGCCTAAAGGCCAATCTTCCAAGCACTAGAGGAAAAATGGTGGAGAAACCACAGATGTCTAATTAAACAGGGTTCTGAGCCATTTAGCAAGAACATTATCCTGATCAGATGCTTCTTCTTTCTGTGCAAGATACATGTACCCAAGAAAGCACCAATAAGGAGCTACAGCTCTAGTTATGGTTGCCACTATGCAGGTAGGAAGAACCTGCATCTTGTGAAAACCTCATCCCAAACTTCGAACAAGTGATATTTGTATATGACAAAGACCATTACAGTGCTATACAATCGATACCTACTAAGGATGCTATTTCAATGTTTAAAAACAGCACCTCCATAAAAGGATAAAAGAGAAGATAAGGTCATATGGGAAAGGGTAGTAATTATATATTTAAAAAAAAAATAGAAATGCATACTGTAGAAGTAACCTAAAGTGTAATCTTCTATAGCTTTAAATTGTAATTAGTTGTCCTCAGTCTTATTAAATATGCAGCATTTATTAAAATAATACATAGCGATCCGGCCACAAAGGTCCTTGTTCAGTTACTTCTTGTTATGGTGTGACAACTGTCACATTAGCTCCCATTGGAGACTACATGTGGCCTTACCTATGTGCAGGCATGGTCCGCCATGGTCATTTCC
The DNA here is from genome assembly GCF_965119305.1 of Pelophylax lessonae. Lineage (NCBI taxonomy): Eukaryota > Metazoa > Chordata > Amphibia > Anura > Ranidae > Pelophylax > Pelophylax lessonae. Next base: position 364,780,865 of record NC_138772.1, read on the forward strand.
AAGCATATTCTGAGCAAAGATTTGCAGCCAATGCTGGACTGAGTGTATGTAGATAGCAAGTGGCTGAGAAAGGCTCAATGATCTATTTTAAAGTAATACTGATGTAGCCTTGAATGTTTCTAAAATAATAATAGTACTGAAGTGCATGTATGTTGGAGTTCCTGCAAGTGCCTATGCTATAATAGCAGCAAATTGCCCAATTATTTACCATTCTCAGATGCAGGTTCAGGCCCATTTTACTCTTTTTCCACAACTCACTGGGTTCTTGGACATGCTCAGAGAAGATAAGTCTCTCTACTTCCCTTTCTCAGGAACTTAGAGAGACCACATCTGATGAGGTTGAAGTAGCTGGCCAATTGATCTGTGGCCAGATGAGAGACCACCCCACCCCACCCTTGTCATAGCCATTAGATGGGAGGCTAGGGCAAAACCTAATAGCCTGCATCTTCATCAAAAGACCCAGCTACTGTGAGAAGCAACTCCCCGATTGTTATCAGAGTACTGCAGTTTCATTCTGATGTTGCTTTGTTCTTGGGCCTTGGATCTGTTCATTTGTGTTACCAGAACTACCCTGTCCCTCTTTGCACCCAAATCGGTCTGTCCCTCTTTTTCCTTGTCAGGTGTCCCTCATTTTGGACAGATGTGTAGGCCTCAATAAATGCAACTCCTAACTACCAAAAGTGTTACAATACAGTAAAACTCTTATTCAAACCTTTTGATTATCACATTGTTGTTTTAAAGAGCAAGTATAAAGGAAACAGAGTGATGAAAAAGCACTTGTGGGTTTAGGTGAATACTTGGTCTAGCGACCAAAATACAGCGCCTGCTTGAATTAACTAAAAAATAATACTCCAATAAATAGTAAAGTGCAATAGTGTAGATTAAATTAGCGCAAGTGATATTAAATATAGATTCAATAATATAAATTCAATATTGGTGAGTGAAAACGTGCATAAATCTTATAAATAGCAATTCATCAAGTAAACAATAATTAGTAATAAAAACAATGATAGTATCCTTTCAAAAGTCCACAATTCATGTAAAGTGCTTCTATTCAGGCTTGATATATAGGGCTCAGATGTTCCTTGTTCCAAATAAGTATTAAAGTTGGGTCACTTACCGAATATTATGGGTACTGAATGCCATATGGCACCAGGACCAATCAGGCTTGATGAGCCCCCTGGGCTCAAACGAATCTCCTCAGGATATCCCCTGGGATGGCAACAGTCCCTCAGGTTCTCTTGTCAGCGATCCGATTTTGTGCAAAGGAAAGAGAAAGGTGCTCCAGATAGTGCAGTATAATGTTAAGTTTATTTACCCTAAATAGGGTTAGCAGTTTTAAAAAGATTTTCCAAACGTTTGCATTGGTGGTCAGCGGTACTGTGCGGGCTGCACGTCCTCTCGGAACGGCTTCCGACTTCCGGTTCCGGCTTGCGAACCACCCAAACGTAGCGTGCCCTCGCTATGCGTTCTGAGCTAACATGTTTCGTCACTACTGGTGATGTCTTCAGAGCTTCGGAGGCATAGCGACTCGAAGGACTTAAATAACTCCAGTTCCACCCCCACTCCCGCCCACAATTATGTAAATTGACAAGCCGGAAGATGTTTTATTACGGAAGTGTCCCCATAATGTGCATTCTCTTAACAGTGTTTAATTTTACGGACAATACCCATGTAAAATATATATAAGATGTCATCTCAAGGAATAGTGCAGCCACGCATTATATACCTAAATGACCATTTGAAATACATGTATATTCCATATATAACAATAGCAGTAAAAATAAACTTGTGGGTTTAGCCCTTAATGCTTTGATTATTACTTCTTTATGGGCCATGAAACTAGGGGTGTGGCAGGGAATGTGTTTTTTTTACCTGCAAACTTTGTTCCAAAAGGTGTCCCTTTCCCATTTCTGAAGGTTGGCAGGTATGATTTTGCAGATGTAGTGATTCTCAGCTTGATTCTCTCTTGTTATAGAGCCTTACATAGGCTATACTATGCAGCCACATATTACCCTAATTTAGTCACATTGCTGTGAAGAGTTCAACTTTCATTATTCTACAGTGTTTGCATTGTGATTTACTTTCCTGAACCTTTTACATTGTTGCCGCTAACCTTGCTCCTTGTTTATTAACCTGCAAGTTACAGCTACTCTCTGTCTGGTCATTGAGTCGATTTCCTATTTTGTTAAAGTTCTCATATTGATCCCTCTGAATCCCCATTCTATACCCAGGCTGCAAATAGGTCCACAACTTTTGTCTACGTTAAGATTAAGCCTTGCCTCCTATCATTCAGCTCTCAAATGCCAGAACTTTAGTAAGCTACAAAGGGTCTGGCATTTGAGAGTTAAAAGACAACTATTACATAGATTTACAGGGTGGACCAAAACTGGGCTATGTAGGGTGCACCAGGGTAGGGTGTAATTACTATGCAGAGAGTTCAGAATTTCTCCTCTATACAATCCACCTCCAACGGAACTGTTAAGTTATCTTCAGATCTGTAATTACGAGCAATCCTTGCTAAAGCACACTGATTTCCTCCTGACTCTCATTTCCTTTGAACACATACTGTATGTCTTTGTGACCCTTTGTCCAAACTTATCATCCCAATGATTTATAGCTCTCTTCAGGAGGGTGACTCCCAACATCCCCCACTTTACAGTATGATTCCTTCTGGGAGAAGGATCTTGATAGATCTCTTAAGCCACATCAATGGCCAAAATTTGGGATGTGATTGCTCATGAATCGCCCAACTTTGCCTTCACTGAAGCCAATTATAAAATATTATTCCACTAGAACATAGTAACTCAAAAGCCTCAAAGACTGGGTCCTTGTTTTAGAGGTTGCAGAGCGGTGAATATGCTAGCTCATATTTAGTGAGATTATCTCAGAATCAAAAACTTCTGGACTAGAGTCTTTGAATTATTTTATACTGTATTGGGCAATAGTGTCCCTAAAAATCTATATGAAGCCTTATGCCCCATACACACGTGCAGATTATCTGAAGACTTTTGTCTGCAGACTTACCAAAACCATATAATATGAGGTCAAACCTAAACACTTTCAATTTGTATGCAATCCGGCAGGCCCTTGCACTACATAGAAAAGGTAAATCTGAAGACAAAAGTCTTCAGATAATCTGCACGTGTGTACGGGGCATAACTTGACCTTAAACCAATAGGATGCACTGTTAATCCATTAAGCCTTACAACTTTTATTTTCGTGACAGCCAAACAAACTGTAACAGGATTCCCAGCCGTTTTGCTGGATATGGGTCCCCCTGGGTCACCAGGTGCAACAAAAGTACCTTTGTGCATGTTTCTCCAAATGTGAGCACTGAAACAATGGCCAGTCCAGTATCTTTGGGTTTTTATATTTATTGAGAACTTGGATAGGAGAAGGGATGAGTTGGATACTCCTTTGGCTCAACTATGCACAATTTAAAAGGGACAACTGAAAAAAAATGCCTGTTGGCGCTGGCTTGATGCCGGTCAATGCCGGTTAACGCTGGTTAACGTTGGCCTGCGGCCTGTTAACACTGAACTGACTTCTGATCACCTCCATGTGACTCAAAGTCCTTTTAAAGCTCCCTTTAGCACTCCTTGCTGAGGTACCTACTTTATCACTGCTGCACTGCTGAACACTTGTACATTTCAGCGCCCGCACTGGCACCCTCTTTCACACACTTATCTTCAGGGCTTAGACTCTGGCACCCCCTTTCTAAGCCTTCTCTACTGGTTATCTGTGTCCCAGATCCCTCTGACCTTCTGGAGTGGTCTCCTCACCTAGGCAGACCCCTGGGCCGTTTACAGTACTCACGACACTGCTTTCCTGGAAACTTCTGCCCAGCAGCTCCACTCGATCCACAGCACACTGGATCCCTCTCTGCAGCTCAGCTCAACCTTCTGTCCTCTAGGTCGACTGCTCAGGACACTTTCCTCACGCTAACAGGAGGAGAGACAGCTGTCACCCTCCTCCTGTGACTCTGCTTCCCACCAAAGACACCCTGTCATGTGCTCCCCTCAGACTTATACCCCCTCCCAGGATGCATTGCGGTAGATTCTGCCCTCTAGGATAGATAAAAGCCCTGGTGTGCTATTGCTCAGGTTTCCTCCACTGTCCAATAATAGCCCTCATTGGATACAGTGGGGAGACTCCCCAATCTCAACAGACACACCTGGAAACACATAACAGCCTATCTGAACAATCAGGCCCCTCTGATAAGCAGACAGGGCTCCCCTTATAGTTTTCCTAGCACCTACCTAGGAGGGTGCCAAATCACTATTGTGAAAGCCTAGTAGTCCAATACTCCAACAGTCCCTCAAGGTAAAGAAACAATTACATAGTTACTAGTAAATGAAAAATTGGCAGGTGTTCTTCAAGATAAATAAAGACATTTAAAAAGTTTGGTCCTCTTAGATAACACATTATTTTTCTGGTGTCAATTCCCTTTAGACCATCTGACTTTCACCTAGGTAAGGGCAAAAGGGTTTCAATCTTGGTGGTGCCCAGCCCAAACTTGCACCTTCCTTGCCCTTACCTTGACATATGCCAACCCCTTCCTCCTTCCTCTTTTCACCTTCCCTTCTTGCTTCTCTTCATAGTTGGTCTTTCCTTCTTCCTCTCGTCCCTTTAATGGGGTTTAGATTGTTTATAATGTTTTTTTAAAAATGTTGTGTACAGTATATGGCTAAAATAAGGGTTGTGTATAAGACAAAGCAATACGTTTAAAGCCCTGTACCTTATAGTATGGATTCCTCTAAAGTGATAAAAGGTAAAATCTAATTGATGTTATGAATTAATGCAATTTACAGATAATTATTTTGTGCTTAAAAAGGCCTGGTATAGTGTAAAGTGCTATGAAGCAAATTTAAAAAAAATAAAATAAAATATTGTTCCTATTATTGACCATTTACAAAGTATGTGGCATTGCAACCCATATTTAATCACATTACTATAGATAAAAAGGGATGAACTGACATTTTTAGATGATAATGCTCAGTTCAAGTCATTACCTTAAATCACCAACATTGGTAATTTCTTATGGTGAACATGATTTCAGTACATTAATTAATTGCATATATTAATACATTTTTTATGAAGATACTGATTTATACTGGCTATGTTGTCTCGTATTACAAACAGTATAAGAGCAGTAAATAATGCTTTGTCTCAGCAAATTTTTAGAGCAGTGAGATAGAGATGAGATAATACTTCCATCTCCTCTATAGGCTGACATTTGAATAAAAAGTGCATTGAAGTTTTTATATATTTGCCATAATTAATATGGAGTGGAATATATGTGGCCAGTGCCACCATAGTACATAGTCTCTTTGTACCATGCTGTCGAGGCATCACTAACCATAAGATGCTTACTAATTATGCACCCTGATTGCCCTTTCTGTAGACTATTTACACATTAATTTTACAAACAGAAGCAAAGAAGCACACAAAGCAACTGTACTATAAAATGCTCACAGTACCTTCTAGGTGTGGAAACTTGCAATGGATTTCACACAGAACATTGCAAATTTTGTCATGTGACTTAGAATTTTGTGAATTTACCCCATTAAGCTATGGTTACTTTATTTTTACAATTATTTGATTTATTAATTTTTATGTGAATTCTGTAGTCAGCAGTGTGCTGTAGTTCCACCTTACTGTACCTCAACAGTAGTGTTTTTCTAATCACAGAGTACATTTGCCCTGTAGCATGTTGTTCAAGCTTGCTCCAGCAGCTGTGCTAGAGAGATGTAATTCTGTGTTATGGTTATCTGATACTAAACGTAGGGTGTATTAGATCAAATGAACCAAAGCACCAGGCGGCGCTGATCAATAATCAATAGTTGTAAACATTAATAAGGCCTATAAATAATTAGGAGGAGGAATATAATCAGTGGATCGCAGGTACAATGCTTAGATTCCTACAGACTGTTCCTCCAGCCCAGGGCCATACCAAGTTACAGACTTTCCGTTATAGGACTAGAGGAAGTATTAAAGGACTACAAGTGCAGTGATGATCCATTGAGAACTACGAGTCCCTCTGCTGCAGTTGCAGATGGGACTTATAGTTTTTTTATTGCTCCGATACTGCAAATAAATTATTTGACTGTGCATGGCTCTGCACCAGATTCAAAAATACACAGGGTTCTCCAGGAATAAAAACCCTGAAATTCAGTTAGAGGTCGGAGATTTGGGGGTGGTGGGCTGCAGACTGTGAACATGTTTCTTGTTTCAAATCTACTGGTGCTCATTATTTATGAACATCCAGAGAAAATAACCACACCTGAGATTAATTTTTCTAGGACTTTACTGTAATTAAGATAATTTCTAATGCAGCTGCTTGATGGCTAAAGATCAATATTTATGTATAAATATTAAGGATCAGTACAAACAGCACTACACTCCAGAAAGAATTGTTACCTTCTGAAACAAAGTATTATTTAAAAAAAAAACATGAAAGTATTGTCACCTTCCAAAACAAAGTATTCTGGATCAGTGATTTTCTGTAGAATGCCTGCTGAGGAAAGAAGAAGACAGCGATAAAATACCTTCTCATGGAATTCACCTCAATTTTTAACTCTTGTAAGTAAGTAAAACAGCAAGGTATTCTGCCATTACAGGCCTTCCTTTTGTCTTCAAGGAATGCAGCTTTTGGTAAAAACTATGGAAAAAGCAAACAAGCAAAATATTTCAGCAAAACAGGGATTCTTTATTTGTAATAAAAAAAAAAATTAAAATAAAGAGCACATACTATACATAGTATCTAATGAATGAGTGCTAATGCTGCCTCCTTACCCAAGATGTCCTGCTATTTTGTATAACAATACAGTTAGTAACCAAACCTAAATTAACCTGCTGATGATCAGGCACAATTATGTTTGTTATACAGTATCTCACAAAGTGAGTACACCCCTCACATTTTTGTAAATCTTTTATTATATCTTTTCATGTGACAACACTGAAGAAATGAAACTTTGCTACAATGTGAAGTAGTGAGTGTACAGCTTGTATAACAGTGTAAATTTGCTGTCCCCTCAAAATAACGCAACACACAGCCATTAATGTCTAAACCGCTGGCAACAAAAGTGAGTACACCCCTAAATGGAAATGTCCAAACTGGGCCCAAAATGTCAATATTTTGTGTGGCCCCCATTATTTTCCAACACTGCCTTAACCCTCTTGGGCATGGAGTTCACCAGAGCTTCAACGGTTGCCACTGGAGTCCTCTTCCACTCCACTATGATGACATCACGGAGCTGGTGGATGTTAGAGACCTTGCGCTCCTCCACCTTCTGTTTGAGGATGCCCCACAGAATAAGGTTTAGGTCTGGAGAGCTGCTTGGCAAGTCCATCACCTTTACCCTTAGCTTCTTTAGAAAGGCAGTGGTCATCATGGAGGTGTGTATGGGGGCATTATAATATTGGAATACTGCCTTGCAGCCCAGTCTCTGAAGGGAGGGGATCATGCTCTGCTTCTGTATGTCACAGTACATGTTGGCATTCATGGTTCCCTCAATGAACTGTAGCTCCCCAGGGTCGGCAGCACTCATGCAGCCCCAGACCATGACAATCTCACCACCCTGATTGACTGTAGGCAAGAAACACTTGTCTTTCCACTTTCACCTAGTTGCCGCCACACATGCTTGACACCATCTGAACCAAATAAGTTCATCTTGGTCTCATCAACAAGAACTTTAGTATAAATAGGCATTTTTGTATCCAAATGCAGCTTTGGAAACACAGCATTTGCCAATATATTGTCAGCTCGGGTGAAGTGTCTATTATAATAAGGTCCATTACTTTTCTCTTCTTTGCCTCTTTTTTACAAATGTGTACAAATTTAGAAATCCATTGGCTGCATGTGCTGATCGAATGCTGGTTTTCCAGCAAGACAGAAGCTGGTTGTTACACCAGCTTCTATTGAATAAAGAAGAGTACTCAAGCACCGAAAGTTGTCCAATTCCTGCTGAACCAGATACATTTTAATATATGTGCACCCATCCTAAAATTTTGCCTCATTTACTCTGTTGTGACAGCAGTTTCATCAGATATTTGAAGAAAAATCTGCAACAGGCAGGATAGAAATAAAAAGCAGATAAACGGTCTAGTATTCCTTAAACCTCAAATTAAATTTTCGGCTGTAACAGTATATACAGTATATAAATTGTTCTAGAAAATATATTCCCATTTGGAAGTTTTGAGTCTTTGATTTTATGATAGAGGAATGAAAACAAAACTTCAACATCTACATTGGTAGAGACAACTAAATTACATACATAATTACATGAATCAAAAGACATCCAAATAAGGCGACAGATAAAAGTCTCACTCGTGGTGAGACTGTGATAAGCTTTCAGACTGGTGATGAACACAACCGAGTCATCAGAAAAAGCCAACCGATGAATGATAGTTTGTACGTTGACTGGAAATGATCAGTAATAGCATGTCATCCTTCTTTTTTCACAGATTAAATTATTTATATCATAATACTTTTTGTAATTTGATTCTGTCACTTTCAAACATGCATATTTTTTTCTACTTTCTAATTAGCATAGTGCCAGAAACAACAGTGCTTCTATAATCCTGCATACTAAATACACCAATGTTTTATTGGGCTCTCCAAACTCGACAGTAGACAAGCTGTGCATATCTCACACACACACGTCCGGCAGCAAGATCTATATACTGTACTGCAAATGAACCAGTAAACAAAGGCTAGGAATTTCCTTCTGTATTTTACAGTCCTAAAAAGATAAACAAAATCATTTTAATGAAAGAATCAAATGTTAGAATAAAATATAGATCAAAGAATTTCAAAAGGTCCATAAAGTCTAACTCTATTTTGAAAAAAGATTTCTTTCCAGGTCAATAATTTACACTGAAACATTTTAATTGTTACTGACTTGTGAAAACTGACACATGGGGGTGTATTTGTCAAGGATTCCCACAACTTTTCCCAAGATTCACACATGTTTCACTCAGAATTCGTACATTTTCCAACTGAATTCAATTAGAAAAAATATGTGAATATTGGGTAAAATCTGTATGAATTTTGTGTGAAAATATTTTTAAATAGACCCCTTAGAGTTGCCATTGGTTCAAGAAAGCAGCATTTATGTTTTTTGGAAGTTTTAGAAAAGCAAATGGTTAAACGAGATCTTGTGTAAAAATTCAATGTTAGGGCTCATTCACACTGCCTGCACACTAAAACAGAGTGGTTTAATGCGCGGGCAGAAGTCCATTTTGGACTGCAGTGACAGGCATGCACACGGGGGGCAATGTGATGCGTGTTTTACTTTTTTTTCTTGTTATTCTTTCTTGTTTTTTCTTAAATTTTATTTGAACTGCACAAAGCCACACTTCATTGGTTTCACTGTAGAGAGGCGTGTTGCGCTGTTGTGCAGTGAAACGCGTTGCCAACCAGTGAATTGCGGTAAAATGCTGCGTGTCTGCATTTTCTCACTGCTCACTGCGCCGCACCTGCGGGCTGCATTGTAGTGAAATTGGGGCACGTAGAAAACATTTGTTTTTTTATGTGCCCTAGTGGTGACTGGGGTTTTCCCAGTGAGGAAAAATGGCAGTTACAAAACTAGTGTGAATGGTCTCTTACTGTGCACTCTGTTTTGTGTCAAGGAAGCCACATATGGCACTCTGCTCCCCCCTCCAATCTGCCACCACGGGTTGCAGAATAGAATAGAACTAGTGATGATCATCTTGTCAGGGCATCTAAAATATGCCATATCTGAACACAGCACATGTTAAGAAGATCATTATTTTTATTGCTATATTAAATGCAAAGATGTACAGTAAGTACAGATAATGGAGCCCCTGACAACCTCTCTACTGTCATTGATTTAAACTTAAAGTACAGTATGTCTAAGACAAGGACAGGTAGTAAGAGAGCTGTCAGCATAGTTAGTCCACTATTAAGGATCAGTGCTGTGGGCAGAAATTGTGAGGGAAAAGGGGACATCGGTGTAGGAAATTACCTTTAAACATTAATTTTCCAGCTAACCACTCTGTCCTCAGTAGCTCAACAATGTTTTTCTACATCTCAGATCTCAGGGACACAATTCCAGGCTTTCCTAGCCCTTCTACCCCTTCTATAGCCACAGCAAAAAGTGCTGAAAGAGGGGGTGTAGTTGTCATTAAACAAAAAAAAAACACAAGATGCTAGCCTGTCCTGTTTAGTAGCAGCCCTAGCCTAACTTTAGGGCTGCTAGGATGTAGTCAGCATGAGCATCTGTTTTTCTTCTTGAAGTGGTTGTAAAGTCTGAATGTTTTTTACAATCACTTTAAGCCCAATTTATTGCTTTCTTCTGCCTGGTGTTGGGGATTGGCCCTGGCATAAGTGCAAGAAGATCTAGGTTGGAATATTTTTGTATGAATAGTTGATTAAATAGTTAATGAATAGTTTTGAAAACTGGGGAGAATTATAGTTTTATCACTTGAGCAAATACCCTTTTTAATGCATGCTAAGCATAGATGTATAGTAACTAAGTAGAAATACTTCACTGCTGTACTTAAGTACCGAAAGGCGGTATCTGTACTTTCCTAGAGTAGAATTTTTTTCTCCTACTTCCACTTTTACTTCCCTCCATTTTTTCGATGATTTCAATACTTCTACTCCGATATTTTTTTTTTTGTGCTGCATAGTTACTAGTTACTATTATAAAAATTACCACTGCCAGAACAGTAGATGGCAGGTTTCATGAAGCTCAAAACATGTGTATTATCAGCGCATACGGAAATAAATGCTACTGTATGTATAAATAAAAGCTGCATTTGAAATAATAAAAAACAATATGATGTTCAAACTTTTGACTTCTTTCTTTAATAACTGCATAACAGTACTTGTACTTTTACTTTCAGTACTTGAGTAGCAATTTTTTTTTCAAAACTACTGGTACTTTTACTTTCAGTACTTGAGTAGCAAAATTTTTAAAAAAACTACTTGCAATACTTAAGTACAAAAAATGTTGAATACTTTAGTACTTCTACTCAAGTCACTTTTTGATCGAGCACTTCCACTTCTACTCAAGTCACTTTTTGATCGACCACTTGTACTTTTACTCAAGTATGGGTTTCGAGTACTTTATACAACTCTGATGCTAAGAAATCTACTAGTCTTGCTTGCTGTAGCTTAGCATTGCTTGCTATTGCTGAGTCTGTGATCTACTATTACCTCCAGATCCTTTTCCATCTTTGATTGCCCCAGAGGTTCTCTCCCCAGTAAGTAACCTGTGTGCATATTTTTATCTACTCAGTGCATTACTTTATAATATTCAATATTAACCTTCGTTTGTCATCTCACTGCCAACTCCTCTATTTCAACTAGAACTTCTTGTAAAGTTGCTATATCTTCTTGTGAAGTTATAAACCCGGGTACTACAGACAACTACAACATACACAACTACACAAAGTTAAGCAGGGCAATATCCCTGCCCTTTTTTTGAAATTTGGTACCATGTCTGCTTTCTGCCAATTAGTGCATTGCCAATGCAATTCCAGTCAGCAAGCTGTCCTTAAAAATTAGGAATAATAGACTGGCTATAGCACTCAAGAAGTCTCGAGTGTAAACTATCCAGTCCTGGTGATTTATTCACATTAAGTTTTTCTAGTCTTTTTTGGATACCTGTTTCTGTCAGCTTCAAGGGTACATTAAATATATTGTTATTAACGTTACTGTCTTGTTTATGCTAACCTTCCTTTCCATTTGTTTAGAGCCGGTTCACACTGAGGCGACGCGACTTCGGGGGGCGACCTGTGAAGTCGCGTGCACCGCTGTCCACCGCCAAATTCAGCGCGGCTTGCAGGGACTTCACCTAATGGAAGTCTATGCAAATCGCTCCGAGGTCGCCCCAAAGTAGTACAGGACCCTTTTTCTAAGTCGGAGTGACTTGTGTCGCTACTATTAGAACGGGTCCTGTACTACTCAATGGACCGCGACCAACCGCGACTTGTCAGGCTGACAAGTTGCCTGACAAGTCGCGGCAGTGTGAATGGGCTCTTAAACTCAGGAGAAGAATGTATTTCATACAGTTGCCTTTTCCCTGTCACTTGTGACCAACTTCCCCAGATCATCTCTTATGGGGCCAATAAATTCTGACCTAGCCTTCTTACTAATAATATATTTAGCTTCCCTGATCATAATCATGCATTTCTTATTGCACTCTTATTGCACTTTTGGAATGGGGATATTGACCCTTCGGCCCTATGTTTTTATTTTTTAAAGGTCAGGGTTTTTTTGTTACATTGCCTTTTTACATCAGTTTTTAGCCAACACAATACAAGAGAAGGGTGCACTGACCTAATTCAATACCATTAAATCACTTATTGAAGAGTAAGAAAGGTATCATACGTGGTGGCCCGGACTAGGGGCTGACAGCTCTGCCGCAAAGGGCGTACTGGGGAGGACAGTAGGACCATCTCCTTTGAGCCCACCACCACCACCCCCCCTAAAGAACTTCAGAGGAATGTATTTAGAAAAAGACACAGTGGGTGCATACAGGAACTGCTACTTATGGTAACAGATGGTGGTTGTATGTATCCATATGTGTATTTATATATGTATGATATACAGTATGAGACATGATACTATCAAATACTCTGGCACGCGGCTATTGAACAATACATCCTGCTAAGGTCTGATGATTGTGGTTCGCTTTTTAGTTTTTGAGTCTTTGAATTCCATACAAATCAATGACGTTTGAGGCGTGGGACCAATCAATTTGGGAGGTCCGGTCTGCTGTGCTCTTTGTATATATACATATATGTGTAGCAGGTCATTTGTACTCATGGCTCTGGTGAAGAGGGTCCTTTCTGTAAAAGCGTCAGCCATACCAGTATGGACGCCATCCATACCCCTCTGTTGCACTGAATGTATCCATGTCCTAGAGGTCACCCGATTGTATTAGGACTTTTTACATGCCTATTTGCAACCTATAAAAGTATAATGTATGATAACTTACTCTTCAATAAATGGTTTTATGGTATTGCATTAGGTCGGTGCACCCTTCTCTTGTATTTTGTTGTTTTCCAGTAAACGTCTTTTCCCTTAAGCACAGCACCTGAGCGCAGGATAATTACTCGATCAGTATTTAGCCACCACGTTTAACTTTTGTTCTTTTAAATTTGTTCCCCATTGGAAGTGGAATGAATACTATTGTTTAATATGTCTTTACAGCACTCCCATGTTTCTTTACTGTTCGTTGTTGCAAAAATTTGTTTCCATTTAGTATCATGTAGCATGGAATGCATCTTAGTAAAGTTGACTCTTTTGAAATGCATTGTTTTTGTCCCATCCTTGTGACTCCCTTTCCTTTAATTTATGGCAGACATAATTACTCTCTGAGCACTGTTACCTAAATTATTCCTTATTTCCACATCTGTAATCAGCTCTGTGTTGTCTACAATCAGAAGGTCCAGCAGAAAATGTTTCCTAGTTGGGGCTTCCATCACTTAACTCATGAAATTGTCTGCATTACATTCAAGAAATGATGTGCCTTAGATAAGTGAGCAGTTCTGTTTTTCCAATTATTGCTAGGATAATTGAATATATGAATATTAGACATGCCGGACAATGTACATGCTGAAAATGTTCTTTTCATTTCGGATGCATCTGTTCATTGAAGAATTTATTTGTGGCATATTTGTTATGTTGACCTGATTCATTTTCAGAATTATTTTCGTATCTTCGACATTCATTTTGTATATTCGTTGTTCCAGGCGGATTTGAAAAATGTTGCAGTTTTTCTGCAAAATTGGGAATATCCAAATCCAAATTATCGAATGGATTTGAAAAGTGAATTTATTTCCCCATGGGCCCTAACTGCAAGAGCATCCTGTGACATCATCTGGATGGAATGAATAAAATGAATGCTTTAATTAATTTTGATATCATTTTTTTTCGTATTCATTGACACTTGTTGCTATGTCCATTTGGAGATTCATATACATCTCAATCTGAAACAAGAATCGAAACAAAACGAAATGTCTAAGCAATATAATATTTGGTTGCCTTCTCACCATTTCAAGACAAAGTATATTGGTCCCCTTCACAGGAATTTCAGTGCTGACCAGGATGACCAGAAGCCATAAATCCATACTGCGAAGACAGCTGAGCAAATTCTCCTTACTGCGTAGAATACAAAGGGGTTCTGTGACTAAAGGAAATCTTCTATACATACAACTTCTACTATTCCTGATGAGAAATGTCATACAGCAACCTCTGCAATTCTTGAGCATGCAGTTTTGGATATATGTTATCTTTACATTTTCTATTTTAAATTGCTTTAACAGCTTCCCTATTGTGGCCCGGTCTACCCCCAGGCCTCATGGCAGCTGCATGGTCTACTATGAATTTTGTTACACCACTCAAAAGAGGTAACTGTGATGCCATTGAGGCTATGATTTGCATTAAGTTCCATTTTAAGGAACAGTCTTAAAGTTATTGTAAACAATCACCTTGTAGAACAACCCATTCAGTTTAAAATAGAAATGAAAGGCAAAACATTTGTGTTCAGGTGCAGCTCGGCTTGTCTGAAATGTTTCACACTGGTCTAATAAGGAGGCATATTGGACAGTGGGAGGCAACCTGACAAGTGCACAGGCATTTGTTACAGCCCTGGTGATTGGCAGAGGAAAGTGCTTTAGTGCATGCTGGAATACTGTATAAATGGCAAGGACACATGTGCTCAGTGTCTTTCAGCTGGAGAGTGGGGTCCCAGAGGGAGGAGCCTGCTGCCCCTCCTCTGTAGAAGTTGCCATGCTGCCTCAGGTGGTTGACCTGATGGCCTGAGAGTCAGAGAGAAGCTGAACCCAGAGGTTCTGCAGAATTACCTGGGAGGGAGACACAGAAAAGGTACTGATTCTGCCTACACAGGTACCAGTCAAGGGGATGTAGAGAGTGTCTTAAAATTGATATAGTTAGCATCAAGTCTGCTGCTAGAGAGAGCAAGGTGACTTAAGTCTTCCATACAAGTGGCGGTATGGTCAAAGCAGTGTGTCTGCTTCCACAAGTAACCAAGTGAGAGTTTTCCTTATCTACTGTGAATAGTTGAAGTCGGAGTATCCCACTATTTCCTTCTCCCATCCAAGTTCCTCAATAAATAGAAATCCAAATCCCCTGGACTGTTTATTGAGTAACGAGCAACTGGGAGTAAGGAGGGATGTATGAAAAATCCCCTTGTGACTGTCTGCAGGTAATCAGAAGGAGACCCAAGAAGTTATCACACAGCAAGCCCTACAGGGACAGTGCTACAAAAACATTATAAATACATTTTTTTCCTTTTTAATAAGTGGGCACATTCCCTCTGTTCCCATCTGCATAAGAGCTGGAGGGAGAAGAAGCAACAGCACACTGAGCTCCCCAGTGAAAGGCTTTGGGGGGGTGTCAGAACAAGTCTGATCATTGGAGGAGAGCAGGCTGAGTTCTCAGCATAGCAAGATAACTGGTGTTTTCTCCTGCTTAGTGTGGTCAGTTTTCAATAGAAAAGCAGAGTGACTGGGAGGAACACCAGGGATTTCACACAAAGAAAGCATTCAAAAAAAAGAAAAAGAACAGGATATTTTTTCATACAAGTACAAGGTACAGAATTCACATACCAGGAATATGAAATGTTGGGTTTACATACTCTTTAAATCTGTTATTATATGCTGTAGTTTAATATTACAAATCTTTTATTGGTCTATCCTGCTATTGTTTTGTAATTTACATTATTGTTTCTCTTTCTCATTCAGAAAATACAAAACCTAAATAAATAAGACCTAAGTGTTTGTATACAATCTTTCATTTTTTTACATTACAGCTTTAAAGTTCAGAAGAGGCCATGTTCTGGCAATAATTTGCATAAGATAAATATATCAGTGAGTTATGCAAAAAATGGGTAAGGAAGTTATATCAGGTTAAATTACATATGGTAATGTTTAGATTCAAATAATTTGGTGTATCTTACCATGAAACAGCTTTTATAAGCATCCGTGTTTTGTTTTTTTTTTTTCTATTTCCATTCACGGCCAAAACACCATCTCGATTCAAAATTCTGCAACCCCGTAACATTCCAAACATAGTGCCAAACTTGATTTTAATGTTTGGAACAGTAGTTGAATAATCTTAGCACTAGCCCACCCCCTGCATGTTTACAATGATAATAATTTGTTAACTTTGGTTAGAAATGTGCATCTCCAATACAAAAAATAACAGAGCCATATGTTCACACATTATCGTCATAAGTGTCCAAATAAAAACAATTAACATAATTAATGCTTTCTTATAAAATGTTTTATCTAACCTTACTGCTAAGTTTATAATGTAAGACAAAGGAAATCTATATTTTCGTTAAGCTATTGCTGTGACAATGTGTGAAAGTCAGCAAATGACATATTATGCTGTGATAGGGACGTCAAAGGTATGTACCATAGGTTGTAAAGTGTGACTATGTTTCATGGCAGACCGCAGAATATAAAATATTCATTTTAAAAAATAATCAGGTTGTTTACTACTGGAAATCAAATGCTTGTAAAGAAGAAAAATAATAAGTTATTATTTTTTACATATTCAACCATTTAAAGAAAATCCTTGAGAATGTACAAAGATTTTTCTTAAAAGTCCATTTCTATCACTCCAAAGATTGTATAGGCCACCACAATAAATGCACTTGACATATTCTGAATTTCTACCTGCAGGCTTTTTTGTGTAGGGTATGGGTCTCACAATATATTGACTGGTGTTACATCTCAGGGCTTATAAATTAGCCATCTAGACAAGTTAGAAAACCTCTCGGAGTTGGAGAAATGACTCTTGAAGGGGTACACCAACAAGATAAATATATAGAAAAGAGGGATGTCGTGAAAGGGAAACACGCATATTTCTGTTGCTTTTGGTGCTTACTTTAAAGCACCAAACTAAGATTTGTGATCAAGGTGCTATTGTAAAACATGTTTGGTTTCATCATAATATCCAGGGGCTAGATAGTGTGGTTTCTAATCCTGTAATCATAGTGTAACGGCTACCCAGGTGGTGAGAGGGTATCAGCCGTTGGAGACGTCCTTTTTCCCGGCATGTCCCTGTGTAGTAATGGAGTAGTATAATCCCAACCATAAGATCCAAGAGGAGAGTCAGGTTCAGCTGTTGAACGACCGGGTAATAATGCAGTAAAATCCCCCTCCAGGAACGAGACACGGCTACGTTTTGAAGGGTCAAGAAAAACAACTCTTTATCGAAACAAGAATACAGGCTTTTATACACCTGGGGAGTATATCAGACACTACTTAAACAATGGCCCGACATCCACCCAGACAAATAGGTAAGGTCATTACCACACTTAACAAAAGCTGCCTCAGCCCAAATCAACATAATGTAGACAAAAGCGCATCGTTAATCAGCAGACATTCCGTCTCTAGGCTGGCCATACCTTGACTTCATGCAATGTCCATATAAGGAGTCACTTCCTGGGGCTCACAGTGAAAAGAGAGATATGATAGCAGGGAGTGTAAATAACCGAATGGTTGCTGGGAAATCCTTCACACACATGAACCAGGTAAGCACAAATATTCTCTGTCAAAGGTAAGGTTCTCTTACACATAGTAATACCAAAAAGCCATAAAAAAAAATCAGTTTAACCAATGATATTGTAAAGACTCTGTAACTGAAAATAGGAACCTACCTCATAATATAAGATATTGAGGTAAGCCTGTCTTTAGAAAAAAAATAAAACTATTTTGATTAGGCAAAATAGAAAACAAAAGATCAAATTCAGGAAAAAATTCACTAGTCAAAATCTACTCTAGCAGTCTCACTACATATCAGGGTTCTTCGAGTAACCTAGACCTGCAACCGTGGATTATAATAGGCCAGGTGGTTTTCCTATCTTCCACTGAGCCAGTGGACCATGCTGTACAGTATAAATGTAGATTTGCTTCATAGGTCCTAATGGAGAAGCATCTACTTTCACGCCTTCGGGGTGACATATTCTCTATTAGGGCCTATGAAAAACTGCGCATGTGCAATACACACAACACAAGGGCTTAGTAGAAAGCAGGAACACCTTCCAGCCCATCATTGGGTGCAGCTTATCGGGATCACCTGCTGACTGTGGTTTGTAAAGGAGTATATTAATGGCATAGATGGGGGACAACAATAGTTAACCTAGCTATCTTTTAAAAGTTAGTTTTGTGAGTCTGTATCTGTGCAGAATCGCTGCTCTGTCTGTGTGAACACTAAACATTCAGATTTTATAAACGAAGGGTAATATCTGTGTGCCCTGGGAAATTCACAGTTTATTTAAACATCTGGATCTTGTTAGCAGTAATAGAAGTGTTCCTTCAGTTCTTATTCACATGGATATATATGATCATCATACAGTAAACACTTGCACAAGGTATATCATCATGTAGTTTGATTGGATATTAATTTGCAACGGGGTTTTTTTTTTTTTTTTTTTTTTTTACAAGTGCTATCATGTATTTTGCTATTTATAAATTGATCATCATACAGCTAAAAATTTTTTTAGTGTGGCAATTATCATAATAAAAGGTCTAAATGCCGTTCTTTCCTGAAACCTTTGATAACGATTGCAAAACAGAAGAATACTCCCAGGGGGTTTTTGGTGCTAAAAAAACACTGAAAAATAAATAACGTCTTCGAGTATCTATGACTTCTGATCTACTCCTAAAGTTATCCATAAAAAAAGTAATTTTGTATAAAATGCAGTAGTTTAATTTGGTATAAAATGCACTAGTTTAAATTAAAGGTATTTGGCAGGGTTGTTGTTAGATAAATCAATTTGATTATTTCTCCCAATAAAACCTTGTTGAAAGTGGTAGAATTTTCTAAAGAAAAAAAATATGCTCTTATTTTCTTTACCCAACCCTTAAAGTGGGGGCTAGCAACGATCTTCTTTAAAATTGCTCCTTTGCGGTCTGTTAAATATACCATTTGAAACATATATCTGTTTAACCATTTTTTGACCAGTGCACTTACTGTTCTGAGTAGATGTACCCATATGTCCTCTTAGAGATGCTTGTGAACAGTCCTGTGATCACACTGTTGTTAGATAATGCAGATCACAGGGAAGAGGTTCAGAGCCAATGAGAGTGGCTCTGTACCTTGGGATCACTGTGACCAATCAACTGCACTGGCTTCCATGAGTGATCACAAGTGTAAACACTGGCTGTGATGAGTAGCCAGCAGTGGTCTAGTGTATAGATTACATGCACAATTGCAATGCCCCTGCCTGAACACAGTGCCCCTTTTCAAATTACAACCAAAACTTGGTTACAGATAGTGCCAGATTACAGCCAACGCCTAAAGATAGCCAGTGTCTGAGAAAAGGGCAGCTCTAGCCCACAGCCAGCACAGAATAAGACCCCGTTCACACTGGGGCGACGCTACTTGCCGGGGCGACCTCACAGGAGCGGCCAGCACGGACTTCATATCATTGAAGTCAATGCAGGTCGCTCCAGGTCGCCCCAAAGAAGCTCCGGACCTTTTTCTAAGTCGGAGCGACTTGTGCCGCTCCTATTAGAACGGGTCCACAGCTACTCTATGGCAGGCGACCTACGGCGACCTGTCAGGCGACCTATGGTGACCTCTCAGGCGACCAGGTCGCCTGACAGGTTGCCCCAGTGTGAACGGAGTCTTACAGTCAGTGAAGGATTAGGCAGCCCAAACATTAGAAAGATGTTTTTCATTCAACCACCTGCTTTAACAAAAACAAATTGACCCCCTTCACCATCCACCCATTTAAGGTGAATGGGGGAATTCTCCCTGCTGTGTTATAGCATTCTGACATCAGAAGACTTCCCTGCTGTCAGAATACACAGATAAGGGTTGCAGTCTATAGCCTGCGGTTGTATAGGGTGGTTGTACAGTAGTCAATCATTAGATTGACTACTGTACAACCACAGTGCTCATATATGGATCGAAATTCAACCAGACCTGCTGGACTGCCCAGCTTTATGGTAAGTGCATGATTACTGCAAAATTAAGTGATTCCAGTGTTGCTGATTGCAGCCAGTGTTCATCTTTTGGTTATTTTGCAGGGGTTTCTACTGTCCTGGCATTTAGGACTTCTTAAAATATGATAGGTAGTCAGGAAATCAAATGCAAATGGTGTGCCCCATAAAAGACTTAAAGCCTAACTCCACTTTTGTTAAGAAAAAACCTTCCCTTCTGGTTGATCACTGTATATTTGCAGGGATTTTAACAAACTTTGTTGCAGATTCCTACTTTTTGTTATTCTGAAGAAATTATTGTTTGCTCCTCTGTGCCTCTGTGCTGTGTGGGTATAATGGAAGTGATTTCATAATTATCTATCAGCTATGGCAGCTGCAGGGTTCTAATGAGGAAAGCTGTTGGGTCTGCATCCCTTTAGACGTGTTCCTATTGGGAGTATCTTACCAAAAATGAAATTTTTGTTGCAGGGGATGACAGAAATCTGATTTAGGCAGACTTCTGGGAAAATTGGTGAGCCAATCACCCAAGCAGGAAGTTATGTTTCTGGGGTGTGGTCAGTAGTACACATTCTGTGTTTTCCCCACAAAATTGGAGTTACCCTTTAAGGTTCTCCATAGATTATGGGCCCCTCTATGTGGCTAGACAGTAAAAACATCTCACACATGTGGTATCCCTATACTCAGGAGGAGTAGCAAAATGTGTTTTTCTGTTTAACTCTGTGTATGTCCATCCTGTGTGTGAGAAATACTTTTATCTTTAAAATTATAAACTGGAAGTGGAAAAAATACATTTTAATTTTATTTCGTCATTTTAAAAAAAAATTTGGAAACCAATTACATTTTTAAAAGACTCACTATGCCTCTTAGTAAATACCTTGGCCCATCTGCTTTCCAAAACCTGGTAATTTTGTGGGTGTTGTAAATTCCTAGTACTGCAGGGCCTTCATAATGTAATAGGCAGTCTGGAAATCAGATATACAATTTATGTCCCTTACAAGCCTAAAAGTGATCCTTAAATGTTGTGCTCCTTTATGCAGCTAGGCAGCAAAAAAGTCTCACATATGTGGTATCCCCATACCAAGGAGGTATAGATATGTATTTCTAAGTATGCCTTAGCTGGTAAATAAATTGTTACAATGACAACTATGTTAAAAAAAAAATCGAATGCCATTTATTTCATAATTTTCTAAAAAAATGATGGCAAAAAGTAGATCTTCAGAATGCTCACTATGCCTTATTCCCTGAGTTAGCTGCTATGAACAAAAGAATCAACAGTGACTGTTTTGTACCTGGCATTTTAGGGCCTTACAAAATGTGACAGGCAGTCAAAATATCAAGGTTCGTAAATTTCAATCAAATATATATGCCATAGTTTGTAGATTCTCTTTGGTTAAAAAAAAAAACAGTGTATATTATGTAGTCTGTGTAAAGCTAAGAAATGTAGCAGAATACATTTAGGTTTAAATTAAGA
Source organism: Pelophylax lessonae (assembly GCF_965119305.1). Taxonomy (NCBI): domain Eukaryota; kingdom Metazoa; phylum Chordata; class Amphibia; order Anura; family Ranidae; genus Pelophylax; species Pelophylax lessonae. Next base: position 364,802,295 of record NC_138772.1, read on the forward strand.
AAGGCTATATATAGGTTTTATTACGGAAATTAAGAGATTTTTTTTTTTATACAAAAGGTTGGGTTTTTTACCTTTATATAGAATAAAAAAAATAGATAACAGTTGATCATGTCCAAGTTCAGAGCTATTCTGTGTCCCCTTCATATTTTCCTAGATCCTATCTTGCTTGGACTGTAGAATGATTATCCTTTATATTGTGGAGATCTGAGGGTAGGAGTGGTTCAGTAGTTTAGTAAAAGACAGTAGGACAGATCAACAGGTATTTTTCTGTACTTGTAAGTTCTTTAGAGGGGTAAATATGGGGAAATGTGCATTTATTGCAGAGATGTACTGCATGTGTTTTTTTTTCTATATTATCTAGAGATATGCTTTAACCACTTGCCGACCCCCAACCGCCGCCCGACTATATACGGCGGCGGTCAGCCCCTCCCAGGCAAAGTGACGTACCGGTACGTCACTAGCCTGGGAGCGAATAGGGGGCGAGCGCACGCCGCCGGAGGCGCGCCCCCGCTCGTACCGGACGAGGCCGGCGCGTGTGACCAGCGGACCGGATGTCGGGCAGAGAGGGAGAAAGGCAGGCGGCTAGTGTAAACAAAGCCGCCTGTCATTCTCCCCTGTGTAAAAACACAGATCACTCGGTCCTGCTATGTAGGACCATTGATCTGTGCTATTACACACACAGCCACATCCAATGACAGTTAGAAACACGCCCCTAGGGACACACTTAACCCCTCCCTCTCCAATAAAGTTAACCCCTTCCCTCCCAGTGTCATTTTTACAATAACAGTGCTTATGTATAGCACTGATTACTGTAGTAATGTCACTGGTACCCCCAAAAGTGTAAAAAATGTCAGTCAAGGGTCTGATCTGTCCGCCGCAATGTCGCAGTACCGCAAAAAAATCGCAGATCGCCGCCATTACGCGTTAAAAAAAAAAAACAAAAATGACAAAAATCTTTCCCTTAGTTAGTAAACGCAATAACTTTTGCGCAAACCAATCAAAATACGCTTATTGTGATTTTTTTTACCAAACATAGGTATCAGAAAACAAATTGTCCAAAAATGTAAAAAAATTTTGATTTTTACATTTTTTTGGGGGGGAATTTCATATAAAAAAATTTGAAAAATATTGTTATTTTTGCTAAATTGTCGCTATTTTTTTGTTTATAGCGCATGATCAAAAAATCGCACAGGTGATCAAATACCACCAAAAGAAAGCTCTGTTTGTGGGAAAAAAAGGACGTCAAATTCGTTTGGGTACAGCGTCGCACGACCGCGCAATTGTCCGTTAAATTCACGCAGTGCCAAATCGCAAAATACCCCCTGGTCAGGAAGGGGGCAAAATCTTCCGGGGCTTAAGTGGTTAAAGACTTATCTAAAAACATTGAAAGCGGTAACATTTCCTTTGATTTTTTTATTTCTCTCTGTGATCCCCAAAACTGGTCACTATGACACCAGGATAAGAAATAGGGGGAGGTTTAGTCACCAGGCCAGAAAAGCACATTCCATGTCTTGTCTGTGATAAATAGCCTGCTTGCTCATAAGCTTTGTAACTTCGTAGCTTTTGACTTTGGTTTTACTTTAAGGGGAAAAAAATCATCTAAAGGATCAATGCGGGTGAATGATCAGATTTTACAATGATATTTAAAATGTTTGTCTTTATTGAAATGTATGTAGAGTTTATACAAAAGTAACGTGGAACGGAGACACTCAAGGTATAACATCATCTGGTGGGACACAGATTAGCTCTTCAGTAAATTTAACTTTAACAATTGCAAGTACTACAAATTGTAACATGATATTATAAATTGTAGCTTAGACTAAGCCATTTTGTGTTTTATTTCACATATTTCACAATAATAATCTACTGGAACCTAATGCCAATGCACAGAGATGATTCCTGCTGGAGGATTCTTTTGGAGAGCATCAAGATAGTAGGGTAGAGTTTAATAGGACTAAATATATTTCTAAATGTCTAAATCATCAAGACTATGCAGATGCTTTATTCTTCTATGACATTGTATTATCCCTGATAGACTGTGGTCATATCCTCATAAATAGGACCCATAATATCACTAAGTACTGCACACCTCACTCCACATTCTAACTTATTATTGCAATGCTAATAAGCAGCTATTATGCTTAAAAAAAAAAAAAAAAAAACAACAACCTGATGTACATTAAAGAGCAATTATCAACATTTTACACATGCATATTAACGTTTCAATACTTATTACACTGACAATAATTGAATGACATTTTGATCCCGTAGAGAGGTATTTTCTCCTTCACAGCTAACTTCCTGATGAGCAATCCTAGCTAAGTGCATTGCAAGCAGCCTCTGGGAAGTGCCCTTTGGGGCAGGCATACACAATCTGATTGCACACCAATTTGGTGATCAGATATGAATTGGAGCACAAAGCACTTCTTTAGCAGGCAATATTGAGAGCTTCCAACTGTTGCGGAGAACAATATGCTTTGGTATGCATGTACACACAGTTGCAAATCTAAGGCTAATGAAAGTGAAATTAATACATGCATACTTCAACATTATATTGAAGCAAAACTCCAGGTCAATAGGTAAGTATACAATGGAACTATACATGCCTATTCACGTGTCTGCTAAATGAATCCTGCACAGCCAGTCTTGTATTATACATGCATTTTCTACCCAGAACAACAAGGTATTTAACCATCTTATTTATGTTTTTTAATTGCAGCTTCCTATGTCTGCTTCCAATGTGCTCCACGGACCATAAATCAACACTATTTTCTCTGTTCATTGAAAAGGAAGGTAACCGAGAAAAATAAAAACAGATCTAATCAAAATCATTAAAACTAATATAAGTTTTAACATGATTTTACATCTTTCTAAAATTGGGGCTGAAGAGAATAGTTTAGAAATTTGTTTTTGTAAGTCCAGTCCACAGGCTGAAAAAAAAATTAACATTGTATGGCCAACCTAAAGTGTTTTTAAAACTTTCCATATACCCAGTGAAGTGACTGGCCTCAGCTGATACATAGAGAGGAATTAAATCCTCTGTGAGTTGTACCTGTTTATTTGCAGTGTTCTCTTCTTTTCATTCATTCAAAGTTCAGACTTTATACAGAGCTGCGAGAAAAAAGGGGGCGGAGAGCTGAAGTTACATTCTGCAGAGCTCAGTGAGCTCTGAAAGCTAATTGGAAGGAAGGGACACACCCCCTTCACACAGCACACAGGAACAGAGCTGAGCTGGTCAATCAGCTGAAGCTCATTCACCTGTTACCATTTTTCTCTTGGTGTCAGGAGAATTTGTCAGAAGTGATCCATGCTGGTAGCAGAGGAATGAAACAGCAGACAGAAATTACACTTGGTGCTCTTAATTGAGACATGTACACACTATAAAGGAATATGCTTTGTTTATATTAAATGTCTTAACTAGAGATGTTTGTGGGGCAGGGCTTAGCCAGTGTGCCCAAAAACGTGTTAACACACATTGATACTTAAACGTTACTTTATATTGTAGAAATGTAAGGGGTTGTAAAGACAGAAGGCTTTTTAGATTAATGCATTCTTTGCATTAGGATGAAAAGCCTTCAGTGTGCAGCAGCCTCCCAAGCACCTCCTAATACTTACCTTAGCCCCTTCTCTGTCAAGGGATGTCCAGTAGTCCGGGATTTTCCCTCCTAAATGGGCTGAGACACAGCAGCGGCCCCATTGGCTCCCATGGCTGTCAAGTCAGTTAGCCAATCATGAGAGAGAGGGGTTGGGGCCGAACAGCAGCTGCGTGTCTGAATGAACACAAAGAGCTTCAGCTCGGCTCGGGTGCCCCCATACCAAGCTGCTTGCTGTGGGGGCACTCAACAGGAGGAAGGGGCTAGGAACAGAGAAGAGGGACCTGAGAAGAAAAAGATCTGGGCTGCACTGTGCAAAACCCCTTTACAGGGCAGGTAGGTATAACATGTTTGTTATTAAAAAAAAAAAAGCAAGACTTTACAATCTCTTGATTGATCAAAGAAATGAGGAAGATTACAGTAATTGTGCCACATATGTTGCAGGTTACACACTTTTTCAAGCATATATGGTAATGTCTGTCGAAAAGGCTCTTTTTCAATAGAAATATTATATCTTACAGACCATAGAATGCCTTAGGAGCACTTATTTTATGGAAGGGTAGCAATAAGATCCCCAAGTTCCCCTTCTAGTCATGTACCTTTTCCTAACACTGCTACTAATCTTTCCCTAACAAGTGGGTTTGTATCCCTGACCCACTCCCATACTACAGGTGCACTGAATGTTGCAGACTTTGCTATTTAAGCACTTTTGTGTCAAGATGGCAGCCAAAATCTCAACGATGTCCGCATCCAATAGCAGATGCCAGCTTTCCCAAGATGGCTGCCCAAGCCCATAAAAGGGGACAAATATGCCAGAAGAAGTGGCACAGTGCCACTTTCATGTCGGCTAACAGACTGCAGTCTATTGCCTATCTACATGTGCATCACAAACATGGCTTTCCAAAATTCTGTTAAAAAGTTTTTCGGCAAGTAAAACATTAAATGTATAGTAGTTTGTAAGAATCCTCTGGTTAGGACACCGCCAGTAGACAGGAAAACAATGCTGAAATTATTGAAAGACTTGTAGTTTTGGTCTCACCTATGCTTTGTACATGTCATTTTCAGTGAGAATACTGTGGTTACCATGAAATTCACAGTATCTGTAGTTTAGTGGATTTATGAATCCAAGCAGACTGTGAAACATGCTCCCCAATCAATAGTATTAAAATAAAGACAGCTTTCTGGTCATTTTAAAAATAGTCAAAAAATGTTGCGTCCTATACAAACAATTAAAATATAAAGTTATTTTGTGTTTTGTACCAGTCTTGTATTTTTAACATCAAACCAGTCTTGTATTTTTGTGAAAAGGTAACAAAAGTCAGGATATATTTTTCTGGACAGGTTTCAAGCAGCAGCAAAATGTTGGCGTCCTTGAGCCTCACTTAACACAAATCTTGAGTTCTAAAAATAAATACACCATAACATCTGTCATTCATAAATGATATTTTCTGCTGCATTTTTTGGAAATAAAACAATTATTTACTTTAGCACTTGCATATTAAATTTCTGCAACCTCTCGGAATAAATCTCTCAGCTGGCACCACAGGGCAGTTCCAGACACAAACAGTAGTGTGATCTATGCGACGAGAGGAGAGATCAGTATAAATAAAATGTGCTTTCCCTAACTCTGTTCTTTAGTTTTCTTATTAGTTGTACAATGCAAGAAGAGAGACCAAGAAGAGCATCTTAAGAAATACTCAGTGCTAGACTGTAAATTTATTTCTCATTTCTGTCTTGTTCCTGGAAGCGTTGTAACGTGCAATACATGAAGCGTTGTATCTTGCAATACAAATGTCACTACTTAGCTTAAAAAAGGTAGTCGTTTAAAACATATTCTGAATTCTGTCTGCAAAATATATATGTCAGTGATATGCCATGCATGTAACAGTATCTCGGCTTACATCAGAAACTGGTAAAGAAAGTTACCTGGTAAAGCTTAGTTACACGGGCCTATTTCAAACCAACGGATAGGAACGGATACTTACCTATTCAAAGCGGCCATCACAGTAAATGGCTTAAGAACATCCCAAAAGGACAATTGCTTCATATAAGAAGGAATTTCACCACAGATAATGATTTCTACCAGCAGGCAGAGATCATCAAGAAATGGTTTGTGGAAAAGGGATACAAGGCCACGGACCTTGATCATACAATTGAATTGGTTGCTCAAAGTTCACAGGAAGTCTGCCTAACTGAAAAAGAAAAAGTTGCTGATAACCGCCATGAGTGGGGTTTCATTTCAGCCTTTAATGCCCAGCATAAGGATGTGGTAGGTGTTTTTAGAAAGCACGCGGTGACCATAGCAACGGTACGTTTTGTGCACCTGACGTCTTACCGTCACCCGTAAGTCCGGCAGTGGTTTCCAAGCCGCGGTCCCGACCAACGAGTGGAGAACGGTGCGGTAACCAGGAAGCCCTGACGGAGATACATTTTGTGATGAGCTTTATTGATTTTTAATTTTGTGAGTGCATTTTATTTGGGTTTTTGGTCTTAATAAACTTGAGTGTGAATACGGATTTACACTATAAGTCCATTATTTATTTGCATGGCATGCAATATTTTGGAGGATTGATCCAGGCATCAGATTGGTGGAGATCAAAAGGAGTCCTATGGTTCAGATGTCCTACTTGGTCTATTATTTTGGCGTAATTCTCCCCATTTTGAGGTACGTGGGCACTTCTTTTGGGGCACGCCGGTAAGGTGGTGGTGCATGCCAAACTCAAGGACTCTGTGGATTAACACTGACTTGGACTACATTGCCAATAATGTCTATTGGACTTTCACTCACACAATTAATATATATACATATATATTTTTTAACACACATGACAAGCATTGTTACACATGTGATAGCGCTGTTAGTGTATACATATGATTTGATATTGCTAACATCCATAAAGGATACAAGTACCACAGTGTTTCATTGCACTTTAAAAATAAGCAAAATAAAGATCCGAAGGGTCTGGTGTTTTGGGGCATTGAAAAAATTAGTAAGGCATGGAGAGGTTCAAACATGGTGAGGGAGATATCTAAGAGAGAGACCTATTGGATCTACCTCACCAATGCGCTCCAGCCTAATGGCCTCAATGTAGAACTAGATCTTAATTGCTTCATCAGCAATTATTAAGATCTGTGTTTTTTTTCTGAATATTTGTTGGTCCTTGTTGTTCCTGTATCAATGGTCCCTCTAAGTTCGGAACTTCGGCTCCTTCCTTTGTCTCTGGATTTTTTTATTATTTTTTTTATTATATTTATATATTTTTTTATTTTTTCCTTTTGTGGCTTCCCCCATATTTTAGTGCTAGTCCAGGGTGGTCCTGTTTTTCGGTTCTTATCCTAGATTTACAGGCCTTTTATATATATAATATATTTATAATTTTATATATAGTTTTTACAGGGGATTGTCTCTTTTAATATTGGCCCGATTCTTGGGCCTGACTGATCTGTGTCTTGGATCTACTATCGGCCTTTTATAAAGGTCTATATATTGATAGAGGTAGTAATACAGTGGTAATTTTGGTTGAAATGTTTGTTTTATATAGATTTTATATTTATGTATATGATGTTGAGTTGCTCAGTTGCAATATAGGTGCATCTGGACATTTGCAGAACTCAGTGATTTTGGATACAGTGGGTTGCTTATGAGGCGACCACATAAATTGTCGATCGGAGGTTGGTAGCCCACTCCATACCTGAGTTGCCTTTTTATATTTATAATGGAATAAAATCCCTCTAATGACAATTAATGGCTGACTATGTCTTGTCTTGTAACTCTAATAACAAGTATGGAGGCAGGATAATGGCCATGTGAAGGGGGTCAATTCCTGGGGTCATAGTGATTACTTTATGATTTCACTGTAGTGGTCTCCTCTAATGATATCCCTGAGTATTTCCGCACGTGCTCCCCTAATAGGCTAAGAGTTGTGGACAATTAATGGCAGGTGGAAGGGGAGCACCCGCAGCATTGGGATTAATTGTATATTTTTTTTATATATATTTCTGCTTTTTGATTTATACACGAGCGCTATATATGTCCATGTGTACGCTTTTGTTATATGAATCATATCAATGTATCCATTTAATTGAATGGAATGGATTAAGTTTATTTTATTAGTTGCATGGTATTATACGTAGAAAATATGGTCTATGTATGGATTTGTACGGCTAATCATGGTAATATGGTGGCTTAGCACGATCTATATACATATGGAAGATTAATTGTCCGATTGACACTTCCCTAGTGGTCATAAGGGGGTGGAGACTTCCGCCCGCTTCTGCCGCATATTAAATGGGGGTGATGGCGTTGCGTGCTCACGCCCTCCGTAGAAGTCCTCTGTGACGAAACACGTAAGGGCATGAGCACGCGGTGACCATAGCAGCGATACGTCCTGAGCGCCTGACGTCAGACCGGCACCCGGAAGTCCGGCGGCGGTATCCAAGCCGCGGACGCAGACTACGAGTGCAGGACGGTACGACAACCAGGTAGCCCGGACCGGGATATACTTTGATGAGCTTTACTGTATTTTATATTTGTGAGTGCATAATATTTGGGCTTATTTTTAACAATAAATTTATCGTGTATATGGATTTACACTATGAGCCTATCATTAATTTGCATGTCACACGGTATATGTGAGGATTGATCCAGGCATCAGCCATTTGGGGATCCAGGAAGTCCTGGGGTTCGGCTGCTCTCATTGTTATCAGTTTGGCGCATTATTCCCCACCTGGAGGTACGTGGGCACTTCTTGGGGGGCACGCCGGTGAGGTGGTGGTGCATGCCAGATTTAAAGACTCTGTGGAGGAACACTATTTGGACTATTTCAAGTGATGCTGTTTTGCTGGACTTTCACTCACCTCATGATCTATAATACACATGTTAAAAACCTTGTATACATGTGGTAGTGCTGTTAGTGTATGCATGTGACTCACCATATGGTATTAGATGCACACACCTTTTTTATGGTAAAGAAAGTTGTTTTCACTTTGTTACTTCTATATGTTTTTATTTTCAGCTTAGTTACATACTTGCACCATTTTAGCTACAATAGCCTTATTTATTATCTAAACAGGGGTTTCCTAATATTTCAAAGACTTTCTATGCCCACACCTCGGTTTACCTGGCTGCCATATGTAGTGCTACCCTCGACTAGGGCTGCTGTTTTAAAGTCCTAGGTTATATTCATGCTAGAGCAGCAGCCAGGCAAACAGCATCTTCACACTCTGACTCAGAAAAAACAGTCCATACCGGTGGCCTTTTAAAAGTTTTATTACAACATTAACTCGGATGGGTTTAGGGAACTGTGGGATACTACACATTACTAAGTGGAACATTGAGGACACTCTTCCTTGTAGTAGCTCTGCTGAATAGTCCTTTAAGCAGTGGGACATCAAGTGGACAGCACTGGGGCACCAATAGTATTGACCAAAGCCAGACAAGCCTTGTACTTTGTGCCCCCGGGGTAATAAAAGCAGTCGCTGAAATTCTTCCCTCTTTCAGACAGTACTCACAGTGTCCTTTCAACATAGAATGTCACTCTGATTCTATCAGACAGGCTCTCCCTGTTAAATCCCAAGGCAGGTCTTCAGTGGCACCCCTATATGGTCCCTGAAGGGGTGTGCGGCTGAACAGGCCCTCTCAGCATGGGCTGTGATCCTCATGAGCAGACTTGACCTTCAACAATACAGCCAGGAAGGCCGGCAGCTCTGCCTGGCTGGAAACTTCTCCTCCTGCACAAGAACCCTGAGCTCTGGGCACCAGTCTATTTATACTCTCCCCAACCACCATCTGGACACACCTCTCCAGGGATTGACTGGGGCTACATAAACCCCAGTCCTCTGCAGATATAAAAGACATACATTATTGCAGCACTGCATTCACTAAGATATATTCATGTCATGACACTGTCTGTTTATTTAAATTAAAGCAGTGCAGGTATCAACCTCTTGCAATCAATGTGCAGCAAAACTCAATGTAGGACAGGGTCTCCTACCCTGCCAGATTGAGCTGTGCTGTGTGGCAGAGCTGCATAAATCTCAGAACCGAGTGGACAGAAATACATATCAATTGGCAGGTAAAATAGCTCCCTTATCTATATTTTATCTGCATATTTATGTAGCATCCACTTGCTAGGCTGCTTGTTACTTCTCTTTTGGAAGGCAAATTTAGTTTTTGGCTCTCCTGTGAACAGCAGAGCAGAATTATTTGCTTTAAGCTGCTCTAGGTTCTGTGGGCTACTAGTCTGGCTGCTTCTCCCTGTTTCTGGAGCTTTCCAGAATATATTGGGTGGAAGAGTCAGATAAGCAGCTTGAATATTTGTCAGTATGCACACCTAAAGGAATTCCAGGGGTGCTTTCCTTCCTGTGTTTAAAAACTGCAGATCTTTTTTTTTTTTTTACCAGATTTAGCCAGTAAGTTTAACTGATACACCTTATATACAGAAAACCAAAATTACCAATACAAATAACATATTTTAAGTTATTTACAAACCCAATTCCAAAAAAGTTGGGACACTGTACAAATTGTGAGTAAAAAAGGAATGGACTAATTTACAAATCTCATAAACTTATATTTAATTCACAATATAATATAGATAACATATCAAATGTTGAAAGTGAGACATTTTGAAATGTCATGCCAAATATTGGCTCATTTTGGATTTCATGAGAGCTACACATTCCATAAAAGTTGGGACAGGTAGAATAAGAGGCAGGAAACGTTAAATGTACATATAAGGAACAGCTGGAGGATCAATTTGCAACTTATTAGGTCAATTGGCAACATAATTGTGTATAAAAAGAGCCTCTCAGAGTGGCAGTGTCTCTCAGAAGTCAAGATGGGCAGAAGATCACCAATTCCCCCAATGCAGCGGTGAAAAATAGTGGCGCAATATCAGAAAGGAGTTTCTCAGAGAAAAATTGCAAAGAGTTTTAAGTTATCATCATCTACAGTGCATAATATCATCCAAAGATTCAGAGAATCTGGAACAATCTCTGTGCGTAAGGCTCAAGGCCGGAAAACCATACTGGATGCTTGTGATCTTTGGGCCCTTAGACAGCACTGCATCACATACAGGAATGCTACTGTAATGGAAATCACAACATGGGCTCAGGAATACTTCCAGAAAACATTGTCGGTGAACACAATCCACCGTGCCATTCACTGTTGCCGGCTAAAACTCTATAGGCCAAAAAAGAAGCCATATCTAACCACTTAAGCCCCAGCCCTATTTCGGACCCTTTTTGTTTACAAGTTAAAATCAGTATTTTTTCCTAGAAAACTACAAACAACAACCCCCAAACATTATATATATTTTTTTTTTATTACAGGTTTTAAAAAAAAAAAAATCTGATCACTTTTATTGCTGTCACAAGCAATGTAAACATCCCTTGTGACACCAATATGCAGTGACAGGTACTCTTTACGGAGGGATCGAGGGTCTAAAAGACTCTAGACCCCTCCACTACACTTTCATGTATGCAAAACGCCGAAAACTGCATTTTTGCATACAGTCATTTTTTAAATCTTTTGCAGCAGAGTAACCCTGAAGTGACGTCATGGACGCCGCCTCCGGGTTACATCATCGGAGACCCCAATCGAAGCCGCTTCCGGCTTAGATCGGGACTCCATCCAGCCGGCGGACGCGCCGGCTGGGTGCTCGGGTCTCCCGGTGGAACGGGAAGCCCAAGCCATGTCACGGAAGGCGGCGGGAGGGCCCCCCCGGGTAACGATCGAGCGGCTCCCGAGTCGCATCGGTTGTTACCGACAGAAAGCCGACCGTCGGCTCTAAACCACAGTACCAGGATGGTGCCTCTAGCTAGAGGCATCACCCCGGTATAACACCGCAAAGTTTGCCGACATAGCCCTACGTCACTTTGCGGTAAGTGGCTAAACATGATCCAGAAGCGCAGGCATTTTCTCTGGGCCAAGGCTAATTTAAAATGGACTGTGGCCAAGTGGAAAACTGTTCTGTGGTCAGACAAATCAAAATTTGAAGTTCTTTTTGGAAAACTGGGACGCCATGTCATCTGGACTAAAGAGGACAAGCACAACCCAAGTTGTTATCAGCGCTCAGTTCAGAAGCCTGCATCTCTGATGGTATGGGGTTGCATGAGTGCGTGTGGCATGTGCAGCTTACACATCTGGAAAGGCACCATCAATGCTGAAAGGTATATCCAAGTTCTAGAACAACATATGCTCCCATCCAGACGTCGTCTCTTTCGGGGAAGACCTTGCATTTTTCAACATGACAATGCCAGACCACATACTGCATCAATTACAACATCATGGCTGCGTAGAAGAATGATCCGGGTACTGAAATGGCCAGCCTGCAGTCCAGATCATTCACCCATAGAAAACATTTGGCGCATCATAAAGAGGAAGATGCGACAAAGAAGACCTAAGACAGTTGAGCAACTAGAAGCCTGGATTAGAGAAGAATGGGACAACATTCCTATTCCTAAACTTGAGCAACTTGTCTCCTCGGTCCCCAGATGTTTGCAGACTGTTATAAAAAGAAGAGGGGATGCCACACAGTGGTAAACATTGCCTTATCCCAACTTTTTTGAGATTTGTTGATGCCATGAAATTTAAAATCAACTTATTTTTCCCTTAAAATTATACATTTTCTCAGTTTAAACATTTGATATGATATCGATGTTGTATTCTGAATACAATATTGAAATTTAAAACTTCCACATCATTGCATTCTGTTTTTATTCACAATTTGTACAGTGTCCCAACTTTTTTGGAATCGGGTTTGTACATAAAGGAACCTTTTTGAATAAGTAGAATAAAGCCTGTTGCATTCTGTGCACAAAGAAATATGAGCATACAGCTATTAATCTAGAGGAGGTAACAATGCTTTGGGCCCTGACCTCAAATAATTTAATCTGACTAACAGGCACATATTTTAGGAATGCATGTCTATCAATTGAATGGTAGGTCAATGGTTTCTTCTGGTAATTTTTTTCTGTTCATTTTGTTTTTATAAGATTTTATACACTTTTCTTTTTCTTTATATTTAAACTACCTTTTTCTTTTACATCATTTAATATGAATAGTTCTGTTAAAATCTAAATACCTGTGATTTTTTTCACTTATAAAAAATAAAACAATAAATGTGGAAGCTGTCATGAGTGAAAATTACTTTTTTTAGCGGTGTTGTATTTTTATATGTGATTTGGTCAAGGGGCAAATATAGTAATCAACCATCCTTCACCAGAAAATGACAATTAGCATATAGTGCTCCAGTTACCATCCTACCTTTTTGGGGAGCCATACATGTATCAAAGCTTATACATACCAGTACCTAGCTGGGACTCTGAGCGGTTCTAAGGAGGACAGCTCCACTTTTTTGCGTCACCCCTTTGAACTGGCCATTAGTTGCTAAAGGTTATATGGGCTGAAGCTAGTATAACATTGTTACTTGAAAGTTTTTCTGACCTTGAATCCAAAAGGCGTGCATGTTTCTACTCTTCTTGTTAAGAAACTATTGGCTTCTATGCCATATGTGACATATTGGCATATCTGAGAAATGAAAGGCACAAAAAAAAACCTGGATTACCTGTAACAGCAGATAGCCAGTAGATAAGCTAAACATTTTCAATAACAATGATCCAAGAACTGACCCAGTTCAAGCTTTAACTCGAATTTGGCTAATTCGTTCGCTCATTTCTAGTACAAATATGTTGGATTGTATGCAACAGGATGTATATGGCTGTCAACATAAAAACAAAATTATTTTTAATAAACTTACTTATACATTTATTTTTAACAAGAATCTTTTTATTAAAGTTTGCCAGTAATTTATTTTTTTTAAAGACCAAAAACAAACAGGAAATGGTATGGGGAGACATAAAAACAGGTCCATCACCAGGTCCACCATTATACAGCAGAAAAAGTACAACTATATATATATATATATATTGTATAAACAAGATATCAATGACAAGGATTTGCATTATTAGAACCACATAGATGCCTGATCAGGTAGTTGAAACACTACTGAGTATTATCCAGAGCAGACAGAGTCTGGTGTAAATAGGGGGTGGTATTCAGTTACCCATACATGCCAAATAGTATGATACAGCTTCATTTGACCTCTAGAATTATGTATGTAATGTTCTGTGGAAATCAAAGAATCAACAACACAAATTCAAACCTACTTTGTAGGATGGTCAGAGAAAACCCAGTATTCCCTGACATTAGATTTAAAAATGTAATCCTGATTCTTGGATTGCTATACAGGGTTTATACAGATTAAAGCTGAAGTTTGGCTAAAAAGGATTCTAAGTGCCGGTTCACACTATAGCGTGTGCGGCGATCGCATGTAATATCGGAGCGCACTGCTCCTTCATTACATGTGATCGGATGTGCAGTGCGAATTCAGCCATACACTTTGTATGGCTAAATTCACACTGCACCCGCACAAAAGTCGCACATGACCCTTTTTTTCAGCCGCATCAGGATCGGATCGCACAGTGGTTCACACTTGTGCGATCCAATCCTGTGCGAACTGTCAGATCGCACTGCGATATGCGATCAAACTGGGGGTATCGTTAACATTTCATTGACACCCCCTGCGTATCGCATATGGCAGTGTGAACTGCCAGATGTGCGTTTGCGATGCGGGACAATCGCACAAGTGTGACCCGGACTCAGTGCAGGGATGCCAGTCCTCTTCCTGGCTCTGAACTTTCCACGCAGCAGTATTTAACAGCTTCCGGTGTCCAGGCTGAAGTCAATAGAAAAAGCACCCTTTGGGGACCCATGCCCTCCTCCCAAATCTTCTATTGAAAAAATGTTCCTTCATTGCTTTCACTTACACAATATCTGAATGGGGGGGAAAAAAAATATTTCATTCATAGGACCCCCCCCCGCCCCCACAAATACTGAAAGGCACAAACAAGATATTTATTAAAATCTCAGAATAAGTTGTGCTGCTCCTAGGGTGGACTTCATACATATATTTTGGCATTGTATGGCCATTTATTAGTTTTGGTCAGAGATTGTAGGCTGTATACAGTCAGTTTCACCATCAGTATTAATCCTCTGGTGGAGGTTTGTTTATTGGGCCTGATTGATCCACTAGCACCTACAAAGGTGATTCATACGCTACTTAATCTACTTTTCTATTATTCATGGAAAATAATTATTCTGTCATGAAAAAAAACAGTGGCCCAACTGTATTGGCGTGGAAGGCGGTGGTTAATAAAGCATTACCCTTGTATAAGGCAACATATATTACCAGAAGGGTACCATCTGTTTGAAAAAGTATGGGGAGGTTGGATAAATGATAAATTTAAGGTATCAGACTTGGGAGGTTGGATACATGATACATTTATGGTATCAGATTGATTGTTTATATGCTGTTTCGGTTTCAGGGGGTAGGTTACTCGTTTTTGAGGCTCCCGGTGGACATATGCTATATTTACTCTCTGTTCCTTGGAGAATTGAATATTGGATTTTCAAATGTCTATAATGTAATGTGTGGAAGTATCTTTTCAATGGCTATGTTAATATCCTATATAAGAGTCACATTGCTTACTGGTGCTTAAGTGTTGTAGTGCTGATGTTGAATATTTTATATTTTATGTACTTGCGTATGAAAACTTTAATAAAATGAAGTTTACAAAAAAATATCAGAATAAGTTACCATGTAGATTGTAGCTGCATCATTATGAAAAGCAAAAAATAATTTCAGCGCTAGTGGAACAGTTTTACCTGGGACAGAATTCTTCGTAGTAAAAAGAAAAACAAAATAACCAGGGAGAACAAATTTTTTTTTTTAATGTAATTTAATTCTAAGCATACCCTACATATGCCACTTGGTGGCTGGCACTTACAACACTCCATGGCATCTGCTGGCTGACACTTAAAAATGAATTAACAGGTCTGGGTTGAAAAGAGCACATTAGCCCAAAGCAATGTTTTATTGTGATTCCCCGAACGGCTGATTGCTTACTTCCTCGATTGTGGCCTCTCTTTCTAAAATAGCCGATGTCTGAAAAACAGAATCATGCTCAATGTAAAAGCGTGCCACCCTTTACTCTGAGCTCCTGATAACCACATTACATTTTATTAGCAAAGTGGTGATCATAAAAAGTGAAATTTAAAAGGAATAAATACAATAAAAAGCAACCCCCAGCTTGTTCTAGACAACCCAGCATGTCTATTTTTTTTTAACTGGAAGTTTCATTATTCAAGATAACTTCCTTTTCCTGTGGAATATTGCTCAAGACAGTTGTAGATAGGTGATAAATGAGACAAGGGTTTAGTTATTGATAGTAAAAATGTCCTGTTTTTATTACCTAATCAGTTGGTTAGTGCTCTGTTATCTTGCAGAAGTGGAGAGGTGAAAGGATTAGATGCAGACAAAGAGTTTAATAGGGTTACGGTGGGTGTTTGGGTGCTTCCAATGGTATCTCTACCAGAATGGATCACGCTGCCACTTTCCACATGAAATGGAATAAATGTAAATGCTTTGCTATCGTTGCATCTTAAAGACAAGCACCAGATATTATTTATCAGCTTTCCTCCGCAGTAAAACGCTATGAAACAAATCTGCAGAACAACAGCGCATGCTATTACCGTAAACAATATAAAAGAGGCTTTATTTTTTTTTATCCCGCACTTACATATTCTTTTATGACCACTGTATTTTCACGTTTACCTTTGGAACAAATGTGGTTGCTACTTTGCTCCCAGCGTTAAACAGTTTCTCAAAAAAGAGAAGTCTATGAAAAAAAAAAAGATTTAACTGTGATTTAGAGGTTTACCGAGTGAGGTGGTGGGACAACTTAGAAATGACCAAATGGTTAACGCCATGCAAACGCAAGGAAAACTTCCGTCTCCCTGCATTAACATCTTTATTTTTTTACTTTTCTCAGTAAAACAACAACAACAAAGATGAAAGAAATATTTATCGCACTGGCAACATAGCTTTCATGAAGAGATTGCTGCTTGCCTTTCTTCACAGACTGGAAAATTCACTTATGAAGACTACGGCTTGGCACCTGCTTTAAAAACCTTCTTGATGAAGCAAAGGTTGTCTTCATTAAGAGCATTAATATTCATGCCGCATGGTAATTTTGACACAGAAAAGGTCTCTGTAACCTTTTCTTGTGTGAGAATTTTTTACTTCTCAAGGAAATTACAGTCCAGCAATGACTTAATTAATGCTGGATTTCCTCGGCAGGTTTTGAAGAGCTGTCAGTTTGGGCTTCTAGTAGCTGTCAAGCAGGGAGACTAGACTGAAGGGAAGAGAGACTGAACCTAGAGCGACTCCAATCCATGCACACAGAAAACAATACTCTTTAGCACTTACGTCTAAATTAAATACATGGCTCTTTGCAGTTTCAGGAGAAAAAAAAAATGCCTCTAATGTTTATTACGCTTTATGGTAATGAAATTTCCCTTTTTTTCAAACTTTATCGGTGACAGTGTTTGTGAACTATAAGAAATCTGGCCAATCCTACATTTAGGATACAACAGAGTTTTGCCTTTTTAGTGGAGATCCAGTATAAATAAATAATATTGCCAATATTTAAACAAAAAAATAAAAGGTCTATTTTCACACTTGGCTTTGCAAAGATACATTTGCTAAGTAAACCAAGGATCTGAAGATGACTAGGAGTTTCCTATTAATGGAAATTTATTGAATCTGTATGTTAGTGGTAGAATAACAAAACCTACAAATGGTCAAAGGCCCCTTTTAGACGGGTGCACCACCCGACGGAGGGGTCAATTCGCCAATCCCCGCTGAGCAGGCAGATGACAGCTCCGTCTCCGCTCTGTGTGCGGAGACGGAGCTGTCAGATCCCTGCTCTGTGTGCGGAGACGGAGCTGTCAGATCCCCGCTGTCCTCTATGGGAAGATCGGATGAGAACAGACCGCCTGCCTGATCCCATCCGATCCTTCAGACGGATGGAAAATAGGGTTTCCATGCGTCCGGATTTCACGGACAGGATCGGATCAGATAGCAGCGGGTGTCAGCGGAGATGTCTCCGCTGACACCCACTGCCCCATAGGGTTGCATGGAGCGTCCGATCAGGTCTGCCTGAAAAACTGACAGGCGGATCGGATCGAATCGCCCGTGTGAAAGGAGCCAAAAGGACAAAAACTAAATTGGCAGCAGAACGGAGTACAAATCAAATTGGTTTAGCAGTGTTGGCCACATAATCAGTCATTCAATTAAACTTGACCCAGCACCAGTGGCGGCCGGTGTATTGAGGGCGCAGGGGCGCCGCCCCCCCCCATCCATGCGTCCGGCCCCCTTATCTGCATGCAGGGGCGCCGGACGCATGGAGCTTAATGTTTTTTTTTTTAAATCACCTGATTAGAGCCAGAGGCTCTAATCGGGTGATGCAAAGGGTGGAGCCGGGCGCAGAGCAGTGCGCCCTGAGCCCACCCATTGTGTGACAATAGCGAATGAAAATTCGCTATTGTCAATCTGATCCTCCTCCTGGCCAATCAGGAAGCGTGTCCAATACGCGCTTCCTGATTGGCTGCAAGGCAAACCCCATGCCATTAAAAGGGTAAAGCGAGGTAATGTGGCGCTGCCTAAAAAAATGGGGACTTTTATAAAAGGTGAATAAAATATAGAAATCTTAAGAATGTTAAAAATAATTGAAAGAAGGGATAGGGATAAATGGAAGGAATAATCGGCTAGTGCACAAATTGAAAGTGCTTAATAAACCAATAAATCAAGCCTGACGTCAGCTGTGACAAAACGCGTCATGCGTGGTTACGTCATTTCCGCCCCACTGGAACGCAGATCCGGTCGCTGGTTACAGTAGTGTCCCGGAAGTAGCCGCTAACGAGGGACTCGCGCCCCCTACTGCCTCGTATGCTTGTATTACCTTGTTTAATGTGAGTACAATTGTTTTTAATACTTTAAATAAACGATTCAAACGGTACTTCACTATCGAGGTCTTCCCTTTTTCATATGATACCTGGGACTATCTCCCCCCATTCGGGAACACGGAGTTCCATGGTGACCCTGCCCACTGAGGATTTTTGACCCTATCCAGGGACATTCCCACTTCAGGAATTTGCCTTACGAGATCCCTAGGACACAAGACCTAATACCCAAGGCTGATTACCCCTGTAGGGGTGTGCACCTCTGGTGAGTGCGGGATATATTGGAGGGGTGCATGGTTTTTTCCCTACCCCACACTCATCACTGGATCACCGTTTGCAATTCACTTCACCTTTGGCTGATAAGAAGCACATTTCTATTCGTATAAGCACTTTATGGACTATATTTGAACATATTTATTTATTTTGGATTTGTTTTATAATTTTGGGTGTTTTATTGGACTTTTATACCGCAGCACCCCAGCACAGTCACTTCATTTATTTATTTATTAACAGCAGCATTTATAAGCACTTTATGGACTATATTTGGACTTATTTTCTTTACTTTGGATTTGTTTAATATCCTGGGTGATTTATTGGACTCTCATACCGCAGCACTCCAGCAC
This sequence comes from Pelophylax lessonae, assembly GCF_965119305.1. Taxonomy (NCBI): domain Eukaryota; kingdom Metazoa; phylum Chordata; class Amphibia; order Anura; family Ranidae; genus Pelophylax; species Pelophylax lessonae. The sequence continues at coordinate 364,821,374 of NC_138772.1, forward strand.
AGTCACTTTATTTGTTTACCTATAAGTAGCACTATATATTTATTATACCCTAAGCTATATGTTAAGTTTTATTTAGAATTTTACGGCTTGATTTATTGGTTTATTAAGCACTTTCAATTTGTGCACTAGCCGATTATTCCTTCCATTTATCCCTATCCCTTCTTTCAATTATTTTTAACATTCTTAAGATTTCTATATTTTATTCACCTTTTATAAAAGACCCCATTTTTTTAGGCAGCGCCACATTACCTCGCTTTACCCTTTTATTGTTTGATATGGCCTCTTGAGCTATATTTTGAGGTAGGCTGCAGCCTTATTCACATCCATTAGCGCGGAATTTTACTCTCTTTTCAAACCCCATGCCATTGGCCGAGGAGGAGGCGGGAGCAGGAGGACTGGAGGAGACGGACTGCCGGGAGAAGCCGCCGCCAGGGGACTGAGGAGAAGCCACCCACCGCTGCTGCCCAGCACAAGATATACACCCACCGGCCACCTTATTAGGTACACCTGTTTAATTGCTGGGTAACACAGCTTGCTAATCAGCCAATCGCATGGCAGCAACTGAATGCATTTGGGCATCTAGACGTGGTGAAAATTACTTGCTGAAGTTTTCAACCTGGGCATCAGAATAGGGAAGAAAGAGGTTTAGAGCAACTTTGAATGTGGCATGGTTGCTGGTGCCAAATCGGCTGGTCTGAGCATTTCAAAACCTGCTGATCTACTGGGATTTTCATGCACAACGATCTCTAGGGTTTATAGAGAATGCTCCGAAAAAGAGAAAATATCCAGTCGGCGGCAGTTGTCTGGACGAAAATGCCTTGTTGATGTCAGAGGAGAATGGGCAGACTTGTTTGAGATGATAGAAAAGCAACAGTAACTCAAATAACCACTTGTTACAACCAAGTTATACAGAATAACATCTGAATGTGCAAAACATTGAACCTTGAAGCAGGTGAGATACAGTAGAAGAAGACCACGCCGAGTGCCACTCCTGTCAGGTAAGAACAGGAAACTGAGGCTACAATTCGCACAGGCTCACCAAAATTGGACAATAGAAGATTGGAAAAACATTGCCTGGTCTGATGAGTCTTGATTTCAGCTGTGACATTCAGATGGACATCAGAATTTGGTGTAAACAACATGAAAGCATGGATCCACCCTGCCTTATATCAATGGTTCAGGCTGGGGGTGTAATGGTTTGGGGGATATTTTCTTGTTTATACCTAAACAAAGATGATGTCCTCCTTCTGGAGAGAAAAGCAGATGAAGGCATTTTAGGGGAAGTATTGTAATCCCTGTGAGTAGTAATAAATACCTGTAAGTGTACAATTATAGGTTATGTAGTATGCATGCACTTACCATGTCAAAATACACTCACTGGCCACAATATTAGGTAAATCTTGCTAGTATCGAGTTGAACCCCCTTTCACCTTCAGAACTGCCTTAATTCTTCATGGAATAGATTCAACAAGGTGTTGGAAACATTCGTCAGAGATTTTGATCCATCTTAACATGATAGCATCACGCAGTTCCTGCAGATTTGTTGGCTGCACATCCATGATGTGAGTCTCACGTTCCACCACATCCCAAAGGTGCTCTATTGGAATGAGATCTGGTGACTGTGGAGGCCGTTGGAGTACAGGGAATTACTTGTCATGTTCAAGAAACCAGTTTGGGATGATTTTAGCTGTATGACATGGTGCATTATCCTGCTGGAAGTAGCCATCAGAAGACGGGTACACTCAGAGTGGTATAAAGTACTCGAAACCCATACTTGAGTAAAAGTACAAGTGCTCGATCAAAAAGTGACTTGAGTAGAAGTGGAAGTGCTCTATCAAAAGTGACTTGAGTAGAAGTACTAAAGTATTCAACATTTTTTGTACTTAAGTATTGCAAGTAGTTTTTTTAAATTTTGCTACTCAAGTACTGAAAGTAAAAGTACAAGTACTGTGTTATGTAGTTATTAAAGAAAGAAGTCAAAAGTTTGAACATCATATTGTTTTTTATTATTTCAAATGCAGCTTCTATTTATACATACAGTAGCATTTATTTTCGTATGCCCTGATAATACACGTTTTGAGCTTCATGAAACCTGCCATCTACTGTTCTGGCAGTGGTAATTTTTATAATAGTAACGAGTAACTATGCAGCACAAAAAAAAAATATCGGAGTAGAAGTATTGAAATCATTGAAAAAATGTAGTGAAGTAAAAGTGGAAGTAGGAGAAAAAAATTCTACTCTAGGAAAGTATAGATACCGCCTTTCGGTACTTAAGTACAGTAGTGAAGTAGTTCTACTTAGTTAATATACATCTCTGGGTACATTGTAGTCATAAATGGATGGATATGGTCAGCAACAATACTCAGGTCGGCCGTGGCATTTAAACGATGCTCAATTGGTACTAAGGGGCCCAAAGTGTGCCAGGAAAATATCCCTCGCACCGACAAATGTATCTCTACAAACCTGAAAAAAAAATAGTTGAGCAGTTTTTAAAAGACAACTATTTCGTCAAAAAAGCTGGGAAAACCTGCTGCCATTTTGTGGAAAAAAACATAGGAAATAAAAAAAAAGCATATAGCATACACAATTGCTACACAAGCAATATTGTAAATAAAGTTATTAAAAATTATCTTTTCTTTTTTCATTCTACAGTGCGGTAAAATTCTGTAAAATTGAATGCAATGTGGCAACCTAGAGGGAATTTTTACACATTTGGCGTAAAGAACTTCCCCAGAAATATAATTTCTTGCATGTGTGATTGACTTACTGATTTTCTCAGAACTCTGTACTAAGATACGTCAGATTTTAGGCATCCTTGGCAAGAAACATTTTATTTTTAGTGAGACACTCCCAAAGGATAAATCACTACTAAAGGATGCAGATCATGCAGCTTTCCTCATCAGGACACTGAAAGTGCATCAATTGATTAATAATAGAAGACACCACTCCTATTCAGGGCCAACTAAACACACAGATGCCGACCTGGTAACTGTAGCGTTTTAGTGTTTCGACGTTGTCTGTTTCAGCTGCAGTAAGATGTCGGTAGGGGGGCGAGGTGGTAGACAATTTAGAGCAGTGGTCTCCAAACTGTGGCCTTTATCTGGCCCCTTTAGGCACTATTCTTGTCTTAGATACAAGGCACTAATCCCCTTCTGGAGCACTGGCAGCAGAGAGTTCTGGAAAGGTGCTTCCAAACATTTATGACCTCACCAGACTATACCACTGAACAACACCCTTCAGGGTTTGGCTGAGTCAGATGAATATTTTTGACCCAGTGGTTATTCCTTCCCACAATGATTTCTGGAGTCTCCAGCTGAAGCAATCAACCACCAGGCAGTGGCGGCCCGTCCATTAGGGGCGCAGGGGCGCCGCCCCTCCATCCATGCGTCCAGCCCCCTAATCTACATGCAGGGCACCGGATGCATGGATTCCAATGGGGGATTTTTTTTTTTTTTTTTAAGCACGTGATTAGTGCCAGAGGCTCTAATAGGCTTCAAAAAAGCCACCACTGCCACCAGGCCTAGGTAAAAAAAACTTACAGAAACCATAAAAGGTAAAGACTAGTCCAGGCTGGTTAAATCACTGACAACACATACTACATTTAGACACACTGCATAGGGCAGGGTAACTAGGGTTATAATAACCACCACCACCCAGTCCACTGCAGTGGTAATATAAATAGTAAGGCAAGGAGATGGTTTATCTAGCATGTTGGGAGCCCTTACACAGGTGTGGCATTAAGTTGGCATCAGACACTGACTAGTTTATTTGACAGGTGGGCACATTTACTATGGAAGAATTAGTAGGGAATGCTTTATGAAGCACAGTGGGATGGGCATGTAACTCATTTTGGAGAGGCGTGGCCTCCTATTACCTTTCCATGATGACTGACACCTATCATTGGCTTTCTGCAAGACTCCTTTTATCTGTTTATTATTTAAAGTGAAAGGATAAACTATATGTCAATGCAGGTCCGAAGATCAAAAATGCATAAACACTTTATAGTCCACTGATCAGTTGACATGTGGTAATCAATGTGATGACCAGAGTTTACCAGAGAGCCTGTTTTGGCTTTCTAAGTCCATGTGGAAGAGCAGGTAAAGGCATCCTTAAAGTGGAACTTCATACTCCCAATAAACATTGATTATTTTTAATCCCCGTGCTGCTAGCATTAGTAAATAGATAGTATATAGAATATAGTAAATAGAAAGTATATCATATCTACATGTTTTAATTTTTTTTACATTTCTTCAAATACTTCCTGGATTCTTGCCTAAGCCAATGATGTCATACATCCCAGGAGTCTTCAGGAGGGAAGGAGGGTTTTTTTTCTCAGCTAAGCACACTCTCCTGCATGCATGCTTGAACTAAGAGCAGATGGATTCCAGGCAGTAAATGCTACATGATTCATTTGCCCTTACTCAAGATAGCCATGACCAGAAATGCTAGGGGGGGCATTTTTCAAAGTGAATTCTCAACAAAATAAAGGAAAGAGACATGGGTGGATGGGGGAGTTTGCTTTAAATATTAAAAATGAATTAAAAAGTATTTTTGGTTTGTGGTGCTCAGATACAGTAAAGTTCCGCTTTAAATTAAACCTCTGCTTGTTTTGCAGTACTGTAGTACACTATAAGCAGCTAATATAGGTAAATAGTGTGGGGAATTATCCCTTTGGCACATTATGAATCTCTCACTGTTGTAGGAATTAAAATCCAATTTAAAAGGTGATTTATTTATTAAAGGTAGTTATATATAAATTGCTGCCAATTTTGTAGTGATTCACATACTGTACATTCAAATGTCTGTCTCAGTGACACTGGTAACCAGGACAAATAGAGAGGGCAAATTTCCCCAGCACATCTAGCAATATAAACCTGACAGAGGTTCTAACTCGTTCCTACTGTATACAAAACATAGAAAAAAGGTTTTGGCTTTATATACATTTATGCAGTTCACAAAAAGTGTCCATATTATCCTACAACTAGATCTTCGAAGGTAGAGCAAGCTGCTAAACAAATAAATCACTTTTTATGGAGCTTCAGGGTGGTGGATCTCTGCTAGTGGCTTGATAAGTAAGCATAGATTTTATATATTACTAATTACTCGCAGATTCAATAGATTAACATATTTAACTTAAACCCATTTTCCTATTAATAAAATGTTTAAATGTTGTATTTGCTCTGAAGCCTGAAAAAAACAACAAAGAAAACACAGCAAGATATTTTATTTGCTTACATCTTCCAGACTACAAAGACACCACTAATTGACTTTTGTCTAGTATTGACCTTTGTCAGAATACAGAACATACCTAATAAACTATTTCCAGCATCTGCATTTCTTAAGAAGGCTGCTATAAAATACATTCAGATGTGCACTGACAAATTTTTTAAAGAGTTTTTTTTTTTTTTAAGAGAATCAGTTGGGAATAGACATTTGTAAATATTGGAATTTCTCCAGTAAAGATGTTAAATAGTGCAACCTTACCGCTCAGGGAGAGCTTTGCCGTCTGTTTTTATACGTGTATTCTCTTCCTGTAACCTTTTTTTGTGCCATGCCCAATGCCCACTTTTGACTTCCCAGAGTTCACTGTGGGCATCAAAAGATAATCATGAACTTGGGGGGGAATAATTTCCTACATCGTTTTCTGACATACTTTACACTCGGTGGACCACAATGTTAACTTGGCATGAAATGTTAGGCACTGCCCCAACTTGAGAAGGGGTGTCTGAGACTAGGCTTATGGCCTTTACCCCTTGGTCACATCAGTTTAGGACATCTCTTACCTCACCTTTTTTCTGGACCTCTACTCTGAATACTAACACAACAATTGAGAGGTACCTCACCGCCTTATAGTGATCCCATTGTGGCTTTTATACACTGTAATCATCCATAGGCCCTTACCCTAAAGCTGGCTACACACTATACCATTTTTATACAATTTTCTTGTTCAACTCTCCTTTAGATTTACTAAAACCATATAATATGAGGCCAAACCTAAACAGTTTCAAATTTATATGCAATCAGACAGGCCCTTGCACTACATAGTTGAAGGGAACAATAAAAAATGGTATAATGTGTATGCAGCTTAAGAGGCACCTGCAAATGATCCTCTCTCAGTGTTGCCTTCAGGTTGTCTTAACCGCTTGCCGACCGCCGCACGACGTCGGCAGTCAGCCCCTCACAGGCAAAGTGACGTAGGTCTACGTCGCTAGCCTGTGAGGCTCTAGGGAGAGAGCGCGCGCAGCCCCCCCCCCCCCCCCGCAGCCACGGACCCCCCCGCACGTGTGCCCGGCGGACCCGATGTCCGCCGGGCACTCACAATCGTCCGTTAGAGCGGGAGAAAGGCAGGCGGCTAATGTAAACACAGCCGCCTGTCATTCTTCTCTGTGTAAGAATGGAGATCAGATGGTTCTACTATGTAGGACCATTGATCTCTGTTCTTACACTAGTAGCCACAGCCAATCACAGTTAGAAACACACCCCTAGGGACACACTTAATCCCTCCCTCTCCAATACAGTTAACTCCTTCAGTGCCAGTGTCATTTTTACAGTAACAGTGCATATGTATAGCACTGATTACTGCAGTAATGTCACTGGTAACCCCAAAAGTGTCAAAAATGTCAGTCAAGGGTCCGAGCTGTCTGCCGCAATGTCGCAGTCCCGCAAAGACAGCCTAACTACTACTGAGTATATTCTTCTGGCCATTTCTCTTGCTAATGGTCATCCTGACAGTGTGATGTGATTTACAATTGAATACCAAAGTTATTCAGAAAATATGCCAAGTGTAAGCTGGAGAAATTATCCTCTCTCAGTGTAGCCTTCAGGTTGTCTTAAGTTGGGAACACATGCTGAGTTTTTTTTCTTGAACCAGTGTTTTGAATGAAACAAAATCACAGATCCCCGCATCAACACAAGCACTGTAGATGCAGGGATCTCTCCTGCTGTGTCTTTGTATTCTGATAGTGGGTGCTCCTCCCAACAGCTAGAATACACAGATCAGCACTGCAGCCATTGGCTGCAGGTGCTGATCAACTGCTGGGTTTCCAGTATGACTGTTGGACAGTAACCAGTTGTTAGACTGACTCCTATTGACTAAGCACAACCCCAAATTCAGCCTGTTCCTGTTTTACTGGGCGATTTTTGGTTCATGTACCTTGCTTTACACACTTACAACTTCTGTCCCCCATAACCATCATTTATCTCAATATCCACTCAGAACATTTACAAGCACTGCTACTACATGGAATAAACCACCGGTATATGCTTTGGAACTTTAATGGAACAAATATGAAACTACCAGCAAAAGCCAAAAGCCGGGCTTATCAATGGAAGATACAGCCAGATACCTGCAGCCTTTGGAATGGGGAAGGGAAGTGGAAAGGGTATGTTTCTGACTCCAAAGCCAAGGAGGACCCAACTACAACAGAAAAAAAAAATCTAAGTTGTTAATACTATCTTTAGATACTTTGAATTTTAGCTTAGAAAAAAAAAAAAAAACAGCTTCAGATACTTTTAGGAATAAAACTACTGATATTTTTTATTGATATATCAGGCAATGGAAGTCTGTTGAATTTTTCGCTAAATCGATACATACAGGTATCAACTATATTATCGTAAATATTAGCAATACATGTTTTAGGGTAATGTATACCATCATCTGTAAGGAGCTGTCACCATTCCAGGTCTGTGACTGTTGTCAGTGTTTAGTCTCAAGTACTCTTCTAGCTGTCCCGATTCTGTCCACCAACTATCAAAATGAGTAAAATAATTTTACTATGCTTTACTGAACAGTTAATTGTGAGCCAACAGAACAGAGTTTATTTTGTAGATTTTTTACATGGTCATAAGAAGCCTAATCCAAGTATCTTTAACTATTTACATTTTTTTTAAACCCATATAATGGACTCTAAAATTTGTCAAACCTATAAAATTTTTCTTAAAGCCCCAAGACCTTATTTACACACGACTTTTTTCATTCAATAGAGTTTTATCTTTTAGATTTAGAAGGCATTTTGTAAGTTATGTTATGTTTGTGTCTGCTAATAATGATTGTAGTGTATTGTTTGGAGAAATATTTTTTTGTTTTGTCAGGTAGGCTGTACATGGCCCCGTGATTTCTAACAGCAGCCCTGCTTACAGCCCACTAGCTGCATTTAAAATACAATATATTTTTTATTCAACACATACTTGCATTGATGTGGGTTTTTTTTTTTTTTTGGTTTGGTTATTTTTTTTTTCCTTTTTGTTATATTTATCTTTATTAGTTTTTCTTTAATATCATTTAGCATAAATAAAACAGTACAGAAGAATAAAGGAGTGAAAAAAAAATAAAATAGAAAAGATGAAAAACTAAAATGTGGGTAGAGGAAATGAACAAATACTTACAGTACACTTGGTCTTAATTTATATTCTTGAGCTGGAAGGGCAGTTGGTTAACTTTCTCTTCCCTAGGGCCTTTCATGAATGGACACAGTCCAATATCCATGAAACCTCCAATTTGGGAATTTAAGCAGTTCCTTTGGGTTTTTTTTTTTTTATCTGTCTGTAGTTGAGCTTTAACCACTTTACCACCGGAGGATTTTCCTGCTGTAAGTCCAGGCCACTTTTTGTGATTCGGCACTGTGCAACTTTAACTGACAATTGCGGGGTCATGCAATGCCGTACCAAAAACGAAATTTACGTCCTTTTTTTCCCACAAACAGAGCTTTCTTTTGGTGATATTTTATCACCTCTGCGCTTTTCATTTTTTGCGATATTAATAAAAAAGATGCGACAATTTTGAAAAAATAACAATATTTTTCTACTTTGACAGTTAAAAAATATCCAATATATTCAATTTTTGTCATATATGTAGGCCAAAATGTATTTAGCTACATGTCTTTGACAAAAATATTTTGTACATATTTTGCGATTCGGCACTGTGTTACTTTAACGGACAATTGCGCTGTCGAGCGATGCTGTACCCAAATTAAATTTATGTCCTTTTTTTCCCCACACATACAGCTTTCTTTTGGTGGTATTTGATCACCTGTGCGATTTTTGCTTTTTGCACTATATACAAAAATAAAAACATTTTTATATGAAATTCCCCCCAAAATGTAGAAATCAAAATTTTTTTACATTTTAGGCCAATTTGTTTTCTGCTAAATATTTTTGGTAAAAAAAATCGCAATAAGCGTATTTTGATTGGTTTGCACAAAAGTTATCGCAGCTACTAACTACGGGAAATTTATGTCATTTTTATTGGTTTTTTTTAACTAGTAATGGTGGCGATCTGGCGGCGATCTGCGATTTTTTTTTGCGGGACTGCGACATTGCAGCGGACAGATCGGACCCTTGACTGACATTTTTGACACTTTTGGGGGTACCAGTGACATTACTACAGTAATCAGTGCTATAAATATTACTGTAAAAATGACACTGGCAGGGAAGGGGTTAACTTTTATTGGTGATCAAAGGGTTAATGTATGCCTGGTGCTTACTAACGTGTGTGGGGGGAGGGGACTGTGTGAAACAGGCACAGATCGCAGGTTCAGCTATGCTGAATCCTGCAATCTGTCACTGTTTGTCACTTAGGAGGTCCGCCCACTTTGTTTACACAAGCGGGCGGATCTCCACACTCGATCCCCGACGATCGGAGAAGAGCGGCGGTGATCACCGCCACTCCTCCCCTGGCCTGACTCCCGCTGTGACTGAATACAGCGGGAGCGAGCCTCCGGCGGCGCGCAAGCGCTGCCCACAAGAGAAGGAGTCCAGCAACGTAGGTCTACGTCGCTGGACGGAATCGAACCACTTTGCTGTAGTACCAGCTCAGTGAGCGGTCGGCAAGTGGTTAAACTTTTGCCTGCTAAGTATGGATCTTCTATGTAATGGCATCAAAGTATAATTCACATTTATTGCTATTATTATGAATACAACAATAATATATACAAGAAATGTTAGATAATTCAATCTACTATGTAAAGTGACATTTGCGATAACTAATTATCAGCCTGCACTTCATGTCATAGAACAGGTACTCAAAGCTCAGCCAGGGCAGCACTGCAAATATTATACCCGCAATAAGATGACATCCAAGAGGCAGAGGCTAAGGGCTATAAATAATAACGCAGATACTGATAGACATCTTAATAGCATCCTTAGTATAGTTCTGTATATAGCTGACAACTACAACTAATTGCGTTCTTAATGAACATTACCACAACCAATGAGCATTTTATTGTGCATCACTACTGTTGTAACTTTTATGACTAATGATGAGGATCTTTTCTTATACTATTAGACAGCCTAACTACTACTGAGTATATTCTTCTGGCCATTTCTCTTGCTAATGGTCATCCTGACAGTGTGATGTGATTTACAATTGAATACCAAAGTTATTCAGAAAATATGCCAAGTGTAAGCTGGAGAATAAAACTTTAACTGACAGAATTATTGGTTAATAATGTTAATCACACAGTTGATTATAGCAAATCGAAAGCCAAAACGAAACCCTTCAATGTAAGACGAGGTTCAAACCTCTGTGGCCGTGAGGACTTAGGTTTGCGCAGGCACGATACCCCATTTATTAAATGGAAAAGAAGTAGCGCACTAAATCACTGTTAGATGACTCAAAGTGTTATAAGCATGCTGTCAAAGATATTGCTTGATAAACACTCAAAAAAGAAAAACAACAATGTCCTTCAAGTCCATAAAATCCAGGGGTGTGTGAAGTTGTTACTGGATCACCATCCACCACCAGGTGTCACACCGAGAGATATTAAAAATGGCAACTCACCAGAAATCAATGCTCAGGTGTTCTCACACTTGAGCGAACTGAGCAGGAATCATATACAGATGTAAGGAATACCCATATGGAAGACCGGAGTCTATTCACCACTGCTGCATAGAAATCCCCTTCACACACTTCCCTCAGTTCAATGGTATCATAGAGAGAAAGAATGGCTCCAAATAGTGAAGTACCATCAACACAAATGCTTTATTAAAAAATATATATATTGCACTCACATGTTAAAAGCACAAGGGTAAGCATTATGTCCCATATCTCCGGCCAAAGAGGAAACCTAGCTCGTCCAGTCCCCCGGGCTAACTCCACGCCAGCCCAGTACCTTCCGGGTAGGTCCTCCGCCGTATCACGTGATGTCGGATGCGTCGTCTGGTCACGCCCCGACCGGTTTCGTCATGTCCGACTTCAACTGGAGGCGTGACTCAGACGACAACATCCGGCATCTAAATAGCCCTGCTGGAACGCTCTGCGTCCAATCGGCAGCGAGGTAAGCAAACCGGAAGGCACCCACACTGCCCAGCAGCGGAACTTCCGACATCAACATCAACAATAAAGAATCCTGCCATAGAGGATTATTATCAAGATCCAATTTGGCGCTAAAAACAGTCCCAAGGATGACAATGATCTTGGTCTTATACTATGGAGGAAAGATAACTATAATGAATAATATCATCACTCCTCTGAGTTTTACCCCGTGCCGATATGGATCTGCAGAACATTGCCAATGGCATTCTGCACATAAAAATAGACAATCTTAATATAAGATAAATAAAAGTGTAATCAATATACACAGTTTATACTATAGTGATCAATCCCTCAAAATAAAGATACATACATAGTATATTGAAAAATAAACAATAAAAATACCTTAAAATATGATAAAAAAGCATGTTATATAAAATGCACCAACTTTCACAACCTCATAGGGAATTATTGATTATGCCTAATTAGTAAGACTGCAGTAACCGTCTTTAGAGTAACAAAGAAAGGAAGGATCAAGAATCGCTGATGTAGCAATTCAAGTCTAATTCAATATTTAACCCCGTCGGTGCGAGGGTCTGGGTGAGGAAAATCCATTTGTCTCCAAATATTTTCCAGTATTTGTTTAAGTAGCAGCAGTGTATGTACATTGTAGCAGTCAAGTGACTGACTCCTCCTAAAGCGCAAAGATATTTTACTTGACAGTGGGTGTCCAAGTTTATATATATTTGATTGTGTCTTTTTTCTTTACTTTGCTGCTATGGAGGCTATCAAGTTCTTAAGCACTAGAACTTTGGACATTAAGAGTATTTTCTCTATTAACAACACACCTCCAGTTGATGAGGATATCAGTGTGACATTAAAAACACTATCTCTCACTCTTGAGAAACAGGTGAGAGCATGGTGGGATATCACCACCCTGGAGGCTTATATAGCAGAAGGGATTATAAGCCGGGGCCCCAGATGGGATGTAGCACCACAGGATGGATTGAACGATGACCTCTCCATTCGGGAGTGATATGACTTCTTCCATCAGGTGGGGCTGGACCTACAGGCTTTGGTTCTAAAAAGGAAGAAAAGGAAAATGGATCTTTTGAACAAAAAGATCCATGATCTGCAAACCAAAATAGAAACCAAAAATGATTCCCCTGAGGTAAGAGAATTTAATAATAGCACCAAGGTCAAATTAGACAAAATTGATAAAGAGACACACCTCAAAAATTAAAGAAATTTACGAGGGACCGACAGGATTTTAAAAACTGTCAGGTCTTTTGCTGGCAAGCAACACTACCAGGGCCTATCCCCGCAGAGGCCCCGAGTAGAGTTGAACCTATGGAGGCCGCAGGGAACGAACTGGGAGGTGGTCAAACACCTGGTACCCCAATTCAGACCCCAGCCATACGCCCCAAAGTAGGTGTGTCACATATACCAGTTAGACCCATGTTGGAGTGGACAGGACCTCCAATTAAGGGTGTTAACAGAGGTAATAAAAATAAAAGGGGTACCTTGAGAGGTAGCTCTCAGGGAACGGGGATTCCAACCCACAACCAATACCAGGTTTTGGCCAACAGATCCAATGGGGGGACAGATGATACTGGACCCAAAACTCCACTGAACCCACCTAGACAGCCTTTTTTGGGGCGGGGCAGGGGCAGGGGGAGGGGCCGGAGTCGACCGTACAACACCCAATATTCACAACCGGACAGACAACTGTATCGAGAAAGTACGGGCCCCGAAGAGGGGTACGGGCCGGAAGGAGGATACAGCTCCAAAAAAGAAGGAGAGACTGGTAAACGAGGGGATCTTCAATATCAGCAGTGTGAGTTTAAATAAAGGGGAACTCCACATTTTGGACCAAGGGCTGAAATGCGCTTCGAAAAAGCCCATTAATAAATTCAACACCTATATTGATGTACACAAATATATCAGAAAGGTGAATTTGAAAAAACACTTTCTGAATAACCCCATCACATCAATTAGCAATAGGAACAATGGAAGGATGATAAACAGTGGTTTATGCAACAAATCCATCTTTAACCCACCAGTCAGCAACAATCACTGTGTGGAAGTATTCAAAAATCTAGTCCTACGTGATCTACAAGCCCTGGAACCAGGGTTTGAGGTCACCAAGAAGTATAAACATATACAGGAGGGCCTAGATTCGTTAGAATCTCGCAAAGAGATTATCATCCGCCCAGCTGACAAGGGCGGGGGAGTGGTGGTGATGGACAAGCAATTTTACCACGATCAAATCATAACTATGTTAAGTGACACTGCCACTTACACCAGATTATCTAAAGATCCGACTGGTGATTTTGTGAATGATTTGAAACGATTGGTAGAATCGGGTTTCAGGGATGGTGTCCTAACAAAGAAGGAACGCAACTATCTAACACCTAGTGCGTGCCGGATCCCGATTCTATATACGTTGCCTAAAGTCCATAAGGACGCAACTAACCCTCCTCCACGCCCAATTGTGAATGGGATTGGGTCAGTGAGTGCCAGACTGGGCCAATACCTGGACCAGTTTCTACAGAAAAGTGTTGTTCAAACGAAAGCCTTTCTGAAGGATACTGCGGATCTTCTTCTCATGCTGGATGGTGTGGTACTTGGGGACGACTCGCCGGTCTTTCTTGTGACGGCTGACGTGTCGTCCTTGTACACCATCATCCAGCATGATGATGCCCTTTTATCCTTAAACTGGGCACTCAGTCAGAGGGATGACCTACCTCGGGAGCAGAAAGTATTCATTGGTAGGGCTTTAGACTTTTGTCTGAGCCATAACTATTTTTGGCATCAAAGCAAGTTTTACAGCCAAAAAACAGGTGTTGCTATGGTCGCCAAATTTGCCCCGAGCCTGGCAAACTTGTTCATGTCGGAGTGGGAGGACAAGTTTGTCTTCAACCAGGTACGACATGAGCTCAGGCTGTACAAACGCTTTATAGATGATATTATCTTTATCTGGCAAGGGGCGGAGGAAGATTTGGTAGTATTCATGGAACACCTGAATACCAACCATAATAATATCAAGCTGGATTTTCATCATAGCCCTGATGAAATTAATTTCTTGGATGTCACTATTAAAAGAGAAGGTAACAGATTAACTACGAAAGTATTCTTTAAAATGACAGACAGGAATAGTTACCTGGCAATCCAAAGCGGACACCACTCTAACTGGCTTAGGAATATTCCAAGAGACCAGTTTATCCGTGTTATGCGGAACTGCACTTCTGTAGACGACTACATGGAACAAGCAGCAGTTTTGAGGGATAGGTTTGTGGCCAAAGGGTATGATGAGACCGGCTTGAATAAAGAAATCACCAAGATTAAGAATGCCCCTAGACCATTAAGACCTGCAGTTAAACCTGTCAGGATGGATGATGACCCCAAACAATGGAGCTTCTTGTCAGATTTTTCCAACGACTACAAGAAGGTAGAGGAAATCTTTAGACAACATTGGTCTATATTACAAATGGATAAAACATTGTGCTCAGCCTTACCAGCCAAGCCATCATTTATATATAGACGGGCTCCAAATTTTGGTGATCAAATTGTAAAGAAATTGCTAGACCCCCCCAATGTCTCCTTCTTCCCAGAAATGAAGGGGTCCTTCACCTGTGGAAGATGTAGAGCCTGTTCATTTACACCGACCAATTTCAGGAGAAGGGACTCTTTCACAGTTCGGGCTATTAACAAAACTTTTAAAATTAAAAGCCTAATTACTTGTGATACCACACATGTGGTCTATGGACTGATGTGTCCTTGTAATTTAGTTTATATTGGCCGCACCAAGCGGGCCTTAAAAGTAAGAGTAGGTGAGCATATCACCAACATCTTGAAAGGAAGGCGCGAACACAACGTGTCCGCACATTTTCGCCAGTTCCACCAGAGGGATCCTAGAAGTCTCCACTTCTGGGGGATTGAGCGTGTTACCCCGTCGTTTTGGGGGTCAAATTGGGTGAGGGAGTTGTCCAAATGTGAGACCAAATGGATTTTCCTCACCCAGGCCCTCGCACCGACGGGGTTAAATATTGAATTAGACTTGAATTGCTACATCAGCGATTCTTGATCCTTCCTTTCTTTGTTACTCTAAAGACGGTTACTGCAGTCTTACTAATTAGGCATAATCAATAATTCCCTATGAGGTTGTGAAAGTTGGTGCATTTTATATAACATGCTTTTTTATCATATTTTAAGGTATTTTTATTGTTTATTTTTCAATATACTATGTATGTATCTTTATTTTGAGGGATTGATCACTATAGTATAAACTGTGTATATTGATTACACTTTTATTTATCTTATATTAAGATTGTCTATTTTTATGTGCAGAATGCCATTGGCAATGTTCTGCAGATCCATATCGGCACGGGGTAAAACTCCAAGGAGTGATGATATTATTCATTATAGTTATCTTTCCTCCATAGTATAAGACCAAGATCATTGTCATCCTTGGGACTGTTTTTAGCGCCAAATTGGATCTTGATAATAATCCTCTATGGCAGGATTCTTTATTGTTGATGTTGATGTCGGAAGTTCCGCTGCTGGGCAGTGTGGGTGCCTTCCGGTTTGCTTACCTCGCTGCCGATTGGACGCAGAGCGTTCCAGCAGGGCTATTTAGATGCCGGATGTTGTCGTCTGAGTCACGCCTCCAGTTGAAGTCGGACATGACGAAACCGGTCGGGGCGTGACCAGACAACGCATCCGACATCACGTGATACGGCGGAGGACCTACCCGGAAGGTACTGGGCTGGCGTGGAGTTAGCCCGGGGGACTGGACGAGCTAGGTTTCCTCTTTAGCCGGAGATATGGGACGTAATGCTTACCCTTGTGCTTTTAACATGTGAGTGCAATATATATATTTTTTAATAAAGCATTTGTGTTGATGGTACTTCACTATTTGGAGCCATTCTTTCTCTCTATGATACCATTGAACTGAGGGAAGTGTGTGAAGGGGATTTCTATGCAGCAGTGGTGAATAGACTCCGGTCTTCCATATGGGTATTCCTTACGTCTGTATATGATTCCTGCTCAGTTCGCTCATGTGTGAGAACACCTGAGCATTGATTTCTGGTGTTGCCATTTTTACTTTCTCTCGGTGTGACACCTGGTGGTGGATGGTGATCCAGTAACAACTTCACGCACCCCTGGATTTTATGGACTTGAAGGACATTGTTGTTTTTCTTTTTTGAGTGTTTATCAAGCAATATCTTTGACAGCATGCTTATAACACTTTGAGTCATCTAACAGTGATTTTGTGCGCTACTTCTTTTCCATTTATGTGTCTCCAAATATTTTCCAGTATTTGTTTAAGTAGCAGCAGTGTATGTACATTGTAGCAGTCAAGTGACTGACTCCTCCTAAAGCGCAAAGATATTTTACTTGACAGTGGGTGTCCAAGTTTATATATATTTGATTGTACCCCATTTATTTGACTGGGCTGCCGTGCCCGGCGACACGCAGGAAATACATCCTTGCACTATTTTTCCCAGTGTTTCCACAGGTTCCCAGTGCAGGTGTTATTTCCAGTGCGGGCAGCAAGCCATTAAGAATAATGGCACCCAACCGCAGGCCCCGCATTTCTCTGTGTGGGTGGTTGCAGCTGCCAGTATTTGTGCTGGTCCTATAGGCCATAGACAGGGCAATAACTTCACATCAGGGTATAGAAATCTTACAGAATGACCTGAACAAAATAACAGAGTGGTCAACAACATGGCAAATGAGGTTTAATGTGGAGAAATGTTAGGTAATGCACTTGGGGGCTAAAAACATAAACACAAACTACTCACTGGGGGGGAACCTCTAGGGGAATCAAGGATGGAGAAAGATCTGGGGGTCCTAGTAGAAGATAGACTAAGTAATAGCATGCAATATCAAGCTGCAGTTGCCAAAGCCGGCAGAATATTAGCATGCATAAAAAAGGGGATATACTCCAGAGATAAAACTATAATCCTGTCACTTTATAAAACTCTGATCTGGCCACATCTGGAGTATTCTGTCCAGTTCTGGTCACCAATCCTCAGAAGGGATGTGCTGGAACTGGAGAGAGTCCAAAGAAGGGCAACAAAACTAAATAGGGAATTGGAGGACCTTAATTACAAGGAGCGATTACAAGCGCTTAATTTATTCTCCCTGGAGAAAAGACGCCTGAAAGGGGACATGATTGCGATTTACAAATACCTCAATGGCAATCCCAGCATAGGAAATAATCTATTTAGTCTCAGAGAGTGTAAGAGGACACGTAGCCACACAATGAGATTAGAGGAGAAGCAGTTTAACATTAACCACTTGCCGACTGCCTAACGACTATTTACGTCAGCAGTCAGCCCCTCACAGGCAAAGTGATGTAGTACTATGTCGCTAGCCTGTGAGGCTCTAGGGAGCGAGCGAGCGCGTGGCGCTGGAGGCGTGTGCGCGCCCGCTCCCGCTCGCTCACGAACCCCCCGCGCGAGTGACCGGCGGCCCCGATGTCCACCGGTCACTCGCGATCGTCGGTTACACCGGGAGAAAGGCAGGCGGCTAATGTAAACAAAGCCGCCTGTCTTTCTCCCCTGTGTAACAGCACAGATCATACGGTCCTGCTATGTAGGACCGTAGATCAGTGCTGTTACACACACAGCCACATTCAATCACAGTAAGAATCACGCCCCTAGGGACACACTTAACCCCTCCTTCTCAAATAAAGTTAACCCCTTCAATGCTAGTGTCATTTTTACAGTAACAGTGCATATGTATAGCACTGATTACTGTAGTAATGTCACTGGTAACCCCAAAAGTGTCAAAAATGTCAGTCAAGGGTCCGATCTGTCCGCGGCAATTTCGCAGTCCCACAAAAAAATCGCAGATCGCCGCCATTACTCGTTAAAAAAAAACAATAAAAATGACAAAAATCTTTCCCTTAGTTAGTAAACACAATAACTTTTACGCAAACCAATAAAAATAAGCTTTTTGCAATTTTTTTTTTTTACCAAACATATGTAGCAGAAAACAAATTGGCCTAAAATGTTAAAAAATTTCGATTTTTACATTTTTTGGGGGGGAATTTCATATAAAAAAATGTGAAAAATATTGTTATTTTTGCAAAATCGTCACTCTTTTTTTGTTTATAGCGCATGATCAAAAAATCGCACAGGTGATCAAATACCACCAAAAGAAAGCTCTGTTTGTGGGAAAAAAAGGACATCAAATTTGCTTGGGTAAAGCGTCGCACGACCGCGCAATTGTCCGTTAAAATCACGCAGTGCCGAATCGCAATATAGGCCCTGGTCAGGAAGGGGGTAAAATCTTCCGAGGCTTAAGTGGTTAAGCTGGGTAGGGGGTTTTTCATTGTCAGGGCAGTAAGAATGTGGAACTTTCCACAATTGGTGGTAACAATACTTTTAAAAGACTCTTGGATGCGCACCTTAAAGAACACAATATACAAGGATATGGGAAATGAATATCATCACTGACACACACACACCTGCATAGATTGAACTGGATGGACTGTTGTCTTTATTTAACCTTAAATACTATGTAACTATGTAACCCGTACAGATGTGAACCTAGTCTAACTGTTTCCAAAAACTGTTACATTTAAAGCGGTTGTAAACCCTAAAACATAAAAAAAAAAAAAAAACTGCAAGACAAAGGCATAATGAGCTAGTATGCATCGCATACTAGCCCATTATGTGTAACTTACCTTAGAACGAAGCCCCGACACGGACCCCCGGACATCGCTGCGGGCGCTGCCATGATCCCTCGTCGTCTCTTCCGGGTTCGGCGGCTCCGGCGCGGTGATTGGCCAGAAGAGACGGCTCCGGCGCGATGATTGGCCGGAGCCGCGATGACGTCACTCCCGCGCATGCGCGCGGGAGTGATTTTTCCGGCAAGCTCCCGGCAAGTTAATTGAAGGTCCCCCCGGACCTTCAGAGCGCATGCGCCGCTCGCGCGAGCGGCTGCATGCACTGTAAATATCTCCTAAACCGGTTTATTATTTGTACCTGCAGGTAAGCCTTATTATAGGCTTACCTGTAGGTTAAAGTGCCAAAAAGCGGGATACTACCGCTTTAAGGCATGTCACTGATGATAATAACTGTCACAGCTTCCAAAGCGCTTATGTCGGTTCTCAATCAAACTTTGAAACCATCAATTGCTCATGGAATACCTGATCACATATGCAGCACAATGCCAAAGCAGTTCAAACAGCGGTTAAGATGGCACTTTACTTGGCTGAAAGGGATAGGAGGATTTTGTTCTACTTTATGATTAGTTTGACTTTTTGCAGCAGTTTAGTACAGATAATCTGTCATGCCTGAAAAAATAAATACCTGCACATGCCTTTAGCTTCTTTTGGAGCAGTCTACGGGTCCTGAATAGTCCCAAACAGTTAGTGTTATGACCATTCTTCCTTATCCTACCATCCCCCTTTACTGGTCCATCCATGCATTGGGTGTCCTCTAAGACAACGCTCTTCCCAGGAAAGTCATGGAAAGCGCAAAGAGCCAACTTTTTTTAGCGCAAGTTGTCTTTTTCATGACTAAGGGCTCGTTCACACCATACGTGCATGAAAACTGATGGGGACTGATGGGAAAAACACGCAGATTTCACTTGCTGAGACATCAGTTTACATGCATGATTCAGTGAGTTTTTAAGCACGTTGACATCAGTTTTCATGTGTGTCAGTTATGTGCCCTATTCACACCAATGTTGAGGTCATGTTAGTTTTTTTCCAGTGCAAAAAAACTGCATACATGTGGCAAATTCCTGCACAGAAAACATCCATACGTGATACCGGGTTGTAAACAGGTCACATAGAGAACAATTTTTTTTTTTCTTGTGCCCTTGCAGAACGCACACAGAAAAACCGACATCTCTGTACCATGGTGTGAACGAGGCCTGAGTCTTTAAAAATAATCGGTATTTATATGCAGGCACATAGAGGTGTCTGCATTTCATTTATATTTCCACTTTAGATACTATAGACAGTTTTACTTTAAATCCTGGAGTACATGTTACTTACAGTATGTTATTGGGTATTACCACAAGTGTTGTCTTTTTAGGTGAACATACAAAATTACATTTCATTTTGGAATTCATTAATAGCAGTATATGTTTTTCTAAATACTATAACTTCTTTATTAGGAATGGGTATTGTACAGGACAATTTGGATTTGTTTTTTCCTCATTTTTGGCAATGGAAGTCATTAACTAAAAATGCAAGTTACTGTGCATAATAAATTATATTATTTACTTATAATTTATTAGAGATTACTGCTGCAAGAACACCTACTTATCTTTGGAAATGCATATGACATACACCAGCCCTCAAAAATTCATCTCGCATGCTCGCATTTTGCGAGTGAATTGATGAGCTGGGCGAGTAAGAACAGGGCTGTACTGTAAGGGGAATATGCAGCTGTGTGTGTGTGTTTCATAGCCCAGTGAGCAGCTTCCCCCCCCCCTCCAGGAATGGGAGAGGCTGAATCTGCTCTGCTTTCTCCCGCCCCTCTCTCTCTGTGCCCGCCCACACACTCAGTTTAATTAGCAGCCAGCAGCTACATGAACATCTCTGACTAAGTGAGTATAAGATGACCGGACTTACTCCTCCCTACCCTCTCACCCCCCTCTCTGTCCCTGTCATCTTCCTCTCTGTCCCTCTGTCACATGCTATATGTGCCTGTTCCATGAAAGTGGGGAGGCATCTATTTTTGGGGAGTCTAAAATCCAGCTATATTACTCCAGGCACATTGGTGGTGGCAAGCAAGGGGAGTTCCCTATAAACCTACACTAGTGACCCTTTATGTATGAACAGTTTCCTCCTGCTCCATCTACTTCAAGTTTAATGGACTTTTGATGGACTCTTATTGATTCTATTTTATTTTATTTATGCATTCATCTTATGCATTTACTTGTCTGTGAAGTTTATATCTATAATTGTTTGGTTTATTATATTTTCATTGTGGTACATCAGCACCCGCAGTGATTCAATTGAACCTATTGTATGAATGGTAAGAGGTTACCACCACTACTGAAATTTTACTCAGAAAGACCGAGAGTTTTTTGATGAATTTCAATTCTACATATTAACTATTAAGTAGCAGCATTTGTGATATTGATTTATCTATATATTTTTTCTTTGACCTTTAAGCGCAGAGGATCACACAACAGTCTATAATTTATAGTCTATTTATAGTGGTATTTCTACACCATCTCTGTCTCTTTCTGTCACCCCCTCTCTCTCTCCCTCCGTGTCACCCCCCTCTCTCCTTCCGTGTCACCCCCCTCTCTCCTTCCGTGTCACCCCCTTTTTCCCTCCGTGTCACCCCCCTTTCTCCCTCCATGTCACCCCACTTTCTCCTTCCGTGTCACCCCCCTTTCTCCCTCCGTGTCACCCCCCTTTCTCCTTCCGTGTCACCCCTCTCTCTCTCTCTGTGTCACCCACCCCCTCTCTCTCTCTCTCTCTCTCTCTCTGTGTCACCTACCCTCTCTCTCTCTCTGTGTCACCCACCCTCTCTCTCTCTGTCACCCACCCTCTCTCTCTCTGTGTGTCACCCACCCTCTCTCTCTCTCTCTGTGTCATCCACCCTCTCTCTCTGTCACCCACCATCTCTCTCTCTCTCTCTGTCACCCACCCTCTCTCTCTCTCTCTGTGTCACCCACCCTCTCTCTCTCTCTCTGTGTCACCCACTCTCTCTCTCTCTCTCTCTGTCACCCACCCTCTCTTTCTCTCTCTCTCTCTCTCTCTCTCTGTCACCCACCCTATCTCTCTCTCTCTCTCTCTCTCTCTGTCACCCACCCTCTCTCTCTCTCTGTCACCCACCCTCTCTCTCTGTGTCACCCACCCTCTCTCTCTGTCTCTGTGTCACCCACCCTCTCTCTCTCTGACTCTGTGTCACCCACCCTCTCTCTCTCTCTCTCTCTCTCTCTGTGTCACCCACCCTCTCTCTCTCTCTCTCTCTCTCTCTCTCTGTGTCACCCACCCTCTCTCTCTCTCTGTGTCACCCACCCTCTCTCTCTCTGTGTCACCCACCCTCTCTCTCTGTGTCACCCACCCCCTCTCTCTCTCTGTGTCAGACCCCCCTCTCTCTCTCTCTGTGTTAGCCCCCTCTCTCCCTCTCTCTGTGTCAGCCCCCTCTCTCTGTCAACCCCCCCTCTCTCTCTGTCAAACTCCCTCTCTCTCTGTTGAATCCTCTCTCGGTTGTTGTTGTTGTTGTTGTTAATATTTAATTTTGTAACTTAATTCTGAATAAAACATTTAACAGTGTAATTTTAGGAGATATTTTACGAGGGCGTGTTTAGGGGCGGTGTAGGGTTTGGGTGGGGCAACAAGTGGCGAGTAACTTTATGGCCTGGCTAGTAGCTCAGGACTTAAAATTTTGAGCCCTGACATACACCATCAGCACTCCTATTGTTTCCAAATTTTGCTACAAAAGGATAAGTTCACCTTTGTATATTAAAAAAAATAAATGCACATAGGTTTGCAGGTAAAAAAATGTAATCTACAAGGGCAAGGATGTATTTGCAAAGTGTCCCATAACACGCCATGAAAGGTTGGTGTGTTCTCCTTTGAATTAAGCACAGCTGGCTGCAAAAGTTTCCTAGCAAATATAGACTAAGTTCAGCAAAAGAAAAAGAGTAGTCAAAAGGCACCCGCCTCTCCCACACCTGCCCCATGTCCTCCAGATGCAGTCTATCCTCTGATGGCCATTCTTGCAAGACAGATTTTTACGCGCAAATTTTGCCACGCAACAATCTTGGAAAAATTGCACCACATTTAAGGTGCAATTTAGGATGGATGGCATCCAAATGTATATCATGCATTTTGCTGCAATCTGGAATTGCAGGCAGAATCGTGCTGATTCTGCCTGCAATTCCTAATTGCCTAAATGTGGACGAGACCTTAAAGGGCACTAGGGGTTGGCCAAACACAGTAAGCTGGTTAGAGTCAACCAATCAGTGGCCATGCAAGAGTAGTCTATACATCAGGATTGCTCCTTAACACTTTAACCACTTTAAGACCAGAAGGATTTGCCCCCTTAATGACCAGGCCCTATTTTGCGATTCGGTTATTTTAATGGACAATTGCGCGGTCGTGCAATACTGTACCCAAATGAAATTTACGTCCTTCTTTTCCCACAAATAGAGCCTTCTTTGATCACCGCAAAAGTTATCGCATCTACTATGGGAAAGATTTATGTCATTTTTATTGTTTGTTTGTTTTTTTACTAGTATTGGAGGCAATCTGCGATTTTTTGTGGGACTGCGACATTGCGGCAGACAGATCGGACCCCTGATTGACATTTTTGGGGGTACCAGTGACATTATTACAGTAATCAGTGCTAAAAATATGCACTGTTACTGTAATAATGACACTGGCAGGGAAGGGGTTAACACTATGGGTGATCAAGGGGTTAAATGTGAGCCTAGGGGAGTGATTCTAACTGTGGGGGCATGGCTTCTGAAATAACAATAGAGACATGTGATCCTATATAGCAGGATCACATGTGCTCTATGATCATCCCAGGGAGAAGGACGGTCGGCTGTGTTTACCATCCTTCTCTCTCAGTGGGGAACGATCGCAGGTGACAGGGGGCCATCGGAGCCGCTTGACACACGCATCTGCTTCCCCGCTGACGAGCGGAGGCGAAAGCATGCCGCCGGCAGGGCGCGCTCGCCCCCTAGCCTCCTGAGAGCGAGCGACGTAGACCTACCTCACTTTGCCCAGGAGCGGCCGCCTGCCGCAGTAAATCTGCGGTATGCGGTCGTTAAGTGGTTAAAGGATAACTAGAATGTAATGCATACAAGTTAACTTTGTTTTTTATTCATAAAAGCTTGCAGATTTTTAAACAGATATTTTATGTGTTTGCTATTTACTATTATATGCAACTTTTCTTTACAAACATTTAAACATTTAAAAGGGTGGCTTTTTTGTTATTTTTTTTTCTGAATAAAGCTGGCAATACAGGGGTAGAAAATTCATTTTCAAAACATTCCTTAAATTCTCTAAATTCAACAATTGTAAATTCAACCCCCAAATTTGTGTAAATTGTTTTTGACTCTACTGACAAAAGGAATTAAAGAAGCAGGATGGAAAAAAAAATTTGAACAAGCATAATTTTATTGGTGAATTTGGTTTTTTGTTCAGGAAATTTAATTAATTCCAAAATCAAATGTTAAAAGCAAAAGGGAATTTTGTAGTACTTTTAAATGGCATTTATCAAGCCTCTGATGGCATTATCAAATGTACTAAAATACTACCGATGTATGGAAAGGCCTCATGCTTTTTACGCTTTTTCCCATATTGTTGAGTGGATTAGGCAGTGGCTGAGTGACAGACAACAGAGGGTTGTAGTCAATGGAGAACATTCAGAACAAGGTCATGTTACCAGTGGGGTACCTCAGGGATCTGTACTGGGACCAATTTTGTTTAATATCTTCATAAGTGATATTGCAAAAGGCCTCGATGGTAAGGTTTGTCTTTTTGCTGATGACACAAAGATATGTAACAGGGTTGATGTTCCTGGAGGGAAACGCCAAATGGAAAAGGATTTAGGAAAACTAGAAGAATGGTCAGAACTCTGGCAACTGAAATTTAATGTGGATAAGTGCAAGATAATGCACCTGGGACGTAAAAACCCAAGGGCAGAATATAGAATATTTGACACAGTCCTGACCTCAGTATCTGAGGAAAGGGATTTAGGAGTAATTATTTCAGAAGACTTAAAGGTGGGAAGACAATGTAATAGAGCAGCACGAAATGCCAGCAGAATGCTTGGATGTATAGGGAGAGGTATAAGCAGTAGAAAGAGAGAAGTGCTTATGCCGCTGTACAGAACACTGGTGAGACCTCACTTGGAGTATTGTGCGCAGTACTGGAGGCCATATCTCCAGAAGGATATAGATACTCTAGAGAGAGTTCAGAGAAGAGCTAATAAACTAGTACATGGATTGCAGGAAAAAACTTACCAGGAAAGGTTAAAGGACCTTAACATGTATAGCTTGGAAGAAAGAAGAGACAGAGGGGATATGATAGAAACTTTTAAATACATAAAGGGAATCAACTCGGTAAAGGAGGAGAGCATATTTAAAAGAAGAAAAACTACCACAAGAGGACACAGTTTTAAATTAGAGGGGCAAAGGTTTAAAAGTAATATGAGGAAGTATTACTTTACTGAGAGAGTAGTGGATGCATGGAATAACCTTCCTGCAGAAGTGGTAGCTGCAAATACAGTGAAGGAGTTTAAGCATGCATGGGATAGGCATAAGGCTATCCTTCATATAAGATAGGGCCAGGGACTATTCATAGGATTCAGATATATTGGGCAGACTAGATGGGCCAAATGGTTCTTATCTGCCGACACATTCTATGTTTCTATGTTTCTATGTTACAGAGACATCTGATAAAAGATGAGCCCCTCCTAAATAGTTGATTACAGCTTGAGCTAATGTGCTCTGTTAACAACAAGCTGGAGAGTAAGGTAAGAGCCTGGAACATATAAAAAGCCTTAGAGAGCCCTAAATTCTATCTGTTGAATGCAAAATTTATGCAATATTTTATGTTTACCTAAAAGAAAATATTTTTCAAATTGTTTTTTTTTAGTCTTGATCACAAAAAGTTAAGAAATATATTAGGTACAAATCACTTTACAGTTCTTTTAAGCACAGTTCACGTTCATGATCTATGCCAAAGTTCCCCATTCTCCTAACCCAGATGGAGTCCTGCCTCAGAAATATGCTCCCAAAGAGTTGCATGCTTATGTGTAACCACTAAAAGGTTATATTGCAATCGTGGTCAATTGGGCTACAAGTTTTCTCAAAATGGCCATGGCCATTCTTTCTGTCTATGCTGCAGACATAACCCCCATACTCCTCCATGACAAGTTATGGGCAAATAGTAGGGATGTGCCAATACCATTTCTTTAACACAGAGTACAAGTACCGATACTTTTTTAAAGTACTCCTTGATACCAATTACCGATACCTATCACCTAGGAAAAGTAGGTAGAGGGGTGGTTTGGAGGTGGGGCGGGGGGTTGGGTGAAGCTGGGATGTGGGGAGTAGGAGGGTAAGTGAGAGCAGGGTGAGAGGGGAGTGAGAGGGTAAGTGAGGGCAGGGTGGGGGGGGGGAGAGTAGAAGTGTAAGTGAGGGCAGGGTGGGGGAGTTGGAGGGTAAGTGAGGGCAGGGTGGCAGTGTGGGGTACCAAGTAAGGTTCCATCTCACCATTCATCCCCTGATATAGTGTCAGTCCATCCCTTGGTACAGTGCCAGTCCCCCACCTCCCTCTGTTTGGATCCTTTCCCCAGTTGGGTGTCCCGCAGATGGAGCCCAGGGCATCACTTACCCCTTAGCAGGCAGCCCAGGCCACAGAGCAGCAGAATCCTCAGCACAGTGCTCCACATATTGTATTACCAGTGAGGCCCAGACATGGTGGTGGCTCCTCAGTGCTCCCTGCTCTTCCCACTGCCTTTCTTGGGCCTCTCCATGATGAGTGTGAGCTTCCTCTCCTCCCCCTCTCCCGCTTGGCTCACCCTTCCTGCCATGGACTAATGCCTCCCCTTGTCTAGCGTTACCCTCTGCTCAAGCAGCTGGTGGCTCATACTGCACTTTAGGACAGGAGGGTGACAGTTGGTGGGAAAGGAGGAGGCGGTGGGGAGGGGAATCCGCGGACAGATCAAATGTCATTGATTGTTAAGGACGCGGTGGCCCCGCTCTTTAACAACCAATAATTTCGGGCATTCTTTTCTTTACATTTCAGCTGTTAACGGGGAAATCCATGAGTACCGATACCCATGCAAATGCCTAGTATCGGCACCGATACTGGTATTGGTATCAGTGAAACCCTAGCAAATAGCTAACAACTGGATTCCGCCAGGCCAGCTGTATCAACTAAGGCAAAAAGCAGAAAGGACACAAGTTATTTTGCACTGCTGATGTGCACAAATGCACATAATAAAAAATAAAACAGAAACGGTAGGAATGTCAACAGTAAGAAAGGGAATCAACACATACACATGGGCTACAAGATCATACAATACATTTTAAAAAAGGGAAACACAGACGCAGCATAAGGAACTCTTTATTTTTATATGTATAACACTGAAATGGTGAAATACACAAATAACTAATCACCACGGCAATAGATGTATAAAATTTCACAATCAGTTACTAAAGTAGTTGTGCACCTTAGGAAAAAAAATGTCAGACCTAAGAATACAAAGCAACGCATAGTGTGATGTTTATTACTTCAGACTACTCCGTTCTGGAGGAGGAACTTGTAGCACACACAAAACATTTACTGTAAAAAATGAAGGTAGCTTTAAAATTTACAAGGTATCACACTTCCTCCTTCTCTTTCTAAAATGGAAGGAATAAATTTAACATGCTTCCATATAGCTAATGCAGTGTTTAGCGTTCCATTAAAACGATAACATTGAAAACAGCCACAAAAACAGCAGAGTGAGAAAACGTCTAAGCCACAAATCTCAGTGAACTCCTGAGGGAAAGGGGCTCTACCAGTTTTAAAATGGCAAGCTCGTATATCAGCAATGAATAATAACCTGCAAAAATGTGTGCAGATGAATAACACTGAAAACACAGGAAGGGGTTCAGGAGTCGAAGGTACTTAATGCTAAAGTTGTTCTTAAAACTTGCATACACACATATAAAAATGATATTGATATAATGGGGCTCCTTAATGACTATAAATATCAAGGGGTTTTTAGGAACTTTGAAAGCGTGCATTGCATTTTTATATTATCACAACTTCCTTTATTTTAACGTTTAACTATTTTTCCTTAAAAATGTTTTTACTTAAAAACCATTTTAAGTAAAGAACAAAAAAAAACAAAACATTTTGATTTTTTGTTGTGGATAGAATGAGAAACTATCTGAAGTTTGGCAGGTTTTATTGCTTATTTCCTGTTCAGGACACCATTGGGAGGAAGTGAGATGAAATCTCCCCAATGAGGCCACAACCACTAGCAATTCTTCAAAAGTGTACTAAAAAAAAAAGAATAAGGAAATTTGCCTCCCATTTCCAGAGATTATCCTTTAGTCAACTACTGTAAGTGAACTGCTTTGAAGTATAAAAAAAATATATACTATCGATACTAATCAATGCAGTATATACTAATACAAGCCATAGTCCCTCAAAACAGTAATTTATTTTACATAAACCATATAATATAGGTATACTTATAGCTTTATGTATACTTGTATGTTTTTATGGTTTTTGTACAATAAATTGCCTATTTATTTATGTTAACACAACAGAAAATGAGTAGTGATCTCTCTAAGGGTAGATTTAGACATGCTTCTAGATCTCCCTTTCTTGGTGCATCGTCCGCGTTCGAATCAAGCTCCAGAGGCTACTTACAGGTGGTGAGGGAGCGATGCGATGCCTGTTTGAACCCTATTTTTGCCAACAAGTGGGTATTTGCAACACTTCCCCATTGACTTGAATGTGTATCGTTCAGTAGGCTTACCACCCACCAATTGCTACATGCCGTGTCAACTGTGGCATGGACACATAAGCAAAGCATCGCAGCCATGACATGTAAACATCCCTGTCCACTGCCTATTGCAGCTTAAAGGGTGGGGGGGTGTTGGTGGGTGGCAAAAATGTTGCTCAACCATGCATTTTTGCCACCCCTCCAAATGCAAGTCTAAATGAGGCCTAAAGGGTAGTCATGTGCGGTTTATTTCATTGCGAATAAATATTCAGACAAATTTTTCGTTATTCAGAGATTTGGATATGTTTGAATACCCGAATACAGTATAAACAAAGTTTACCGAATGCTCTGAATAAGGAAAATTGAAATTTGAATCGACTTTTACATCGAATTCCATTTGAATTCGAACTATAAACATATTTCTGTGTGTGTTATTAGAGTACCATTTCGAAATAATGCTGTTTTTGTTAAGCCAAAGATGATTTAAAGAGTCATTGTAATCATTTGAAGAAGATTTTTCTTTTTGTATGTTCAAGTAAGGACCGGAAGGTTTTGCCCTCTTAATGACCAGGCCATTTTTTGCGATACGGCACTGCGTTATTTTAACTGACAATTGCGCAGACGTGCGACGTTGTACCCAAATAAAATTAATGCCTTTTTTCCCACAAAAAGAGCTTTCTTTTGGTGGTATTTGATCACCTCTGCAGTTTAAAATTTTTGCGCTATAAACAAAAAAAGAGCGACAATTCTGAAAAAAAAAAAAAACAATGTTTTATTTTCTGCTATAAAACATATCCAATAAAAAAAATTTAAAAATCTAACTTTTTCATCAATTTAGGGCAATATGAACTCTGCCACAAATTTTTGGTAAAAAAAATCCCAATAAGTGTATATAGATTGGTTTGCGCAAAAGTTATCGCGTCTACAAACTAGGGGATAGATTTATGTCATTTTTATTTATTTATTTATTTTTTACTAGTACTGACGGCAAACAGCAATTTTTAGCAGGACTGCAACATTGCGGTGGATAGATTGGACATCTAATTGACACTTTTGAGGGGACCAGTGACATTACTAATCAGTGCTAAAAATATGCACTGTTACTCTAATAATGACACTGGCAGGGAAGGGGTAAACACCAGGTGCGATCAAAGAGTTAAGTGTGCTCCTAGGGCGTGCTTTCTAACTGTGTGGGGGATGGACTCAATACTCAATAGATGAACACAGAGACATGTGTTCCTAAATAGTAGGAACATAGGATCCCAGTGTTCATCTGTGACAGAACGGCGGTGTGCCTTGTTTACATAGGTTGACCGCCGTTCTGTCTCCATGAGGAGCGATCGCGGGTGGCCGGCCCCAAACAGTCTGCGCCCCCCACTGTCTATTACACAAGACGACGTACAGGTACGTCGTTTCCCGTAAAAGAGGCGACCTGCCGACCAGGCGGCTGGTCGGCAAGTGGTTAAAAAAGACATAAAACAAATTCCAAATATGAATTCTGAACACGAATCCCGAATAAGAATTGAATAAACCAACTGAATTTAACTAAACAAAATAACTAGATTAATGATGCTAAATTAAATAAAAGTAATTTTTTTGTCATGCACATGTCTACTAATGAGGACAACAGACTCATATTCTAATTCTAGGAGGGTGCTACATCATAAATGCACTTTTTATTGCAGGTAAAAAAAAAAAATGCACATTTACTATTTTTTTTAGGAGCTTGGAAAGCATGGCACCCATGATCAGCAGAATGCTGGTGCCATGCAGGACTCCTGACAGGGAGAATCAATGAACTACCAGAGCACTCAACAGCGCCATAGTAGTTCATTGGGAACTACAAGTCGACAGCTGCAAAGGATGTTGGTACTTGTAGTTCATTCATTTACAGAACTCTGAACTCTGAATAAATGCTCTTTTCTAAAAGTGACAGCTGGTACGGGGAACTTCTCCTGTCACAGCAGGTGCTCAGATCTGAGAGCCGCTGCAAGAGCCGAAACATGTTACTTGCTCCACCCTAAAAAGGAACGTGTAACATGTTCCCAAGGTTGAACCTATCTTTTAGGCCTCATGCACACTGGACATTTTTCCAGCTCTGGTTTTTGGCTTCAGGCGGTTTTTTCTACAGCCACTAAACTCCCCAGCATGTTATCCTGTGTATCCTAGGCTGTTATCAGCAGTGTTTGGCAGGGGCGTTTTCTGTCTGGAAAAAATAAAAAAACAGAACTAGTGGATTTGAAGAGGAGGTTTTCAGCTGTAGAAAAGCTCTAACTCGCAGAAAAAAGCTGAAAACGCAGCTATTCTGCATTTTTGGGCCATAAACTTTTGTGGGAGTAAAAGGTTTGCTTAAAAAAAAGCTAAAAAAATGGAAACACTAAAAAACGCTAAAGCAAAACGTATATTTTAACACAACATTCTACATCTAAAGCTACTGGCATTTTTATAATGTCCAGTGTGCATGAGGCCCTAAACTCAAAACCAAAAATATATAATAATATATTGCAACTTAAGCCAGCCATACATGGATTGAAATTGGACCTTGTCAACAGGGACCGGCCAAGTTTCAATTCATGTATGGGCTCCTTGGTTGTACAACTAGCCTTTCCGGTGTTTCCCAAATGATTAATGCCACTGGCTATAGCAAGCAACACTAATCATTGTGTTCTGCTGGCAGGGAAGGCTCCCACCGGCAGAACAAAACAAAGCTGCAAAATGGATTCCCCATCAACACAATCAGTGTTGACGAGGCAATTAAGCAATTTTCTTTCCTTCCACCCATGGTAAAAGAAAATAAAGTTGCATAATCTATGGCCTGCCTTGCCAATTCTTAGATGTGATGCCTCCATTAGTTTTCTTTTTTAGGCTTTCCTTATTTTATTTTCACCTGGTGATCTGGCCAGTCGGTCTGTTTTTCAACAGAACAAGCAGTCCTGTAGATGTATCCGTAAGATTGTTGAGACAAATCATTTACCACTGACAGTGTTACTTACAATGGTCAGCTTTTATTTATTCATGTAAAACCTTTATCCCTAAAAAAAAAACTGTTGCTGTAACTGCTTGTGTAACTGCAATGTGAGCTGGAGTTGGGCTTCCATTTGGTAGTGTATCTAAATCTGCTAGTATATCTAACACGGACTGACAATGTTCCTGTTTGCTGTTGCCCCTGTGCTCCTTCATCTGGGCATTCTAATACAGGAGGTGTGTTACTGGCCAGAACATCAGGGAAAACAGGGGTAAATAAGGGGGAGAAAGCCTAAAAAAGAAAATGAATTAAGCCACCACATCTAAGGATTGGTAAGCTGCAATACAGTATATTACATATTTGATTTTTGGTTTATTACCACTTTAATGCAAACCACAACACATTACATACTTTTTGTATGTGAAAAATGTAGGGTGAACTGCGATGAAGTAGCATTTTATTAGCAAGCAGAAAGTAATTTGAAAAATGTCCAAATTTTACCGAACAGGCATTTTTATAAATCAGTTTATCATTTAAAACACATGAACTAGGAAGATTCACCAGCAGTGAATGATTGCTGAATGTCATATTCTCTGCTTTATAAATATACCACTTAAAGTGTACTACCAGGCATTTTTTTTAAACATTTCTGGATAGAGTAAGGAAAGTCTCTAATTGTTTTTTATTGCTGCCTGTGTCCCTTCTAGGGAGAATCATTCTCTCTTTGTCCTGAAGACCATTGTCACTGGGATCAAAACTGATGAGAAATCCTAAATTGTTCACTGTGACCAAAACACTCAGAAGACAGGTAATCTTCCAAAGGACACCAATTGAGTAACTGTTGTATAAGAGATTCAGACGGCTGTTCACTTGCCATTAGGACACACAAGTTTTCATCCAGCCTTAAAGGATAAGTTCACCTTTTCAGAAAAAATAATAAATGCACATTTTTTGCAGGTAAAAAAATGTATTATTTTTTGTTACAGGAGCCTGGA
This sequence comes from Pelophylax lessonae, assembly GCF_965119305.1. NCBI lineage: Eukaryota > Metazoa > Chordata > Amphibia > Anura > Ranidae > Pelophylax > Pelophylax lessonae. The sequence goes on from NC_138772.1 coordinate 364,854,032, forward strand.
AAGCATTGCACCAGTGATCAGCAGATCACTGATGCCACGCAGGTCTCCTGCAGACCTGTCAGTGTATAGGCTTGTTTGTACCTTGTACGAGGAAGCCAATACATGCTGACATGAAGAATAATGGACCTTGTCGTTTTCCTTTCACAGAGCAGTGTGAATGAGTGACACGGTAAGGTGGGCGGAGCCCTGAATGGACACATTTTTAAAAAAAATGTTTACAGCTAGCGGGTGGAGAAGATCCCCCCACTAGCTGGCACAGTGGGGGAGCAGAAGGTGCGGAAGCCAGTGCATTCATAACATGTTACACCCCAAATATTAGGGACTAATAACATAAAAGCAAAATACACACTAAGGGGAGAACCTCTGGGGGTATCAAAAATGGAGAAAGATCTGGGGGTCTTAGTAGAAGATAGACTTAGCAATAGCATGCAATGTCAAGCTGCAGCTGCCAAAGCCGGCAGAATATTAGCATGCATAAGGAAGGGGACATATTCCAGAGATAAAACTATAAACCTGACACTTTATAAAACTCTGGTCCGACCACATGTGGGGTATTCTGTCCAGTTCTGGTCGCCATTCCTCAGAAGGGATGTGTTGGAGCTGGAGAGAGTCCAGAGAAGGGCAAATAAATTTATTAGGGGATTATAGGACCTTAATTACGAAGAGCGTTTAGAAACACTTGATTTATTCTCCCTGGGGAAGAGATGCCTGAGAGGGGATATGATAACAATTTACAAATACCTCAACGGTGATTTGAGCATAGAAAAAACGATTCAGTCGCAAGGAATGAATGAGGACACGAGGCCATACATGCGTTTAGAGAAGCGTTTTAGCTTCAGGCTACACAGGGAGTTCTTTACATAAAGGAGGTTGTAACGGCGCTACCTTAAAGTGAATAAGTGCTTATTATCTGTGCCAACTTAAAACAAAGTGCCAATAAGAAGAAAATAATGTGTCATGAAAAACGTTAATTTAAAATAAAGTGCACTAGTGATTTGTGGTGTGACCAAGTTAGTTGATTAATGACCTGGGCCCATAAGGTGCAACTCAGTAAAGTGCAAGTGCTGTGCTGCATATACTTAATGAGTAAGAAACCATGGGTTCCCAATGTGCATTTATTTTGTGATGACAGTTGATAATTTCAGCAAATTAAGTTAAATACATAAATAAACCAGTGATTTAAAATACATAAAGCAGTGAACATAAATTCATCCGTGCTGTGCGTGGAGTTAGTATTACCACTTATGTGAAAAGTGCCAAATTAAATGAGAGAAAGAAATAGATAAAAGATGGGGTTGCAATTCTGTTGTACATCCACTAGATGTCGCCCCTAAGTATACGACCTGTGCTTGAGGAAAAATGGTCGGTTTCTTCTGGGGTTCTCCAGTGAGCCAAACTTGGCTTTTAGTACCTCAAGTTAGAAGAAAAAGACCCCATGATGCAATGTGTATCTGTGGCGTGGAAAAAGAGAGCAGAAAACTCACGTTTGAGGCTGCCTAGGATCAGCGGTGATGGCCGGGAAGCTTCCGCGTTCCACGGCCCAGGCTCCAAAAACCGGAAGTGACGTATTGACGTTGCGACTCCGCCCTACGCGTTTCGTCATGTGACGTCTGCTGGAGCGGCGTCAACGTAACAAGCTTCCGGCCTTTAAATAGCGTGTCCGTCTCCTGGCAACCAATTGGCCTCCCCCGCCGCCATATTGGTGCGTGCAAACTGAAGTCGGACGGAGGACATGTTGGGCCTCCCTGCAATGCCTCTTCAGATGCCGGAACGGAGGGACAGCTATTTTGTAACATCATTTCCTGACAGCCTATATCTGATACCGTAGTAGGATTAAAACATGACATTTTATCGAAGATCATTAAAAAGAGGAAAAATCTAAAAATATATCATGAAAAATGAAAAATAAAAAATAAAAAATAAAAACCATGCAAAAATTCTTAAAAATCATTCAATTGTTTCATCACATACACATAAATTGTTTTTGTTTCATGAAAACCTCCTCCCAAGAAAACATAAACACCTTTCTTCTATCCTGGTTTTAGCCTCTAAGTTTTTAGTCCCTTGCTTTTTAATGTTTTTTATTGGCTTTTGCAATGGCTATTTTATGGCTTTTTAATGTCCTTCTTTTTTCCTGTGAGTTTCTCATTTTTGATGTTCTTACTTTTTATATTTTTTAACTTTTTTATACATATTTTTTTACCTTTTTATCTTTTTTATCCTATGTTGGTATGTAATCCCTTGGGACAGAAAATTTGCCTTGAAACAATCCTTTGAAACGTCAATACGTCACTTCCGGTTTTCGGAGCCTGGGCCGTGGAACGCGGGAGCTTCCCGGCCATCACCGCTGATCCTAGGCAGCCTGAAACGTGAGTTTTCTGCTCTCTTTTTCCACGCCACAGATACACATTGCATCATGGGGTCTTTTTCTTCTAACTTGAGGTACTAAAAGCCAAGTTTGGCTCACTGGAGAACCCCAGAAGAAACCGACCATTTTTCCTCAAGCACAGGTCGTATACTTAGGGGCCACATCTAGTGGATGTACAACAGAATTGAAACCCCATCTTTTATCTATTTCTTTCTCTCATTTAATTTGGCACTTTTCACATAAGTGGTAATACTAACTCCACGCACAGCACGGATGAATTTATGTTCACTGCTTTATGTATTTTAAATCACTGGTTTATTTATGTATTTAACTTAATTTGCTGAAATTATCAACTGTCATCACAAAATAAATGCACATTGGGAACCCATGGTTTCTTACTCATTAAGTATATGCAGCACAGCACTTGCACTTTACTGAGTTGCACCTTATGGGCCCAGGTCATTAATCAACTAACTTGGTCACACCACAAATCACTAGTGCACTTTATTTTAAATTAACGTTTTTCATGACACATTATTTTCTTCTTATTGGCACTTTGTTTTAAGTTGGCACAGATAATAAGCACTTATTCACTTTAAGGTAGCGCCGTTACAACCTCCTTTTATATATATTTCACACTTTAACCCCTTGTGGGTTTGGTTGTTGGCAGCTTACACCTTCACCATTGTCTAAGGTCTTTACTCCATAGCGCTGGTCACCCCTACCTTTCTACTCTTTACATAAAGGGCTACAACACTGTGGAATTCTCTGCCACGAATGGTAGTTACTGCAGGAAGTATGGCTACTTTTAAAAGACTCTTGGACGTACTTCTCAAGGATCAAAACATTCAGGGGTATGAGAAATGATTCACACCTACACAGGTTGAACTGGATGGACTATTGTCTTTATTCAACCTCAACTACTATGTAACTATGAATATGGGTGTAACATGTTATGAAAGGTGAACTTATCCTTTAAATTCAGGCTCCCTATATCTATTTATTCTGATTATATCACCATTCGTTTTCCAAGCCCTAAAAGAGGGGGTGTTTTATCCCCTGAAACACATTGGCTGTATCTGTTGTTCCTAACAAATACAGATTTAGAAGCATTTCAAGTGAGATGAAAGATTGCATTAGGCGCCTCTAACCACATATGCAGAAATTGATTATCTATTGAATGATTGGACTTATATGATCAGAGAGCCAGTGTCCTGATGTCCAGTCTATTCTATACCTCTACTAGAAACTAAGTTCTGGCTTAGAAAATGTGTTTTATCTTTTATTCACTTTATTTACCTTCAAGAAACAAAGAGAAATTGGTTTGAAATACACTTTAACCATCAGCAGAGAAGATGCCACTTGCAGGGTCACCAGTAGGTTGTCTCAGCACTTACAATGGTTTCAGTAAGGAATGTCTAGACCTAGTGGCGTCACTAGGGTTGGTGTCACCCGGTGCGGTAACTCACGGTGTCACCCCAACCCCTTTCAATAATGTTTTTTTTACTAATGTAACTTGTAAATCATAGCTCCCATATAACACTAAATGTAATGGCAATAGCGACATTAATAACTAGGAGAGTTAAAATGACCTTTAAATTACAATATCATATGAAAATAATAAAACATAGCTGTCAGGGCCCCATGCATCTCTATGGGGGAAATCGGATGGGAACGGACTGTCTGTCCGTTCTCATCCGATCCTGTGGACGGATGGAAAATAGGGTTTCCATCCGTCCAGATTTAATGGATCGGATTGGATGTCAGCGGACATAGAGATGCATGGGGTGACTGCTCAGATCCACCAAAAAAACGACAGGCGGATCTGAGCAGTCTGCCTGTGTGAAAGGGTCCTTACATATAAAAGACCAAAGTGCATTTCCTTAGTGCAAATTCATATACAGTACTCTATTCAAAACATATATGCAATATTCATACATAATATTTGTATTATTCAAAAAAAGTGCAATTACATTTACTCATAAAAAAAAGTGCCAATGTGGAAAATAGTGCAATTAAACTTAAGGTGCCCAGACAGATATAAGATGCTTCTTTTTGATTTTTGCTGTTAAATAGTCCGTAACATCAATATGTTTTATTTATCAGATGCAGTGCTTGTCTCCCTCTCAGCAATCAGTTAATTCACCCTTAGGCCCCTTTCACACAGGCGGACCGTTCAGATCCGCCTGTCCGTTTTTTTGGCGGATCTGAACGGTCACCCCATGCATTCCTATGGGGCATCTGATGTCAGTGGAGACATGTCCCCTGACATCCGATCTGATAAGTCAAATCTGAACAGATGGAAACACTATTTTCCATCCGTTCAGCGGATTGGATGAGAACGGACGGACGGTCTGTTCCCATCCGATTCCCCAATAGAGATGCATGGGGACCGGAAAGCTGTGTCTCTGCACACAGTGCAGAGATACAGCTGTCATCTTCCTGCTCAGCAGGAGATCGGTGGATTGGGGCCTTAGTATCAGTGTGAATTTGCTATTCCTCTTCCTCTGTGTGCAAGGGCCACTCCCCAGACAGATTCGAACCTGCAAGGACCCCCTGCGTTTTGAGTACAGTACAGATGTCCTTCTAGTGGGTCTCCCGTTTCATCTTTCATGCACTGGGGAGAGAAATATTAAAAAAAAAAAATCGCATCCAGACAAAGAAACATACCCAAAAGAGTAGCTGGGAATAACGCAGAGACGGTCTGGATGCGATTTTTTATATTTCTCTCCCCAGTGCATGAAAGATGACACAGGGGAGACCCACTAGAAGGACATCTGTACTGTAGGGGGTCCTTGCTGGCCTGAATCTGTCTGGGGAGTGGGCCTTGCACACTGAGGAGGAGGAATAGTTCACACTGACACTGTCTAAGGATGAAACTTACTGCTGCCTGAGAGTGACATGATACAGGAGATGGGTTTAGAGATTGTGGACAGGATAGAGATGGTCAAAGGCTAAGGACACAGCTGACAGCAAATGCTTCTCACCTAGCCATGTGTACAATGTTCTGTGTATGGGGGAGGGGAGGGAGGTCAGTGTGGTTTGCTCAGTCCCTGAGAATGGCTGCTGCTCGCCCCCCACCCTCACAAAAAACAACACAGAAAAGCCCAGCTATTGTCGTTTCCCCAGAGTTGGAGCTGCAGAGAGCCCAAATTCCACAGTAGAAATGTACCTCTGCTTTCATGAACTCCAGCCTCACACGTGCTGCAGAGTTCAGCTGAAGTGATCCGTGCCATATTCATCTTCACCTCTACTAGGCTGCCCACGCCCCCTCTCCGACACCCGCCCAATCAGAGAGAGGCAAACACCACCTGACCTCCTCGCATACTATATCCATTGGAAAGGACGGAGAAGGCAGGGGGAGGATCTGAGAAAGCTCTGAGAAAGTTAACCTGTGTGTTACCTCAGCGCTGTGGGCAATGTATTGCAGAGCATAGGCAGCAGACGAGACGGACATTTAGTACTATGCGGCGATGCGATGCTGGCCAGCATAGATGAGAGGCAGAGTGGTGTCACCCTCCCCCCTGTGGATACCCTGGTGCGGCCCGCCCCCCCCGCACTCGCCTTGTGACGCCTCTGTCTAGACCACAGATCATCTACAGTTAAGAAGCAGCCGTCCTGATAGTGCCATTGCTTCATGCACTGATATATCAGAATCAGGATCCCCTTGGGTATGAGTAGAAAAGGTTCACATTTGTAGAACAAATAATGTCCTCCTGGTATAACATATTATACCCCACACTGAGCATCAGTCGGGTTTTTAATGCAATGCATTTTGTTCTTCACTGCCAAATACAGAAATCAAGATATTACAGAAGTGGGAACACTGCAGAGAAAATATAGGTGTGCTATAAAAGCTTAGCTATCTCCCTATCTGAGAGATCATCTGTAGTTCTTCACTCTTTAAACACTTGAGAGGCTAGCATTAGTGGGGGTTTTTTCGGATTGTGTTATTCTTGCTATATTTCCTAAACTGCTGCATTTTCAAACATAAAAAATGCTCTCTCTTTGACCGAAGAAAAGTAATCAGCAAGAGGAAAAGTTTTAATGACAATTTTGCATGGAAAAAAACTGCACAAACAAATATGCATAAGCACATTTTGTGCAATTATTTATTTATTTATATTTATTTCAGGTACTTATATAGCGCTGTCAATTTACGCAGCGCTTTACATATACATTGTACATTCACATCAGTCCCTGACCTCAAGGAGCTTACAATCTAAGGTCCCTAACTCACATACATACATAGTAGGGCCAATTTTTTTTTTTATACAGGACCCAATTAACCTACCAGCATGTCTTTGGAGTGTTGGAGGAAACCGGAGTACCCGGAGGAAACACACGCAGGCACGGGGAGAACATGCAAGCTCCAGGCAGGTAGTGTCATGGTTGGGATTCGAACCAGCGACCCTCTTGCTGCTCGGTGAAAGTGCTAACCACTACAACACTGTGCCACTTTAGACTAACCTTCAACGTCGCAACTAGAGACTTATTCCCTGATCTCAAGGGTGTAACATGACTGCCCAGATCTCTAGCTGCCTTAACATCTACGTGTGGGCAGCACAGTGGCTAAGTGGTTAGCATTTACACCTAGCAGCACTAGGGTCATCGGTAAGAATCCTAACCACAACACTATCTGCATTGAGTTTGCATCTTCTCCTGGTTTTAAGATTGAAGCTACCTGAGGGCAGGGACTGATATGAATGTACAATATATATGTAAAGTGTTGCATAAATTGATGGTGCTATATACGTACCTGTAATAAATAAAAAAAGACCTCCAGCCTGTGCCTCAACTCTGTCTGCTACTGGACATGAACATTCAGCAAAGCCTAACTCAAAGCAAGAGGTCCCTAATGAAGGCCAAGCACTCAGTGCACTTATGCTTAGTACCTTGGCTCACAGTTACCACTGAGGGTATACAGCAGGGGTAGGCAACCCTTCAGAGGTTGAGATATACCTGGACAACATGGAGAATGTCAAAGATCCCCAGTGGAACTGCTGGAGATGGAGAGGGCTGAACGGAGCCCTTTAGAAAAAAAAAACTATCAAGATCCCAATAAAAAGGTGGCATGAAGAACACATAGTGTGGCACAGTAGTGTCCTCTGCCCCCCTTCACATCACCCCCACGTTAGTGACATTAGTGTCCTGTGCCCCCCCCCACAGTAGTGTCCCCTGCCCCTTTGTCCCCCCAACGCAGTGTCCTCTGCCTCTTAACATCCTCCCTCCTCACTGTAGTGTCCCCTCCCCCCCCCACAGTAGTGTCCAGTACCCCCCCCCCAAAGCAGTGTCCTCTGCCCCCCCCCCCATAGCAGTGTCCTGAGCCCCCTACAAAGTGTCAAAGTGTCCTCTGCCCCCTATAAGCAGTTTTCTCTGCCTCCCCATCCTTCAAACCAGTGTCCTCTCCTGGAAGGCAGCATAGTGCTGGATGGAGGATAGGAGCGGGATCTGTTGGAGTTAACTTTTCAGAATAACAAGCCGGTGTTTGTTTGCTAGGACCACCCAGTGTCCTAGCAGCCGAATACCGGCTGGTTATTATGAAAAGTTAACTGCAGCATCTCTTGCCCTTCATCCAGCACTATGCTGCCTCCCACTCTCTGCTATGCCTTGAAGATGAGAGCAGCGGGGGCTGGGGTAAAGCAGAGCCATGGTCATGATCTACAAAGTACCGTTCAGCTGCCCATGGTCAACAGGTAGATAGCAATCAATGGCTTGCTGACCCCCGGTATGCAAACTCACACTCTTCTTTGATATTTTGTGCAAAAAAAAATACAGTTAGAACATTAGGGCACAAAGCAAAAACTGTATTATACAAAACAGGAGCACAACACATATAAGAAAATATAACAAATAATGTAAGAATGTAAAACCCAACAAATACGAAACCAGCTGAAACATGACCAATTGCTATGGGTTAACCCATATGATGTCTATGTTATTTAATAATAAACTATTCTAAAGATTTTATACAATTTTAATATTAAGTTTAATTTAGACATTTTAATAGTAATAAATAGTAATAATTTAGTCACAGCTCTGTGTTAAGACATTTACAATGTGGCAATGGTCCATAATTGTCGATAGAAATGTTGAGTCCACAAATGGTAAGAAATAGGCAATACTCTTTTGAAGTAAAATTCAAATAAAAGAAATAGCAGAATATGACAGAAAAACGTAAAATATGGTCAACAGACAAACACAACTTATATTGCACTAAATTGCTAGCACTAACAATGTATTAGGGGGCTGCTAACCAAAATATACTGTATGAGGTCTGTATGGTAGTTCAATTAGATGGAGTTAGGAATGTCATTAAGTTACAGTTGTACCTATATATGTTCACAAGCCAAAATCCATCCATCGTACATCAATGCTGTGCACATTAATAAAAGAGAAGAACTGACATATCCTGAAGGTAAAAACAAGCTGTAGGGAACCATCTTACAGATAAGTACAACTAATGTTTTGAGGCATTTCAGAGGGTACTGTTTGTCATGCCTTGTCATGGATAAAGGTATGACAATTAATGACCAAAAACAACCCTCTCAGAGAAACATAATGTACTGACCTCTGGGGACTAGAAAGCCTTCCTTAGATTTTTATGATTTTGTTATCAGCTATACTTAGCAGGTGGGTATTGATAAACACATTTCCATGAAACCATCAATAAAAGCAGTGCATAATGCTGAGTATTGTGCTCATTTGTGCACACTGGCTTCTTTCCTAAAATGTATTCATATCTAGAAGTACTTGGTCTTGGAAGTGTAATGAAGATTGTCCATGGGGGTCACAATGGTTTCCCCAAACATCACAGATGGTTGCAGGACTGTGGGACCTCGCGCTTATGGTGTATACAATCTTTGTGATTAAAGTGCTAAAGTTTTGTGCAAAAAATAATGATTTAAGCTGCTTGCTGCAGTGAAAAGTGCTAGTGCTCTTTTTGAAATGATAGTCAGTGATTGCAGCGCTGCTTTAAAATAATTGTGCAAAATATGCTTAAATTCATATAATCAATAATTGGTAATAAGTTCATAAAAATTCATATAAAGTGCTTTGACAAACTATAAATGTCCATATATCAATCCTCCTGAAATAATAAGGTGCTTGAGTGCTTGATCCGTGCTATATGCGGGGTTACCCCCTTTGGTTACCCTTTGGTTACCCCCTTTTGGTTATCTACTTAAGTCTTACAGCGAAACGCGTCTAGCGATTGGTCGAGCGGACAGCCACGTGATTTCCGGCCGGTGGAACGCACGCTGCGGGAGCAGCTAACCACCGAGCCGTGCTTTGTATTCGTGCATGTCTTTTAACTATGTTTGTGAGTATACCCCTGTTGTTTACCTCAATAAATTCCCTGTTAAAACGATCTTCACCATGATCAGTTTTCTTTTATGAGGATACTCGGGATTTATCACTGCATTTGAGGATCTTTCCAGCAACAATCTTCCCATATACATCGAAGAAGCTGTGTGCAAAGCCTTACCAGCATTTCATGCCTGCTATTAACCACTTGGTGGTAAGTAGATAACCAAAGGGGGTAACCCCGCATACAGCACGGATCAAGCACTCAAGCACCTTATTATTTCGGGAGGATTGATATATGGACATTTATAGTTTGTCGAAGCACTTTATATGAATGTATATGAATTTTTATGAACTTATTACCAATTATTGATTTTATGAATTTAAGCATATTTGCACAATTATTTTAAAGCAGCGCTGCAATCACTGACTATCATCACAGATGGTTGTCTCTCAAGGCATGAACAAGTGCCTACTATAAAGAAAATGTAAGGAAAAATGAAAATCAATCCTCTTTTTTTGGTCTTTTGTTACTTTGGAGATAAAATGACCATTTTGTTTGGTGTCTTTAGTGTTTAACAGATTTTGATTTAAATGAGAATGATGAGGTCAGAAAGTGGCCATCTCTCTTTATATACCACTGTTTAACAAACTCTAACGCCCATCAGAAATTGAAAACCTGAATAAGTATGTTAACAATTACTGTATTTTCTGGCGTATAAGACTACTTTTGAACCTCAAAAAAAATCCCCCAAAAAAGGGGGGTCGTCTTATACACCGAGTATAATATCTCCAAGGTAACCTAAGTATAAGTATTACTGGTAGATGTAATCTCTCAAGACGCTGGCTGTGTGGGAATCCTGTACTGGTATAACATATGTACCGTAGCTCAGGCTACATAAAGTGCACCGCGCTGAGCCAATCAGGGAGAGCGATGTATTCTATTATTGAATGCAAAGCCTGCTCGGATTGGTGGAGTAACATCAGCCCGCCTCTCTGCCAATCCGAGCAGGCTTTGCATTAAATAATAGAATACATCGCTCACTGTGATTGGCTCAGCGCGGTACACTGTATGTAGCCGAAGCTACGGTACATACGGTATAACGGTACAAGATTACCACACAGCCAGCATCATGAGATTACATCTACTGGTAATACTTATACTTAGAGTACCTTGGAGATATTATGAGAGATTACATGTATTACAGTACTTGGGGTACCTAGGAGATCTATGAGAAATCTGATGTTTTTCAATGCTGTTGCCTTGCTTCGGAAGGGGGGTAGTCTTATACGGCAAGTATAGCCCAAAACCTATGTTTTAAATTGAAAATTAGGGGGGTCTTCTTATACGCCCAGTCGTCTTATACGCCGGAAAATACGGTAGATATTTTATTTACTGTAGTAAGCAAAATAATGAGTAAAAGCTTATCACCCACCTTAGCTGTGGCTTATTTATTATAGATTTTTAGCTTTACCTCTTCTTTAAACCAACCAGGTCAAGAGTCACTGAGTAAACATTTATCAATTATGTAGCAAAACTCTATCAATATTTTTATGCATTATGGCCTAAAAGAGGTAAAGGCCAATTTCACCCATAACCAGTAATTCAGTTTTGTAGTTCTTCCAAAATTGAATCATTGGTTGGCATTATATAGTGTATATCCTAAGCGTTCCATTGGGAAGATATCCATACTAATATTCCCAGTTATGTTCTAAAGTTATAGATAGTACTATTCTAATTATGGCACCATGCTTCCACAATGGATTTTCCACAGTGTACAACAAATTAATAGGGAATCCAGCTGCAGGAGAGTGACTTTTTCATAAGCTTTGTGGGAACTGGTGGGTGCAAAAGCGTCTGCTGGAAAAATGTAACCATTTTTTATGGATACAGGTTCCAGACCGCTGTTTCGATTCATTGATGTCTAAAAAAAAAAACAAGCAGCCTAGCAGTAGCAAAATAAAAAAGCAGTTTTTGCTACAATAATGACCTTTAGCCTGGCACTGTTCTCCACAGAAAGTAATCTCATTCACAGAATGATGCTGCTCTTTTGGGTTGGGTCAGCCATTTCTGGGTATAGTCTGTCTACTTTTTTTTGGCATAATGTGGCCTTACCTAATCTGAAAAAAAATTGGAAGGAAACAATTACATTTATTGCTGGGGTACTTTCAGATCACAGAACACCATTTTCCTTATATTATAGGTCTAGGCAAAAATAGTCAGTTAGTTCTATTGGATTGTGTAAGCCAGTATTTATTGCCCCCCAAAGAAAAGAGTAAATTAAAAAGAGCACTGGGAATATCTGCTCATTGAACATCTATGAACACTTTGGCAATATGATTGTAAAAAAATTTCAGCAGTAAAACTGTGAACATACATCCGATCCCCAACTTACATCTTTGCTTACACAGTGCTTGTCAGTGGAATACAGAGAATAGTTCACATTTAGGGATGCATACGATCCAGCTTTGTATATAATGCAGCCATATTTTTCCTGTGTATTCCGTGCAGTAGACAGTTAAAAATGTGAACATAAGGTAGCATTTCTTTTATCATATCCCATAAAAATAGCAATTTGCTAAAGCCCTTGTAGCACAGTATGGAAGTTGGTGTATTTTACTGATAATGTAGAGATGACAGATAGTCTTATACCAGGAGGTTGCAATGGTTCTTTCTGTATGGCATAATAAATCGCTAGAAGCTAAGAAAAAGGACAGTGCCGGCTCCTCTCCACCTCAACTAGCCAAATAACTCAGCTCCAGCTCAATAATTATGCTTTGTGAAAATATGGGATTAATTAGACCAGTACACCAACACACTGTAGTCTCATTAAAGGGTGAACAGCATTTTCATAGATACTGCCACTTGAACATGGCTTCTGCTAATGTGAAAAGACAAAGTCATCTTTTTCACACTCTTGGCTTATTATCTTACTTAACCCCTGTGTGGCAATTGAAACTGCATTTTTGCATGGTACAAATATGTGTCTTTTCACAGCATAAGGCGATGGCTTGATGTTACATATGACACCTGGCACCTAAAGGGTTTACATGACTCTTCGTTCAAGTTAGCTAACCATTAAAGAAGAGAAGGAAATTAACAATAAATATGTATCAAAGCATCAAAGAAATACAGCTCAACCAAGGCTTTGTATGTATACCATCTCTGTATGATTTAAAGGCACCGACTTATTGCGGAAAGGGATCTTTTAAGCAGATTAATGGAGTGTGAAAAAAGCCACCAGGCAGTGAAGTTTATTTAACACATACACATGTATAAAAAGAAAGAGTCTATTGAAACCCCCAAAATACATTTCCTTTAAAAAGGAACTTCTAGGTGTGATTTACAGTAAAAAGCATTGGGTACAAAAGGAAAAATTCATAGTGAATTTAAAAAAATATATTTAAAATAAACATCATTTATTTTTTTTCATTGGCTCTATTTCAGGATTTTTTTTTTTCTTATGGCATTTATGGGTAATAATTTATGTTCATACTCTCCAGTTCTACTACAGATATTGCTCAGCGATTGGTCTGTGCTCATGTATCAAAGTGTCACTTGGTCACTACCAGGTCTGCATTCCCTGCTTTGTTCATCTATCTAAATATGAGCCAGAAGACCCAGCCAGTCCCTCAGTGGCTTCTTATGTTTCCTTATCACCTCCCCATAGGTTTGCTGCACAATTTATGTTTTGCTTCTCCACTACATTTGGTTCTGGTTGTTAATATAGACTCTAAGGACTTGTTAAGGAAGCTTCAGAACACTTTACACAATCATGTGGGTCAGCATGCTGTAATAGGGTCCTGATACCTATACTAATCATTTCCCTGAAAAATATAGCAGCCAGGTATATATGTTTTTACCCAGACATATTTCATTCTATATTTCTTATTCTTTTTTTTTTTCTATTATTCCAGAAAGCTGTTTCTGTAGCAAAACTTTGGCTTTGTGAAACAAACAATTCTCCTAAGAAGCTTTCGCACCTTAAACCTCTATGGAGCTATTAAAGAAGATCCATTGGAACAAATACATCGGGGGTATCAGCAGATGGAAAAAGCACACAGAGTAAGCTGTGATACTTTGACCATACAAAAAGGTAACCACATGGCACAAGCCTTTCAAATGGTTTAAACAAAACAATTTCCTCTGACAGCAAATGTAGCTAATGTTACTTCTTCTCGTTCAAAGAGAGGGAAAAAAAATTATCACCCTTAAAAAAAGCAATGGGAGAAAGATCTAGAATGAAAGGTTACATAAAACACGCCAGTACACTAAGGTGCAAGGGGTCAGCTTCATTTAACACAGGGACAATGATTAAAGCGGAAAGTCTGAGTCGGGATGAAGATATGTGCTGCAAGACGGCAAGGTTATACCTATGCAAATAGAAAAGATCCCAGACACTTTTAATTATCATTATTTTTGTGACATCTTTTCACCCCTTTGGCCGCAGATGTATTGCAAAAAAGCAGATCGTATAACAGTAAATTCTTTTCTCAGCTACAGTAGTAAAATTGCAGGACAGTTTATGGTGCAATAAAGGCGTTCGCTGCTTGTCAGCAGAATAAAATATAGGTGAAATGGATATTAAGGGCCTTTACTCCTGCAGGGGTCAGTCCTTTTGGCAACCCTGGAGAGAAGAACCACAGGGATGTAATCTGTCAATTAATCAAACACATCCCAAGTCACAGCATCTGAACTTGTACAAGCAAATGATGATATACCAAATATTTCACCTTCTGCTCTTGCCAGGAGGAGGACAGTAGTAAAAAAAAAAAATACTTTTTCCACTGCTGTTCGTTATAACACACACACATATATATGAATATATATATATATATATATATATATATATATATATATATATGTTACGTGGTATAATTACTGTATATACACACACATAACACCTTCATAGCATGAGAACATGTATATATATCTTAGACTGTAAGCTCTAACGAGCAAGTTGTGAAGCACTGTGTAAACTGTCAGCGCTATATAAATCCTATATAATAATAATATATATATATATACATATATACTATATATGTATATATGTATATACAGTATATATATATATATTTTTTTTTTCCCTGATTCAATGTCGTCTGCCAACAAACAACTACCATAATAACACGTATTAATAAAAATAGGGGTGCTGCTTCAAGGCACCCAGGATTTTGCGGTCCCACTAAAATCAAACGAAGCATCTACACTGGGATATACCATATATAGTGATGAATACAGCAAGGTCGATATGATAAAATACTTGATTACTGTTTAAACTGATATTATTTTACATTGTTTTTAAAAATGTTTTTTGCTGATACAGTACTGTTATTCCAGATACCGAGTTCCTTCTGGAAGGTGTCTTTGTTACTCACAATTTGTAGTATCGTCTTTCTCACAGTGCTTTTGCTCTTCTGATTTTCATTACAAATTGGTTCCAAACTCTAATATGTTATATGTCACCTTAAACTGCCAATAAAGAGGAGAACCAAATCTGAGAGCCAACACTATCCTGGACCTAAAAACTCAAGGCTAGACTGTAGAAAAATATGGCGAGCCCTTATGAGGTTTACTTATTAAAAGAAAATCTATGACTGAGGCTGCCATTGTTGACTTTCTTGTGAAAATGCTACTTGTCTAGATGTCTTTAATGTCAATTCTTTCTAGGTCACTGGCCATTTACAAGTAAAGGAAATCAGAATGAAGTTAAAACTTTTAATTTGCATGCTTCTTCCAAGTCAGACTTTCAGAAATTATGAAACCTAATAGATGAGCATAACAGCCGGGGGGAAACAAATTAACCTAATAATAGCTTTTCCAAAATGTTCTCAGATTTACAACACATTTCTGGTAAACATGCAACCATTACCAGGTTTTGGGATCTAGCCTAACAGGCTTCTAAAGTAAGAGTGTGAAGGGCAGGTACCTTGTGGTGTCTGCAAATATCTGATTTAGTCTTCAGCTTGTGATTTAACTGCTTCCTGTCTGGCCTGTTGTAATATGACAGCCAGACGGGAGCTCTCCCGTTCTGGGAGGACATCATATGACATCCTCCCAGGATCCCCCCCACTGGTCGTGTTGCATCGTGATCTGTCACCCACTGTGTCCAAGGGACACAGCAATTGACAGATCAGTGTAGGGGCTGCTGCCAGTGCCATGTGATCGATGTGACCAATTACAGCAGATCACATGACAATTGCAAACAATGATTGGCTTCCATTCATTGTGTACTATTGTGTTGATCTCTGTGATTGGTCACACTGATCACATGGTACAGACAGGTCCAATCACAGCCCATCTGTACCATGTGATTAGCTGTGGCCAATCACAGCTAATAACAATAGTACACACTGAATACATGGATTTATTTAGAAAAAATGGTTGCTTAGAACAATAATTATCATAATGTATGTAAAAAAAAAAACCCTGATCACCTCCCCAGAGTAGTACAGTTTTACTGTGGTTGCTCTGGTCACAGTTTGTAAAAAAACAAAACAAAACAACTAAAAAAACGTTTTATTTTTCAGTCACTAGTCAGTTTTCCCAATTACCACTACACCAGTTATAATATGATACTGTACTGCACTGGTGATAGTGTGTAAAATAAGTTGTTGATTTTTTTTTTTTTTTTTGTAATTTTCCAAAAAATTATGTAAATTTGGAAATTTTTTAAAAAATTATGAAAAATTACAGCTTCAAAAAACTTTCCATGCCTCTTACTAAATACGTTGGACTGTCTACTTTCATTCGTGCAGTATTTGTACTATCCTGGAATTTTTGAGCCTCAAGAAATGAGATAGGCCATTAGTACATCAGGACTTATCGATTTTCAGACATATACAGTATACACCATAGATTATGGACTTTATAACTTTCCTAGTGACTAACTAAAATACACTGATTTGGGTTATTTTCATCAGAGAAATATAGCACTATACATTTGGCCTAAATTTATGAAGAAAGATTATTAATATAATATAATATCATGTTTTAACAGAAAAAAAGAAAAAATTTTTTTTTCCCCAAAACTTTCAGTCTTTATTTCCTTTATTTAGCAAAAAATTAAAAAAAAAACAGTGGTAATTAAATACCACCAAATGAAAGCTGTATTTGTGTGAAAAAAATGATAAAAATTTCAATTTGGTAAAGTATTGCATGACTGCACAATTGTCATTCAAAGTGTGACAGCGCTGAAAGCTGAAACTTGGCCTGGGCTGGAAGGGCGTAAATGCGTGGGTTTCTCCGGGTACTCTGGTTTCCTCCCGCTGGTAGGTTAACTGGACATGCTGATAGGTTAGCTGTATCCTGTCTAAAATTGGCTCAAGTGTAAGACTGTGATTTAGGGACCTTAGGACAGGGACTGATGTGAATGTACAACATATATATATTATATTATATTTATAAAAATTATATGTAAAGCACTGCGTAAATTGAAGGTGCTTTATAAGTACCTGTAATAAATAAATAAAAATAAATAAAGTGTCCGGTATTGAAGTGGGTAAACCTCCTTGGATCCCAGACCTAGACTCTACATTACCTTAACTTCTGCCCAAGCTTCTTCATGCACCCAACTTTAGTGCATAGGGTAGGAGTGTAATCTCAACATGGGATAGATTCAAGCCAAGGTCTACATCCAGCCAAGGTCTATGATTTAATGGGCTCCACAAAAACACAGAGCCCTATCTGAAGAATGCACTTCAGCATTGCTGTTGTGTTAGGAATGTTTTTTTTTTTTTCCAAAATATTTTTATTTGGTATTAACAAGAGTTACAATCGTGAAAAGACAAACAAATGTGAACATTCGAGAGCAATAAAGTACAATCGTCTTTAACGAGTTTTCTATTACATAACTCAACTTTTGAGAAAAAATACAACTTGAGT
The DNA here is from genome assembly GCF_965119305.1 of Pelophylax lessonae. Taxonomy (NCBI): domain Eukaryota; kingdom Metazoa; phylum Chordata; class Amphibia; order Anura; family Ranidae; genus Pelophylax; species Pelophylax lessonae. Next base: position 364,871,590 of record NC_138772.1, read on the forward strand.
CAAAGGACTAGTCGGGGTTAACATAGCTAGAGTGTAGCAACAGGAAAAATCAAGTAAATGCAATCACAAAATAACTCTGGTTCTGGTCATTAATGATCTAGACACATAGAGAGACTAATGTTGGGTGAAGAATAAATCAATGTTCTCTGATATTTCCGATGAGTGTAGAAGTGGTTACTAACAAGGAGAACCAGCGAGGGAAGTCTAGGTGTCATTGGGTTCATACTAGGGAATCTTAGAGAGAAGCTTTATTGCCATGGGCAAATGTAGGGCTGAAGAGGGATAACGCACCGCCGTGGGGCAATCCGGTCCTCCCCCCCAACCCGCTTATAGTAAGTCTGTCTTGCATATAGTAATGTTATGTAAAGGATTGAATGTGGGTGAAGGGGAAAAGGGGGGGGGGGTAGGAGAGGGAAAGGAGGGGAAAAGGGGGGAGGGGGGAAGGGTGGTCCTCTCCTTCCGGTCTCTGTCCCAGACATGCCTCATATCAGAGGTGGAATGGGTTCAGGTTAATTGAAATCTTAGGAGAGTGATAAGGTAGAATTCGAAAATAGAAAAATGAGTAAGCTATATCGGAAGCAAGGAGCCTCTCACATTCTTCCCTTGTTTAGGGGTGGGAGGGGTTCGCTTCACGATAATATTGCTATAAATGGAGAGAAATTTGCTCATAGGGTAAGATCATGAAGGGATATAAAGTGAAACATCGTTCATTGGTCAGTATGCTATGCTATATGTGTTTGAGGTTTGGAAATGGGTCCATGGACTCCAGATATGTGCATGTTTGACAGTTGTGTCTCGTGCTATGGAGATCATTTCTTCCATTTTAGCTATTTTGTCCACTCTGCGAATCCATTCATGAATGGAGGGGGGTTAGGTGATCTCCAATGAATAGGAATGCAAGCTTTTGCTGCGTTAAGTAAGTGTGGTATTAGGGTTTTGCGATATCTATGATTAGGGATGTCTGAGTGGTGTAAGAGGAATTGCACCGGGGAGAAATTTAGCATAGAATCCGTGATAGATGCAATCATAGTATGTATTTGGTTCCAGAATGGCTGTAAGCGGTTACAAGACCAGAAATGGTGGAGCATCGTTCCTGTTTCAGAGTTACATCTCCAGCATTTGTTTGAGACGGATGGGTTTATTTTGTGAAGAAGGGAGGGCGTTTTGTACCATTGAGTTAAAATTTTATAGTTGGTCTCCTGAGCTGAAACGTTCAGGGAACATTTGTGTGCTATGATACAGATTCGCTCCCACTGGGTTTCTGAGAGATGTAAATCCAAATCTGAAGTCCAGGATTTGGATGCTTTGGTATCGAGTATCTTGGCTTTGTCAGATAGCATATTGTAAGTGACTGAGTTAGGAATGTTTTATGTTCCAAACCCCATTTCAGTGAATTCACTTTGGCCCTTCAACAATCTCTCTCTCTCTATGTTGGTATTCTCTTCACAGCTCTTCTGAACCAACATTGATTTTCTAATTTTAAAGTCTGGGGGATTTTTGGAGGTCAGCAGTTCTTGTTCTTGTTATGTCCTGCAGTGTATGCTAGCATGCTAATTGATTTATCATTGGCCTTCAAAGCTACTTATTTACCCTGGGACATGTCTAAATGTGAAAATAATGTATAAACCAACACAATTGCTCTACTAACCTAATAAACTCTAGAAGTGAGCAACCTACCAAATGAAAGGCCTTGTCAGACTTCAGCACAGGACACAACATTTTTTCAGCTGCTGACGTTTTTTCATTCTCAGCATTAGTCTGTGACTGACAACTAGTGCAAAATCAACCTGATCACATATAATAAGATTTTATATGATAAAAAGCATACATCTAAAATAGCAATGCTGCAGACCCCTTTCTAGTGTGACATTTGATTTTCCTTATTTTCCGGGGTAATTTGAGGGGTAGGAGAACTATCCAGCTATTCCTCAGCTTTGCAGCCTTTCTGATCTCCTCATATGAAGTTATGTATTGTTCTGCTGCAGATGTGTTTATTTTGTTTTCAATTTACCAAAGCCGGTGACATTTTCCCAAAGGTGTCTTGGTACACTTTACAGTGCACACAGGAGGAAGTTCAGCATAATTAGCTTTTTTTCATTCAGCTGCCTTGTATTGGGAAGCAGCTATCTTGTAAGTCTGCTGTACATTTTTATATCTGCAAGTGATATTACAGACTTGGAACATCAGTTTTAGGGTGACAGAATCCTGATGTTCATCTGCTATGTTTGTGACTTGCAGAGAATTTCAGCATAATATTCTGTTTCGCAATCAGTAAGAATAACCCAATATACCAACTTATAAAATAAATTGCTTTAATCAACTCCTTTCTCTCTAATACATTGTTTTGGTTTTTATGCCACAGAAGAGGGTTGACGCATTTCAGGTTGTAATCTTCCATTCATGTTTGACAAAAAAAGGCAGTTAAATTAAAAAATACACATATATAACACAAAAGAAAAACATATTTTGTTGCAGTTACACTAACAAACTATTTACTCAGATGTAAAGCAATGTTTATTGCATTCAATTATATTTTTTACAGTTTCCTTTTATGTGCCCATCTGGTGATGCTGGAAGCTAAATGGAAACAAAGAAGTTACCTTCGGAGGCAGAATGTTCAAATCAAAGCATATTGGTCAATTTTTGATAATTACAAGTCTCATATAATGAAGTGATGATGCTTATAAATTCATAAATCTGATTTTCCATCTGCAGGTCAATGCTTAATCCTGTTGAGTCAAGTTAAAATGATCCAAAATTATTGAAGATCATTTTTACATTTAGCATACAAATATAGCACATTGAACAAACATAGGGGTTTATTTACTAAAGGCAAATCCACTTTGCACTACATGTGCACTGCAAGTGAACTTGGAAGTGCAGTCGCTGTAGATCCGAGGGGGACATGCAAGTAAAATAATAAAGAGCATTTTAGCTTGCACATGATTGGATGATAGAAATCAGCAGAGCTTCCCCTCATTTTAGAGCTTTCCCTTAGATCCACAGTACTGCACTTCCAGGTGAACTTCCAAGTACACTGCCAAGTACTTTTGCAGTGCACTTGTAGTGCACAGTGGGTTTGCCTTTAGTAAATAAACCCCATAGTGTTGATTTTTACAGTATATAAGTAAAATTATTTTACAGGCATATTCTAGCCGTTCACTACATTAACCACTTGCCGATTGCTCACAGTAATCCTATTGCGGCAGTGCGGCTCCCCTGGGTCCAGCGATGTAGACCTACGTCGCTGGACTCCTAGTGATTCTGGCAGCGCGCGCCCGCTGTGTTTAGACACAGGGGGAGTCGGCCGGGGGAGGAGAGGCGGGGATTGCCGCCTCCCTTCCCCGATCGTCGGTGAAACTGTGAGAAGACCTGTCTGCTTATGTAAACAAAGCAGATGGATCTTCTCAGTGACAGACATGAGGAGATCACAGGATTCAGCATAGCTGAACCTGCAATCTCTGTCTCTGTCACAGAACCCCCCCCCCCACACGTCAGTAAGCATGAGGCATAAATTTAACTCATTGATCACCCATAGGGTTAATCCCTTCCCTGCCAGTGTCATTACTACAGTAACAGTGCATATATTTAGCACTGATTACTGTGGTAATGTCACTGGTCCCCCCAAAAGTGTCAGAGAATGTCAGTTAGGGGTCCGATCTGTCCTCCGCAATGTCACAGTCCCACAAAAAATGCAGATCTCCGCCATTACTAGTAAAAAAAAAAAAAAAAAAAATTAAAATGACATAAATCTTTCCCGTAGTTAGTAAACGCAATAACTTTTGTGCAAACCAATCAGAATACGCTTATTGCGATTTTTTTCAACAAAAATATGTAGCAGAAAACAAATTAGCCTAAAATGTTAAAAAATGTTGATTTTTAAAAAAAAAATTTCGGGAATGTTATATAGCAGAATGTGAAATATATGTATATATTTTTTTCAAAATTGTCGCTCTTATTTTGTTTATAGCACAAGAATTAAAAATCGCACAGGTGATCAAATACCACCAAGGAAAGCTCTATTTGTAGGAAAAAAAGGACGTAAATTTTGTTTGGGTGCAGCGTTGCACGACCGCGCAATTGTCCGTTAAAATAACGCAGTGCCGAATCGCAAAATAGGGCCTGGTCAGGAAGGGGGTAAAATCTTACGGGGCTGAAGTGGTTAAATTCAGCTCTCTTATATAACAGTACAAAGTATTCTTGACGCTGATTATGTTACAGATGAAATATAAACTTACTAAAATTGTGCATTTGAAGCAGGCATCAGTAATGTCTAGTATAGAGTATGCCTCAACCCCTTCCTCATAAAGAGTGCAAACATAATTACTTGAAGGGTAAATAGATTCAAAGCTGACACTATAAAGTAAGGTTAGATACAGATAGATTAAATCAACCCCTGGTTCCATGCACTGTTTTTGAAGCTGTCTTGGTGAGATTTTAGCACTAAAAGTCTGATACTGGGCACCAGAAAAAAATACCCTTGCAGTGGGGCCTCCCCACCAAGCAAGGGTTAAATGTTCCTTAGGTATACGGGTTTTGGAATAAACTGTAATACTTACCTTATTTATTGATCCAGCATCCTTCCTCTAATGCTGTGTGACCAACCCCACGCAGCCTCTTCTCTAAGGTGCTCTGGCCAGTGGTCAACAATTACATAATCATGCACAGTACAGGGCAAATAGTCCTGCACTGTTAGTAAAAAAAGTGAGTGGGTTTGTCCAAACCTATTATTGGGCTAACTATTAACCACTTGAATACGGGGCACTTTCACCTCCTTCCTGCCTAAGCCAATTTTCAGCATTCACCAATGTCGTACTTTCATTGACAATTGCGTGGTCATGCAATGCTGTACCCAAATTAAATTTTTATCAAATTAAATTTATTACATTTTTTTCAAGACAGATAGAGCTTTCTTTTGATGTTATTTAATCAACACTGTTTTTTTTTTTTTTGCTAAAAAACAAAGATAAAAAAAAGGTTTTCTGTTAGAACATTTTGTAAATAAGTAATTTTGATGTGGGCTCATGAGGCAGCACTGATAGACGGCACTGATGCGACGGCACTAAAGGACACTAATGAGGAGGCACTGATATGCAGCACAGCTGATCACATAGGTAAAGAGCCTCGTCATTGGCTCTTTACCGAGATCGGGGATGCACCGTGTCCAGGGACACAGCGCACTGCCGATTGCCGCACTGTGCACCTGAGACTGGGACAACGTCATATAACATTGTCCCAGAACAAGAGACCCACCCTGCCTCCATCATTATACAATACGGCGAGAGGTGGTTAAGAGTTATAAAAAGACAGTGGAGAGGAGACCAGTGTAATATAACATTCAATTGTTTTGTAATACAGCAGTTTAAAGTGGTTCTAAACCCTTAGGTTAGGTTCACACATGTTCACATGAATTCGCACCTAAACCTGACCCAAAATCACACAAAACCCTTTTCAGAAACGGACCGCAACAGTCCCGGACATGTGTGAACCAGCTCTATTGAAAGCCAGTTCGATTCACATGTTATGCAAACCGGATGCACTTAAAAACGCATCCAATTCGCATCTATGTACACCGACCTTAAGGTTTTTTACCTTACTATATTAATATCACATTATTGTTACAAATCTTCTGGGATGCAGGATCCCCCCCAGCCTCCCTTATACTTAACTGAGCCCAATCTAGATCCAGCACTGAGCACAAGAGCAGTGGCTCTCTCTGCTCTCTCCTTTCTCACTGGGCACTGGGCAGATCGTTAGCACCTGGAGCTTTCGCTGCTGTGAGTCGAACTCTGTGACAAGGGGTGGGGCCGAAACGCACCATCTATGTCTATAGGCATGGACAGGGCAACGCGGGAATGAGCCTGCACAAGTGCAATCACAGAAAGGGGCTTTCTATGGGGACACTTGCTGAAGAAGATGAGCCAGGAGCGCCAGCGGGGGATCCCAGAAGAAGAGGATCAGGGCTGCTCTGTGCAAAACTATTGCACAGAGCAGGTAAGTATAACATGTATATTATTAGATTTTTTTTTTTTAAACTGATGCTTTAATATCACTTTAATTATTGCTGTTATTTTATTATTATCGCTATTATCATGTGGCAGATGGAAGGCAATTTAAAATCTGAATTGGCAGGAAATATTTTGATATGATGCCCAGAAAATAGAAAGGGGATATTGTAGTCAATGGGCATAACTTAGAAATTATAGTAATGCCCCATACACACGTGCAGATTATCTGCAGACTTTTGTCTGCAGACTTACCTTTTCTATGTAGTGCAAGGGCCTGCCGGATTGCATACAAATTGAAAGTGTTTAGGTTTGACCTCATATTATATGGTTTTGGTAAGTCTGCAGACAAAAGTCTGCAGATAATCTGCACGTGTGTATGGGGCATAACAGTGAATATAGTAAAATTGGCCTTATTAAAACTAAGTTCACCTTTTGTAGCGTGTTACAAGTTACATCCGTATTTAGGGTGTAATATGCTCCAGCACCAGTCCCTCCACCCTCTGATCCCCCCGTCCATGTGACAGCGGGCAGGGGTTTCTCTCCATGCACCTGCTGCTGCACTTGAAGACCTTACTGTTGTGTGGTGTTCCACCCTCACAGCTGCATCACTCATTCACAGGAATCTGTAAATGAGAAAAATACAAGTCCTGTCTGCCACAGCGGCAGATGGCTTGTAGTTCTCAATGGACAGCAGGGGGCAATGAGTACTCTCGTAGTTCACTGACATGTCCTCCAGCTTTCTAATAGAAAGCTTATACAGAGGTATAGGAAAGAAAGCTTGCCTGACATTGCACCCACCACCCACTGTTCACACCACTGTTCACAGGTGCAATGCTCTGCAGGCTCCTGTGCAAGAAGTATTAAATGCACATTTTGTTGCTCACACTTTGTCATGAGGCATTTACAGTGAAAGTCAACTGTTAGTCAGCAGAAAATTTCCCAACACATGCAGTCTCTTTATGAACTTTTCATATTGTTTTGCATTGTGGAAAATGTCCATTTCTCTAAGGTTTCTTTCAGCCTCGGACCGCTAAGTCCATGCACATACATAAAACATGCACAACGCATACAACAGGATATACACTATGTAAATCTGAGATCCTCCAATATCATTGTTATGGGCATTTGGTAAACTCCTTAAATTTCATGGGGCTGAATTATTAAAATGAAGAAAGGAAAATAAGTATAAATCTGAAGTGATTCCTGATTTTCTTTTTTTTTTTCTTTTTTAAGGGAAGCAAACCCTGATAGTCCTCTGTTTGCAACAACAAACCCAAACATTATATTCATTTTCTTCTCTAAAGCTATAATAGTCATATATGTGTTTTGTGTTTGGCTGTCTTAAGTGCCTGTTAGATGTCTTCATTGCCTCAAAACAAAGGTCAAGAGTGACATTCGATACGATTCAACTTCAGAAAGAATTTTGGGCAGTAGGTATCCACAAGCCAATTTTCCACTGCCCCTTTCACCAAATGAAGTGAACTGGTTTTGGATCCTTTTGAGTACATATAGTTTAAAATTGCATGTGTTTAGTCTATTTCTTTCTGACCTCTGGTCTGATAGTAAGTAATCCAGTAGTGACCTTTTTTTTCAAATAAATGGCAGAATGAGAGTTTTGTGGTGATAATGATATCAGTTTGCAGTGAGAAAGTATGGTACCAGCAATGCTTTCTGCTTGGTGACTGATATTTTTATAAGTTTAGAAATCTGATGTCATACTTCCCTTGGTATCATTAATTAAAATAAGGGATACCTATATGTTAACTCACTCTCTGAGCTGACATGTGAGTCGAGATAAGGAGTCTGCACAGAGGGAAATATTTGATTAATATTATATATATTGTTTTTTTTTAGTATTTTATTTTAAAGAGGAAGTAAACTCTCCCCTCCTATGCTGCTTTTCAATTAGACCATTATATTAAATTCTTCTAACACATTATACTATATCATTTAGCCTAAATCGCATGTTCCTTACTGTGTTTAAGAAGTTTATAAATTCGTTTCTCCCAGGATAGGTCAGCGCCATATTTAGTCTTGTTTTTCCGTGTCTGTAGTATACAATACTTCCACCCTTTGCTGTAATCTCGCGCACGCGCGATCATTTACCACCCAAGCCTCCTTCTAGTTCCTGAGGTTGGGAATGTAATCTCGCGGTATTGGAGCCCAGTGGTCACGGCACACTGCTTAATGGACTATAAGCACAAAGAGCGTGCCGTGAATCGCGGGAGATATGCGCATGCGCCGGTGACGTCATTACAGTTAATTGGACGGATTACAAGCAAACTGAGCAAGTAAGGTGAGATCTAAGTACACCGATCAATAGTGCTTTTTATTGAGATTTGTATGTGCTAAAGTGATGATAGAGAGTTTACTTCCTCTTTAAAGGAACTATTTTGAAAAGGAGATTGGTAGATATTTAATCTTGGAACCTGTAATAAAAAAGGAAAGGACTTGTCAATTGCTTCTTTAAATGACTTACCTGATTCAAGAGTACCTCACATGTAGCAAGAGCAGTTTGCCTTCTTCTATTTATATATTAGGTTATTGCCTAACTTTCTTCTTCCTAATATAACCCTACCTATTTCCTAACATACGGTTATTGAAGTTTCCATATTATATTTTGACATAACAATGCAGCAACTATTATTCACCACTGGTCTAATTTTGCTAAAAAAAAACTATGTGTTCTATACATTTTAAATAAAGTTTTAAAACTTGCAAAGCTTTGAATACTGCCCTGATTAAATAGGTGGTCACTTATCGGTTGGTTATAATATTAAGGCTAAGGCTACCCGTAGAGCTTAACAGGACAATAGATTTTCTGAGCACCGAGAGCTCTATAAACATGTAAACAATTGAAGTCGGGCTGTAAGTGTTACATTGCTGATCGCAGAAAAAAAAATGTGTGCTTGGTCTGTCAAATCCGTGAGATCCTGGGAGCTAGACAATGTCAGGCTGCACTGTGTTAATAAACCAGAAAAATTCACTGCATCCTGTAGACATTGCACTCACTCAACGGTTTTTTACTGATTGCACAGTAGAGTCAATAAATAATAGCAGTTAAGGTTGAACACATATGAAAAAACAGTGTGGTGTTCTACATATGCCAGGGCAGCATTTTTTGTCTCATTGCAACTCTGAATTAGAGTACTAACTGAGAATGTATCGAGAGAAACAAATTGCTTGCTTTGGGAAAATAAGCCACCTGATTGTCCATTTAGCAAGGCTGTTATGTGTTACATGTGTGCACATTCATTGAATGGTGGCTGGAATAATGCATAGGGGAGCTCAGAATTGATTGCTCAAATCAGCAACTGTTGACAAGCTGGGATGGAATGAGTAACTTGTTGGGATATCTGTGATACGATCCCCAGATGTTGAGCTCCTAAGAAAGAGACACATTAACAAATGCTTTAAAAGACCCGTTCTGCCTTCTATTAATCATGACTAGCGGTAAGTCTCCTTGTTATCAGCCGGAAGCAAATTCTTGCAGTCCCTTACAGGTGTATTCACTTTACTATGTGCTGAAAAATAAATTAAATAGAAGGAACAAAACTACCAGCCTTCCTATGGTCATGGTTAGTTTTATTACACTTTGACATGATGTGTCTCGAGAGGCTACTCAAACCATGCTGATTCCTTGAAGGCCCTTTAAAATCACGGTTTCTATTAGATACAACAGAGACAAATATAGAACACTGGGATAGAAGTTATTTTGTTTTCTTTTGTAATTTCAATCTTAGTGCATTGGTCATATTATTATTTACGGTTGTTATATTATTTCTTTTTGCCTGGAATAAAATATTACAATTGAATCATACTACTTAAAACTTGATACAAATAATATAATCTAAGTTACCTAAAATGATACTAAAGGCAAAAGAAAAACTTAGTTTTTTACCTGTTGATCCTGTTGTTATACGGGGAGTTTTCAATGGTCAGCTTTTTGGTTAAAAAAGGGGTGTATGTGGGCGCTTCCATGGAATAAGGACCTGGATCTGGATGGATTGTGCGGGGATACCTACACCCAGGCAGCACTTGGGAGAAGAAGCAGCTCTGTAGAAAGGTTCAAAGAAACAAGGCACCTCTAAGTGCAGTATCTCACATTTATTGAGGGATAAAAGGTTAAAAACACTTACAGGATGTAAGCCGTTAATAGTGAAGTGAGGAGCTGGAGTGAGTCTGTGGTGGCGTCCAGGGACAGAGGAGCCGATGTTCAGGTGAACGGATGTCCAAGACGCTGCTTCCTGTGTGGGCGTACGCTGAGAGGGGCGCGAACCTGTGTTGCACGGAGTTGATGGCCTGATGGACAAACAGTGATTTCAAACAACACAGGTTCACGCCCCGCTCAGTGTACGCCCACACAGGAAGCAGCGTCTTGGACATCCCTTCACCCGAGCATCAGTTCCTCTGTCCCTGGACGCCACCATGGACTCACTCCAGCTCCTCACTTCCCTTTTAATGGCTTACATCCTATAGGTGTTTTTAACCTTTTATCCCTCAATAAATGTGAGATACTGCACTTAGAGATGCCTTGTTTCTTTGAAGCTTTTTGGTTAAAACCTTTACCCAAAAGGAAAAAAAAACAGTTTCTGTCTGTGCTTAAAACCTGTTAGCTGGAGTTCAGCTTTTATTTGTTAGTAACTTATGTAAGTCTATCTAATTCTATTAGTTCATCTAACACTACCCTCTTCAGTCAGTGCTGCTGTCCAAGTGTGTCTCCGTTCCTCCTCCATAGATTTAGGAGCCATCCTAAGATAGGTGTTACTGGCTGGATCACCAGGTAAAAAAAGAAGGTACTAAAAACAGAAAACAAATGCAGTCACAACATTGCAGTCCCGACTTGGATTGGTAAGCTGCTATACTGTATATAACATTTTTGTCTTTGGGTTAATAAATACTTTGTTATCCACAGACTCACAATACAAGACATAGTTCAATATTAGGAAGATATATATATATTTTTTCCCTAGTTCTTGTGATTTTGGAATGTTTACTGGAAAAATCATCAGACACTTAGAGCAAATGAAAGACCAACCAAACAGGTGATGGGTTGGGCTAGACCTGCTGCAGGGTGGTAGGAGTAAGTCCACCTTGAGTCAAATAAACATATTTAAAGCATGTTGAGTCTGTACAAACATCAGTTAACAAAAAATCAGGATGAGGAAGTTTAGTGTGTTCACAACTGAAAATGCTACTTGACTTTGAGCAGAACAGAAAGATTTGAATAGGGTGAAAACTACTGTAGCAGAAAATACCAATGAACATACCTAGGAATTTTAAGCAATTAATCCATTGTTCCAACATGTCATCCAATTGTGTTAGGACCCAGGTCTGAACCTGCAACCTCTGCTGTGTCTGGCGGTGTCTCTTTTCGCTGAGCCATCTCGGATGCTGGACAGCAGCCAGGACAATTTCTTGAACAATCCGGCCTTGAATTTTGTTGCTCTTGAAGCCTTTGCTCTTCCAACGAACTTCCTATTTTAAGCATGCCTTTGCACTTCCTGTTTGCCAAATTATTGTGCTCTCTCCAGCCAGTATCTCGCTCTTTTTACACCTGCTTTGCCACTCGTTACTGACCTTTGTCTTGTTACTCAACTATGCTTCTGCTTGATCCGACCTGCAATCACTTGTTATCAACCGTTGGCTTGTTAATGACTACACTTCTGCTTAATCCCTTCTTGCTATATCTGCTACTGGACCTCAGCTTGCTTACCTCCTGGTGGGGCGATCCTGATGACCACGCCCTGGCACTAACACGCAGCAAAACCCATCCTCACCATCAGGTGAACACCGGTTAGTGCTTAGATTCTACCTTTAGATTAGCCTGTGTCATGCACCAGGATGTCGGTGTGCCAGGAAACCAGACCACACGGGAATGCAGGTAAAATTAAGCAGTTTATTGGAGGAAACAACAATAATAATAATCACACAGCAACAGTGAGGAAATGAGAGTAGGGACAAGCTGGGGTCAAGTCCAGGATCAGGTAGTAATCCAAGCCGGGGTTGGACCCAGAAGCGGGTAGTCTGCCGAAGCCGGGTCGTCTACCAAAGCCGGGTCGTCAGCCGATGCCGGGTCGAGAGCCAGGAGAGTCGTCAGCCAAGTCAGGTCATGCACGGAGGAACACAGAAAACAAAAGACTGAAAGCAGAGATGCACCTCTGAGCACAAATACAGTACAAGGGCAATGCTAGCAACCCAGCAGGTGATAGATGTAGTCAGGTGTGTGACCTCAATGTGTGACACCTAGGCAGCAGGAAGTGATGATGCAATCAGAGTCCTTTAAGAGGCAGCAGTCTGCACATGTCCAAGATGGCTGCCAACAGGAGGGAAAGGTAAGACCTTGACACAGGGCGACCTTCTTCTGTACTTACCCAGCTGGTCAGTGGGAGCCTCTCTACTGCTATAGCTACTGGTCCCCAAGCTGACCCCTGACTGGGATGCATTGCAATATTTAGTGATGCATCAGTGGTATATCGGGTTGGTTTAGAACAAAACTGAAATGCATTTATCCATTGAAAATTTTAACATTACAAAAGGGGATTGCCATCATTTTTTTCAACTGGTCCATAGCTCTGGATATTCCGTCCCGATTTCTTTAGGGGTGGGTTCTGAAATTGCCAACACCTGGTATTGTAACCTTTTCCCTCACATAATAGCTTACTGTAATTCTAATCTGTGAATGTATTATATGTCATTTGGATGGATTTTAGCTGTAAGTACTGTAAACAGCATCACAAAAGGGGATCTGGGATCTGTGTTTTAACACATATGTAAATTGAGTTATATACAGGTACAGTGCAGTCTCAGATAGTAAGATTCTGATTGTTTGCATAACTCAAAATCTAAAACAATGGCTGTCAATAATTATATTCAATTAACTTTTCAAGGTATCCCAGAAAATAAACCTATAAAGTGCCTATAAATTGCATTGTAACATGACTTGCTAACGGATAGGGTTAAAAAATAAAATATATACTATAATTAGCCTAAAGACATATGGCACAGTTATCAATCAGCAATCTGCTATGTACTTCCCGTGCCTCACAGGTATGTAACAGCATCCAGCACTAAAGGGACAGGTAATCATTCAACTAATTGGTGTGGGTGATCACTGTAGGCTCTGAACTTTCTTTATTGACCTTTAGAGACACATTCTGGAAGTTCAAATGGGGAAATAAAACAATTTTTATCTTCACTTGTAACCTGCAATATCATGTTTGAATTATCATTTCAAGGATAGGAGACAGTTTTGTAACACCTTGTGTTCTACAAGGTTGGAATAAAGTCTTGCTCTCCTCATCGCTAGCATAATAAATCAGACTGTAAATTAATTGCAAGAGCTTCCTGATATAACGTGGGCTTATTCAACAAAGCAGTGCAAAGAGCAATGGATAACTGCAACAGATAGTAACCCATGGCAGTGAATTTAAAGCCCAAATGAACCTTTGGTTTAAATCAGCTAAATGCATTCCAGGCACACAAAAAAAATGAATAAGACCCCTTTCACACTGTCCGCTCCGTCGGTGGACTCCGTTTTTCTCAGCGGGGGATTGATCTGCCGATCCCTGCTGAGCAGGCAAATGGCAGCTCTGTCTCTGCTCTGTGTGTGGAGACAGAGCTGTCAGGTCCCCGCTGTCCTCTATGGGGAAATCAGATGAGAACGGACCGTCTGTCCATTCTCATCCGATCCGATCTGCCCGACGGATGGAAAATAGGGTTTCCACCTGAAAAACCTGAAAAACTGACAGGCGGATCAGAACAGTCCGCATGTGTGAAAGGGGCCTAAGTAGAAAATCCATTTCCCATCCAGCAGCTGCAAATTGTGACTCTTCTTCTTTGTGGGAAAGCAGTGATCTGACATGCCCTCAGTTGCTGGTATGGATCAGCTTTTTCTACTTAGGTTGCGGCTGAAAACCTAGAAAATAAACGTAAGACTTTACACATCTTTTTTATACAGCTTGGCTTTGTTTAGCTGATTGACACTAGGTTCACACCTATGAGTTTTTTAGTGCATTTTGCAGTTTGCAGAAATGCACTATAGTCCATTTAACCTGCTTTCCTATGGTACACGTTCACATGCATGCGTTTTTCAGCCGCTGGGATTTTGGAAAGTGTCAGGGACTTTTTTTCCCGCAGCAGATTGCGTTTTGTGTGTAATAGACTTTAATGAACCTGCACCAAAAACACAAGTTACATAGTTAGTCCGGTTGAAAAAAGTCACAAAAAATAAAAAATCCCATATACACAATTCTATACCCACAGCTGAATCAGAGGAAGGCAAAAAAAAAACCAGCAAAGCATGATCCAATTTGCTTCAACAGGGGAAAAATGCCATCCTGATCCCCCGAGAGGCAATTGGATATTCCCTGAGTCAACTTGACCTACAAATGTAGTATCAAGTTATATAATGTAGATTTAGGAAGTAATCCAGGCCTTTTTAAAAGCAATCTACTGAGCGGACCAGAACCAGCTCTTGAGGTTGTCTATTCCACATTTTCACAGCTCTAATGTTGGCCATACACTCTATGAAAAATCAGCTAAAATTTGGTCATTTGGACAGTGTGTTCGTTTTTTAGGCCAGTCAATGGGCACAAATTGGTAATCGGCTGTGACATTTTTGAGCCAAAAAAACAAAGGACAAGTTTGGAAATTTCCTGCCGAACGAACGATAAATTTAAAGGTTAATGTGTTTCTCGTCCAAACTGTTTGCACTTGATATATGTGAAAAAACTAACAAAAAAATGATTAATTTATGTCCATTGAACGATTTATCGCTCATTACACGATGGCACTATCGCTTGCTCTCACGGCCGAGTGTTTGTTCAGCATAACTGTGAAGAAACCTTTCCATATTTGGAGATTAAATCCTCTAGACATAAAGAGTGCCCTCTTTATGATTATTTATCCTCTGTGATGACCTTAAAGTGAATAACTCAACACCAAGTTCACTATATGGACCACTTATGATCATATCCCCCCTTTATCTCCTCTTCTCAAGAGAAAAAAAAGTCACTGTTACATTTCTACATGCATTTTGCATTTTCTTTTTCTCCATAACAAACTGTAAATAGCTGGTTAAGGAGTGGGCAGGGAAGCCGACCACTGCATCCTTAACAACCCATGAGTCACCCGCTGTCAGTGGGGTTCCCCCGATGAGCCTCCAGCTGCTAGAGGGGTTCCCCGCTGACAGCTGAATGTAAAAAAATAATTTCCAGCAATAAATTTTTTTTAAAAAACTGGTGTGCCCCCCCCCCCCCTAAAATGCATACCAATCTCTTATCTGAGCATGCAGCCTGGCAGGTCAGGAAAGGGAGTGGATGAGTGAGTGCCCCCCTCCTGAACTATACCAGGCCACATGCACTCAACGTGGGGGGGGGGGGTTTGGGCAGGAGTTGGGGTCATATTGATGGGGACAAGGGCCTCTTCCCCACAACCCTGGCCTGTGGTTGTGAGGGGGCTTATCAGGATCTGGAAGCCCCCTTTAACAAAGGCCCCCCAGATCCTGCCTCCTCTATGTGAATGAGTATGGGGTACATAGTACCCCTATTCCTTCACTAAAAACAGTGTTGTGTAAAAAAATGACAGTAGGCATTTTTTGACAAGTCCTTTATTTAAAAAACAAAAATCAAAAACAACATCTCCCAATGTAAATCCATTGTCAATCATGACACCAGCTGCCACTGCCGACCCGAAAAAAAAAAACAGTCCACTCCTGCCGAAGGAAACTAAAGGGCTAGAAATAACTAAAAGGCTAGATCACCAGCAGATGCAACTGACTGGCCCCACCCCTTTGTGACATCATTGGCCCAGCATGCCCCTGGCCAATGACATCACAAGGGGGCAGGGTGACCCGGTGACATCAGCAGGTGACCCCACCCCTTAGTTATTTAAAAACTGTCAGACGGCTGGAGTGTACCATTTATTTTCTTCTTTCAGGTCGGCGGTGATGGCAGGTGGCGTAATTGACAATGGATCTACATTGGGGGACATTGTTTTTTATTTTGTAAATAGAGGACATGTTAAAAACTGCCGACTGTCATTTTTTTTTTACTACATCTTTTATATGGTGAATATGTATCCCATTTTCATTCACATGGGGAGGGGGCTTCCAGATTCCAATAAGCTCCCTGCCCGCAGACTCCCACAACCACCAGTTGTGGGGAAGAGTCCCTTGTCTCTATCAAGATGGGGACAAGGTACTTTGGGGTGGCCGCGCCCCCCCCAAAGCATTCCCCGCATGTTGAGACCATGTGGCCTGGTATGGTTTGGGGGGGGGGCACTTGCTCATCTTCTCCCTTTCCTGACATGCCAGGCTGCTGCTCAGATTGGACTAAAATAGATTTTAGGGGGGCACGCCATTTTTAAAAAAAAAATCGGGCATAGGGTTCCCCTCAAAATCCACAACAGACCTGAAGGGCCTGATATGGATTGGGGGGAGGACCCTACGCCGTTATTTCCTGATTTTTTTTTCTGCCGGCAATTCATTTTTACTACCCTGAACCCCACTTACAAGATGATGGCTCCCATTCACCTGCACATGGAAGCACATGTTTGGTTTATCCCATTATACATTTCCGTGCGGATTGCCTTTGATGATTGTCACCAACACCTGCCATCCACAGAGTTTGTGGAAGTTCCTACCATCCGGTATTGAGGACCTCTTCACTTTCAGCCTGCATGACCCAATTGCTCTATGGTATTTTGGGTCCATGCCATCTGGTGAGCGAATTTTCAATTTTTGGTTTGAGATCTATCACTGTTACAAGTCAGCACTTTCCTGTGTGGGACTATTTTCTTCAATTTTTTTTTAATTATCAGACTTTGCTTTCTTTTATTAATGATTTAAAAGTGTATATTTATTTGTGCACATATTCTTTTTGAGCGCTGCGCTATTTACAATTTTTACAACAGACCTGAAGGGCCAGGTATGTACGTTATTTCCTGATTTTTTTTTCTGCCGGCAATTCATTTTTACTACCCTGAACCCCACTTACAGATGATGGCTCATCAGTTGTAAAGGACAGGGCAGCCAGCTTCCTGGTCTGCTCTTTAACAGCCAGCTTTTCACAAGTTTGTTAAAGGGAAAGGAAAAAAAATGCAAAACTCATGAAAACTGCATGCAAAAACATGGGTTTAAAAACGCACCGCAAAACGCATCAACCGCAGCTTTAAAGGTGTGAACCTAGGATTAAACTGAAACTTCAATGAGGCTCTAAATTTAGTTAGATCCTTTAATTTAGCTTGTTACTACATCTCACACTTCATCATTGCTGTTAAAATTGCAAAAACATTTAAAGGAGTTGTTTTCTTGTATCTGTGAAAGAATTAATATTATGATAACATATATATTTAGAAAAAATAATTTCATGGGGTTCTATAAATTAAAAATATAACCCGTGGCATTCCACAGCTTGTAAATGTTGCATAGATGTACATGAGGTTCTGATAGTGTGAATACACAATCAATATCACCTAAAGTATGTGCAAACGTTTCAGAGTGTTGGATTATTGCCATGAGATAAATCACATCAGATCAATCTGGCAGATGTTTATAATAAAGAGGAAACATATCACCGAACACTCATATGATTAATCACCATTAAATAGAGGCAGCTAATTGACACACAATTGTAGCCATGTCACCAAACAGTGCCATTTTGATACCATATACCAATGTTTAGAGGAAGTGGCACAATGGAATATTTCTAATGAAGTGGAAATTATTTTTAAACGTATCTATTTGCAGTATGGCTGTAATCACACAGTGCACATTGAAAAGCCAAGTGCGTTGCCTAATTCTATCAGCACTACCACTATACCCCTCTGTATTATTATTATTATTATACAGGATTTATATAGCGCCAACAGTTTGCGCAGCGCTTTACAATGTGGGGGAAGACAATACAGTTACAGTACAATTCAATACAGGAGGAATCAGAGGACCCTGCTCGTTAGAGCTTACAATCTAGAAGGGAGGGTCAAGTGAAACAAAAGGCAGTAACCGGGGGGGAAGGCAGGTGGATAAAATGGAGGTAGAGTTGTTAGGTGTGGGTAGGATAGGCTTCTCTGAAGAGGAGGGTTTTCAGAGATGGCCTAAAAGCTAATAGAGTAGGAGATAAACGGGCAGATAAGGGTAAGGAGTTCCATAGGATTGGAGAGGCTCTGGTAAAGTCCTGGAGGCGAGCATGGGAGGAGGTGACAAGGGAACTAGAGAGCAGGAGGTTCTGAGAGGAACAAAGAGAACGATTAGGTTGGTATTTTGAGACTAGGCTGGTGATGTAGCTGGGGGCTAAGTTGTGGATGGCTTTGTAAGATGTTGTTAGTATTTTGAATTTGATTCGTTGGGTGAGCGGAAGCCAGTGGAGGTTTTGACAGAGAGGAGCGGCGGACACTGAGCGATTGGTAAGATGGATGAGTCTGGCGGCAGCATTCATGATGGATTGAAGGGGGGATAGCCTGTGTAGAGGTAAGCCAATGAGAAGGGAATTGCAGTAGTCGAGGCGAGAGATGACCAGGGAGTGAACTAGAAGCTTTGTTGTGTCTTTGGTTAGAAAGGGGCGTATTTTGGAGATGTTGCGGAGGTTAAGGCGGCAAGATTTGGACAGCGACTGGATGTGGGGCTTGAAGGAGAGTTCAGAGTCCAGGACAACACCTAGGACCTTGGCGTGCGGGGATGGGCTGATAGTAATAATTCCATCAATGTTGACAGAGAAATCAGGGGAAGGGGCACGTGGTGGAGGAAAAATTATTAGCTCGGTTTTGCTCTGTACATCTGTTATGGGGCCTCTAAACAAGGAGGTGCGCAATCCTGGACCCAACCTTCGTCACAACACCACTCATACAGATCTATAAAACAGAGAGTGTATTGTTCTGTACTGAGCACAATGATCACCCAGAGCCTTATTGGTATTTATTTGAAGTATGGCACTGCGGTGAGTACGCACTCCCAAATAAGTCCCCCAAGTATGTACATAACACTCTAATTTGTTTTTGCATTTCTGATCCTGGCATTGAGAAAAAAAACATAATGTTAAAATATTTGAAAGTTTAAGTTTTTTTTCGGAGCAGACAGGCGTTGCATTACTAATAAGCAATAAACGATAAAGGGTCCTTTCATAAGGGCTTCATATGAAAAACTGACAAGCGGACCTCATCAGACCCTCCAGGCTCCCCTATGGAGCAGTGGATGTCACCCGCCACCATCTGATCTGATCCTGCCCACAAAATCCAGACGGATGGTGGTCCTATTTTCAGAGGCGTAGCTAGAACCTTCAGGGCCCAGATGAAAGAAACCATGAAGGGCCCCCCAGATCCCTGGCCGGGGCCCTTCCCTTCAAGTCTGGGGCTCTTCCCACTGATTCTGGAGCCTTTTACTCTCGTTGCGGGGCCCTTTATAATGGTCCCGCAGCGGGACCCTTTCACAAGTTCTGCAGTTGGCCTCCTTCCTGCCATCTTGGGGTCTCCCCACGGTGCTGGAATGCCAGGGCCCAGTCACAAGTGTGACCTCTGCGATCCTGGATGTTCACCCACTGATGTCAGTAGTTTTTATTTTTTGGTATTTTAATTGTATTTTTTTTATCATTTATTTTATTTTTTTTACAATGTCACTGACTATGACTCTGTCCATTCAGAAAAGGAAGGAGCTGGTAAATTACCTATTTACCGACCTCTTCCTGGTTCTCTGTTGTGACACATCCCCTGCAGCAGTCTGCAGGGGAGGGAAGGGAGCACGGGGGGGGGGGCAGCACAGTAGAGGGGGGGGCCAGGGGAGCACACAGGGGCCCAGATACAGCAGAACACAAGTAAACTGGATAGGAGGAGTGGTGGGGGCAGCATACAGAGGAACCAATCTCCTCCATTTTCCTTCTGCAGCTACAGGAAGAAAAATGAGGACAGTGATTTCTCTACATACTGCCCTTGCTGCCCCTCCTATCCAGGTGTACAGGGGAGCCGCACAGGCCATCTGGAGTATGCGACCCATTTTCAATTGCAACCCCTATAGTTACGCCCCTGCCTATTTTCCATCCATCTGGCAGATCAGATAGGATCTGGTGAAAACGGACAGGCGATCCGTTTTTCACCTGATTTCCCCATAGAGGAGAGCGGGACTGTGTCTATGTCCTCTCTGCACAGCAGAGCGGACAGGACCTGTCATCCGCCTGCTCAGCGGGGATCAGAGGAGCGATCCCCGCTGAGCATGCAGAATCCACAAGATGGAGGCGCCTGTGTAAAAGGGGCATAAGAGTTACCCAAGCACTATAGTATCCAAGGCTGGCCATGCATGAGTCATTTTTTTTCATTCAGTTGGTCAGTTGAACAATAGAAAATGATTTGATTTCCCCATCTACACACTTCATGTGGATGGAGGAATCCCTCCTGCTGAGTTATTGTATTCTGGCAGCGGGGAGACTTCCTAGCTGTCAGAATACACTGATCAGCATCACTGGCTATAGCCAGCAGCGCTGATCTAATGAAGATATTGCAACAGTATTGTGTACAACCAGCCTGTCCATACATGGATCAAAATTTGCCGCATCCCTGCTGAACCACCAGATTTCAATCCATGTATGGCTAGCAGAGCAGCTACTTTTGTCTAATAGAAACCCCTTAATCAAATTTGATAAAGGATGAGTCAATGCTCTGATGTTTAATTTGTTCTGTAAACAAAGCACATCTGAAATCTAACTGTTTAATGTGAAAAGGAGACTAGTGCGCCACCTGCTGACTGGATAGAAGACTGCATAATAGTACAGATGTTACATAATACTACCAATAGTATAATAATATAATAGTATAATAGTACCAATGCTACAAAATACTGCTTTTTGCCTGTTTATTAATCATGGCCCTTTCCATCAGATCTTGTATTTTTCAATTTCTCGTAAGGTGACAGATCTATTCATTGTGCAGTGAAATCACACTGCAGCATTGTCACCATGTGGGCAGGGTAGTCATAGATGAATATTCAGCTTACATGAACAAATCACATAGCCTAACCTCAGCTAACACTGTAAATCCAGGTACAGTAAAATGGGTTTTTTTGTCATTTGTCAAAAAAAAAAATAGGTTTAAATTAAAATAAAATGTAATAAA
Source organism: Pelophylax lessonae (assembly GCF_965119305.1). NCBI lineage: Eukaryota > Metazoa > Chordata > Amphibia > Anura > Ranidae > Pelophylax > Pelophylax lessonae. Next base: position 364,892,694 of record NC_138772.1, read on the forward strand.
AACTGACCGTTGTAATCGACCCGTCCAGTAGGGGAGGGGCCAGGACAGTGACGGCACTCGATGGTTATACAGCACTTACAACCAGGAGTATGAGCGGCTTGTGTGCATGGATAGAACCACCACAGTGGTTTCATGTGTATGTTTAGACTGGTGCGCTGGAAGCACCAGGAGTCTGTGAGTACCCACTTTTTGTTTTTAATAAAGTGAAGCTTTTTAGGGGAAATTGCCCTTTGGAGTTCTTTCTATTATATGTGTTATCGGGACATTGCTGAGAGGAGAGGACAGTGGAGATAAGGAGCTACCAATAGGGGCACGCTGGTTATAAATCCCCGGGCCCAGGAGAGACCTAAATGTGCATATAGACAAATCCTAATTGCAAGGTCACAATAATAAAGGTGAGAACCCTTTATTAATGTGAGCGGGGGGGGGGGGGGGCATGTTTTTTGGTGACACACGGATACAGTTTTCTTCTAAACGTTGCACTGAAGGAGAAGGAAGATATTGGGCTTTTTTACACCATAAGGTCGTTGGTGACGGAGAGAGACACGGATAATATATATCTTTTTATAATGCATGGATATGGACTATATTATCACAAATTTGTACTATATATGTATTTGGATTTTACACATTAATGTGATGAAGCTTTTGTGGTTTGGCAACATTGTTTTATTATGTATTACTTATGCATCCTATATAGTGATATCACTATTTGTATTTTGATATTTGGTTTTGGGAGCGCGGAACTATTAATTGATTGCAAGCACCCCGCCAGTGTTATATGGCTTATCCCAACCTCTATAACTGGACTGCTTGATCTATGCATATTGCATGTAAAAATGGAGAACAATATAAATAAAAGCATGCAAAACAAAAAAGGAATTCCTATAATGAATACTATAAATTATGGTGTTAAAGTGGTTCTAAAGGCTCAAAGTTTTTTACCTTAATGCATTCTTTGCAGGAAGGAAAAAAACCTCCTCTGTGCAGCAGCCCCCCCCCCCCCAAATACCTAACTAAACCCCATCTTGATCCCAGCCTTGTGCACGAAAGCCTCGGCTCTCTGGGGACTCTCACACCTCATTCACTGAGGCAGCAGCGAGAGCCAATGGTTGCTTCTGCTTTCAATCACAACCAGTGAGCCAATGAGGAGAGAGAGAGGGGCGGGGCAGGACCAAGCCATGGCTGTGTGTGTGAATGGACATGTGGAGCAGCGGCTTGGGATCGAGCCCGCTCAGGTGCCTCCATAGCAAACTACTTGCTCTGGGGGCACTTGGCAGGAGGATCGGGGCTGCTCTGTGCAAAACCGCTGCACAGAGCAGGTGTGTATGACATGTTTGTTATTTTTTTTTATTTTTTATTTTTTTTAAAACAAGCCACACTAACCTTGTACAGTGACCAGAATACAATATTGTTCTTTTCTTCTACATAAGTCCTTCACAAAAGTCCACTGACTAAGCTCAGCAGCCTGTAATTAAAAAGGCAGAGACATGATCAGGAGTGATGTGTTATGTACAGTACCTCCTGGAGTAGGTCACGTTGGAGGGTCTGTGTAATCCCCACCCTATTCCACCTTTCCAGATGGTTGGTATATAGCAGCTGATGACCTTTAAAGTGATTATAAAGGAAATAAAAAAAATCCTTATCATTACCTGCTTTGTGCAATTGCACAGAGCAGCCTTGTACCTTCTCTTCTAAGGTCCCCCTCAGGGGCTGCTGGCCCTTTCTCTCTGTCCAGTGCCCCGGTGGGAGGCTGCATCTCATGGTGGCACTTGTGCATAATCACTCCCAAGCCCCACTGCTGTATCCATTGACACAGACAGCAGGCCTCGCCCCCCCCCCCCCCCCCCCCCAATGACACTAACCTGCTGATCGTCCTTTGCCTGGGAAAAATCACATACGTACCTAGCCAATACATGTCTTCTACCTAATGGTGCAGCGGTTCATCATGAAATACCCTGGCTTCCAGGAAGTCCTTCATGAGGACAGAGCCAGTTTAGGAGTTCATCCCAGCCCAGTGTTTCCCAAGCAGAAATGCCACTGCAACACAGTTTCCTATCAAGCTCCTCATCTGTGACAACCCCACAAGCTGGAACTCATGTTGGCCATGCTGTGGAAGCTGCTTCTCTGGACCTTTCCTCTTTATCCAGGAACAAGAAGTGAAGTTCAGGCAGCAGCAAAAATGAATCAATTGCCATAGGCCCTGAAATCCCCCAGAATAAATCCCTGAAACTCAAAGCAGCACACACCAACACCCACCCATGATCTACAGTTACAACCATTAAATGCAAGCTTTTTCCTGGAACAGAAAATATAATCCTATAGAATGCATTTGGAATGAATAGGAGCGTAGACTGCAAGCCAGGCCTTCTTTTCAACATCAGTGCCCGATCTCACAAATGCGCTTCTGGAAGAATGGTCAAACATTCCCATAGACACACTCCTAAACCTTGTGGAGAGCCTTCCTAGAAAAATTGAAGCTGTTATAACTGCAAAGGGTGGGCCAACTCAATATTGAACCCTCCAGACTAAGACTGGGATGCATTAAAATTCAAGTGCGTGTATTGGCAGGCGTCCCAATGTTTTTGACAATATAGTGTACATATGTATCCACAATTTTATTTCCTAATAGTTATCAAGCAGCTTCAGACTACCTTTTGTGTGCCTCTAAAGGGAAAAGTAGTATAGATGCCCCTTAAAGTACAACTAAAGGCTCCGGTGTGACAGTCTAAACAAGTACAAATCCAGTTACCATATGATGCACAAGCCTAATGAATAAAACAAAAAACTGCCATTACTTCCTCTAACTGAGTCAAATTCTTATTTCATTTATGTCTCACTCTTCCCTTTCCCAGACACTGCAGCATACAGTAGTAGGGTTTCAGCAGCCGAGGCAGTGAGGTCAACCTAGAAAGCAGAGGGCAGAACTAGGTGTGAACAGGTGGCGATTGACAAGATACAGGCTCCTAAATCAGTAGTACCAACGCTGAGAGTCAAGCTCTGTGCAATATTTGTTATTCCACTTTAATGCAGGCAGGCACAGCCTATATGAGAATGGCAACTCTAAACTGAATTCAAAAGTTCTGCCACACCAATATGAGAAGCTGCATTAGGTGGACTTCACTAGTCCAGTAGGTGCAACAGGTATTTATATGACTTTGCAAGGGGATTAAGAGAAAACTGTAAGTGCAGAATGCAGATACATACATAATTCAGTACTGTAGCATGTGTTTTTAATGGTAGGCTATTTAGAGGATAACTTTACTTTTTTTGCAGGTAAAAAAAACGTGCATTTATTTATTTATTTTCGAGCCTTTAAAGCATTGCTGCAGATTGCAGGTGCCATGCAGGTATCCTCCAGATCTGCCAGTGCTGGTACATGCTGTATAAACAAGCAGATACACTGTCAAGGAAGAATCAATGAACTACCACGGCGGTTCAACAGCGCAATGGTAGCTCATTGAGAACTACAACCTGATAGCCACAAAGGATGTTGGGGCTTGAAGTTCATTCACACACAGAGCTATGTGAATAAATGACATGGCTGTGTGGGCAGAGCCCCGCACGACCACACTGATTGCAAAACGTGACAGCTAGTACAGGGACCTTCTCCTTGTACTGTTGTCACAGGAAGCCGGGGGATCAGGCAGCAGCTGAGATAAAAAAAAAGTGTCACGCTTAGTGAGAAGTGTACTTGTTATGTATGAACAGGTCTACATGTATAAACAAGTGTACTTATTAGACAAACAAATTAAAAAATATGATACTATAAATAAAGTGCAATGTGCAATGAACATAATCAAAACAGTACATATGAGTGTATAATGAATATAGAAGAAATGGCTGCACTGCAAGTATCATCAAAATTCTGGTTTATTTAACCGAATATCCCAATGTGGCAAACAACAGGTACCTATTGTTTGCCACATTGGGATGTTCGGTTACATAAACCAGAATTTTGATGATACTTGGAGTGCAGCCATTTCTTCTATATTGTTTATCTGCGGAGGCATGCACCTGTACATCATCAGGCTTCTGAATCCACCTGGAGAAGTGAGTTTTCCTTGTCTTTGTATGAGTTTATAATGAACTTAGCTCATAGCTGTGCAAAAAAGTATCATAAAGAATTAGAAAGATAAAGTGCATGAAGCGACCGCCCACTGTAAATGTGAATGGGGAGCTGCCTCTATTGCAATGGTCCAAACAAACAGTTAGGAATAAAGTCCACTTCAACCAAAGATGTCTCAATCCAAAGAAGGGGGGACCAGGACATGTACATCCACCACCCGGGAGGGGGAGTTAATACTCTTACCGGAACTATGGACTCAACTGCCAGCAGCAAAGAATAAATCAAGCGTGGAACTGGACGTAGATAATAATCACTGGCAGGCTGACATTTTCCTTTTTATCAGGTCCTTTCTAGTGGATCATGAACTCAAAGGAGTTTTATTAAAAAGTAGAACACTTACATCCAATCTGAAGTAACAGACAATTCAAATAAGAAAGTAATTATTATGTGATCACAATATGTGATCCAAACAGGCGCAATGACATTGAGCAAGCTCAAAACAACTCGGCACGTTTCATCCACACGGATATTATCTGCGGTATACAGCACACAGGTCCACAAGGCAACAAGGGCCAATAGATCCAAAACTCTCAGATGACAGTTTGAAGGACATTGCACCTGAATCTCACATCAGCCGATGTCTAGAGGTCCTCTCTGTAAAACTTTGAGAAGGTATGAACAGAAAACTGGGTGGAAACTTTGCAGAGTTGCCCTTCCTTGAAGATATAAGCCCTAGAAATGAGCTGCCTGAGCCACCTAGCTATTGTAGAAGAGGAAGCAGGATGACCCTTCCTAGGACCTTTAGTGAGGACAACATGGGAATCAGTATTTCAGAAGGAAGGTGTTGCAGCTAGGTAAACTCTAAATTATCTGATCACATCCAGACAATAGAATGAAAACTCTTTGATGTACTTCAGGGCAAGAGAGAGGGAAAATAAAGATAATATAAAGATAATATCCTTACTAATGTAAGGGGTTGGCTCGGTAGCGGGTGTGGGTGACCCCCTGGGTGGGTTCGCTACACAGAGAGACAGCCGAGGAGTGATTGAAAACAACGGTCTATGGTTTATTCTTCCATTTTGCTGGAAACAAGTGCAAGCATCCAAACAGCATAAATCAAACAAAACATAAAATAAACCCTGGCCACTGGGGCGTCTAACTTCAGAACACAGGAACCTACCTATGGAGTCTGTCACAACCTACTGCTGGGCAGACACTGCTGGTCATACAGCAGAAAACCAATAGTCTATTTGTTTTTCTTTTCACACAGAAAAAGTCAACACCACCTCACCTTCAGAAGTCTTTCTCAGCTCACTGCTCTCCTTAACGCACAAAGCCTCAGGATGCAGCAATCAGTAGTCATCCTCTGGATAACTTATAGAGGCCTTAATTGCCTCATTCTGAATAGCTGAAGCTTTCCAACATCCTTAAACCCTGGCTACCTCTGCAGCCCACACCTGATAGTAATTGGTGAATTGTCTAAACAAGGCAGAAATGTATCTCCCGTCTGTGACAACACCCACAGATTTACCTGACTTCCTGTCACACTAAGGTGAAAGGAAGAGATGACCTTGGGAAGCAAAGAGGGTCTTGGTCTCAGGACAGTTTTATCTCCAGACAAGATAAGAAAAGGATCTTTACAAGAAAGAACCACCACCTCAGAGACGCACCTTATGGCCACCAAAAAAGGCCACTTTACTGTTGAGATCCTGCAGTGGGATATCCCAGATTGGTTAAAAGCGTGGTGTTTAAAGAACTTAAAGTACCAGATGTATATCCCAGGGAGACATTTGAGGTTGAATTTGGGGATTAAGATGAGACACATCTTGTATAAAAGGTCTTAACAAGAGTGTGTGAACCTAAAGGACTTTGAAACAAAATAAATAGTACAGAAACCTGTTCCTTTGGAGTAGTAATAGTCAGATGCTCATTCAGACCAGACTGGAGGAAGGCCAGGGTGTGAGAAATAGAATATTTCCAAGTGTTGAGGTGCCTGATTTCTTACCAACAAAACAGGGGTTCCAAGTGCAATGGTAGATCTGACAATAAGTAGATTTTCTCACTTTGAGCAAGGTGGAAATGATAAAATCAGTAACATCCCTATACTTTAGGACTAGGTTTCAAAAGCCATGCTGTTAAAACCAGCAACTGACAGGCAGGGTGGAATAGAGGGCCTTGTGACAGGATGTCTGTCCTGTTTGGAAAAAGCTAAGGCTTATCTGCCAGGAGTCTGAGCATGGCTATTTTCTTCTAAGCAAATTTGAGGTAATAAAGATCACAGGAATCTGTTCCCTCTCTATCTAGCAGAGAAGTCAAGGGAGAAGCTTTACTGGAGAGAATATAGGGAATGCAGTCCAAGAAATAAACAGGGTATCTACCACAAAGCTGAAACCTACAAACCTGTCTAGCTTCTTGATTAATTTGGAGGCCAGTATGTCCAAATCTGGTGTTCCCCACTTCTAACAGAGTATCATAAGGATCTTAGGGTAAAACGACCACTCCCCTGAGCCCAGGCGTTGGCGATCCTGAAAGTTCACGTGCCAATCTTCCACTCCATTGAAGTAGATGTTCAAGAGTGTTGGAACATAACTCTCTGCCCAAGAAAGAATCAAGCTTCTGGTTCCCCTTTGGTAGTTCCTGTAGGCCACAGTTGTGGAGCTGTCCAACTCTACTCTTACTGGATGACTGCGTAGGAGAAGGTCCAGTGTATAAGGGTAAGTTTTATAGCTCTCAGTTCCAGAATATTGATGAGGAGCTGTGACTCCTGTGGGGACCACGTGCACTGGACAGTTAGAGAATTGTAGATCCAGCCTAGCCTGACAGCCTGGTGTCTGTCATTACCATCTATCCGAAAGAGGGATGGAATGATTTCTTGGATTCTAGGGCTGAATTGGAAATCCACCAAGCTAGGAAGATTTTTTCCTGGCTGGATATAAATAGTTGGCAATCCAGAAAATGGTTCGGTTTGTCTCACATTGTAAGAATGTTGAGCTGCAAAAATCTGAACTGAAACAAAGTTCCAGGAAACCACCTTGAATAAAGCCACCATGAGATCCAGAACTCTCATGCAGAAGCAAGTCAAGAGTTAACTGGTTGATCTGAGAGATTGACCTCAGAGGGGGCAATCTTTTCCTGTGGAAGGAAAATTGTGGCCTGGGCTGTGTCTTAAACCAGTCCCAGGTACTCTTGGTAATGGGAAGGCCAGGGGGGCGGACTTCTTGAAGTTGATCACCCATCTGAAAGTTTGGACAATCTGAATCATCCATTAAATGTTAGAGGACAAGACAGAAGAGTCTCTCAGCAGCAGGTTGTCTAGGTATCCCATGATACGAATGCTCTGAGTTTTTAGAAGGGCCAAGAATGGAACAAGTACCCCGTGAAGACTCCTACTGTATCAATTATCCTGAAAGAGATTATAATACATTGAAAAAGTGTTGGCCTCACACAGCAAAGCATAGAAAGTGCTTGTGAGTGGGACATATGGGAATGTGAAGATATGCATCTTCTGATGCCAGAAATTCCCCTGATCCCAGAGAGGCGATGACAGCTCTTGTGGATTTGAGGATACACAAATAACTGTTCAGGGATTTTAGGTCCAAAATGGGGTGAATGCTTCCATTCATTTTTAGAGACTATGAATATATTTGAGTATAATCCTTTGAACTTTTATTCTGAAGTAACTGTGATAACCACTCCTTGTGCATAAAGTTGATACAGAGATGCCCACAAGCCTGCCTGTCTTTGAGGTGAACCCCGGCAGATTGGAGGGTAGGACTCGAGCAGAGATCAAGGATAAAAATTAAATTTTGTGGCCCCTGGAAATGACAGATTGCACCCAAAGGTCTGTGATCCAGACTGGCGCAAAGACCAACAGACGTCCCTGAAGATTGAGGGCTTCCCTTAATTGTGAAAAGGACATCTGGGTGGACTTGGCGGGTTTTGGAGTTCAAGGCATGCTTGCCATTGATTTAGAGGAGAAAGCCTGAGAGAAGCAAAAGGACCCTTTTCGCTGAGAATAAGTATTAGTCATAGCAGTAGTAGGCATAGGCTGCAACTACACTCATTGCACCATGTGCCAAGTTCAAGGTGAGCACCAAATGCAGGATCAAGTGTCCACAGCAAACTTTGCAGGCCAGCCCCACTGATGCAGGGTGTGAGTATGGTTCCCAACAGCGAGTATAACTGCTAGTGAGCCCTAAGGCAATAGGCCAGTAAATAACTTCTCCAGTGAAGAGGACTATCACTTATGGACGGTAGCAAAAGACTGTCCCTTAAAGTAAGTGTGGGTAGATAATGGTGCCATTGGGAGGTGTTCATAGCAAAACGTTTGCCAGTGTTCAATCACTTGAAAGTAGCGACATATAACCCATGGTCTGTGACTGTACATCTTGCGCCATGTACTGTATTAATATGATAAGTAGATTTTACAGTAAGCTGCAATGATTTGCACAATTAGCACACATCAGAACAGATAACTTTTTACCACATATTAAATAAAAAAATAAATAAATAAAAAAGACTATGCATGGTTTCAGCTTTAATTAATTAGTCATTAGTACAGATAATGCATGTGATCAGTCACTTTGCTTCTAAAGATCTCATATTACCTTCCGTTGATGTGCTGACTGCTAGATATACTGTTGACAGGACTGATAGGTATTAGTTAAGCATAATAGCTTTATTTAGCTGATTTTTTTTGGAGGTGTCATCAGCCTGTTCTTTACAAAAACATTATTATTGGTAGAACAAGTGACATGGAGGGGGAGGGTGGGGGATACTGTCAATGTGTGCCATCGTGGCTACAGCTTTTACTTCACTTGCTCAAAGTTAACAATGTTTCTTCCATTTGAGAGGACAAACAAATGGCACTGTAAAAAGATGAGCTCTAATTAAGAAAATTGCAGAGAATGCCATCAACATCACGGCATCACTTTCCTCCCTTTACAGGAAAATGTCATGTTTCCATGACACTCTGAAATAAGCCAATCATGGATGCTTTATAGAGCCAACACAACGGAATGTTAGCATAGGAGGAAATCATAATTACAAGCTACAAATTATGACAAGCAAATAAACATAAGATGTCTTCTAGCTGGGGAAGTAAATAATGCAAGTTATGAGAGTAGATGATTGTAAATAAACAGCCTCCTTCACTTGTGCTCTCAACTCCAGCCTCTCCCCCATTTGCTGCATCTTCGTGGCCTTTATTTCGCTCCAATTAAAAGACAGCGCCAGTTCCTCATGAGCCATCTCCATGTCTCCAAATGGCTTTTCAGTGTCAAATCTGTCAGAAAATTAACTTGTCATGACGTGACAGTTGCTAATTTTTCTCTTACATGTCAGATGGATTGCCTGCTGCAGATAATAATGAATCGCCAATCTCTGATTAGACGGTGCCTCCGAAACCTAAAACTGCCATTTGCGCTAACTTTTTTCGTTAGATTAAATGACATCAACCTGGGAAAAAAAATGAATTACAGCAGAGTAGTGTCTACATGTTATGTGTTCATTTTTTTCTAATCTCTATAATAAAAAGAAAGCCGGGGCTGTTTTTGTCTTCAGTCTGTTGACAGATCAACCGTCTGTCTATCACCAAGGCTTCTTGAGAGAACCAACACTCCCTCTGAATCCTAATTGGTTTATTATACGCCCAGTTAGGGTAATAGATGAGCTATTCATTTATGTGGAAAGCTACAGACTTTACATGGATCATTCCTGGGAAGGAAAGAGACCATGTCAATGTTCCTTTGTGTTGTTTAAAAATATTTTTTATATAGCTGTAAAATTTGATTGGCCATTAAAAATCAAATACAATATCTGATTAAGAGGGAATGTAAGTGTATCTAAACATAAAACCAATTATTTTATTTAACTCTTAGTTAACACTAATAACAGTCTACAATATAAATGCCATTTTTGATTTTTGATTTTTTCTTTGGTACCGCTTTAACCACTTAAGCCCCGAAAGATTTTACCCCCTTCCTGACCAGAGCCCATTTTGCGATTCGGCACTGCGTGACTTTAACGGACAATTGCGCGGTCGTGCGACGCTGTACTTAAACGAATTTGACGTCCTTTTTTTCCCACAAACAGAGCTTTCTTTTGGTGGTATTTGATCACCTGTGCGATTTTTTGATCATGCGCTATAAACAAAAAAAGCATCAATTTTGCAAAAAGAACAATATTTTTCACATTTTTTATATGAAATTCCCCCAAAAAAATGTAAAAATCAAAATTTTTTAACATTTTCGGCCAATTTGTTTTCTGCTACATATGTTTGGTAAAAAGAAAATCGCAAAAAGCGTATTTTGATTGGTTTGCGCAAAAGTTATCGCGTTTACTAACAAAGGGAAAGATTTTTGTCATTTTTGTTGTTTTTTTTAACGCGTAATGGCGGCGATTTGTGATTTTTTTTGCGGTACTGCGACATTGCGGCGGACAGATCGGACCCTTGACTGACATTTTTGACACTTTTGGGGTTACCAGTGACATTTCTGCAGTAATCAGTGCTATACATATGCACTGTTACTGTAAAATTACACTGGCAGTGAAGGGGTTAACTTTTTTTTTTGAGAGAGAGGGGTTATGTGTGTCCCTAGGGGCGTGATTCTAACTGTGATTGGCTGTGGCTTGAGGTGTAAGAACAGTGATCAACGGTCCTACATAGTAGAACCGTATGAAACATAGAAACATAGAAACATAGAAACATAGAATGTGTCGGCAGATAAGAACCATTTGGCCCATCTAGTCTGCCCAATATATCTGAATCCTATGAATAGTCCCTGGCCCTATCTTGTATGAAGGATAGCCTTATGCCTATCCCATGCATGCTTAAACTCCTTCACTGTATTTGCAGCTACCACTTCTGCAGGAAGGTTATTCCATGCATCCACTACTCTCTCAGTAAAGTAATACTTCCTCATATTACTTTTAAACCTTTGCCCCTCTAATTTAAAACTGTGTCCTCTTGTGGTAGTTTTTCTTCTTTTAAATATGCTCTCCTCCTTTACCGAGTTGATTCCCTTTATGTATTTAAATGTTTCTATCATATCCCCTCTGTCTCTTCTTTCTTCCAAGCTATACATGTTAAGGTCCTTTACCCTTTCCTGGTAAGTTTTTTCCTGCAATCCATGTACTAGTTTAGTAGCTCTTCTTTGAACTCTCTCTAGAGTATCTATATCCTTCTGGAGATATGGCCTCCAGTACTGCGCACAATACTCCAAGTGAGGTCTCACCAGTGTTCTGTACAGCGGCATAAGCACTTCTCTCTTTCTACTGCTTATACCTCTCCCTATACATCCAAGCATTCTGCTGGCATTTCGTGCTGCTCTATTACATTGTCTTCCCACCTTTAAGTCTTCTGAAATAATTACTCCTAAATCCCTTTCCTCAGATACTGAGGTCAGGACTGTGTCAAATATTCTATATTCTGCCCTTGGGTTTTTACGCCCCAGGTGCATTATCTTGCACTTATCCACATTAAATTTCAGTTGCCAGAGTTCTGACCATTCTTCTAGTTTTCCTAAATCCTTTTCCATTTGGCGTTTCCCTCCAGGAACATCAACCCTGTTACATATCTTTGTGTCATCAGCAAAAAGACAAACCTTACCATCGAGGCCTTTTGCAATATCACTTATGAAGATATTAAACAAATGAAACAAGTATGATCACTGTTTCTACACAGGGGAGAATGACAGGCGGCTTGTTTACATCAGCCGCCTGCCTTTCTCCCTCTGCACCGACGATCGCCGAGTGACCGGCGGTCACACGCACGGGGGGGTCCGTGATCGAGCGGGAGCGCGCCTCCGGCGGTGTGCGCTCGCTCCCCAGGGCCTCACAGGCTAGTGACGTATATATACGTCACTTTGCCTTGAGGGGCTGACCGCTGCAGTATATGTACTTGCGGCGGTCAGCAAGTGGTTAACCACTTCTGGACTGGAAGGTTTTATCCCCTTAATGATCAAGGCCATTTTTTGCGATTCGCGGTTGTGCAGGCAATTGCGCGGTTGTGCAATGCTAAAATTGATGTCCTTTTTCCCCACAAATAGAGCTTTGTTTTGGTGGTATTTGATCACCTGTACGATTTTTATTTTTTGCGCTATAAACAAAAAAAAGAGTGACAATTCTGAAAAAAAAAAAACAATATTTTTCACATTCTGCGATATAACATTTCCAATAAAAAAAAATTAAAAATGTAATCTTTTCATCCAGTTTATATTCTGCTACATATTTGTGGTAAAAGAATTCCAATAAGCGTATTTTGGTTTGCGCAAAAGTCATTGCATCTACAAACATGGGGAAATATGTATGTAATTTTTAGTTATTATTGTTTTACTAATAATGGCGGCGATCTGTGATTTTTAGCAGGACTGTGAAATTGCGGCGGACAGATCGGTCCCCTAACTGTCATTTTTGACACTTTTCGGGGGACCAGTGGCATTACTACAGTAATCAGTGCTACAAATCTGCACTGTTACGGTAATAATGACACTGGCAGGGAAGGGGTTAACACAGAGCCGATCAAAAGGTTAAGTGTGAGCTTAGGGGTGTTTTCTAACTCTGAGGGGGTGGGCTTGTGGAATCAACACAGAGACCTGTAATCCTAAATAGGAGGATCACAGTGCTCTGTGTTCATTCCAGAGAGAACAATGGTCTGCTGTGTTTACAAGAGCAAACCGTCATTCTCTTTCCACGGAGAGCGATCGCGGGTGCCCGGCGGCAATCGCGGCCGCCGACCCCATGGATCGGCTTCCCCGCTGCCTAATGGGGGCACGAGCATATCTGCGGCAGGTGGTCTGCAAGTGTTAAAAAAGTTTTTGTTTTTTTTAGAAAAAAAAAAATAAGATCCCCTCTAGGTGATCTATGTACATTGCAATGATTTTTTTAAATCTTTATAACAGATTTCAACCTTTTTCTGTTCTGAAGAAAAAGCTGTTTGTTCCACTATGTCCTTGCAAGACTGATTGCTGAATTAGATGGTCTGCACCCATTTTTAGCCACTTGTGAAACTTTCATTATTCTAATAAGGAAAGCTTCAGTGTCTGCATCCCTTTGAATGTAGTAACAGTTAGGTAGTATTTCCTCAAATATGATATTCCTATTGCAGGGATGGATAACATTTTACTTGTATTCTAGTGCAGACATCTGAGAAATGAGCAAGCCAATAAAACAAGTAGAAAATGACATTTTACTTTTTCAACTCTACCGGGAGACCCGAGCACCCAGCTGGCATGTCCGCCGGCTGGATGGAGTCTCGATCAAAGCCGGAAGCGGCTTTGATCGGGTCTCCGATGACGTAACCCGGAGGCGGCATCCATGACGTCACGTCCGGTATACTCTACTGCTAAAGGCGGCAGATTAAAAAAGTGACAGTATTCAAAAATGCAGTTTTCAGCGTTTTGAATACATGGAAGTGTAGTGGAGGGGTCTACGGTCTTTTAGACCCTCGATCCTTCCATAAAGAGTACCTGCCACTGCATATTGCTGTCACAAGGGACGTTTACATTGCTTGTGACAGCAATAAAAGTGATCAGATTTTTTTTTTTAAAAAACCTGTGTTAAAATTTAAAAAAATAAATAAATAAATAGGAAAAAAATAAATAAAATTTAGCCGCCCCCATCGCCGTTAGCTCGCGCACGAAAGAAAACGGAAGTCGCGCCACAAATTAAATCGCTGTTCAAACCACACATGTGAGGTATTGCCGCGATCGCTAGAGCCCTAAGAAATCAGCACACACCTGCACCATCACTGTGCCAGTTGTCTGCAAAACCTGTTCCAGACTGCCTCTTTACACCATGACAGGGCACCACACCGTCACAAGGGGTTAACGTAAATGTGGTAGTGAGCTTGCACAAGAACTGCAGGTACTTGTTACCACTTTCAGCAATTTCAGTCCATTTTAAATACATTCTGTAATAGTAAAATTACTTTTTTGGAGTTCAGTATCTCTAAAGTCATGATAAAAAGTTACATTGGAATCAAAAATAAGTCTGATCTGTAAGATGGGACTTCTATCGATGTAATGTAAGTTAAAAGAGATGTATGGGTTTCTGTTTTTTTTTTGTTATTAATACTTACCTAGGTAGATGCAGCATCGGTCCGATGCTGCATCTGTCTCCTGGTGCCTTTACACTGACAACTGAGCGATCAAACACTGCCGATCGCTCGGTTCTCACAGTTCCAAGAGCAGAGAGCTCAGAGTTCAGCCAGCAGCTCTCTGCTGTGCCCCCTTGTTGCTCACTGTAAGACTGGGCTGTGGTGGGGTGGAGAACGGCCAGCTCAGGCTCTCAGCGGCTCGCTGAGTGGCTGAGCTGGATGTTGGTCCAGGGATCTGGCGGATCCCGACTCCGTGGTCATGATGATGCGGAGGCTGTACCAACTTCTGTGAGGACAGCAGAGAGCGGACTTCAGCCCACTCTCTGCTGAAAACAGGTCACAGGAGTGCAAAAAGAACTGCACTCCTGTGATCCATAGGACATGTACAGCCAAACAAGCTTTGGCTGTACTTCTCCTTTAACTGACTATTTGGGATGATTTATCAGCATGTAAGCACATGTTCCTTACATCACAGCCACCAATCAGATTAAAATCTACACTGAAAAAACATTAAGAGAAATCTGAAAGTTGTGTTCTGGTTGATGGGTAAAGGAAAATGTCAAACATTCTTTGAACTGCCTTTTTGATAAAATTAGGTCTAAAGGAAAAAAAAGGACGCATAGTTATCACTGCAGTTCATAGACTGTATACAGTTTTGGTATTTGGTATTGTCACACAGTGTGATGGTGAAAATGGGTATGGAACCTTTTTTACAAGTCTCACTGTGCTGTAGATTTCAGAGAAACCAATGTAAAGCATAGTAGAGTCTTCATATGGTATTTGCATTTCTCACCTCCATCACAAATCCAAAAAATGTTTTTATTCCTTATTTTAGGATAGTGGGCAAATCAAAGACCACTTAGGCACTCGAGGAGACCAACTATGATTCCAATTGTCCCCTTTAAGTAACAACAAATGTTTCTGAGTAAGTACCTTATTGCTTCCTTAAGTATGGAGAAAATAGAGAAAAAGAGAGTCATTGTGGAGCTTTTACTGCCAAGTCTGGGAGAAGTTCAAGATTGATGCTACTCAGATGAAAGTGAGCCCTGCACCTTTTTTCTATACTGGCCTTGGTCCTGTATGTACAGTGTATACAAATAAGTAGTGTTCAAGCAGAATACCCATCATATCTAAATTTTGAACAGAACCTTGGACTTGTTTTCTTCAGTTGCCATGTAGCAGCCCCTATTGTTTAAATTGAATAGTGTGCTCAATTATTATATCATGAACTTGCTATATAGTTAAAAATAATGATATTTTATTTTGATGGTTAAAAAAGGAACTCTTATCACATGTTTCTCAATTCTCCCACCAGTACCTCCCTGCTGTGTTAAACATAAAAAGAAATGAAGAGGAGGATCCTTGCAGAGTTGTGAGTCGGTCATCAATTTGGAGGACTTACCTAACTGTCAGCTGTGCTCCAGAGTATACAATCACATACCTAAAATCCAGCAATTTAAAACACCCTGGTTGATTTATACAGCTGCAGCCAAGAACATGAGCCTATTATATATACAGTGCTCAAACCAATCTCCATCTTCATTCCGTGGGGATTGTGTGGAAACATTAAGATTGCAAAAGAAATCCTGTGATATTACAGCACCAATTTCCATAGGCATGGAAAATGGTACTAATAATAAATAGAACTTACAACTTATAATGGCTAATATGTAGACCAAAACATATCCTACACTCTTAAACTCACATCTTCAATCTCTACTTCTTCTCTTGCATCTTCCCTAACTCTCTAAAACATGCAATAGTAACCCCTATACCTAAAACGCCCTACGGCCCATCTTCCTGTTCTCCTTTAACTCCAAACCCCTGGTCTACAACCGGCTGAGCTACCACCTCACTGAAATAACCTTCTCGATCTTCTTCAGTCTGGATTGCGTCCTCAACACTCAGAAACTGCGCTTCTAAAACTCTCTCTCTGCTGCCTTTGATACAGTTGACCACCCCCTCCTCCTAAAAAAAAAAAGGTCACTCGTTTGGTCTGCAGGACTGCACACTTCACTACCAATCCCACTGCACCTTTAGTGTGACTTTCTACCTCCTCCTCTCCCTTTTTCTGTTGGACTCCCCCAAGCTTCTGTTCTTGGACCTCTCCTATTCCCAATCTACACCTCCTCCCTGGATCAGCTGATGGCTGTCAATACTATTTCCACACTGATGTCACCCAAATCTATCTCTCTACCACTCAGCTCAGTCCATCAGTTTCCTCACACATCACTAATTTCCTAACAGACCATATCAGTCTAGACGTCAAACCACTTCCTCAAACTCAATCTATCCAAGACTGAGCTCCCAATATTTCCACTTTAGCAAGTTCAGTTCAGTGTCTGATACCCATCTCTGCCAATACCTCTGTTTGCTTCCACTCAACCAATGAATACAATTAAAAATGCTAACAACCTACAAAACCATCCACAACTCCCCCAGCTTCATCACTACCTTGTCTCAAAATACCAACCAAATCATTATCTTTGTTCCTCTCAAGATCTCTTGAACTCTAGCTCCCTTGTCACCTCCAGGATTTCTCCCGAGCCTCTCTGATCCTCTGGATGAGTCAAAGTGTAAGTCTGGCGCTCCACAAATACAAATGTCTTTGATCACTTGACTGTATGTAAGGGGCGTGGAGAAATCTGCTGTCCAGGCAGATAAGGGTACACATGAAGCTAGGCAGCCATCCTCAGAGTGTGACCAAAAGGCTCGGCAACACATGTAAAATGAAGGGAAGGAGGTGCCACTAAGTGTAGCATTAAAAGATTTGTTTAATAAACAAGATTAAGAACACTTACAGAAGTTTATAATAAACTGGGCTCATCATACTATACCTAATTTGAGTGTCCATGGTGGTCCTATGGGCTTAAATCGCCCCAAA
Organism: Pelophylax lessonae; assembly: GCF_965119305.1. Lineage (NCBI taxonomy): Eukaryota > Metazoa > Chordata > Amphibia > Anura > Ranidae > Pelophylax > Pelophylax lessonae. Next base: position 364,909,743 of record NC_138772.1, read on the forward strand.
CGTCACTGGAGGTGAGTTGCTGGATGTCCTGGAATGCACCTCCATGCTACCCAGTGTGGAACACGGAAGCAGATGTGATGTCACCGGTGTGGGGCAGAAGTCCAGAGCACTGGATACACAGACTAAAGAGTGAGGCCAGGCTACGCGCTCTGAGCTGACGGCTTCTTCTACTGGCCTACTGTTCCCTAGAGGAGAGTGGTTTAAATACAAGCAGGAAGACAGGTGCTGCTGCCATGGGAATACAACGGGACCTTTGCCACCCATATAATATATTATGGTCGATGCATCGATGACATCAAAATTATATGGGACGGCACTAGGGAAAGTATGGAATCTTTTGCCCAGCATTGTAACCAGAAAACTTTGGGATCATCTTTCACTCATGTCATAGACTACGATAGACTAGCATTTCTGGATCTGGAACTCTTTCACAATGGTACATACATTCATACCACCAATTTCACCAAACACACTGCCGGTAATTCTTTTATTCGTTAACCCAGTTGTCACCATCTGAGGTGTAACAACAATATACCAAAGAGTCAGTTCCATAGGATTCCCCACAATTGTACCAGGGATGAGGATTACAATAGTCAGGGAGAACTCCTTACCAATAATTCTTGGATAAGGGGTACCCTCCTACCCTTGTGCTGGAGGCATTTCAACATCAAGCCTCAACCCCCCCCCCCCCCCCCAGCTCCAAAACATCTGATGACCACCAGCTGATATGATTTACAACTCCGTTCCACAATAGGTACAAACAAATGAAGAGTATCCTAGCAAAACATTGGTCGATTCTTCTGGAGGACCCGTTCTTAGGAAAATTCCTTACCACTAATCCCCAGGTATTTTATCGCAGAGTGAAGAATGTCTAAAGCAAGATAGCCCCTAGTAAAATCAAAAAGAGCTGTCCATCCAATCCCCTTCACATCCCGTTAATCCCATTAGTTGGCATGTTTCAATGCCGTAAAAGAAACGTGTTCCACTTCCAATTCATCCATTGTGGTCAAAAAACCTTTTTACGGTTAAAGGAAAAACCTATAACATCAAAGAGTTCTACAATTGCTCTAGTGAGTATGTTGAGAACTGCCTGACATGCCCTTGTTGCCTGTTTTATGTTGGCAAAATCATTCGTACTTTGCACAAGCGTTTTTGAGAACATAGACGGCTCATTGAAAAAGGGAATGACAAACTGTAAGGTTCTGGCACTCTCAGTGCCTCCTATCACATCATTTCCGGGTGCTTTCCATCTACCTAGATAGATGAAGCACATATAGGTGTGTTTCCCTTTAAGAGTGCTGACATCATCATGAGGCGCCGGACTGAACAGCTATTTAAATCAGCAGCTTTCACTCACATGTGTTCGTTCAACCTGCTGTGTGCCTAGATGTGCCTTGATGCTAACCTGTCTTGAAGCTCTCATGCTTGCAAGCATACCTCGCTGTCGGAACCACGCTGCGCTGATCCCTGTATCCCGCTACCGGATCATCCGCTCTTGTCGAACCTCTCCTCTGCTACATTGCTACTAGTGATAAGTACCCCACAGGGGAAACCTCAATAACCTTCATACTAAAGCTTACACTGTCTAGCTCTGCATACTAAGGACTGTTACTACATCTGCACTATCTAGATTGCTAGCTCTTGAGCCTACTATCATCTGCTCTTGCACTGGGTTAGTCTCTCCTGTATGTCATCTGCTATCCTATCATCTGCTACCATACATAATTGCTAACCTATCTGCATCCCACCTGTTACTATCTCATTCTCAAGAACATTCCTCTCAAGTGTCTGTCACCTATCGTCTCAACTCAACCTGTCTCTTCAGCCTATCACCTCTATACTACTATATTATTGAGTGTGTGTATTTACTTGCTGAATTGAGATCATCCACATATGATGAGTCTTTGGGAGTTGGGATTGGTGTCTCAGCGTTTCTCTACATGACTACTGAAGTGGAATATTTCTGCAGCTGTAAATCCACATCATACATAAAACGCAGGAGCGTTACAGATTGAACGAACCAGATAAAATGGATTCAGCAGAAATGACCACTCAGGTGACACAGTTAACACAACAAGTAACTGCGGTAATACACGCACTTACTGAATTAAAAGAAGACAATCAGGCTCTGACGCAGCAGGTGGCCAGACTGACACAGCCTACTGCTGCTCAACCCCCAGAACCTCTTGTCCTTCTACCAGACAGGTTTGATGGTTCCCGTTCCTCTTTTCTTTTTTTTTCGTATGGATTGTGAGCTCTTATTTATCCTTAAGCCTAGGACCTATCATAATGACTTTATTAAAGTGCATGCTGCCATTAATTTGCTTTCTGGCAAAATGAAAACGTGGGCATACGAGAAACTGCAAGAAAAAAGTCAGATCCTAGACAATTGGGAATCATTTGCAATTGCGATGCACTCCCAGTGTCTCCCCTCCCAAAAATCTATTCCTAAACCTGCTCCAGGTAACCGCAGACCCCGGCTACCTAGGGAAAAAAGGAAACCAAATGAATATGGTGATCCTGCCTGGTCATGGTCCAAGCCTGCCTTAAACAGTCAGCCTTGTCACTCTGACACATCTCATTTGAACCCTGATCCTACAGAGATGGATGAGGAGCTTATGGAGATTGGTGCCGTACATACTAAGTTGTCCTTACAAAAAAAAAAAAGATCACAGGAGAATCTGTGGCCTTTGTTTTTATTGTGGAGAAGGGGGACATTTCATTACATCCTGCCCAACCAGACCCCATAGGCCTAAGGCTCTCCCAATGGAGGCCAGGCGAATCCGAACTGTCTTCCCTGAAAAACAGCCTGGAAATTACCAAGGCTGTTGCCAGCCCTGTCCCCATTCTATATCAGAAAAGGACACCCAGAAATTGGCAGATGTTGGTATAGATACTCCTATTTTTGCAAGTACATTTCTAGCTTCCAATGAAAACATTGAGATTCTTGCACCTGACTGCGTACGCGCTTCTAATGGCACGGTGGTATGTAGGAAGGATCTGAGGATGTTTGAAGAAGCATTGGTTGCTAGGACTACTAGGATTACTTCGGATGGTTATGCGTCCGATTCTAGTGAGGGGTTCATGTAGCAGACACCCTAACAACAAGTGATCCGATTCTCATCGGTTACCAACCTGATCCGATTTTCATATCGGCAACAAGTGATCCGATTCTCACATCGGTTACCAACCTGATCCGATTTTCATATCGGCAACAAGTGATCCGATTCTCACATCGGTTACCAACCTGATCCGATTCTCATATCGGCAACAAGGGATCCGATTCTCACATCGGTTACCAACCTGATCCGATTCTCATATCGGCAACAAGTGATCCGATTCTCACATCGGTTACCAACCTGATCCGATTCTCATATCGGCAACAAGTGATCCGATTCTCACATCGGTTACCAACCTGATCCGATTCTCGTATCGGCAACCAGTCTTATCCGATTCTCGTATCGGCAACCAGTCTTATCCGATTCTCGTATCGGCAACCAGTCTTATCCGATTCTCGTATCGGCAACCAGTCTTATCCGATTCTCGTATCGGCAACAAGCCTTATCCGATTCTCGTATCGGCAACCAGTCTTATCCGATTCTCGTATCGGCAACCAGTATTATCCGATTCTCGTATCGGCAACCAGTGTTATCCGATTCTCGTATCGGCAACCAGTCTTTTCCGATTCTTACATCGGCAACCAGCTTTTTCCGATTCTTATATCGACAACCAGCCTTAGAGGCCTTCCGGAGCCGGCCTTACGGGGGGGGGGGGGGGTACTGTAAGGTTCTGGCACTCTCAGTGCCTCCTATCACATCATTTCTGGGTGCTTTCCATCTACCTAGATAGATGAAGCACATATAGGTGTGTTTCCCTTTAAGAGTGCTGACATCATCATGAGGCGCCGGACTGAACAGCTATTTAAATCAGCAGCTTTCACTCACATGTGTTCGTTCAACCTGCTGTGTGCCTAGATGTGCCTTGATGCTAACCTGTCTTGAAGCTCTCATGCTTGCAAGCATACCTCGCTGTCGGAACCACGCTGCGCTGATCCCTGTATCCCGCTACCGGATCATCCGCTCTTGTCGAACCTCTCCTCTGCTACATTGCTACTAGTGATAAGTACCCCACAGGGGAAACCTCAATAACCTTCATACTAAAGCTTACACTGTCTAGCTCTGCATACTAAGGACTGTTACTACATCTGCACTATCTAGATTGCTAGCTCTTGAGCCTACTATCATCTGCTCTTGCACTGGGTTAGTCTCTCCTGTATGTCATCTGCTATCCTATCATCTGCTACCATACATAATTGCTAACCTATCTGCAGCCCACCTGTTACTATCTCATTCTCAAGAACATTCCTCTCAAGTGTCTGTCACCTATCGTCTCAACTCAACCTGTCTCTTCAGCCTATCACCTCTATACTACTATATACATAGATCACTCCAGGAACTTCTTATTGAGTGTGTGTATTTACTTGCTGAATTGAGATCATCCACACATGATGAGTCTTTGGGAGTTGGGATTGGTGTCTCAGCGTTTCTCTACATGACTACTGAAGTGGAATATTTCTGCAGCTGTAAATCCACATCATACATAAAACGCAGGAGCATTACACAAACATAGTGTACCGAGACATTTTCTAGAAAAACACCTTAAAACCACAGAGGGCCTACAGGTTTGGGTCATTGAAGTCTCTCTGCTGCAGAACGTTTCAAACGTCTATATCTACAGGAGACATATTGGATATATTCTCTAAATACCCTCACGCCAGGAAGGCTCAGTAAAGAAAGTGTACTCTCTGCTGTAATTTTAACATTTTGTTAACATCCTTCCAACTCCAACTTCAACGTTTTTTCTCATACAAGTGTATTACTTCATATAATTGTACAACGCCATATAATTTACCTTGATTTCATATATTTTACATATTTCTATTTTTCTTCAGTGGACCCTTACAGTCGTTTACATACATTTTGTGGATATCGTATTTCCCTCTTCTGGTTGGGGGTGGTGGTTGGTTTCAACTTTGTAGTAAGTAACCTTTGTCATAGTATTTTAGATATTTTTATAATAATCTTAGATGTGATTTTAATATATTATTTTGCATGCTGTTCCTTTTAACAAGCTGTCCTTTTTATTTCGCTTTGCATCCACCTTTTATATTGATATATTTCCCTATATGCATTTTCATCAATATTGTATCTTATTGCGTATCGTTTTTATTCTCTGTATGTTTAAACATGCCCAGTTTACTGCATTTGTTTTATTCAGTTTCATTGAGTTTCCCATGTGTTAGGTTATAATATATACTGGTTTGCCGGTCTGCTGGCCGTTGTGGTCCAACCGGCAGCAGCACCTGTCTTCCTTCGTGTATTTAAACCGCTGTCCTCAAGGGCAGTGGTCCTCAACTCCGGTCCTCAGGGCCCACTAACAAGCCAGGTTTGCAAGATAACTAAATTACATCACATAAAATGAACTTAAGGAACACATAGTGTTCACAAAATAAAAGGGTGGGACTTTGTATGAGGTGTGGCCAGTTCACACATAATGATATAATGATAGTACATAAACATTTGCTGGTAAGCATAAAAAGGCATATGATCAACATCATGTGTTTATTAACATGTTTAATAGCAGTTGGCGTAGGTACAATAGATACAATCAGTCAAGGGGGACATAGACAGTATGCAACTGGGTAATATGACAAGGCCATAGTAAATTGTAGAAAAAATAGACCAACAGACATAAAATATAGGTACAACCCAATATGGCAATTCACGCTTTATCTATGGACTTTGCGCTTTTGGCCATGTGCAGAGTTTTTCTTGCTCCCTCAGTTCCCTTCTGGACGCATTTATGGGTGACCAACAGCCTCATTGATAATCGTTATCCCATTGTAAGTCATTGTAAGTCATTTTCCTTACATTTCTTCCATTATATCCCTCTATTGGATGCCATGTCATTAATGTTCTATTCTTTAGAATCCAATTGTGCCTGCTCCTCATGAAGTGAAACTTTGTTCACGAAACGCGTCGAGATAAAGAGGCCATGTATATCCATTATCTATTTCAGCATGCATCCAATCATTATGTTGTACCTATATTTTATGTCTGTTGGTCTATTTTTTTCTACAATTTACTATGGTCTTATCATATTACCCAGTTGCATACGGTCTTCAACTGCTATTAAACATGTTAATAAACACATGATGTTGATCATATGCCTTTTTATGCTTACCAGCAAATGTATATGTACTATCATTATATTATTATGTGTGAACTGGCCACACCTCATACAAAGTCCCACCCTTTAATTTTGTGAACACTATGTGTTCCTTATGTTCATTTTATGTTTATCATAACAGGGATGGAGACTCTATTGCACGAGTCTCATATAAAGTCCCATTTCCCTTATCTTTCCCCTTTTTTCGAGTCCCCTTTTCCTCCCCATTTTTCCTTTATTCCCAATTTATCATATAAATTACATCACAGGTGATATCATTTGCTGCTCAGTGATTGCAGTATTCTAGTCTGCATCTCCCCAAGGTAATACTTAAAATCTGGCCTGTAAGTGGGCCCCGAGGACCGGAGTTGAGGACCACTGCTCTAGGGAACAGTAGGCCAGTAGAAGGAGCCGTTAGCTCAGAGCACGTAGCCTGCCCTTACACTCTAGTGTGTGTATGCAGTGCTCTGGACTTTCGCCCCGCACTGGTGACATCACATCCGCTTCTGTGTTCCACGCTGGGTAGCATGGAGGTACATTCTAGGACATCCAGCAACCAGTGACATTTGGGGCGATTTAAGCCCATAGGACCACCATGAACACTCGGATTACACATAATATGAGGAGCCCAGTTTATTCTACACTTCTGTAAGTGATCTTAATCCTGTTTATTAAACCAATTTTTTAATACCACACTTAGTAGCACCTCCTTCCCTTCCTTTTTACTTATCCTATGGAACTCCCTATCCCAATCTGTTAGACTATCTCCTACTCTGTCCATTTTTAGGCGATCCCTCTTTAGAGAAGCCTATTCTGCCTCCACCTAACGTCTGTACTTTTATTTTCTCCATCAGCTCACATTCTGTAGTTGTTATCTTTTGTAGCATTTGTCCATCCCCTTTAGATTGTAAGCTCTAATCAGCAGGACCCTCTGCTGATTCCTCTTGTATTAAATTGTATTGTAACTGTAATCTCTGCCCTCAAACTGTTGGTACGATATAAATTCTGTAAAATAATAAATAGTAATATTAATGGAAAAACCACTAATAGGTCTTAATAGACTTTGGCCATCAGATTAGTCCACATTAATCTGCCTGTTTTTAAGGCTAGAGTCAGGATTTCAGGTAAGAAGGAAGAGTTTCTCACTGATCCCACTGAGTCCACCCAAATGAAGACAGAATTCAGAAGTGTGAGTAGATTCTTTTAAATATTAATCAAACTGTAAGAAAATGTTGGATTTGATGATGCTCTGTATAGGTTAATTTACTGATATAATGCAAATGTTTTCACCCAAAAGTAAAGGGAAATTCAGTTAAAATCAATAGTGTAGACATTATAGGGCATATAGGACATTAGGTAGCTAAAGAAAACCCTTACAATTCAGGGAACTGCTGTTTTGCAAGTCCCAAAATGCATTAAGTCTTCAAATCAATCTCTAAGACAACCAATATACACCCAGATTGAGTACTTGATAACTTGTCTTTGCACACGCTTTTGTGCGCTTAGTGCATATTAGGTTTCGGGTGGCAAGCCATCAATCCTTGGTAGACATTGAATCTAAGGATTTGGTTCCTTCTAGTACCATTGTAAATTAATGCACATGGTAATCAGCTACGTGTATTGATTTCCCTCTCCATTCGATGAAGTGGTGATTAGGACAAACCATTCAACAATATATTCTTTCACTTTTAAGGGCTGCTAGTCATTTCTCCAAAGTGATTCATTTTTTTATATTTCTTTATGTGCTGTGTATATAGTTTTTTTTAAATGAACAGACACGTATCCATTGGATTTACTTTAGTAATATGCAGCACTTTAACATATGCACTGTTATACAACATGGAAAAAAATGTAGAAACTATTAATTTAAAAATATTTGAAACTGATATTTATCTTTTTTTTTTTTTTTTTATAAAAAAATGATTCTGACAGTTCCACCTATGATCACATCAGACTCTCAACACATTTCTATATCTTTCGAAAAATAGAATGGCACAGTAAAATGTATTTTGGAACCTGAACATTTAGCGTGATTTTTTAAATTTCAAGATATTATCTTTCCAAAATTGTCATTAAAGAAGAAATAAAACCAAAGCTCATTTGTTCTGCACTCCTGTGACCCATTTTCAGCCAGGTCACAGAGCTGGTCCAGGCTGGGGAAATTTTGCGACCATATGGTCGGGATCCACCCAGAAGCCTGGACCGGAACCTGGTTTAGCCTCCCAGTGAGCCCCTGAGAGCCTGAGCCAGCTACTCCTGCTCCCTCCACAGCCCAGTGTTCCATGAGCATAGGGGTGGAGCAGAACAGACAGCGGTGACTGACAGTCACCAGCTCTCTGCTCATGGAGCACTGAGAACTAAGTCATCAGCGATCTGTGATCACTCGATTCTCAGTTTCAAAACATTGGGGGAGGGGAATGCTGCATTCACTTATGTATGATTTCTAAAACATTAAAAAAAAAAAAAAAAAAAAAAAAAAAAACATTCTTCTCTTTTAAGAATCATCAGCACCCAAATGGTTTATCACTGTGTTTTTCTTCTGACCTGAGTTTGGGAAACAGTTTGGATTTTTTTGGTATATCATGGCATTATTTTCAGTGAATATTAAATTACTGTTAAACTAAGTAACAAAGTGCAAGATTTAGTAAAACTGGAGCACTCAGAATCTGGTGCAGCTGTGCATGGCCGCCAATCAGTTTTTAACTTCAGCTTGTTCAATTAAGCTTTGAAAGCTGATTGGTTTCTGTACAGAGCTGCACCAGATTTTGCTCTCTGCAGTTTTAGTAAATTGCATTGTGTCTGCAATAAATGCAGGAGATCATTGAAAGAAAACCTTTGGTGAAGAGAAACATTTTTATTAAAAAAATTTGCAAGCTACACACTCTAATGCAAATACATGCATCATGCTTTTGTGGGCTGAGCTTGTTTGAATTGTGAAGCAAACATTATGAAACAGTTTTCACTTATTGCTTTGTTTGCTTTGCTTCCAGTTTTGGTACACTCAAGATGTCCTTTTCTGCTGCATTTGAATTGCTTCATCCCCATACAAGTCAATGAAAATGCAAGTCAAAAATATCTCTAAAGCATTACTCAATTGCATTACAGACAGATTTCAAAAGAAAGCCTTTTTTTTTGTGAAAGCACTTGATTTGTTTTGGAGTCTGGCCCTAGTGGATCATAACATTTCACCTAGAGTAAGACAATATGTTTGGTAGAGAGAAGCTAGATAAGGAACTTTTTTCAATGTGGCTCATATTGTTTCTTCCTCAATTTACATTTATTTTAGCTTTTGAGGGATTTATTCAGTAGCTGGTCAATCGTCCATTGGACTGATGCTGCATCTAGGTAAATATATTTTAAGAATCAACATCTGTCTATAACAACTAGTTGATAGCTAGCTCCTCAGTTATTAACACCTACTATTGTTTTTGTCTAATAAATGCAGTCTATCCCACTTTTTCTTTTTTAGTTCTGAGCTTTGACGTTGGGGTAATTGGAGTGTATTAAGCAGTTGTTACTGACAGTCCTTCAAGAGCTTTCTTGCATCATTTGAAAGAAAAAATATATAAGTATCAGGACAGTGTGGACCTAAACCACCTCACATTACATTATTTACATGCATCACTCAATTTCTAAAAGTTAGGCATTCACCTGTTAGACCTATTATGCCTGATTAAAATGGTCCTGCTGGTTGGTTGCATTCTCATCAAACTCCTAATCTTTGTCAGAAAAGCGAAGTAATATCTGCTTTGGCAATCAAAAATATTCATGCGTTTTGATCTGTTTGGCCTCCATGTGATCGCCACAAAAAAGAAAGCTGGATAGAAGACGTTTTGCCTGGTATCCACATGAATCCTCTTTAGATCAGGGGTTCCATTTGGTGGAATATCTTTGTTACGGATGCAGAGCCATAGCAAAATCATTGCTGTTTCTGCACTGTTTGTTTAAACAAGGTTGGGAAGGCCTTGCAAGAAAAAAAAAAAAAATTAAAAGTAGCTAATATGTAAATAATGTAAGAAATAAAATAGTAGTGGTGGGTAGGAAATCTGCTGCCTCTAGGTCAGCATTCGGCTCTCAGAACTAGCAAACTTCAGCCCTTTTTAAAAGACTATTAGCTGTGTCATAGATCAGCAGGAATGGACCCTTGCTTCTTGTGCTTCCCATTGGCATGTGGCCTCTCTTTCCCTGCTACAGCATGCTTTGTTTAAGGACTGGGAGGTATAGGCATTGCAAATGGTTTTTATAAAACCTACAGGTTGAGTCACTGCCCAGCCTGTCAATCAAGTTCACTTTTCAGGCACCTGTTGTGTGAGCATTAGGTTCATTTCTTAACCCCAGTCCATGTTTTCTCCTGCATTCCTGTTTTCCCATCTGCTAACTAAAGCAAACCATACATGGGTTGAATTCTGAACAAATTTTCTTTCAAAAATCGTATTAAGAATTTTTGCTGTAATTTTGCACTATTAGTGGGCCGCAGCAACAGCCGATTTTCATATAGCCATCGAATTTGAACAGGAAAATCGTGTGAGAAATATAATTGAAAAAGAAATGCGTATGAGCTGTGACCTGGAAAGAAAAGAAAATTCCCAGTCACAAAATGTATTTTCTGTAGCAACATGAGGTGAGATTGAAGGCTTGGTTGGTTGAATTTCAAAGTCAATGGTGGCACTATCGGATCACAAAACGCACAAAATTTCAAATTTTTGATCGACAAATAGTTCGGAATTTGACCCATGTATGGCCTGCATTAAGCTTGTGTACCAGGTTTTCCAGGCATTGAGCCTGATGTGGGTCTGCCATCGTTATCGGTTACCTCTCCTGCCCATGTGAGCTGCGGCCCTGGGTGTGAGAACTGAGACATTGACAACTCCGGCATCTTTGTTTTGTTGTTTTATTGTATTTAAGGGGATGGGAGAAGGGAATGATTGGGATACTCCTTTAGGCTCAACTAAGTACAACTTGGGACTTTATCCAGAAAAATGTCTGTTAACATTCGACGCTAGCCAACGCTCACTGACGCTTAGAACACACTGTAAGTTGAAAGAAGTGCTGAATCCTCGACCTTAAAGGCCCGTACACACGTGCAGATTGTCGGCCGAAAAGATTCGGCCAACGACCGATCGGCCGATTTTAGGCTTGTTAGTATGATGCTTCCGACAGCCGACAGCGCACTTTCGGCCGAACAGAATCTGTCGTGCAAGCATTAAAATTTTTGTATGCCGACACCAGAACGGCCGATTGTTCGCCCATCAGTACAGAATTCGGCCGACAGACAGCAGATTTGCAAGACTGGGCATGCTCAGAAAAGAAAAAACACAGGGAAAGTTAACCATCACATGACATCACTTCTGCAGTCGGCGGACAAAATTCGTGTGCAGTCTTTTGCACTTTTCAGCGGACACGACAGCCCGGGGACAAAAGACGGCCGATCGGTCGGCCGACGATCGGTACGTGTGTACGGGGCTTTAGTCCAGAAGACTCAGGACTGTGGAGTATTGAACTACTGACACTGCTGCACTGCAAAGTCACTGACTACTCCCACCAGCCTTGCACTGGCTTGAGGTAGCTTGTTGTGAATTCCTGTATGGCTGCAACTCTCAACTGATACTCTTTACAATTCAGGGCCCAAACTGCAGGCGCCCCTTTACACTTTTAGCTCTTCTGGGTCCACTGACTATGTACCCCCTCTGTCACTTCAGGGTCCTCAACCTAGGTACCCCCTTTACAGCTAGCCGACACTGGATCCCAGAACCTCTTCCAGAGTGGTCTCCTCTAACACTTCAGGCAGACCCCCAGGGGCAATCCTCAGTACTCACGACCTGTGTAGGCTTTCCTGGGACTGGACCCTTCTCGCTCTCTGCTGGTTCTCGGCACACCGGATCCCCTCAGCTCAACTCAGCACTCTCTGGATTCTCAGGCGAAACCCCAAGATATCCGCTTCCTCAGACAGGAGAGACAGCCGTTCTCTCCCTCCTGGGACTCTGCTCCCGCCAAAGACACCCAGTCATGCACTTTCCACAAACTTATACCCACTCCCAGAATCCCTTGCAGCATAATCTGCCTTCTGGGGTAGTTGCAAGGCTGAATGTGTCCCCTGATTGGGTTTTCTCCACCGCCCTATGAGAGGCCTATCACAGGGACCAGTGGGGAGACTCCCCTCTCAACAGGCACACCTGGAAGCCATGACACCCTAGCAAAAAGAAATCATGGCCCTGCTGTTAGGCAGACACGGGCCACTATACATTTGTCTAGCACCTACCTGTAGGGTACTACACCTGTATCTGATTATGCCTGTTTTCCCTGACTTGCCACTTGTTTCTGATATTGACTGTAAACCACATTTTGTCTCTATTGCTGGTCAGCTGACATCTTCACAGGTGTGTTTGATTGCCACAACCTGGTGCACCCACCAGTAAAGTCCATTAGGCTCGGTTTACATATATGCAAATCTGAAGCGTTTTTGATGCATAACATGTGAATTAGACCAACTTTCAATGGAGCCGGTTCACACATCTCCAGGGTCAGTGGACCATTTCTAAAAAAGGTCCTGTGAGGTTTTTGGTCCGGTTAAAATGCAAATTCAAGTAAAAATTTGCACCTGAACTGGTGAACAAAACCGGAGTCAGACATGTATGAACCCTGCCTGACTCTGTCCAGGGTGCTTTGGTAAACAAGATACAATAGGACAAGGTTGATGCATTTCACACAAACATACTTTGCTTGTTCACGGTATGTTTGTGTGAAACGCGTCAACCTTGTCCTATTGTATCTGTCTGACCTGGGGATAAATAAAGAACCTTGACAACCACTTCTTGGATTGTGGTGTGTGACCATATCCTTCCTTGTTTACTTGTATTGTATACAGTGGTGAGCCGAGGCGTGCACCCACAGCAATGTGCTGAATTATCCATCTGCCTGAGTGGTGTGTGTACTTTTGTTTGCAGGGTGCTTTGGTGTTGACCTGGTGTGTGTATCTGTGTGTGTGTGTGTGCGCGTTTAGCTTTGGCCATGTTAGAGGCTCACAACCTCTTTAACATGCAGATACCACAGGGGTTTACTCTCTTTCCCATGACAATCCAATGCTTTATGTGGTTAATTGCTGTCTGCATGGTGGGGGGGGGGGGGGGGGTTGTGTGTTTTTTTTGTGTGAATATTTGGTTATCTCTGCATATCAAACATGGCATTCCTTGTAGCCAATTCAATTACCCCTGACACTTTTTTGGCTGTAAGGCAACAGACTATGAATATGACTCTTCCATGTTGCTGCTTTCTGGTGGTTTCCACCTCAGCTGCCCTTTTAGTCCTGTATTTGTCTTCTTGACTGGCTGACATTAAATCATTAACATATGTTTCTTTATTGATCTACTGTACAATATTCTTTTTGCGTTCTACACCGGATAAATACTTTGATGTCTTCTGTAAAATAAATCTCTCCATTGAACTGCTTTACAATTCTGTTGTTTGCGTTTGCTATTTCCTGTTCTCTTTCATTGTACCTTGATTAAGGCTACAAACCTCTTTGAAATCTCATTGTCCACCTTTTTCAACATTATATCAATACCCTGCACATTGTCAGACAAGCCCAAGCTAATGTAAAGAAAACTACTTGTAGCCATCACCTCAGCAAGGCCATTGCCTGAACTTATCGTGCAAGGAACCTGTTTTTTTTTCTAACCAACCTTTTACCTCTCCTAATGGCCAGCACCCTAATTCTCCTTCTTCTCTTCATATTTCACATCTGCCTCCTGCTCCATCGTAGCAGTCCACATGCTGGTAAGGGAACCATATTTTTCCTAAATATTTGCATACATGGGGATGTTTGAGTTTGGTTGTTTAATCTGACTCTTCCACACTGCTGCTTTCTAGCAGTTTCCATCTCAGCTGACCTTTTAATTCCTTATTTGTCTTCTTGACTGTTTTTTTTTTTTTTATAGAAAACTACTTAGAACCCCTAAACATTTTTTTTTTTTTCAAAAAGACCCTAGACCAGGGATCCTCAAACTACGGCCCTCCAGCTGTTGCGGAACTACACATCCCATGAGGCATTGTAAAACTCTGACATTCACAAACATGACTAGGCATGATGGGAATTGTAGTTCCTGAACAACTGGAGGGCCACAGTTTGAAGACGCCTGCCCTAGACCCTTGTGAATAAAATGGCAGTTGTTGCAATTTTTTATGCAACTATGCAACATGGTATTTGCGTAGCGGATTTTCAAGCGCAATGTTTTGGGAAAAAATACACTTTAATGTATTATGATTAAAAAAACACAATACATAACCCCGTTTTTAATTTTTTATTTGTGAAATACGAAAGATTATATTATGCTGAATAAACAGATACTCATCATGTCATGCTTTAAAATTGCCAACAGCGGAAAACTATGGTAAAAATCTCCATAGGCAACACTTTAAAAATGTCTACAGGTTACCAGTTTAGAGTTACAAAGGAGATCTAGTGCGAGAATAATTGCTCTCACTCGGACGTTCACAGCAATATTACACGTGTGGTTTGAACATTGTTTACATATGTTGGTGTGACCTAAGTATGCGTTCACCACTGTGCGTAAAGGGGGTGCTTTAATTAATTTATTTTTTTAAATGTATGTTATTACTTTTTTTAATTTTTACACTTTCCGTATTTAAAAAAAAAAAAGATTTTTGATCACTTTTATTTTTATCACAACCCTTTCATTCATATTACATACCTTGTGATATACTGTATTTATCGGCGTATAACACGCGCCGGCGTATAACACGCACCTCAATATTTGGAGAGAAATTTCAGGAAAAAAGCTTACATTTAAAATAAACAGCTTTGAACTCAGAACATTTTTTTTAAATCAAATGACATCTCACCAGTGCCCATGAATGCAGCCTCATCAGCAGTCTCCAGCAATGCAGCCTCATCAGCAATGCAGTCTCCAGCAATGCAGCCTCTCCAGCAATGCAGCCTCTCCAGAAATGCAGCCTCTCCAGCAATGCAGCCTCTCCAGCAATGCAGTCTCTCCAGCAATGCAGTCTCTCCAGCAATGCAGCCCCGCCAGCGCAGTCTCCAGCAATGCAAGCTCGCAAGCGCCATTGACACAATCCAAATCCGTTTTTAAAAAGGCTGGGAAACAGCGCCGAGAGCAGAAGGGGGTGGGCCAGGCCGAGGAGAAGGGAGAACGAACGCTCGTTGTCATAGGAAGTCCCGCCTATGATAGACGTCACACGTCTCGGCCGAGGAGACGGAACTTCCTAGGACAGCTCGTCCTTCCTTCTCCTTGGCCCGGCCCGCCCCTTCTGCTCTCAGCGGCGGCGCTGCTTCCTGTTTTTTTTTTTTTTTTTTAATATCGGCGTATAACACGCACTGTTGCTTTTTCCTCCATTTTTAGGAGGAAAAAGTGCGTGTTATACGCCGATAAATACGGTATATAAGCAGTGACAGGTCCTTTTTATGGAGAGATTTGTAATCAATAAGACCCCATCATTTTCCTCTACAATGTATAAAAAAAAAAAGATCTAGTGCTTAAAAAAAAATGGCCTCGTTTACATTGGAGTGGAACCGGAAGGGGCACCATCTTTCCTCCGCCCATCTCTGTTAACAGCTGCCGGATCAGTTCTCGGGATTCCTGATACATCAGGTAAGCCCAAGAAGTGGGAAGTGACGAGAGGCGGGGCGACTGCTCCCGCTGCTTCAAAAAAGGGATCCATTGGCGAATATGCCGCTCAGGCCACTTTTATTGGTTAGAGAATCACCGGCTGAAAGAAACACTGCCAAACGAGGACATCATTTGTCTATGGCCCAGTCAGCAAGTGGTTAAAGCATTATCTGCTTTTGACTGAACTACGGTACAATATTCTTTTTGAGTTCAACACTGGATAAATACTTCGGTGTCTTACCTGGGGACATGTGTTGGTTGCTTTTATATGACTTATTTACCAACAAATAAAATGATCCTTTTTGGACTTGTGCACCCTTCTGAATTTCCTTTTTGCGCTATTGTCAACTTAGCTTGTTAAGTTTTTGTTCATCTGACTGCATGACTTTGAATGTTTCCAGCACCTCCTTGTCCAGCTAGCCATTCGGGGCAATTTTGACATCTTTCTTCATATACATGTTAAAATCAGCACTTCAGAAGATTGACTTCTGTACAACCACAGTGCCCATACAGGGATCAAAATTTGGTCGGCTCCTATTGAATCGACCAAATTTTGATCCATCTATAGCCAGCTTAAGACCTGTACCTGTACCAGTATAAAGAGGCTGAAAGTTAAAAGTGCTTGTTTGACAGTGACTAGTAGATCTATTAAGCTCCTGTAAAAGGATAGGCGGACAAGTGAAGATCATGAGATGAATAGAAACAATGAGCCAGCAGGTATTTTAAGATAAAGAAGGACAGGTAGGCAGGAGGTCTGCTACTGATGGATTTGTAGGTTAACAGAGACATATATTTTATTCTCTAAAGCACAAGAACCCTTTCTAACTACTTTAATGGAGATACTTGAGAGAGAGAGAGACAGTGTTACATAAAGAGCCGGAGAAGGTAAAAGAACTGACTCAGAAGGGCCAAAAAAACATTGCTTGAGGTCAATTCAGAAAGGAAGAAAAAGCCAACACTCGGAGGACTATATATTACAGCTGAAATCCGGTCAGCAATAAAATATTTAGTCCAATCACTAAAATCTCATATACAGTATCTCACAAAAGTGAGTAAACCCCTCACATTTTTGTAAATATTTTATTATATCTTTTCATGTGACACTGAAGAAATGACACTTTGCTACAATGTAAAGTGGTGAGTGTATAGCTTGTATAACAGTGTAAATTTGCTGTCCTCTCAAAATAACTCAACACACAGCCATAATGTCCAACCTGCTGGCAGCAACAGTGAGTACACCCCTAAGTGAAAATGTCCAAATTGGGCCCAATTAGCCATTTTCCCTCCACGGTGTCCTGTGACTCATTAGTGTTACAAGGTCACAGGTGGGAATGGGGAGCAGGTGTGATATATTTGGTGCTATCGCTTTCACTCTCTCATACTGGGCACTGGAAGTTCAACATGGCACCTCATGGCAAATAACTCTCTGAGGATCTGAAAAAAAGAATTATTGCTCTACATGCAGATGGCCTAGGCTATAAGAAGATTGCCAAGAACCTGAAACTGAGCTGCAGCACGGTGGCCAAGACCATACAGCAGTTTAACATGACAGTTTCCACTCAGAACATGCCTCATCATTGTCGACCAGCGTCATATCCAGAGGTTGTCTTTGGGAAATCTACATATGAGTGCTGCCAGCATTGCTGCAGAGGTTGAAGGGGTGGGGGGCGGGGGTCAGCCTGTCAGTGCTCAGACCATACACCGCACACTGCATAAAATTGGTCTGCATGGCTGTTGTCCCAGAAGGAAGCCACTTCTAAAGATGATGCACTAGAAAGCCTGCAAACAGTTTGCTGAAGACAAGCATACTAAGGACATAAATTACTGGAACCATGCCCTGTGTTCTGGTGAGACCAAGATAAACGTATTTGGTTCAGATGGTGTCAAGCGTGTGTGGCGGCAACCAGGTGAGGAGCACAAAGACAAGTGTGTCTTCCCTACAGTCAAGCATGGCGGTGGGAGTGTCATGGTCTGGGGCTGCATGAGTGCTACAGGCACTGGGGAGCTACAGTTCATTGAGGGAACCATGAATGCCAACATGTACTGTGACGTAAAGCATGATCCTCTCCCTTTGGAGACTGGGCCACAGGGCAGTATTCCAATATGATAACAACCTCAAACACACCTCCAAGACAACCACTGCCTTGCTAAAGAAGCTGAGGGTAAAGGTGATGGACTGACCAAGCATGTCTCCAGACCTAAACCCTATTGAGCATCTGTGGGGCTTCCTCAAACAGAAGGTAGAGGAGTGCAAGGTCTTTAACATTCAGCAGCTCTGTGATGTCATCATGGAGGAGTGGAAGAGGACTCCAGTGGCAACCTGTGAAGCTCTGGTGAACTCCATGCCCGAAAGGGTTAGGCTGCATTCACATG
This sequence comes from Pelophylax lessonae, assembly GCF_965119305.1. Lineage (NCBI taxonomy): Eukaryota > Metazoa > Chordata > Amphibia > Anura > Ranidae > Pelophylax > Pelophylax lessonae. Next base: position 364,927,988 of record NC_138772.1, read on the forward strand.
TCAGCATATGGATCGCGGGCAGAATCACCGCGATTCCGCCCGCGATCCGGAAATCATTGCAAATAGCGGGAAGCCTGTGCATTGCCCGTGATTTGCAATAGCACCCCAAACGCTGAGCGATGTTGCCGCGATTTCCGCCTGCTGAATCGCGGTAACATCGCGCAAAAAAAAAATTGTGGGACGCATTATGCCCAAAAAAGTACAAGAGCTTCTTTGGAGCGTATTGCGTCCCGCAATTTTTTTTGCGCGATGTTACCGCGATTCGACAGGCGGAAATCGCGGCAACATCGCTCAGCGTTTGGGGTGCTATTGCAAATCACGGGCAACGCACAGGCGGCCCACGATTTGCAATGATTTCCGGATCGCGGGCGGAATCGCGGCGATTCTGCCCGCGATCCATACGCTGACATGTGAATGCAGCCTTAAGGCAGTGCAGGAAAATAATGGTGATCACACAAAATATTGACACTTTGGGCCCAATTTAGACTTTTTAACTTTGGGGTGTACTCACTTTTGTTGCCAGCGGTTTAGACATTAATGGCTGTGTGTTGAGTTATTTTGAGGGGACAAAAAATTTACAGTGTTATACAAGCTGTACACTCACTACTTTACATTGTAGCAAAGTGCAATTTCTTCAGTGTTGTCACATTAAAAGATAGAATAAAATGTTTACAAAAATGTGAGGGGTGTACTCAGTTTTGTGAATAAAAGAAGGGTTTGGGACTTTGAGTGAGGTGGAGACCAGAACGCTGGGAAACATGGGTAATAAAAACATTTTATTACTGTATACTATCAATAGACAAAGTACAACATGTAAAATAGCAATTCATGTATAAACAGCATATTTCAAACATATTGGTCAGTCTGATGCATTTGCAGGTACACAAAATATGCATAAAGAGTATAGGGACTATGGCACTTCGTATTGGCCACACAGTCCAAAGTTGCTACATTATTGCCATACTGTAGGCGGTCTGCAGGGTGCACCATGGTAATGAATGTTGAATCAAAAACTTATCAGCCTATGCTGATGACATCTTATTTTTCATCTCCGAACCACATATATCCATTCCTAACTTGAACAATCAATTCAAACTCTACAGATTTCTATCCAATTTCAAAATCAATCATAGTAAATCCGAGGCACTAAACTTGACCCTTTCTCCTGACTCACTAAAACTCACAAGAGACAATTGCCCCTATAGATGGGAGTCGCATGCTCTAAAATATCTGGGCATCAAACTAACCCCCAATCTAGAAAACCTGGTTGAAGAAAATCTTAACCCCCTCATAAAACAAATTGCTAATGACCTTAAGAGATGGAACATTAAGACCTTCTCATGGTTTGGTAGAGCCTCAATAATTAAAATGACGGTACTGCCTAGGCTCCTCTACGTTTTCCACGCCCTCCCGGTCCAGATTCCAGCCTTTTATTTCCGCAAACAAGCCAACCTTCAAAGAACATTTGTCTGGGCTAACAAAAAGCCACGGATTAGACTCAAATTCCTACACCTATCAAAATTATCCGGAGGGATTGGCCTCCCAGATTTCCACAGATACTATCAAGCCACACATCTGAAAGAGAGTTCTGGACTGGCATTGCCATGCTGGGAACAAGGACTGGGTGGGTATGGAATTGGGATGGAGCACTAGTCCACCACATCATCTCCTCTGGACAAGCATCAGCAATATGCCGTCGGAAATTAAGTCACATCCCCTAATAGCTAACACTTTAAAAAATTTTCAGAAAATTGCGACTAAACACAATATATCACCAAGTCCAAGCCCAATCATGCCTTTATTAAACAACCCTGACTTCCAACCTGGTATTAAAAAACAATCCCTGACCACGCAACAAGAAATTGGGTCAGGACCTATCAGGATTAAACATTGTCTCCGTGATACAACACTTAAATCCTTCCACGAATTAAAACAAGAATGTTCTGCAAGTGTGCCCTTAAATTTCTGGACATATTTGCAACTACGTGATTATATCACGCGTAAGAAGCTCAACGAGGCAGCATCCAGACCACTGACTGATTTTGAAGAGCTTTGCATCCAAGGGGAAAGAGTTGAGGGAGCAACATCTCAATCCTATAAAAGACTAATTGCTACGCCTCCTGATTTCAGGGACCCATATAAAGCGCTATGGGAAAAAGATTTGGGATGCTCCTTTACCTCGGCCCAATGGGAGAAAGCATGTTATTTTTCTCATAAATGCTCACTGAGCACTAAGCTACAGGAGACATCCTATAAGATTAGGACGCAGTGGTACCACACTCCAATTAAATTACATCAATGGTCCAAACATACTTCAGAAATTTGTTGAAGATGTGGCCTAGAACCTGGCACCTTTCTTCATTTATGGTGGGACTGTATAGCACTACAGAAATTCTGGAAGGAAATTCAGAAATGGGTGAAACATATCACCGAGACAAAGTTGACACTAGATGCAGCCTGCTGCCTCTTACACATAAATTCATACCCATACAAAAAATATAAAAAGTCATTGACACGACACCTCCTAAATGCAGCTAAATCCTTAATTCCATTATCATGGAACTCGAAAAATGTACCCACACTTAATGACTGGCTTGTTAAAGTAGGACATATTCACGAAATGGAAGAAACACTTGCCATTAAAAATGAAAGGAATGATTTGTTTCATAAACAATGGTACCCCTGGAGAACTTTTACAGTATCACAGGAATACTTAGATCTCAAGAAAAGCTGAATGTAAGGTTGAAATTGAAAGTCATATGCTGTCAAAACATCAGAGCTTTTCCCCCATCCTTCCCTTCTCTTCTTTCTAGTCTTCTCTATACTTTCCAATACTTCTATATATTTTAGATGGACCTCTGCTTTAGGCCCATCTATGATGTACATTTGGAAAACAGTAACTATGAGAATCAAAACCTATATATAAGTAAATCTAAGTTAAGGAGCAAATGAGTATGTGCCAAATATCTTCTTCTACAATATTTCTAAGAATTCATACTTTGTATTCGCAATGATGTAATGCTCCATAACATTTGTTACTGAAAGAGATTTTATTTTTTTTATTATCTTATGTTGAGTGCATGTAGCACTTTATTCATTGTATTGCACTATGCATGCCCCTTGTATTTTTTCTAAATAAAGTTTATTATTGTGGAAAAAAAAAAAAAAAAAAAAACTTGCTGCAGCAGTCATGGACCTAATATATATCATGTGTTGAATCACACAGAATTGCAATAATCGTTCAGTAGGTAAGTAACCGTTAAAATTGATTGAGTAGCGATAAATTCCTGTATAGTAGAAAAATTTATGACATCCTTGTAGCTCTACGCGTTTCATGGCTAAATACCACTCTTCAGGAGCGGATGCCAAAAACTCTGCAAAAAAGTATAAATGTAAAAAAGTATAAATGTAACTATTGATCGACTAAAATCGCATACATGAGAATGAGGAGGGAGGAAAGGGTTATCCAATCCTATGGTTACTTACAAGATGGCTGTCATTAACAAAGTGCGGCTCTGTGGGCGCAGGGCATCGCATGCGCCTCCCCCGGGAGCTGTGGTGGTCATCCCCGCAGTCCTGCACAACGCACCACACATATCACCCTAAAAAACGAAGTGCAGAGTAATGAAAAAAGGTGGGTTGCGGCTGTGTTGCTGTGAAAAAGCAAAAAACTACTAAGAGTCTGAAATATCAAAAGTGTGGGATAAATGGCATGTGTAGAAGTAGTGGACCAAAAAATAAACTCTCCACAGCCCAAAAGAAGAAGAAAAAAAAAATAGGTAGAGATAGGAAATACTCCAAGAGAATCAGTCAAAATAACCAAGTAGTAAGTAGGTGCAGTATATCCAAAAATAAAAAGTATACTGCAAAGTATTAAAAATGTGGTTACCTTAAATGACTGCATCAAGTATTATAGTAGTAGTAGTGGTATACATGTGTTGTCTCTCAAATCCTGGGTCTGAATGACCTGTAGCAAAATAGGGGATATATATGCACGTCAGCACAACCACGGGTGCCTCCCAGCGTCACGTTGATTGCTAATTGGTAAAAGGTGTCTCCCAATTGAGGCAAACCTGCTGCCAGAAGAGGGAGTGGTACACCTCAGACACAAAGCAATTGTAGCTGTAATAATGGTATCTAATGCTAAGACGCCAAATGACGCCCAGCAATAGACACAAAAATGTGGTGCCGACGCGCGTCGGAATAAACCTGCCAAACCCCCAATGCCGGTGAAGCAGGGGGGGGGGAGAGGCAGGGCACCGATATGCGTCGCAGCTCCCTGGTCTGGAAACCAAACAAATGCCCAGCCCACAGGACCGCACAATGACAATGAAAAATAAATAAGTAATTGTATATCATGAACAAGAGGAACCATGATTGCCATGCTGCAGATAGTGATGAAAACACATCCAACCATAATTAGATAATATAAGATAGAATAAATGGTAATCTGTATGTAAGGGTATGCCCAGCAGTCTGTGAAGCCACCTCCATCCCTATTTGTCAAACTAGAAAAGGCAGAGGTTGGGACTTTAATTGGAGCACTAAAAATAGTGCCCCCATCCCTGGTTACATGAATAAAAGAAGGCATATCGGTGCCCTGCCTCTCCCCCCCCCTTCTTCACCAGCATGGGGGGTTTGGCAGGTTTATTCCGACGCGCATCGGCGCCACGTTTTTTTGTCTATTGCTGAGCGTCATTTGGCGTCTTAGCATTAGATACCATTATTACATCTACAATTGCTTTGTGTCTGAGGTGTACCACTCCCTCTTCTGGCAGCAGGTTTGCCTCAATTGGGAGACACCTTTTACCAATTAGCAATCAACGTGACGCTGGGAGGCACCCGTGGTTGTGCTGACGTGCATATATATCCCCTATTTTGTTACAGGTTATTCAGACCCAGGATTTGAGAGACAACACATGTATACCACTACTACTACTATAACACTTGATGCAGTCATTTAAGGTAACCACATTTTTAATACTTTGCAGTATACTTTTTATTTTTGGATATACTGCACCTACTTACTACTTGGTTATTTTGACTGATTCTCTTGGAGTATTTCCTATCTCTACCTATTTTTTTTTTCTTCTTTTGGGCTGTGGAGAGTTTATTTTTTGGTCCACTACTTCTACACATGCCATTTATCCCACACTTTTGATATTTCAGACTCTTAGTAGTTTTTTGCTTTTTCACAGCAACACAGCCGCAACCCACCTTTTTTCATTACTCTGCACTTCGTTTTTTAGGGTGATATGTGTGGTGCGTTGTGCGGGACTGCGGGGATGACCACCACAGCTCCCGGGGGAGGCGCTTCTATCATTGGCTGTTCCAGAACAATGATGTGCAGTAGACACTTGAGGGAGTGCATGTAGACCAAAAAAAATGTTGGGGATCAGCAGCACTTATATGCAAAAAAAAAAAAGATGGGCTTGTACTTATCAATGTAACTCAAGTGCATTGATTACTGCACTCATAGTCAATTGACATTTCCTCCAGGTCTCTAACTGAAAATCTATATCTTGGAACTAGAGGTATAGGAAGATGTTTACTGAAGTCTTTGCATTGCTCCCAGGATTTACTGGTCATGGTTGCAATGCTTTGTGGGCTCATTTGAAAAAAGAATATTAAATGCACAGTTTTTTTTTTTCTAAAAATGTGGGTGCATTTATTATATATTTTTGGAAAAGGTGGATTTAGCCTTCAAGAGTCCCCCAGGTCCAATATTATATTATTATAAGGTTTAACAGGCATAATAGTCATAAATAGCTGCATGCACAGGTCTGTATTTTGTTCCTAAACTTACAATTTGATGAGAAAAATGAATGATTCATCAGATTTTAACCTACTGTTCATACACACCAGGCTTCATGCACACTAGAAGCTAAAAACTGCCGGCATTTACTAGTGTTTAGCAATGTGCTTTACCTTTAGTAAATCAACAACTGCTGTGTCCTAGTTGCAGATTCTTCCTCACTTCCTGTGTGGTGAAACCATTGTCAGCAAGACAGGAAGTGAGTGTAAATTACTGAATAGCATAAAAAAATAAGTTCTAATCCTTCCTCACACCAATTTAACTAAAAAAAAAAAAGTTGGGTTTTTTACATGCATACAACATATAGTTTAAAGCTTAAGCTTTGTATATTTTTGGGGAGGATACAGCACCAAACTCATTAGGTATGTGTAATGGTGAGAAGACAACTGTTCAAGGCAGTATCCAGCAGCTGTAAAGGAGACACTATAGGGATGATTTTTAGCAGAAGCGGTCCCCTGCAAGTAAGGTAATACACACAAATTCACATACCTAAAGCGGATCTCCACCCAAAGTTCCACTGTCCACCCCCCCCCCTTTACATTTGGAATTTTTATTTTTATTTTGTGCGGAGCGGGTGTTTGATTTTGACAGGTACGCGCTCCCCCACTTCTGGTCAAGCAGTCCAAGCAGAACATCAGTCTCCTTAAGGGCCATACACACTATAAGATTTTCTGAAGACTTTTTCCTTCAGATTTACCTTTTCTATATAGTGCAAGGGCCTGCCAGATTGCATACAAATTGAAAGTGTTTAGGTTTGACCTCATATTATATGGTTTTGGTAAATCTAAAGGAAAAAGTCTTCAGAAAATCTTATAGTGTGTATGGCCCATTACTTTCCCTGTAGCCTTCTGGGACACATCACAGTTCCCAGAAGACTGTAGGATCAATCACAAAGTGTAACGTGTCTCACGCATGCACAGTTGGAATCCTGCTGTGAAGCTGCAGGACTTCATTGCTGATTTCCCTTAGTCAAGATGCTGGTGCCTGGACCCAAAGCTGATTGAGAATTGGCTTGGTTGGGGACAGTGCTGGATCTAGGGGCTGGTAAGTTTCCTTATTAAAAGTCAGCAGCTACAGTATTTATTTTATTTTTTTTCAGGGGGACTGGAGCTCCTCTTTAATGTGTTTGGTGCTGTATCCCCCCCAAAAAACATACTAGACTTCAGCTTTAGGGGTTCATTGTGCAAGCAAAATTTAATTGGAGAAAGATGAATGGAGAGATATCTGCCTATTCAAAAGCAAACCCCACTGTGATACTTGGAGTTGGAAAGTCTCTAAATGCATAATGAAAACCTTAAACATGCTAAGCTCTTGTCAAAAACATTTTGATTATCATAGCCAATGCTTGAATCAGGAGCATTGCCTATGATTAATGGGTCTTTGATGGCCAAATAAACTCTGTCCAACCAAAGCTTTAATACATTTATTACTACAGTACACATCATTTTCATTCCACCTCTCAATCATTTTATATAAGCATGTGATAGACAACGGGTGTATGTATCTGCTATATAAAGCTTTATTATAAAGTTATGGTAGTATAAATGTATGTTAAAAGTGTACATAGACTGTACAGACCACCCATGTTTCAATTGCCAACGGTAAAATATATTTTAAGGACAAATGTGCAAATAATCTTTGGCACACTGAAATGAGAGCATACTTGTGCCAGGTCCCACGTTATATTTATAGTCTCTTAAAACAACATATTCCTTTCTATTTTGCTATATTATGGAACATAGTCCTTTTTTATTGCTCTGTCCGGTGAAGTGGCAATAAGGATTTCTGTATAACCAGCTTCCTTTAGCTTGTGGTATTTCCTTACATAAAAAACATGTACATATATTTTTTTATTTGCCTACAACCACCTTCTAAGACCTATGGGTTGAACTAGGCTCCTACTTTCATCTGAAATTACCTGGTTTCATAGGGGTACTGGAAAAAATGTTAGTGGTGTTTATATTTAAATCACATTCCAAGAATGGTACAGTGGACATACTATGCATCTATTTAACTGCTTCCATATATTGTAAAACAAAAAAACAAGAAAAAACATATTGCATTGCAAATAAATAATCCTACAGTATGTGTGAAATGAACGACTTAATTTTGTACCCATTATGGGATCATTTAAGATAATTCTAATGACCATCCATGTATGTCCTAACACTGACAATTATTGGAAATATGGAAACACCATTCTTAGTAAATTCTGCTGGTTTAAAGCAGCTGGCATAATGACAACACACCTTTGTTTTATCGTTTCCAGCTAGCTATCCCTGTTTTTCTGTCACAGTGTGGCAGATACGGGGAGCCAGTATTCCCTTTTTACTTAGCATGCCTCTGTACCACGAGTCACGGTGTAGAAGGAATGACTTTCAGATAGTACAGAGGTGGTGCAGAAGTGAACAAGGAATGCTATTTCCCCATGCCTCTATGCAGACATGGAAGTAAGTCACACATGTGCAAGTCTCAAGTCTTAACCTTCAAGTCTCAAGCAAGTCCCAAGTTACTGTGGCGAAAAGCAAGCAAGTCAAGTCGAGTCCCTGCTAGAAGTCAAGCAAGTCAAGTCAAGTAATTTATTTTGGTCAAGTCACAAATCAAGTTAAAATACTGATCTACCCCAATTTTCACCTTTAAATCAGTTAAAAGTCAGTGGTCAGGAAAGGTTTTGTTTTATTTCCAACATTAACAAAACTGCTTAGTGCTTTTTTCTTGGCATATTAAAGAAACACTTTAAATGCCCAAACAGCTCAAAATCCTTCGTCCGGTCATGTTTCAACACCACAGTCACTAAAAACATGTTAAGTATTTCCATTGTTAAACAGCCAGTGTCCTCAAAATCAGAACATACTGAGGTGTTTTAAGTGACTGTGGTGTCAGAAACATAACAGGCACATTAATTTTGCTTTAACACATCTTGAGAAAATACTAATATTTAATAACTTAAAAAAGTAAAGTCATTTCGAGTCATATGTCTCAAGTCAAAGTCAAGTCTCAAGTCATGAATACCAAGTCAAAGTCAAGTCTCAAGTCATGAATACCAAGTCAAAGTCAAGTCTTTTATTAATTTTAGTCAAGCAAGTCTCAAGTCCTCAAACTGGTGACTTAAGTCAAGTCATGTGATTTAAGTCCCCCACCTCTGCCTCTATGTGGCTGCAACAAAGAGCACATGTCCAACGTTTCTCAACTTTTTCAACAAACAACAAAGATGCAAGACACACCAATCCTGAACCATATTTATTGAGCTGAGGGACATCGACATCTGCACTGGAAGATTGCACCACCCTCTTTTTGGTGCCACGTGGGGGAGTTCCCTCTTCACATTAGATGGGGAGGGGGACCATTACCTTAAAATCAGTCCCCTACAAAAAGTCTTTAGTCTTACAGTTACCTTCAAATCTTCACTGTGGATGTGGCATAATGGCAGAGGGGTGGGAGGTGGAGCAGGTCTGGACTTAAGAAGCCTTCTGCTCTCTTCTGAATGTCCATCCTGGATCAAGGTCATCCATTTCTATGGTGCAGGAGGGCAAGCTGTCAGAGCCATAACAAAGAATGACACTCTCATTGGCCAGCCTGCATCATGGAAATGAATGATGCAGTGCACAATTAGGGGCAGGGCACTGTGCCGCTATGGTAACTTGGCATCACTAAGGCTGAACGCTGTTCACTGGCCCTCATAGCTCCTAGGGAAGGGGTAGGGGGCACAGCCTGGCCGTGGTTCATAAAATCCAATAGGATAGTCATAACAAAAGTATTTACCATACTATATACTGTACATAGATAACAAACAGCTTGATCCTTTACCAAGTAAGGGTCTGTTTGCATGAGTTCTGGAGGTGCACTGCTAAGGTACATCAAAATGATTTAATTGGCCTTTCCGCTATTAAAACCAATCCAGTCAAAGCTAAAAACACAACAGTTAAAGCTGGGCTTCAGGAATGATCTTTATTACATACTTGCTTTTGTCCAGCTTGGCACAACGTAAGTCTGCACATCCCATACCTGAGGGATGGCCAGGGAAACAGAAAATCACTGTAGCGGTCTGCGCTACTGGGGTGATATCTGTAACTTTCAAGGTCCTGTGGAGTGAGGCTTCCCCTTTGCACAGAGACTACAGGGGTTTGCTCAACTGGCACTGCTGCCACTCATAAAACTCCTTTTAATCTTTTCAATGAATAGAAGGCATTCTGTGATTGTAAGATGTAACATCACTGCTCATCCTCTCCACCTTGGTTGATTAGAGAAATGATCATGAGGTATGAGATATGCATACTCACATTCTGCCAAGCTGTTCGTATGAAATAAAGACAACTTCTAAAGTGCAGCTTTGAATACCTTGTTTTAAAATCATATATAGACCGGTTTTCTATTCCAATATTTGCAATGCTGTTCGGTCACACTTGTGTTTCACATATCCCTGTCACATTACATAGCCAGCAGGGTGACACCATTACCTCTTAATGCCACTTTTTGCGTCACCTGCCCCTTTCACTTGCTTTCTGCCGTGTGAAAAAATCCTGATTGACTTACAGCCCCATAAGGTTTCTCTCTAAAATGTATTGTGAAAGGGATTGTGGGAAGATTATTCTATTCTGTGGTGTTTTAAAAGTATAAATATATATATTTTTTGCCTGGAGTTACTATTTACCTACCCTTAGAGTTAGGACACTTTCCTACACAGAAACAACAGTATCTTTTCATTTTAGAATCATGCTCAGTAGTAGCAGACTTCTGAGCCTAAGCTATTAATTTGCACTTTTCTGAGCAAGAGTGATAATTAATTTAGCAAATTCATAACAGTTACAACAAATTAAGACTTACATATGCTTTCCTGTTAAATAGATCTGCAGTGTGCTTTTTTCTCTCCTAATTAACACGTATATGACTTGTTTCGTGAATTAGGTCATCCTTAGGTAATATCACTGCGTGGGGCCAAAAATACACTCGCTTTGCTTTCTCTAGTTTCATGCTGAAACGGTCATACCCTGCGAGCTGCTTGCTGCCTCAGCACCCTATTAATGAACTTTCGCAGCAGATGTGCCTTGTACAGCTAAGTCAACCTGTGGCTCTCTATCTTTAAAAGAACTACAAAATTCCAGCACATCCTGCCCCTAGAATTATTGTCTAAAATAGGAAGTAAGCTTACTTTTTCTCTGACCTTTTATTATCAGTACAGAAACTAGGATTGTTCCTATCACGTTTTGAACATAGCAGCACATAACTATTCACACTTAGGAAAGGTTACTAGTTAGGTAGAAGAACAACTTCTCACTTGACTTTTGGTCACATATGGTAATAAAAACCAAGCTTTTCCAAAGAGACTCCATCACCACCCGCTATGTTGATAATTAAACACAGGCAGGAAATCTGTATTAGGAGTACTTCCAGAATCGCTCCCTGCTGTGACTCAATACTCCTACCCAGAAATTCTGATACAAAATTGACAATTCCTGATATGCCAGGTTAAGGGACCTCCAGTCCATCCACAGCACCCCTTCTTCTTCCGACCTCTTTATCATTAGTGTGTTTTGCTGCAAAAACAAAGATGTTCCAAGATCAGCATTGAAAGCTGTGGAACAAAAAACAATGATATCAGACGTACTACTCTGCAGTTTTCAGTGTCAATCTTGAGATATGCTTAAAAACAGATTCCCTGACTGTGTTTACTCAGCATAGAGAGTAGTGAAAGGATCTCTATAAAATGACCCTGACAGGTGTAAAATGAATTTGATTTTGGTTTCATCTGACCAGAGCACCTTCTTCCACATGTTTGGTGTGTCTCCCAGGTGGCTTGTGGCAAACTTTAAACGACACTTTTTATGGATATCTTTAAGAAATGGCTTTCTTCTTACCACTCTTCCATAAAGGCCAGATTTGTGCAGTATACGACTGATTGCTGTCCTATGGACAGAGTCTCCCACCTCAGCTGTAGATCTCTGCAGTTGATCCAGAGTGATCATGGGCCTCTTGGCTGCATCTCTGATCAGTCTTCTCCTTGTATGAGCTGAAAGTTTAGAGGGACGGCCAGGTCTTTGTAGATTTGCAGTGGTCTGATACTCCTTCCATTTCAATATTATCGCTTGCACAGTGTTCCTTGGGATGTTTAAATCTTAGGAAATCTTTTTGTATCCAAATCCGGCTTTAAACTTCTCCACAACAGTATCTCGGACCCGCCTGGTGTCTTCCTTGTTCTTCATGATGCTCTCTGCGCTTTAAACGGACCTCTGAGACTATCACAGTGCAGGTGCATTCATACGGAGACTTGATTACACACAGGTGGATTCTATTTATCATCATTAGTCATTTAGGTCAACATTGGATCATTCAGAGATCCTCACTGAACTTCTGGAGAGAGTTTGCTGCTCTGAAAGTAAAGGGGCTGAATAATTTTGCACGCCCAATTTTTCAGTTTTTTATTTGTTAAAAAAGTTTGAAATATCCAATAAATTTCGTTCCACTTCATGATTGTGTCCCACTTGTTGTTGATTCTTCACAAAAAAATTACAGTTTTATATCTTTATGTTTGAAGCCTGAAATGTGGCAAAAGGTTGCAAAGTTCAAGGGGGCCGCATACTTTCGCAAGGCACTGTAGGTTGTATCTGCATCCATCTGCACTGTACAGCACACTAATGAAAGAAATTTTCTCAGCAGCAGAAAGCAAGGGGCAGGGATATGATGTCACACACTCTACGGAGTGTACAGTGCAGATTGGAGGAAAGTGACACACACTCCTCTTTACAGGCTCAGAGAAACATAGAGCTGGGGGATAAATCAACTGCTGTGTGTTGGAGGAGGGGGGCATCTCCTGCGAGACGGAGTTGATCAGTGACTCATGCAGATAGAGGGATCAGAAAGAAACCAAACTTAATGCTTTGGATTCGGGTTAGTACACATTTTAGTCCCCATTAGTACACATTTTAGTCCCCATCCCCTGTGAATCCTACTGCAACTAACTTACTGGCCAAATAATACATCCTATACTTAAACCCCTCATCTCTCATAACCTCTTTACTGCACCTAACCTCAACTACTATAACCCCTACCACCTCATGCACTGTATTCCTCCTTCTCTAGGAAAAGTAATTTAGCTGCACGCTTGCTTAAGATGGCAATGAATAATATATTTGGATTTGTTTAGGTAGGGCAAGTGCAGAGGCCTGATTGCTCTTACATGACCCTGACTATGTACATACATGAAATGCGAAGTCAGAGGAAATCAGAACTCCTGATCTCAACTCTTATTCTGGGCCAGTGATTTAAGCTCCTGAAACTGCTATAGCAGTGTGATTCCCAGAACACTAGCATTACCAGAAGAAAGTGAGCAATGGTTACCTCTATATTATCTCAGTACATTTCCATTACTTTAATTCTGCCTGTTACATAAGGCCTAAAACTGTAAAGAAATCTGTGCCCTCAACAGCTGACAATGGGTTTGTATTAATGGGTATATTCACACAATTATCCATTACATTACCCAGTAGTAGCTAGAATTATTCTATATGCAAATTCAGTGAACAATCATGAGGGGTACTATGATAAGTGTTGTTTTAAAAGAGAATAAAATGTCAAGACTTGTCATGTACAGTGTTGGTGACTAATTATCTCAGATTACTATACATCTAGCCAGAAAAAAAGAGCATTTCAAATATTCTTTGTCTCTGTCACAAAAAACAAACACTAGAGATGACATGGAGTTTAACATGTGATCTTCATTCATTTTATGAAAACCTTTTATTTAAAATGGTTATCAAACACATAACACATCTCAAGTGACATGGATATAGGCATTTGTTTCAGTTTATGAGTCATTAATTACTGAAAGGAATACAAAGCAGTTGGGTGAATGTCAAGTCTTAAGAACAGTCAAGAAGAAATAATCAGAAATATGGAATCACATGGTATGTCCAGCTTTCTTTTCTCACGTGTGAGATTCAGAAGTTCTTTCATTTAAAAAAAAGTAGTACTACAAATACTATGGGGTTGATTTACTAAAGGCAAATAGACTGTTTACTTTGCAAGGGAAATTTCTCTTAGCTTAGTGAATGAGGTGACTCTTTTGGATTCCTTCATCCAATCGTGCAAGCAAAAATACTGTTGTTTTTTTTTTCCTTGCACCTGATCGGATATTCTTTGTGAAGTGAATTTTCACCACATTCACTAAGAAATGGAGAATATTCTCTGACAAAGTGAAAACTTCCTTGCAAAGTGAACAAAATATTTACCTTTAGTACACCAACTATTTTTTCTACATATTCCAACCCTAATTATCTATCTCCTACTTTGTGTTAGATCAGATAGTGTGTTGGATTGCTGTGTATGTTGATGACCAAACTGGCCACAGACTAGAATGATCCTCTAATTGATGAGAAGTTCTCATATCACAGTACGATCTTTAGATTATAGTAGGACTATATCCAATGGAGAATGTTAGCTTTCTTATCAAATAGAGCATCCAAGAACTGGATAAAAATATAGTTGATGCCACTGCTAACTTACCTTAGAAGGTGTAAGCTCCGGGGCCATCATCCTTATCTTTGCAATGTTACTTCAGAGTCTTTGACCTCGAAAACAATATAGGCAGTGAAGTGTCAGGAAGCTTCAACTGCCTACTTCTTCCACATGAGTGGCTGTGTGTGTTGCAGGACATCCCTTATAGATCAGCCCCCTCTTCTTCAATCATGAGTATATCAGTATGAGTATCATATTCACATAAGTCAACATGGAGGAGGGAATTTATTCTGATTGCAGCAGCATAATGGCACCATTGTAGTAAGTAATAAATTAATAACTTGACTACCAAGCCAATTCCGACACTCATACTCATATACATGTAAAAATCTTCTTTATACAAATTTCTTAGAACCCCCAAACATTATTTATTTTCTGAAAGCAAAGGCCTGTGGAATGGCGACAACTATGGTACGTAAAACTCTCCATAGGCAACAATTTTAAAGCCTTTACAGGTTACCAATTTAGAGTTACACAGGAGGTCTGGCACTATAATTATTCCACTTGCTCAGATATTCGCGGCGATACATCACGTGTGTTGCTATCGCTGTTTACATATACGGGCGGGATAGATGTTCACATACGATTTTGCATGTAAGCACTGTTACACTGTTTATTTTTTTACTATCACAAGGCATGAACAACATCATTTGTGATAGCATGGGCAGTGACAGGTACTCTTTACTGAGAGATCTGGGAACTATAACAGGTTTTATAGACCATACGTTCCTCCATCTCTATGGTCAGCAGCTGGCTTCAGTCTCGGGCTTCCTGGTGGAACGGGAGTGTCTGGGAAAGCATAGAAAGGTGGCAGGAGGGGAGAGACCATTTTCCGCCATATGTAAAAGCTATTCCATTATTCAGCATCACCAGCTGAGAAAAAAAAAAAAAAAAAGATACCAGGGTCATGACTGCAGCTGCACTCAAAGTTCGAGCAGAATCACTTAAGCCTCATACACACGCAACGATAATCGGCCGACCGATCGCCCGACTTTTGTCCAAGTTGTGTTTTGTTGGTTGGAATGTGCCTAGACTGCACACAAATTTTCTCGGCCAACAAAATTCTACTTCAGAAGTGATGTCATTTGTTGGTTTGTTTTCTTTGTGTTTTTTCTTCACTGAGCATGCCCAGACTTGCTCATCAGATTTTTCCCTGTGGAAATCTGTACTGACTGCACGAAAATCGGCCGTTGTGTTGACGGCCAACAAAAATTTTATAGTCTGAACACCAGATTTTTTTCGGCCGAAAAGTCGGAGTTGGTTGTCGGAAGCATCATACTAACAAGCCGAAAATCTGCAGATCGGGCGTTGGCCGAAAATTCCCTGCCAATTTTCGACGCGTATGTACGGGGCTTTAAACTACAGGACATATGGGTACGTCAATATAAGTGATGTGTGTAAATAAAGTAGTAAATTACTATAAAGGATCACAGTCCTGGAGCTTCCTGGAGCTTACATCCTTAAAGACAAGTCAGCAATGGCAGGTCACAAATTTCTATCTTTAAAAGTTGCTTTCAAATGGCAATATTGGAGTGTTCACTCTGTCCGAGTTGCTGTATACGATTAGGACAATCTTGCCAAAGTTTTTTTATTTATAGTTTTAGACATAGCAGATATAATCACAGTCAGGTTTTTATGGCAAAGAGTATGTGCAAGTGCCACATATAGTGTTATAGCCCAAATCTAGATTTATTTAAATTCCCAAATCTAGGTCATAAAAGGTCATAGCACTTACATCCAGCTGCTGAAGAGTACATGTCAGTTTAGACTACACTTGGCAAATATTATTTGTTACCAAGTTCATATTCCCTACCTTCTATCCTTCAAGCCTTGATGAAGGAGGCAAGGCTTCATGCAGACTATAACACTATGGTGTGGTGCTTCAAGCCCTATGGCTTGTAGGAGCTGCCAGCCTAGTGTCCAGTCTACACTATTAGGTAGTGTGGGGGATTAGCTCGGTGGTAGGCGTGGATGACCCCTTGGGGGGGTTCGTTACACAGGGAGATAGCCGAGAAGTGGTTGAAAACAACAGGGTAAGGTTTAATTCTTGCAAGATCTCTTCACACAAGTGCAAGCTCCAAAAACAGCATAATTCAAAATAAACATAAATAAAATAAATCCTTGCCACTGTGGGCGGCTACCTTCTCACATACAGGAACCTACCTACGGAGTCTGTCTCCAACCTACTGTTGGAGCAAACTTTGCTGATCCTACAGCAGACACTCAATAGTCCATTTATTTTCTTTCCACATAGAAATAGTTCAAGACCTCACCTTGAGTAGTCTTCACACTTGTTACCCTCCTCAGCCACATCGCTTCAGGAGGTCTTCCCCATGCTCACACAGCTTTCAGGGGGCACACATCTGACTGTCCTCCTCTCCCCATGCCCACACAGCGGCAGGAGGCAGCAATCCTTAGACTTACTTTGGACAAATTATAGAGGCCTTAACTTTCTCATTCCGAACAGCTGAAGGCCTTTCAACTTCCTTAAGCCATCCTGGCTACCTTTGCAGCCGACACCCTATAGTAATTGGTGAATTTTCTAAACCAGGTGGAAATGTATCTCCTGTCTGTGACTACATCCACATATTTACCTGACTTCCTGTCACAGTAGGAATGAGAAAAGCTTTGGGGATTCACTCCTTCAAGGTTTTTATGCAGACGGTGTGTCCATTGGAGAAAGGAGGTGAGGGGGAAGTCTCCCCAGTAAAATGGAGATGTTGGAAACTCTGTTAGTTTATTATTATGATCTGTGTCTTAGTGTGTGAGTGAAAACCCCACCTTATGGTTTTTTTTTCCTGTTGTCACAAGGACATGCATTATGTTGAAATCTTCTGAGTGGCATTATGGAGAGAAATAAAAACTTGACTGAATTATTACCTTTTCACAACAAGTTTTAGATGGGGTTGGGCTTCAACAAATTCTGATCTAAGCAACATTTTCTTTTTTTACATTATTCATTTACAGTTTCTCATTTGGGGAGCTAGTAAAATATTTTATATATATTTTAACTTACAAACCTTTTTTGCCATTTTAAAGCTGGAAGGGCTGATAATATGATAATTAGTACATTTCTTAAAGGAGGCACCTTTAACAACACACTGAGGACACTCAGAATATTTTGGCTGTTTAGCAGAGAATCGCAGGCTCCATACCACGAATCACATTTCATGAATGGGCAACAGTGTGCCCAGCATTGTATAAATGTGCCCCTGAATGGTATTTTTTGAAATCTCACTCAGGTTTTCCAATGTGGTTAGCTTAGATGTAATCAAACCCTTTTTTATCTGACAGATTAACATATTGCTATGAAAACTGTATACTGCTGGGCCGAAATTATGAGAAAACCCAGTTTGCATCAGATTTATGGTACTTGTGAAACAGTAGTGTATTAAGACTGCTTTAATGTTTTGTGAAATTCCTAGATTTCCTTGGATGGAAAACATTTTCATGGCCAACAGGAATGGACATTATATAGAATACAGATAAAGAGAAGTGCTCTAAACAGTGTAAAAAAAAAACACAAGTTTATTCAATGATGTCTTTATTTGGAAATATACAGAAGTGAAAAAAACATTCTATACCAGAATTTTACAATCCTTAAAGACTTTCAGAGCATTTAAACAGCTTTTGCTAGTTGAATAACAATATAAAAAGCAAGAGTGATTTATAATGCTACCAGCAGGTTATATTATCAACTAAAACATACAGCTAAGAGCAATCAACAAAACTCCAACCAACTCACAATGGGGCTGATTAAGGAAAACTGGACCATAGAAAATGGTGGGGAAGGCCCTAGAAACCAAGCAGATTTTTTTTTTTTTGGTTTTGTTCATGTGAAAAAAAAAAAAATGTTTTGCTTCTTTAATAAGCCCTGTTGATTCTGCCAATTATTACAATGTTGGGTTCAAACAATACCATCATACTGGAAAACAAAATACATCTAACACATGTAATAACAATATCACATATTGGATCAATGGCTATTGCCATTTTGGATTTTGGTTATTAACCAATTCTATTAACAATTACATCTTTATTCTTGCAGTAAGGTTTATATTATTCTTGTTGCAAAATGAAGGTACCTAGAGGTGCTGGAAATATATGTTTGCAAATCTTTTTTTTTTTTCTCAAACCTTAGAACCCCACACACTTCAGCAAACACTGAGTATAGTTTATTATTCTACGTCCTCTTGCATACTGCAGCTTGAAAAACTCAGTACAGCACTTTTGTTTTTTACTCATCTAAAATGCAGCCAATTGTTTACAATGTGCCTGTACACACAGCTGTGTTAACAAGTGCTACGTATTCATGAGTAAAAAAATAAATAGAAAAATATGCATCCCTGATCAGTATGTTATGCCGGTATGCGCCAATTTGCGCAAGTATGGGCATGAAAAAAACAACATTCTGGCGGGAATACCATTGCATACAAATGCGCACATGAAAATATGCACAAATGCAAGCAATACATCCAACGTAAATGCCTGAAGTAACGTCAAAAAATTCAGATGTTCAAACATCAGTACTGTGTGCAAAAGACCTTTAAGTGCACATGTGCTCAGACATTCAACTAATTACATATTCGTAACAAGCTTAAAAAAACTCCCACTCACCTTTCTAGTTGCTTTAAATGTGAAGCTATTCATTCTCAAAGTTTCTCAAAGACCAAAACAAAAGTTTTAAAAGTCAGGTTTCAGTGGGTTTCCAAAAAACCTAACTTCTTGCTGACCACATAATGCATAAATGTGACAGCAGGAAGAGTGGGATTTAACATCCAACTGTCACACATATGCATCCATTGTGTGCTAAGAGCGCACTCACAACATACTGACCGAGCTGTCACCAAAGGTTCTCTAGACTATGGCTACTGATTGGAGCCAGCGGAACGACTCCTGATCATGTGACCACTGTGAGACCCAAACACAGTGGTCATGTGATAGAAAAGCTATATTAGAGAGCTGGCACCCTGCCAAGATATGCTCGTAAAGAAAAAGCAAACATTACAATCCATATACTGTATATTTTGAAAATGAAGAGATGAATGAGGGTTGATTTTACGTATTATTTGTAATATGTAAATATGTTCGTGTCCATGGTCTGGGCACAGGTACACTTTTAACCTAAAGACTATTATATTTATCAAGAACTAACAAAGCATTTAGCAATCTTCAAGCAGCTTTCTTGAAGCTCATAAATGAAAACACATGATGACCCAAAGTCAGCAGACGCCTTATGGTGCAACATCTTCCAGGTAGAACATTGAAGTCTATTGGGAAGCAGCAGCTGCAGCAACACAGCTGCTTGTCCTAAAGTGACAGGTGTGCAAGTGTGGCTGTAGGTGAGGGGCCCGACCACAGACAGTGTTCTTTACGGGCCTCAGCACATGTGTGAACTAGGTCTTAGACCCAATTAGGATATCTGAAATATTACCAGAGGTCTATATAATAAACATTCTATTTTAAAGGAGCAGTAGCTTCATAATATTACCATTACTAACTATGAATATTAATTAAAAAAATATAGGAGTGGAAATGCACCAGTTTTTCCTTTCAATCCCTTACCGATAAGTGTTTGTAAGACTAACCTAGAAGCTAGCTCTGAAATCTCTGTTAAAGGGTTGGAAGCAAAAAATAAAAAAATAACCTGATGCCATCTCTTAGAACTCCCAGTTGCCATACCAATGCCTTCCTACGCCCTAAAAATATCACAGATAAATTCTGAACATACCCGAAATGGCTGCACACTACTAAGTTCATGCCCCCTGTTCAATAAGTGACAGTGATTGCGCCTGGTCACTGGCTGCTTAGACTTTCAGCATTTCCTACTGGGATAGCAAGAGGAGTTTAACGTGTCTCTCCATCACAAAAGGACTGGGATTTTAAATTGTTGGTTTTCACCTCTGAGCCTTCAACCTTAATTGTTTCAGTTATTGGGATTAACATTGGTGGCAGTGGGTATAAGGGTATTGGGCAGCAGTAATATGAGTAATAACACATTCCTATATGTTGCGTTATTTTTTTGCTGCAATACATGGAAAAGCATAATGAATTGCTGCGAATGCTTTGAAGGGGGAGGGGTTCTGGCAAATTGTATCATGTCCTTTCTTATAGCCTTATCTACTGCAGTGGCAACGTTGCTTCCACTAAAATTCCCAGTCCAATCAGCTCTTAACAATTATGAAGCCAAATCATCTTTAGTCCATTATGTACAATAATAAACAGGGAGTCCAGTTGACACCATTGTGAGCTGAGTTATATGTGAAAGTTGGTAATTAAACTGAAATATCAGCCTTGAGTGGAGTTGTCTCCCATAATTGTGGAATGTGCCACATTCCTTCTATGCAGTCTCTGTTAGCCTTTTCCTGTTGGGAGTGTTATAATGCTCCAAAGAGATGAGCAAAATAATAATTCATTGGGTCTGAAATCAGTAATGGATCAGGTTATTTTACAGCAAGCAAATATTGGTCAAGAATCTCATCATATCCCACTGGGTGTATTTTGGTTTAAATTATTATTTTTTTTTATTTTTTTTTAAGGACAGACCTCTTCAATATTGAACAGCTCAGAGCTGTAGGTCAGTATACCCAGACCACAAATGTGCAAACTTTCTTAAGGGAACGCCAGGGCATAAGACAAAGACCTGCACTATTAGGCAGTTACTACAGAGACTTGGAAAGCCTAAATATTTCTATGAGGTTCCTATTGTTGTCTGTAACCCTGTTGTTAATTTTTCAACTCAGGGAGCAATTGGGGTAGGAAGTCACAAATGTAATATTAACCTGACAGAGGGTTTTTTTTTTTTGTTTCTTAACCAAAAAGGAGTATTTTGTTGCTGTTCATGTCAACACTGGAGATCTTTGCCATCCATTCCTGCCGGAACAAGAAGTGATAGAAAATGTTTCTAATGTTTTGGCTGGAGTTGGAGCTTCAGCATCAGCTCAGCCCACCATTCCGAACTGTAAAAGACGGTCCCAAAAAAAAAAGGCGGTTGGGGGCTTTGTTCAGCTTAGCTGCCCCTTTCAATCACTGTAGCAGACCTTTTAAAATGTTTCCTTATTAATGAAATAATTGAAATGGAGTGAAGGAATCTCACTGGACTCCAGGCTACAATATTGTAATTAATCTTTTCCAGGGGCTAAATAACATACAATAAAAATGTGAGATAATATATGTTCCAAAAATGTTCTTTAGAGGAGGCTTATAACTATAGGAGAACATGGAACAGAACAATGAAGACAAGAATAATATATTTAATGCCAATAGGAACTTCCTGCTAATTTGGATTTTTGTCTTAGCTGTAAATGTAATCAAGTACATTGGGACGTCCAAAAGCAGTTCAACTGAGGGGTGGACAATATACCTAGCAAATGCGAACAGGCCCGTATAAAACAACAGGTAAACAGAAGATCCCCAAAAGAGTTCACAGAGTGGCCTAAAGAACGGTGAACAGAAGATCAGGTGGCAGCTTTGCAACTTTGAGAAACAGATGTCTAATGCTAAAAAGCCCAGGAAGCACTAACTGATTGAGTAGACTATGCTTTGAAAGGGACAGGTGGAACCCTTTCCTAATTTCACAGGCCAGAATGATGAGCTTATAATTCCACCTAAAGTTAGTAAAAGAAGAACTGGTTTGTCTCCTGCGTGGACGCTCAAAAATGACAAAGTGTCAGTCTGTCTAAAAGAAGCTGTAACATAGAGGTAGACTCGGACAGCACATATCAAAACCAGAAAGTGGAGAGAATTCTCCTTGGGATGATGTGGAGCAGAAATTGAGTTGGGAGAACTTTGTCCTGTTTAAGGTAAAATCAAGAGACCACCTTTGGAAGAAAAGAGGATTTAGACCTCAAGACAAACGTATTTCTGTATAGCACAAGAAAGAATGTTCGTTACAGGGTAAGGTCGCCAGCTCAGAAACTCTCCTCAGAGGTGGTGCCCACAAAGAAGCAATCTTGTGTGCGAGAGTAGACAGAGGATAATCCCTGACAGGTTCAAGAGGTGGATCAATGAAAATCGGAGATGGTCTCTGAAGGGAGAAGATGTGGATGCATTTATGTGGCCCCTATGTTCTGAGTTAGTTAAAATGGCTGAAATATTTCCAAAGAACTTAGATATAGCTTCTAAAACTCCTCCCTGGATAAGGGGAATAGAGCCAGTCCTGAAGGGACACCATAAATAGGCCTATGAAGATAAAGGGCTTCAGTAGTTTAAAATACACTGTCATTTGTAAAAAATATAATTTATTGCAAGTGCCATAACTTTAGGTCTTATCTGTCATCCATTAAGTACTTCCAATGTTTACATTCCTACGTTCTTGTCTATTTCCAGGACACGGCAGTTGTTGGGGCACTCGCCCCCAGCATTGCAGCAGCAAACTCGCTTTATGATTCAAAAGCTTATGTCATCCATAAAGCCTGGCCAAAATGTACTGAATGTTTACATTCCTATGTCCTCGCCTATTTCCAAGACATGGGGTACAAAAAATGATACATGAGGACAACTAAAGCGATAATTTCCTTAGCTGTTTTCAAGGATGGAGGCCCAGTGATCATGTTGTTGTCGCCCAGAGTATGAGATGGAAAGGGGCTACAGTGGTGTGAGAATCCAGGTGGAGAAGTGCAACTGGAGAGTCCTTGCTGCATGCTCACTCTTGCAGTGCGCCTCAACAGCTGCCATGTCCTAGAAATAAGCCAGGGCATAGGAATATAAACATTGGAAGTAATTCATAGGTAACAGAAAAGACCAAAAGATATGGCACTTGCAATAAACAAAAGTTTTAGAAAAGGCACACTGTATTAACTCTACTGTAGTCCCATGTCTGCATAGACTAGCTCATGTGAAAGGTGAATTTAGCCTTTAAGAAGGACTCTAGGGAGTGCTGTGGCTCAAGCAGGGCACGCTAGTCTGTGCCATCAGTTTCAGGTCCCTTAGACTGAAAGCCCCCATGAAGCTGTTAGTGGATAGCAAGCTGGAAAGAATCGCTACCCTTGTTCTTATGATCCACTATACTAACTATACAAGCAAGAGCACAGGCACATCACTATAAACAGAAGCAAGGAGGAGATATTCTGAACCTTGCGGGGAGCCAGTTGGAACTCAGTCAGAGATGGAGAGGCAGTGCACATGTAAGCACTTTGTACATGGCACTTGCAGGACCTATGAGTGTGTTGAAAAGCACTGTGGTGTCAAAATTAGTCACAAGCTACACAAGGTTAGTGCAACAAATAAAAAAAAAAAAAAGTGTCGTGGTGTCAAAAAGATGTGTTGCAGCATACAATATAATCCTCGACAGGGGAGAGAGAATATACTCATAAGGGTGCTGGCTCCAACAAAGGCAATGAACAGCCCTGTTACTCGCCAGCGGTGGTCTTGATGGGTGACAGTAGCCAATGCAGGGCATCAAGCGCTTATCAAAAAGACTTTGCCCCTCCAGCAGGCATACAGGGACAGGCCTCCACCTGTAGGTGCACCACTGACCCTGGACCTATAAAGTACTCTGCGACCAACTTATACCTCACACCAAGGGAGTGAAAGAGAGCCCCTTTAGCAGAGCCCAGCGCTCAAGGTCCAATCTCCTAAGGCCTCTGCATAACCCATTATACTTGACCTCTCGCTGTGCCCTTTAATGTATGACTAAGAATGGTGCTTTTTTCTTATCTTTATTAAACTTGCACTTCCATAGTACTTGCATTGGTGTGAACAAATAAAGTGTCCAAATACCCACTCATTTTATCGAGAATCCTGCTGTCATTCTTAATAATCAGGTTATAAAGTGAAAGCTAGTGTTTGAATGGCTAATAAAGATGAACGCAGGCATTCCTCTTAATTTGATACATGACGCTCAATTCAGTAATTTATAATGTACAAGATATTTGCCATAATGACTGTTAAATTCAACCATGTGTTTTTTATTTTTAGGTCTTATTGGCTCTTTGCTAAAAATAATGGTCATTGTGGCAGGTGCTAGCTATAGCTTACTGAATTTAGCTTTTTGCAGCTATTGGTTAATCAGTGCTGCACCTGGAATGTGCTTTATCGTCACTGCAAAATGTAAAAAAGGTTAAAGAGAACCTGAAAAAAAAAGTTAAAGAAACTTGATAATAAAAGAATGATGGGGAAGGGGGGGGGGGGGGGTGTTGAAGAACAACAGTATTTCAAATGTCATGTCCCAAATCTATGTAAAGCTAGTTGTGTGAAGTGTCAGGCTCCTGTAGTCTCTACAATTTGTTCCAATAAGAACAAGTATCAATGAAAGCTCTGATGTTATATATAGAAATGCACATGAAAGCAAAGCTCAAAGCCCAGAAACAGCCCTCCAAATGCTGTTGTATTAAAAGATGACAGAGGTTTCACAACTTTAAATGATAATGTAAGAATAATGCATGATAGTAATGTAAAGTAGCCCCTGGCAGTGATATAGCACTGCTTAACAATGTAATTACTCAGCTATTATCGGATTACTTATCAGCTAGCAATTCTCTTTCTGTGAAGAGTTCATATAACACTTTTTTTTTTCCATTAACAATTTAATTTGACATATTTGTCGCAATGGATGGATTAAAAATATACATTGATTTTGTAAAAATCTTTTATGTGAAAAAATATAGTCTCATTTTCGTTTACTATTTTCCGATCCTTTACTGGTGGTTTGAAAATCCTCATTGCTCCATATGGGGTTTGGCAGTTGAGTCTTCAGAGCTGCACTCTGCATAAACTACCATGCTATTGACCTCTTGTGAGGAGTCCTCTACAGGCACCTGGCCATCCACAACAGTTTCTGCATGTAAAATGTCAGTAGAGTCTTTGTTTGTTATTACTGTATGTGAATATATATTGGACTCTTTCTCTGTTTGTGGAATTTCAGTTACAATATAATGTGTTGTGCCTTCCTGAAAGTTATCATTGACATTTTGGACCATGGCTCTAGCCAACTCTTCAGTGACAATAATCTCTGATATTTCCCCATCTCCACATTCAACTAATCTCATCTGTTGTTCTGGTAGACTTATTGTATGGCCCTCTGTGTTGTGCATAATGATTCGAGGACCATCTGCGGAGACCATGTGCACAGTGCCTTCATCATTCAGAATGACTTGAGTGATTCCTTCTTTAATCAGCTGATCAGCAGCAGCCGAATCACACACTGCAAACTGCAGGACCCCCTGGACCATGTTCTTGAATGCAGGATCCTGGGAGGTGACAAAGCCTGACGAATGCATGACTTGTCTGACAACTCCTATAGGCTCCATTTCCTGTTGATCTTCATCTACCTCCTCAAACATCTGAATCTCCCCTTCACTAGACTCAACACATGCCTGCTCACTTGTCATCCTTACCAATGACCCCTCTATTACTGAATTTTCTGTGTTTTGTTGCCTGCTTCCTTCTCCAACGTTTCCCAGTTCTGTTACAGCACACAGAAGAGCATCTAGGGCAGAAGACGACTCAGATGTATGAACAGTCTGTGATACATCCAAAATACCCTGGGTCATTACTTGCTGTACTACATTGCCACTGGAGTCTGTTACAGTCTCTATAGCAACAGATTCAGCTACATCTGTCTCTTCCATTGGGGCTTCAACTACCACAACCTGAGTTGCTCCTTCAGACAGCTGCTCGCTAAGAATTTCTCCTGGAATAATGCTCCCCATGTGTGTGGCTTGATCAGTGGCAATTACCTGGCCATCCTCAGTAATATGCACTACTCTTGCCACTTGACTTGCCATGGCCAACGTCTGGAGAGTAGCCGCTGCAGTTTCCTCAACAGAAGAATTGATTGTGATATTTCCATCATACTCCTCAGAAAATCCTTGAATGATAATGACCTGCTGAACGTGTTCAGTTGGTTGGCTTGGCTTTTTGCTGCTTCGGATGTTTTCTTTGGCTGGTAAAGGCTCTGGTGGAGTTGATGCAGTAAATGGACTATTTGTTTCCACAAAGTTTGCACCTAGTCCTTTGAGTCGACATTCAAATGATTTTGAAACAATACCTGAAAGATAAAAGTTAGAAATTGGTAAATTGCAAAACATTTGTATCCCTAATTACTAGTATTTGGGGAAAAATATCAGCATTATTTAAAGAAAAAAGCTAAAAGACATTCAAATAGTAGGAGTCTTTTTTGTATGCATGCATTTTTTCAATAGCAATCAGATTCTCCCTTTCAGTTTTTCACAGTGCAAAGTAAAACTAAACATGAACAGAAGGAGAATTTAAATACTTTGTCAAAGACACCTAAAGAAATTGCAGACTCGGTCAGTTCTGCCAGTGATCTCTGGGCACACTTTGGATAGGTACAATCTGTGGTAAGCAACGTGCTAGTAACACCAAGAACATATACAAAATATATAGGCCTTGCACCAATAAACATATGCATGCTTACACAAGTGTGAACCCTTACATGTAGGAAAACCAAAAACCCAATTGTATGAGAAAAGTATAGCACTTAATACATGACAAAAATAAAATAAAACAAAAGGACCTACAATTAGAGGTTACAAAAAGGCCAATTTCTCTTTTATTAGCATGGGATTTTTTTTTTTTTTTTAGAGAATAGTCAGTCTTACATAATAGGTTTATGTGAAATCTCAATTAACAGCTATAAATAATACTGTAATTAGAAATATATTTCAGTTAGAAAGAAATATATTAAAAGTATTGAGTGTTTTGTTGGTGTTTCTGTAATTAGTTCCACTTCCAAGTTTGGCCTTTTGTTTACCCTGATCACTACATGGGTAGTAAACAGCAGCCTTTGGCTCATCCAATCAGGTTGTGCCCTATATACATTTGCTAGGTACAGCGACCAATTAGGGAGAGTTATATTAGCAAACAAGAATACCTGTTTAGCAAGTCACACTACAGGAGAAATGCCCACCTTTTCAAACAGAAAGTGGCACCATTACCATTACAAAGCCTCCAAAGATAAGTACAATGGACATGACCCAGCAGTTAATAGTCAGAGGCAAATATCCTCTTTGGATGTAAATTCCATTGAAAGCGATCTCAGATTACAGCACAGGAAATCCGTTCTGAAGGAAATTGAGTTACATACAAAAATTAACTCTCTTAAAAATGAGATTGAACTACTGAAGTCTCATGTTCGTGATTGGGAAAATACCAGTAAAATGATGGAACTATCAACATGCTCTCAAGGTAAAATATGAAGCATGTCATGCAAATGTGGTACAGTGTAGGAAAAAACTGAATAAAAAAAAAACAATCTTTTGATCAAATTGTTAAGGTTCCACAGAAAACAGTCTGTTCCATTCAAACATAAAATACAGGAGGGAAGCCCAACCTTTCTATGTTATCTGCTAGAACTCCATACTGGGAACAAAACTTTAAGATAAGCAATGTAGAAATAGCGGAGGAAATACCAGATCTAATGTGTGATTCAGATGTCTATGATCTGAGATTTTTTTTTTCACCAGATCCAAGTGTGAATGTCAATGACTATATACCAATGTAAATGTAACAATGTGGTATTGTTTACTTTCTTTGTGTATCAAAGAAAGGGAAAATGGTAATAACTTTTGTCTATAAATTATATTTTCCAGGTTTAGTGAGCTCATGACAAAGTATTATAAAATACACACACCTAACAAATGAAATGTATATAAGGCTGTGTATTCAAACATGGTAATTATTAACCTCCCTTGCGGTCTGATTATGTCAGGATTTCTATGCTAAAAGCGGTACATTGTTTTGCATAGAAATTTGTTGTTTTACATTTTAAAACTCACCTTTCCCTGCGATCCCCCACCATCCTCCCGCTGTTCTCCCACTGTGCGCTTGGCAGATGCCGACACCTGTCTTTCGTTTCCCTTCCCTGCGAGCGTTGCGAGGCAGGGGGGTGGAACCGGCAGCAATTTAAAAAATGTAAGTACACTAAATCAGTGGTCCTCAACTCTGGTCCTCAGGGCCCACTAACAGGCCAGATTTTAAGTATTACCTTGGGGAGATGCAGACTAGAGTACTGCAATCACTGAGCAGCAAATTATATCACCTGGGATGTATTTCAGTTATCTTGCAAACCTGGCCTGTTAGTGGGCCCTGAGGACCAGGGTTGAGGACCACTGCACTAAATGACATGATACAAAGCTGTGATCCTAACGGATTACACTGTATCATGCCATTTCACCACAGGATTGCACCTGGCGACTTTTCCAGTGCCCTGCCTGTTCTTTTCCAGTTCTTTGTGCCTGGAAAATTGAGAATAACCATGGCGTCCAAAAAGCGTTTTTTATGCAAAAGCATTTTTAGACAAACTGGAAAACAGCGACAGCGAAACTGAGTTACTTGAAGAACTGAGTGATAGCGATTCTTGGGAAAATTCGTCATCAGGTACGGAAAGTGACAACAGCAACGATTCTGATGTCTCTTTCTGGCACATCGCTTCTTTGGAAATTCTGAAGAATCATTTGATATACTTCCCAAACTCCATAAGCTATGTGCCAGAAAGAGACATCAGAATCTTCGCTGTTGTCACTTTCCGAACCTGATGACGAATTTTCCCACGAATCGCTATTGCTCAGTTCTTCAAGTGAAAAGTAACAGTAAAAAGGTAATATGACAAAATCTCCCACTGAGCCGGAGAGATGTAGAGTATAATAGTCACCAATCAACTTAAATAATAGTAGTATTCATCCAGCCATATAGCATACCGCTAGAGCTCAGTGGGGGTTTGTGTGTCATATTACCCTTTTACTGTTTTTGGATATAACTACCTTGAGATACATCTTGTAGTGACCCTGACGCCTGCCCAGGGAAATTGCTTCACCTCGCCTCTGACCAATATGGGTTAGTAAGGATGTGTATCCATCCAAAAGATTTGTATATATGTATATGATATGTTGCTATGGAGATATATTGTCTGTAAAATATCATAATGTACTATTGTCGCATATATCCTTGTAGAATGCTGGTCTTGTCTTCGGTCTCTTTGGCCCTGAGGAAGCCCCAAGTGCGAAACGCGTCGGATTACCGGGGACTGCTAGACTGCACTCCATATGTAACCACGGTCTTCTACATGGTATTTTTGTATCAACATCTGATTTGGAGCAATTTATTTATTTTATTTATTATGTATATGTGTAATTTTTATTTGTGGACCAATAAAATGCTGTTTTTACAATTCATTGTGCTTTATTCATAGACATCCCTTTCTCCCCTTTGGCCTTTTTGAAAGTCCCACTTTTTCTTTACATTTTTGTTCTTTACATATGAATTGGGATGATGGCCATACAATCACGGTACCTCGTGTCCTAATACTTTTCAATTATGCTAGGAAACAAATTATTCTTTTGTGGAAAAAAAATCAGCAGCCCCTCAATAAAGACCTGGAAATCATTAATAACTAAAGCGTTACTCCTATACATAGCTACATATGCAAATAGAGGAGTACCAGCCAAATTTGAAAAAGTGTGGGGAGGTTGGGGAGTCACATGTCTACTGTATCAGATTGAGTGCCTACTATTATTGAATGCCTTGGCAATGTGTATGCTCTGGAAATCTGTGGAGATACTATATTTTAGTTCACGTGATTTCTAGCTATGTGGATCTTGTATTGGATTTCTTTTTTTCATGTCCTTATATAATAATGTGAAGCCTTCTTGCATGAGAAACTTTATGTATTTAATGGGAGTCGTACAGTCTACTGGTTCTTTTGCATTGTAGTGATGGTTGTCTGTCTGTTGTACTTTGTTTTGTACTGATTTACAAAAGCGAATACAAATAAATAAAAAAAAAAAAAAGTATCTTCAGTACAATTCACATTAGTTGTACCTGGTAAAGGAATCAAAACGGATGTTTTTTATTGCTATCTTTCAAGGGGCTGTCATGGAAAAATATAGGGGAGAAAACACATCTTTAAGGTGTAAACATTTTTAAGGTAATATTAGACAACTGAGCTGGCACAATACTGTTGAATACATTTTGGCAGAGCTTGCTCCAGCAGCACACATTGTGGTATCAGTATTTTCCACTGGCAATTTGTGTTCTGTGCTAGAGCAGGCGAGAGGGGAAAAATATTACAAGGGTATATAAGGCATTCTCTGATTGGATCAGGCAGAGAGGCAGAGTGGTGCTGTCATGATCTCCATCCAGTCCAATTAATGAACGCTTTGCTTTCATTGAGAAAAATGCCAGGTTATGTAAATGGTGCTCATGCTGAATAACTGATCTCCTGTGTCAATATGCAGCAAAGCAGCTGCTCTTCAGGGGACCCAGAAGATAGTGGCAACCATTGTAGTAGCTGTAACTACTACAGTTATTATTTGCTTCCACAAGTATCATATAAGTATGGCATATGCATGCTTACATTGGTCCAAGCTGGACCAATTTACCTATGCAAAAATTCCATACCTCCTCAAAGCAAACTTGCACTTTTCCCATACAGGGCAAAGCCACAGGTCTACTCATGAATGTATACTAACACTTCTTTCACTCCTCCTTGTTCAGTCACTAGGTGTGAGAAAATTATCCAGAACTTTCCAGTTTGGAGGAGCATGGGACTTATTCCCCCTTTACTCTCACATGACAGCTTTGGTATTTGGTGATTGGCCCAACACTGTCATAGAGGAGCAGGGAGAAAGGCCTCAGCTCTACTGGACTGTGGTGCTGGGATTAGGGACAGTAAAGTAAACCTGCTGCTTTTCCCTGCATGTGAACGCACAGGCTCTCTTCAACCCCCTCCCACTTGGCCTATGAATATGAAGACCGCGCGGGAGCCTTATTATTTGGGAAGACATCATATGATGTCCTCCCAGGGCCGCACTCTGGTACGATCTGTCACCTGATGTGTCCACTGAACACAGCCGATGACACATCACTGTACCCACTATCGGTACCATGTGATCGCTATGGCCAATCACAGCAGATCACATGACAATTGTACACAATGAAAGACTTTGATTCATGCCTTTCAGCGTGTAGTTTTGTGATGAGCTCTGTGATTGGTCACAGTGATCACATGGTACAGACAGGGCCAATCATAACGCATCTGTACCATGTGATAAGCTGTGGCCAATCACAACTAATCACTATAGTAAACACTGAATATTTTTTTCCGAAAAAATGGTTGCTTAGAACTGTAAAATTCACAGTTATAAGCAATCATAGTGTGTACAAAAAATAATTTAAAATCCTGATCACCTCCCCAGAGTAGAACAGCATTACTATGGTAAAGAAATAAATGTAATAAAAAGAAAAAAATAATTAAAACAATTTTTTTTTTTTACATACTGTCACCAGTCAGTGTCCCTGATCACCCCCCCCCCCCCAACCAGTCAAATGATGATGCTGTACTGCACTGGAGACAGTATATAAAAATATTTTTAAAATTGTGAAAAAACTTTACTTTGTTTCCAAAAAAATTGTGAGAAAAAATTGCAACTTCAAAAAAACACGCCATGCCTCTTACTAAGTACATTGGACTGGCTAATGTTCAAAAAAGGGTCAGTTAGGGGATATCAGTACTGTCCTGGCATTTTCTGGGCACAAGAAATGATGGATGAAATTGATCGATATTCAGATATATATGTACTGTGTGTATATATATATATATATATATATATATATATATATATATATATATATATATACACAGTGCATTGCGAAAGTATTCGGCCTTGAACTTTTCGACCTTTTGCCACATTTCAGGCTTCAAACAAAGATATAAAACTGTAATTTTTTTTGAAGAATCAACAAGTGGGACACAGTCATGAAGTGGAACGAAATTTATTGGATATTTCAAACTTTGTTAACAAATAAACTGAAAAATTGGGCGTGCAAAATGATTCAGCCCCTTTACTTTCAGTGCAGCAAACTCTCTCCAGAAGTTCAGCGAGGATCTCTGAATGATCCAATGTTGACCTAAATGACTAATGATGATAAAAAGAATCCACCTGTGTGTAACCAAGTCTCCGTATAAATGCACCTGCACTGTGATAGTCTCAGAGGTCAGTTTAAAGCGCAGAGAGCATCATGAAGAACAAGGAACACACCAGGCAGGTCTGAGATACTGTTGTGGAGAAGTTTAAAGCCAGATTTGTATACAAAAAGATTTCCCAAGCTTTAAACATCCCAAGGAGCACTGTGCAAGCGATAATATTGAAATGGAAGGTGTATCAGACCACTGCAAATCTAGGAAGACCTGGCCGTCCCTCTAAACTTTCAGCTCATACAAGGAGAAAATTGATCAGAGATGCAGCCAAGAGGCCCATGATCACTCTGGATGAACTGCAGAGATCTACAGCTGAGGTGGGAGACTCTGTCCATAGGACAACAATCAGTCATATACTGCACAAATCTGGCTTTTATGGAAGAGTGGCAAGAAGAAAGCCATTTCTTAAAGATATCCATAAAAAGTGTTGTTTAAAGTTTGCAACAAGCCACCTGGGAGACACACCAAACATGTGGAAGAAGGTGCTCTGGTCAGATGAAACCAAAATCGAACTTTTTGGCAACAATGCAAAACGTTATGTTTGGCATAAAAGCAACACAGCTCATCACCCTGAACAAACCATCCCCACTGTCAAACATGGTGGTGGCAACATCATGGTTTGGGCCTGCTTTTCTTCAGCAGGGACAGGGAAGATGGTTAAAATTCATGGGAAGATGGATGGAGCCAAATACAGGACCATTCTGGAAGAAAACCTGATGGAGTCTGCAAAAGACCTGAGACTGGGACGGAGATTTGTCTTCCAACAAGACAATGATCCAAAACATAAAGCAAAATCTACAATGGAATGGTTCATCTGTGGAAAGAACTGAAAACTGCTGTTCACAAACGCTCTCCATCCAACCTCACTGAGCTCGAGCGGTTTTGCAAGGAGGAATGGGCAAAAATTTCAGTCTCTCGATGTGTAAAACTGATAGAGACATACCCCAAGCGACTTACAGCTGTAATCGCAGCAAAAGGTGGCGCTACAAAGGGGGCTGAACAATTTTGCACGCCCAATTTTTCAGATTTTTATTTGTTAAAAAAGTTTGAAATATCCAATAAATTTTGTTCCACTTCATGATTGTGTCCCACTTGTTGTCGATTCTTCACAAAAAATTACAGTTTTATATCTTTATGTTTGAAGCCTGAAATGTGGCAAAAGGTCGCAAAGTTCAAGGGGGCCAAATACTTTTGCAATGCACTGTATATATATATATATATATATATATATATATATATATATATATACATATATAAAAATATAAATTGCGGACTGACTCTATAACTTTCCTATAGACTAAAAAGTATACATGGATTTAGGTTATTTTCACCAAAGAAATGTAGCAGTAGACAATTTGGCCTAAATTTTATTAAGAAACATTATTTGCAAAATGTTATAAAAAAAAACAAAGAAAAAGTTTTTTTTCCCCCACAATATTCTGTCTTTTTTAAATTTTATATAAAATATATATTTTTTATATTATATAAAATGTAAAAACCCAGCGGTGATTACATATCACCAAAAGAAGGTTCAATTTGTGTGAACAAAATGATAAAAATTGAATTTGGGTACAGTGTTATATGGCTGTCGAAATAGTCAAAGTGTGACAGTGTTTAAAGCTGTAAATTGGCCTGGACAGGAATGGGGTAAAAGTGCTGGGTATTTAAGTGGTTAAAAAATATATACTGAGAGAAACCTAGAAGGCTGCTATTAATGACCTGGTTCTGAAAAAGCTAGTTTCCTGGCAGTCTTTGGCCTTGGTACATTGCGACTCACTGAGCTGGGAGGGGTATACACATTAGAGAGTAAAGCTGGATACACACTATCCAATTTTCTTTCGATATTTTCCTTTAGACTTACAAAAACCATATAATATGAGGTCAAACCTAAACCCTTTCAGTTTGTATGCAGTCAGGAGGGCCCTTGCACTACATAGTTGAAGGAAAATCTAAAGGAAATCTACCAGCAAAGGTTGTATAGTGTGTATCCAGCTTAAGGGCCAATTAGGATTCCAAATCTGTATACATATATCTAGATTGTGGCTCAAAGTACTAAAGCCCTTGCATCGGCATAGACACTTGAGAAAGGAGTGTGCATGTCCAGGACCAGACATCTGCGCATGCTCTGAAACGCGTCGTGAAGCCCAGACTGCCCACACCACCTTGTGACGTCAGACGCTACCGCTGACCGTCGGCCGCCGCACAAGTCTCCATCGTTGCTAGGCATATCCTGAAAGTCAGAACGGGTCTCCCTCAGTTCCCGGACTTCAAGCCCACGCCTGGACACTTGGATGTCATCTCCAGCAGCCGCGCTCGGAGCGTCATGCACCTATCTGATTATCTGCTTACCACTATGTAAGTTACTACATTGTTCTGTAATTAAATTTGCTTTTACCACACTCAAGAGGCGCTTACCTATTCTTTTTTTTTTTTTTTTGCATCGGCATAACAACCAGGGAACTAGCATTTTCAGATAAGAAGGGCAATAATGTAAATTTCCATACTTCCTTCAAAAATCTTTGAAAATTACCTCCCCCTATCCCAATATCTAACCTAATAATTATTAGTTAACCGTTAAAAGTTAAAATGTACCCCCAAATAGTTAAATGCTTTTTGACCACCCTTAAAGAAAACTAGTTTGTAATTGCACTAAACTATAAGTGCCTTAGCTCTCCAGAAATACCGTGAATATGTTTCCATAACTACTGACAAATCTTTGAAAATATGTATCAAATAGGAACATGTTTATAATGCAATACTTTTCAAAGAATTCATTAGAAAGAAATCCTTTTTTGATTAGTCACTAGCACTACTTGCGATGCAGAAAGTGCATTGACAGAAGAACAGTTTCTTTCACACTTTGAACATATTTAAAAATAGTCAGTGACACCAATGAAACATCTCCATGTTTTCTCTCCCAGTGAATCACATCTCCATAATGTGAAGGTTAATAATTCCCTGCTCCCACTTTCCGAGATGTTACTTTGCTTCAGGATTGAGGAAATTTATAGGGCTCAACAAATATTGTGCATTAGGATCACAGAGAAAAGTTATTTCATCCATTTAAATGTATGATAGAAGGTGCTCTGCCTTAACCATTCCCATTCAAAACCATATTTCCAATGTAGTGCAATTCTCTATCAGCAAGTTAAAAATCACCTTGTAACCTGAAAGACGAAATGGCACATACTGTATCTCCTGGGTGCAGAGGTATCTACTGCAGATATTGGAGCTCTAATAATTATCTCATTCTGAACAGCTTACTTAATCTATTTGAATCCAAAGATGAGTTAAGCCACTGCTAGGCCATTAAAGTAAACTACAAGGGTAAATACCGCTGTCACTGAGAGGTGTGATGAAGCTTAACTACTCAAACATCTTAACCTCGGCTTCGTGCAGCCCCAGCTATTCCATCACAGTTCATAAATGTGATTGCAGGTCCATCTTTTGATTCAGCAATTTAATAACTTCAAGTGCTGTCAGTAGAGCTTTGAAAAATTGCTCCTATAAAATATAACAGCCTCAATCAGATTGTAAAGAATTTGCCCACTGAAGAATCTTCCATTTCAACTTTAATGAATTAATGCTGAGCTTTGAAGAGGTTGAAGAGTCATTTGAAAGAATGTTAGGCTGTCGTGCAAGTTTACATTTGCACTGCAATGTCATTTTAAGGCTATTATATCAACCCTCAAAATACTGGTAATGTGCTCTGCAGAGTTTGTCTAAAACTACAATCTGATGTCCATAGCCTTCAGAATGATGGCTGAAAACATCACTGATCAAATTTCTCAATGCAATACAAATACAATATAAATACTAATATATATATATATATATATATATATATATATATATATATATATATATATAGATACACAGCATCTCACAAAACTGAGTACACCCCTTACATTTATGAAAATATTTTATTATATCTTTTCATGTTACAACACTGAAGAAATGACACTTTGCTACAATATAGTTGTGTAGTAGTGAGTGTACAGCTTGTATAACAGTGTAAATTTGCTGTCCCCTCAAAATAACTCAACATACAGCCATTAATGTCTAAACCACTGGCAACAAAAGTGAGTACACCCCCAAGTGACAATGTTCAAATTAAGCCCAATTAGCCATTTTCCCTCCCCGGTGTCATGTGACTCGTTAGGTGTTACAAGGTCCCAGGTGTGAATAAGGAGCAGGTGTGTTAAATTTGGTGTTATCGCTCTCACTCTCTCATACTGGTCACTGGAGGTTCAACATGGCACCTCATGGCAAAGCCTCTAAGGATCTGAAAGAAAGAATTGTTGTTTTACATAAAGATGGCCTAGGCTATAAGAAGATTGCCAAGACCCTGAAACTGAGCTGCAGCATGGTGGCCAAGACCATACAGTGGTTTAACAGGACAGATTCCACTCAGAACAGGGCTCGCCATGGTCGACCACAGAAGTTGAGTGCACGTGCTCAGCATCATATCTAGAGGTTGTCTTTGGGAAATAGACGTATGAGTGTTGCCAGCATTGCTGCAGTGGTCTGCATGGCTGTTGTCCCAGAAGGAATCCTCTTCTAAAGATGATGCACAAGAAAGCCCGCAAACAGTTTGCTGAAGGCAAGCAGACTAAGGACTGGATTACTAGAACCATGTCCTGTGGTCTGACGAGACCAAGATAAACTTATTTGGTTAAGATGGTTGTCAAGTGGGTGTGGCGGCAAGCAGGTGAGGAGTACACAGACAAGTGTGTCTTGCCTACAGTCAAGCATGGTGGTGGGAGTGTCATGGTCTGGGGCTGCAGGAGTGCTGCCAGCACTGGGGAGCTACAGTTCATTGAGGAAATCATGAATGACAACATGTACTGTGACATACTGAAGCAGAGCATGATCCCCTCTATTTTGAGACTGGGCTCCAGGGCAGTATTCAAACATGATAATGACCCTAATCACTGCCTTGCTAAAGAGGCTGTGGGTAAAGGTGATGAACTGGCTAAGCATGACTCAAGACCTAAACCCTATTGCGCATCTGTGGGGCATCCTCAAACGGAAGATGGAGGAGCGCAAGGTCTCTAACATACACCAGCTCCGTTATGTCATCATGGAGGAGTGGAAGAGGACTCCGGTGGCAACCTGTGAATCTCTGAACTCCATGCCCAAGAGGGTTAAGGCAGTGCTGGAAAATAATGGTGGCCACACAAAATATTGACACTTCAGGATCAATTTGGACTTTTTAACTAAGGGGTGTACTCACTTTTGTTGCCAGGGGTTTAGACATTAATGGTTGTGAGTAAAGTAGTGAGTACACTACTTTACGTTGTAGCAAAGTATAATTTCTTCAGTGTTGTCACATGAAAAGATATAATAAAATATTTACAAAAATGTGAGGGGTGTACTCACTTTTGTGAGCTACTATATATATATATATATATATATATATATATATATATATATATATATATATATATATATAGTGTGAACCTGTAGTTACATTTAAAGTAGAACTAAAGGCAACATTTTTTTTTATATTTTCGATAGCGTAAAGGAGGTTTATAACCCCTGTCAGTTTTTATTTTGCCACCTGTGTCCCCTTGGGAGATTTCCCCTCAATTCGGTCCCATAACCAAGACAAGAAAAGAGAGAAAATCTCTTCAAAGTGAGGGAATCCCTGGTTGTCATCAGGGTCACCAGAACTAGTGTTCCCCTCTGTTACTGGACCAGGGACAACTCAAAATTTGGGGTTTTCTTTCATTTTTATTCTTGATGATAATGGTCACATGATGGCAAATCTTAACAGGGACTCAGACAACAATAAAGACCTGGTAGGTGTTCTAGACCTCTCTTCACTCTATCCAAAGCTAAAAAAAAAAAAAAAAAAGTTTTGCTTTTTTTTTTTAATCAGTACTTGTTTAATACAATACTTTAATAAAATTCCACATACAAATCAGGTCTGAGTTCCCGATCAATAGTCCTGCAGCCCATTAAAATGAAATGTACAAGTGCACACAAAGACCAATTCAAACAAATGCCAATTCTTCCCAGCTCCTCTCACTTCCTGCTCTGGGCTATCACAGTCATAGGAAGCCGAACTATTAATGATAAGGCGCAGGAAATGTTGGGCAAAGCTGGCCAACAAAGAAGCTGTAGACAGATCAGAGTCTCCT
The DNA here is from genome assembly GCF_965119305.1 of Pelophylax lessonae. Classification (NCBI taxonomy): domain Eukaryota; kingdom Metazoa; phylum Chordata; class Amphibia; order Anura; family Ranidae; genus Pelophylax; species Pelophylax lessonae. Next base: position 364,966,398 of record NC_138772.1, read on the forward strand.
AGTTTTTTGTGTCCCCAGGGTATACCACCATAGAGGTCAAACCTGATATGCAGGCCCCTTCTCCACAAAGTGAGGTCTAGTTTTTTATTGTCCTAGGATTGCTTTCAAGGAACACCATCACAAAACAATAGTTTTCTGATAACTGTATGCTGTATTATGTGATGGCAGTGTTTGGAAGATTCATTTATTTTTCTCCACATTTATATGACCAAGCTGTCCAACAAAGTAGCAGGTATCTGGACATACCATAAGAGTGCCAGCAGTACTTGAGCAGTTGCAGCAACAAATATATTGAGCAGTTGCAGCAAATAAAATATAACCACTGCAAAATGACCATGGATTATTCAGACAGAATCCTGCACACAAGAAACTGCAATGCCTAGTGTGTGGCACATTATAAAGCAAGTCTGTTGGCTTTGTGAATTGGAGTGGCACAACATTGCACCAAGACATGCATGGTGGCACAGTTTGTTTCTGTAACCTGACTGTAGTTAGCAAAGAAAGAACAGGATATGGCTAAAAATTGCAACTATACAAGTCGGGCAATAGCATAAGCCATATTTCTATCCAAATAGACTAAAAGCAAAAAAATTATATTTTTTCATCTCCATTGCATGGTGGAACAATGGGACTAGTAGTTTACAAACACTGTTCATGCTGTCTTTTCAGTTCACAGAAAGTGACAAGGAAACAGAATTTGTTGCAAAAATCAACATTTATTTCCTGTACTTGCTGTATTTTCTGTATTAGTAAAAAGAAAATAATGCAGCTACCATTTCTATGAATTGGTAACCTGCAATATATTACATTTTTGTTTTTTGGTTTAGATACATTTTGAATAAACACCAGTCCTTCTTTAATATGCATACAATATTTCCAAACACCTATCTCCCCATAGTAGTAAAGTTAATTTAATTGTTGAACAGTAAAATCACTATTCTAAATTTACTTTTATGGACTAATAAAACCACATGGATACACACTACACACAGACAGGAATATTTTCAAGATAAACTACACAAATCACAATCTTAGTGTGGGTGGCTTGCTTTATACATCCAGGTAGAATACTTTTGCTCTTCCTGTATTCTATACAGGAGAAAATTTGTGAAAGGCAGCAGTAATAAAATGAATGGAAAATTCTAAATGAGTTATTTGCACAAAATAAAAAAACATATAGATGTTCCAGGCCTAAAATATACACTATATTTTGAAAAATATTGGGACGCCTGCCTTTACATGCACATGAACGTTAATGGCATCCCAGTCTTAAGCTGGATACACACTATACAATTTTCTTTCGATATTTTTCTTTAGATTTACCAAAACCATATAATATGAGGTCAGACCTAAACACTTTCAATTTATATGCAATCAGGCAGGCCCTAGCACTACATAATTGAAGGTAAATCTAAAGGAAATCTACCAACAAAAGTTGTATCGTGTTTATCCAGCTTTAGTCGGTAGGGTTCAATATTGAGTTGGCCCACCCTTTGCAGCTATAACAACTTCAACTCTTCTGGGAAGGCTGTCCACAAGGTTTAGGAGTGTGTCCATGGGACAGACACTGACTGGCTCCCAGTGTCCGCTCTAATTCATCCCAAAGGTGACCTCGGGTTGAGGTCAGTCAAGTTCTTCCACCCCAAACTCGCTCGTCCAAGTCTTTATGGACCTTTCTTTGTGCATTGGTGCAAATCATATAGTGGAGGTGGGATTATGGTGCGGGGTTGTTCTACAGGGGTTGGGCTTGGCCCCTTAGTTCCATTAAGGGAACTCTTAGGGCGTCAGCATACCAAGACATTTTGGACAATTTCATGCTCCCAATTTTGTGGGAACAGCTTGGGGTTGGCCCCTTCCTGTTCCAACATGACTGCACACCAGTGCACAAAGCAAGATGCATAAAGATATGGGTGAGCAAGTTTGGGGTGGAGGAACTGGACTGGCCTCCACAGAGTCCTGACCTCAACCCGATAGAACACCTTTGGAATGAATTAAGCGCAGGCTGCGAGCCAGGCCTTCTCATCCAACATCAGTGCCTTACCTCACAAATGCACTTCTGAAAGAATGGCCAAACATTACCATAGACACACTCCTAAACCATGTGGACAGCCTTACCAGAAGAGTTGAAGCTGTTATAGCTGCAAAAGGGGGGGCAACTCAATATTGAACCCTACAGACTAAGACTGGGATGCCATTAAATTTCAAGTGCATGTAAAGGCAGGCGTCCCAATACTTTTGGTAATATAGTGTATATCATAGGTCCTTAAAACTACAGCCAGCCCACTGGTTCTGGCCCGGTTATTGCTGTTTACTTGTCAATGCAACTCAAGAATTGCTCATTGCATGTCAAACCACTGCATTCGAAGTGGCAGTGGGTTCTGGAAAACAGAACCTTCTAGCACCCAACACTGTACCTTAGCCAGCACTGTGGAGAGGACTGACCTCCCGCCTGGTGAACCTGAATGGTACTCAGAGCATATACAAAGGTAAGAGACCATTGAACACCAGTGCTGGTGGGGGACTTTCTTAATCCCACTGATGGGACATTATTTCACCAAATGAATCCAACAATGAGGCACTATAATTCCCACCGACAATAATAGGGCACTATTTCTTCAATTGGCATCAATGATGGGGCATTATTCTTTCCATTGGCACCAATGATAGGGTACTATTCCACCTCCCAATGACTGCCAGGGCAGTATCTTTTGACTCCTACTGACCAATGCAGTCAAATGTTTTCCTCCCTTTGATTGACGAATGCTGGGGCATTTTTTTACACCCAACTACCACTGATGCTGGGGCATTATTTTACACCCAACGACCACTGATGCTGGGGCATTTTTTTACACCCAACTACCACTGATGCTGGGGCATTATTTTACACCCAACGATCACTGATGCTGGGGTATTATTTTACACCCAATGACCACTGATGCTGGGGTATTATTTTACACCCAACGATCACTGATGCTGGCGTATTATTTTACACCCAACGACCACTGATGCTGGGGCATTATTTTACACCCAACAACCACTGATGCTGGAGTATTATTTTACACCCAACGACCACTGATCCTGGGGCATTATTTTACACCCAACGACCACTGATCCTGGGGCATTATTTTACACCCAACGAGCACTGATGCTGCAGCATTATTTTACACCCAACGACCACTGATGCTGCAGCATAATTTTACACCCAACGACCACTGATGCTGGGGCATTATTTTACACTCAACGACCACTGATCCCGGGGCATTATTTTACACCCAACGACCACTGATCCCGGGGCATTATTTTACACCCAACAACCACTGATACTGGGGCATTATTTTACACCAAACGACCACTGATGCTGGGGCATTATTTTACACCCAACGACCACAGATGCTGGGGTATTATTATACAGCCAACAACCACTGATGCTGGGGCATTATTTTACACCCAACGACCACTGATGCTGCAGCATTATTTTATACCCAACGACCACTGATGCTGGGGCATTTTTTACGCCCACTGGCCAGTTCAGCGCCCCTAAACAGTCTGCCAGATGCTGAACTGGCCCTTTGTTTATAAAGTTTCACAACCCCTGACATGTTTATTACAAAATACTAATTCTTAAAGTAAGCCTACTATTGATCAAAACCTAGCTATTATGACAATAAAGGAGCTATCGCCAAACCCTTGCAGGTTGGTTTAAGTTGTTTTAAACTGCTCATAAGGGGAAATAGAGCAAACAGTGACCAGATTGCTAATGGCTGCACCACCCTTTCACCATCTCTTTGTTTTACCAGTGAAGCCACTCATTGAGGTTTGTGACCGATAGGGTACCAAAGAAAGCAGGAAGGGGCCAATCAAGGCTAAAAGACTACATCTTGTCCTGTTATTTATTGATCATGGTTAACCTCGGCCTGTAAGGTACTACCATAAACACAATGAAAAAATCTAGGAGTTACGTACCATAGCATTCAGACAACAAGATTTGATGCCACAGCCTGACTCATGAAACCATGTTTTATGGTAATTTTCCTGTCCTGTGTTTCTTTTGAGCTAGAAGTGATTGTGAAGCCACAGTTATAATTCAAAAAGACTACTAAAGAGGTGTTTCATTTCGAGGGATGCAGTGAACAGCGACCTGGTCCCTTTCCAAGAAATCTGTCTCTTTTGCAGAACTGTTATTTATCAACTATAGTCTTTAGTGAATATTTTAACCCCCCTTTTTTCTCTAACCTACAAATGGCATGATTTTTAAACATGAAGTTCAGATTTGCATTTTCTTTCCATCTCTTCCTAAATATGGCTCAAGCATATCATGCCAGCTTGGATGGAATTAAACCGCAATTTAATATCCCCCCCCCCCTTTTTACAACTCTTCAAAAAGCCTCCTTCATTTTTGTTTCATGCAGGAGGGGGAGAGGAGCATGTACCTGGCAACGCTGTGTGTTGTTCTTTATTCACTGTCATTATTTTTCTTCCCCTAAGACGGAATTCACGGAATAAATACTTTATGCTTTTGTTAAGCGCACATTTAATTAAAATGTACAGAATTTGTGCAGTAAATGCGAATGAAACAAATAAAACAAGGGCCCCCCTCTCTCGAAGGCATACGTTGTGAATGAAAAATGTCATTACATGCTAAAAAATTTTGCAGTAAACAGGGTCTACAGAGAGAAGTTTCCCCTGTAATGACATCCATAAAATACACAAATGGCACTTTTAGTACCATCCTGAATATGGCATTTTCTGTGCTCTACACACAATCTAAATGGTTTGATCATAGAGCATAATACTCCATTGGGTTTATAGAACAATCAATGTTCCATAAAATGATGTATTTATCCAATAGTAAGCTCAGCAGCTAGTGGTGTATGACATTGTAGGGCACTGGTGTTGTACTATTCTGCAGCACACATGCTGGTTGTAAAACTTACCTAACACTACTTCACCAACTTCATCTCATCTGTGTCAAGCAATTTGTTGAAGGCTTAGCTTTTTTAAAAAAGGAAAAAAAAAAAGAAGAAGAGCCTTGTAATAAAAATTCATAGAAAAACTAGGTGACAGAAGAAAGGTCACATTGTATATACACTGAAGGGGTCAAGAGTCATTCGCTGTCCTAAAACAGAAAGTAGATTTCATGCATCACATAGCAGATAAATATGACTTTTAAAGGGGCTCGATTTTAAAAGAAAAGCTTAACCTCTAAGGAAAGTCTACTTCTCTATTCACCTTCCTGTCTGTTACTGGACTGATGATAAGTGATCTGCACAGTAGATTGAAAACTTAATCAGCTGTAAATTAAGCAGCTCTTTACTTCTATTCTACATGAATATAATAACAATAGTAATCTACAAAACCAAAGTCTGGGAGAGTGTGGGGGCTGTATCCACAGCTTTTTGCAAGCCTCATACCAAATAATAATTATTGTGATGATTGTAAGCTCTTCTGGACAGGGCATTTTATTCTGTTCTATTTTTTATATAATTTAGATCGGAGACAACATTATGTATCCTATAGGGGAAATTTACAAAACCTAAATCTGATGTGCAACTTTGCATCATAGCCAATCAGCTTCCAGCTTCAGCATGTTCAATTAAGCTTTGAAAATACACCTGGAAGCTGGTTGGTTTTCATGCAGAGTTGCACCAGATTTCGCACATTCCAGTTTTTGTAAATCCCCCCCATTTGTCCACGTTTAAAGGAAAAAACTTTTTTTCCTTATTATTATTGAAGAATGGCATCATATCTGGCTCATTTTGAAATTCACTGGATGCATACATTTTGCCTGCCATTCAGAATCATGCATTAGAAGTATTTCTTAGTAAAACAACGATTTTCTTTTTAATGCCTTTTGCATATTGTCCTTATATGCACAGCAAGCAGGGAGTACTATAAAAATTCAACTGTGTCTAATGATTATTTTCTAATTATATCCATGGCAAACTATAAGAATCAAGCATTTCGGAATGCGGAAAACCTGAACCGATTAAATTAAACTTCCAGCAGCTTAAAGTTGTAAAGTATACTTTTTTTGCAATGTATTTGAATTGCCAACAATACTAATGCAGATTTCTAACTTAAAGTGGTTGTAAAGTCAGAGTAGGATTGCTGCCAGCCCCTCTGTTCTACCAAGGTATACTACCAAGTGTTGCTATGAGGAAGACTACGGCCGAAACACGTAAGCAGATATGGATTTTATCATTGCTGTTGTGCATTAATAAAGTTTGCTAAGGAAGAAGCACCAAGTAGCAGGCTTTTTGTTGGATTATAATTTACGGTGGACACCTCAACCTGAGCACCGGTACTCTACTCATACATTGCTGACATAGTGGAAGAGCTTGGGTAAGTGTTGTTTGATACTACACAGTGTAAATGTTTGTTTAAAATGATGCCCATAAATACTTTATTTCACATTGCCTTTGTGTGGTCATGTGACCTCCCGCTGCTATCCTCCCCCAATCTAAGGGCTACAGTGGGGGAGACTGAGATCCCCTTTGACGTCCGTTGGGAGGTCACATGACCGCTGTGCTGTCCACTCAGCCCCTCCAGCTGTGGCCACTAAATCGGGGGAGGAGAGCAGCAAGTCATGGGACCACACAGAAGTGATCTGAAAGAAGGTATTTAGCGGCATCATTTTAAACAAAACATTTACACGGTGTAGTATACCTTGGTAAAAAAGAGGGGCTGGCAGTAATCCTACTCTGACTTTACTGTCAGTTAATAATAGCGGCAGGAGGGGAGGGGCTGGCAGTAATCCTACTCTGACTTTACTGTCAGTTAATAATAGCCGCAGGAGGGGAGGGGAAGAGATCGCTCACACACAGGAGCTGACAGGCAGGGGGAGAGAGGAGACTGCAGGATGATGGAGGCACGTAAATGGACCATGGTGTCATAGATCAGTAGCCATTATTACTGTAGTCAGCTTATATACAGGGGCACAAAAACAGGCAGGATCAACCAGGTTTTTTTACAGAATAGAAAGGGACAAATTAGACAGCACAAGCACTACGCTGTTTAACCTGTTTTAAAGGAACAGGGTCTCTTTTTTTAGGGTTACAACCTCTTTAAAACCACTGCCCGATCATTTTCTTGCTTTTAGCTATGTCCCTAATACAGTGTTTGATAGAACAAACCAGACAGTACACTCTGGATTTCAATCACAAATAGCGACGAATCACCAGCCGACAACATATTAACGCTAAAGTTCAATCTGCTTATGTTTTGCCTTCCCTGGTTCCTCCATCCCCCCTTATCAACATGCTAATGACACTTTTAATAAAACTCTCAGTTTTTATTACATAGTTTTTTTTAGTTACAGTGATGTCATCACTAGATCAATGTGCTTCTCTATGTAATTCAGACAGTTCATGGCTGCCGGGAGGGACCAGCGGGGTGCTTTACATAGATTATTGAAAACATCCCAGCACTCTGCCTCAGTACTCCACTTAAGTGCCTTCAGCCCTGATGAAAACAGTGGGCTGCTTCTTGAGAGGAGTTATGCAAATCTCAAAATACCTCGATGGGTGGGTGTTACTCTGTAGAAGCAGGGTTCCTGGGCAGGTTGCATTTGCATTCAGACAGCGCTAGGTAATGCCCATAGATGATGCTAAGCCTCCATAATTAAAATAACTAAAAATCCAGTCAATGAAAGGTGAGGCCAGGGACACCCAGACTGGGGAGGAAATGGCTAGATGATGTTGAATGACCTCCAGCCAGGAAATGTGGCGGGCTCTATCTGACTTGCTGCAGCTTCTAATGTACACTGAAAGAAGCTCACATTCTGCAGTGAAATCAGAGTAAGTAATTTCAGTATAAGAAAGAAGCTTGTACATATAAGCAAGTAGAATGGAGTTCAGTTTTAAAATAAATAGGCGTATGCGCAATAACATTACAATAGATGTTAAAAGTGCAAATTCCATTTAACAAACCAGGGAAAAGCACAATGTTGATATTCAAAGTGCAATAAAATGCTCACTGCAACCAATCACATTTCACTTTATAAATAGGATGATCCAATGGCTACTATGAGTTAATGTACCATTGCTTTTATCAACATAATCCTACAGGATTCAAAATCTGTCTGTGAACACCTTTTCATAAAACAAAAGGTAATAACTGTCATTACCCCATAAAACAGGCTATATTAAATTGTCATTGAACCCCAAAGCAAAAATGTTAAATACTGCAGCTTACCAATTTTTAGATGTAGTGGCTGCATTAGTTTCTTTTTTTTTTTTTTTAGGCACTTTTCACTATTTTGTTACCTGATGATCCTGCCATTAGGACTGCTAATTTTCAATTTCCTTTATCAGACCAAGCTATCCAGCAAAAGGGACAGTGAGAGTACTGAGAAAATACATTTAAAGCTGGCCATACATTTTACAATTTACTTGTTCAATTTCCTTTAGATTTACATACAACTATGTAGTACAAGGGCCTGTCTGACAACAGTGATGGTGAACCTTGGCACCCCAGATGTTTTGGAACTACATTTCCCATGATGCTCAACTACATTGCAGAGTGTAAATATAATATTACTCGCGCCTCTGGGATATTACATATAGGAAGGAAAACCGCTAGTTCAAACTATGGGTGTAGTTGAAAAAAGGTAAAATGATTAAAAACTGCGCTAACCTCTGATGATGGAGGGCTATGAGACCCTACTGCATATATAATGTGACAAAACAACTGTGTTAAGGTATTACTACCTTGTGCCCTTATAAATCATATAATAAGTAGTATAAAATGTCACAATATAACAAATACATAATATACAAATAAATATAAGGCAACAAAGATTTCACCATCAGTAATTGATAAAGTGCAAATATAAATCAACAATGATCTCTGGGTGAGTGGATGACATCCATAAAGTGCAATATATGTGCTGGCAATTATTCATATATTATTTTGCAAAAATTATAAATAAGGTTCGACATCACTGGCTTACAACATTGAAAGTGTCTAGGTGGGTGCTTAAAATAAATGTTTTTGGTAAATCTAACAGAAAGTCGTAGAAGAAAATTGTTTAATGTATGGCCAGCTTTACACTCACAGGATTGCATACAGGTGCATTAATGAACATGGAATGGGCCAGCTTACACATCAATGCTGAAAGATATAGGTTTTAGAGCAGAAAATGCTCCCATTCAGATGATGTCTTTTTCCAGGGAAGGCCTTGTATATTTCAGAAGAACAATAATTAACCACATACTGTATCTATGACAACAGCATGGCTTTTAGTATGAAAATCCGGATGCTTAACTGGTCTGTCTGCAGTCCAGACCTTTCACCAATTAAAAATATTTGGCTCATCCTGAAACCAAAAATACCAAAAATACAACAAAGAAGACCTAGGACTGTTAAGCAGTTGGAATCCTATATCGGTCAAGAATTGGGACAGCATTTCTCTCCCAGAACTCCAGCAACTGGTCTATTCAGTTACCGCATATTTACAGAGCATGGTTAAAAGAAGAGGAGATGCTACCCTGTGGTAAAGATGGCCCTGTACCAACTTTTTTTGAGATGTGTTGCTGCCATCAATTTCAAAATTACCTTATTTTTTTCTATAAAATGGTAAATTTTCTCAGCTTAAAAATTTAATGTGTTTTTCTATTGAGAATAAAATAAGGGTTTATGAAATTTACAAATCATTGCATTCTATGTTCATGTAGATTTTTAACAGTGTCCAAACTTTTTTTGGAATTGGCGTCAATGGTCAGCTTTAATTCATTTATGGAAAAATCTTTATCTCAAAAAGAAAAAAAAAAAACTATTTCTGGAACTGTTTAAAAAAGTGTTGGCTGGAGTTTGACTTTAAATGTGTTAGTCAAGTCCACTGAAATCTGCAAGTGCATCTAGTACTATCCGGTTTGACAGTACTGCTGTCCAAGGGTGCCTCTGTTGCTCCCACATCCAGAGAGTACTGGATGTTTCTGGATGGATCATCAGGTGAAATTAAGAAAAAAAAAAACTAGAAAAGAAAACTTAATAAAGCCACCACATGTAAGGATTGGTAAGCTGCAATATATTACATTATGTTTTTGAGTTTAACCATTTGCCGCCAAATCATGTATCTGTACGTTATTTGGCTTCAAGTTTTTGTACCAGAGTGATGCCTGCATCACCCTGCAATCATTCTTTAGAGCGGACAGTCGGCTCTCGTAATAACCGATGCGGCTAAGCAGCCGCTCGGATGTTATTACAAGCAGCGGGAGGGGACGTTCCCTTTCCATCGCATACCCGGGCTCTCCCGTCCCACCGGGAGACCCGAGTGACCAGCCCGCACGTCTGCCGGCTGGCCAGAGACCCGAACAATGCCAGAATAGGCTTTGATTGGGTCTTGAATGTAGTAACCTGATGACATCACTTCCCGGTTTACTCGAGAGCCAGCAGTGCCAGTTTTCAAAAATGTAAAAGTTTCAAAAACGCCGATCTTGGCGTTTTGAATACTTTCAAGAGCAGAGGAGGGGTTTGGGGGTCTTATAGACCCCAGATCCCTCCATAAAGAGTACCTGTCACTGCCATTTACTGTCACAAGGCATGTTTACATGCCTTGTGACAGAAATAAAATTGATCAAAAAAAAAAAAAAGGGACAGTTAAAAAAAAATAAATAAATAAGGAAAACATTTTTTTAAAGCACTCCATCCCTCAGTGCTCCTGCTTATAAGTGAACAAATTTGTAAGTTGCGCCCACAAATGTAAACAGTGTTCAAACCACACATGTGAGGTATCGCTGCGATAGTTACAGCAAGAACAATTCTAGCACAAGACCTCCTCTGTAACTCTAAAGAGGTAACTGAAAACATTTTTAAAACGTCGCCTGTGGAGATTTTTTGAGTACAGTAGATTTAAAGCTATAATTTAAAGCATAACATGTTAGGTATCTATTTACTCAGCATATTATCATCTTTCACACTATACAAAAAACATTAGGCTTTACTGTTTTTTTTTAAATTTATTTCCCCAAAAAAATGTGTTTGAAAAGCCGCTGCGCAAATACAGTGTGACATAAAATATTGCAACGACCACCATTTTATTCTCTAGGGTCTCTGCTAAAAAAATATTTATGTTTGTGGGTTCTAAGTAATTTTCTAGCATAAAATACTGATTTTAACTTGTAAGCAACAAACGTCAGAAAAAAGGTCTTGTCTTCAAGTGGTGAATACTGCTTTCAAGGGACATACATGAAAGCCTGTTCACATCACATTAAAGAAAATTTTACAAAAAATAAAAAAATAAATAATAATGGGAAACAGCAATTAACAGCACAACAATTTTAAACAGTTATATATATAATTAAAATTAGATATTACCATTGTATGTATGTGCTGTGCATGCACGATTACATACTAACAGCCATTATGGAAACTTAAAAGTGACAGTTGATTATACTGTAGAGAAGAGCTGAATAGGAAGACAGCGTGTTGGAAAATATATCCCCCCACTATAAAACATTTAATTAAAATATATCCATTTCTAATGAGGTAAATTTTACACATGTATCTATGAATGTTATGATAAATAAACCAACTTGAGCAGGATCTATTTAACCAAACTGCTGCTAATTAGTCCACACCAAAATAGATTATTCATTAATAATAACTAATCATTTGCTACCATCTAGAAATGCTGTAAATGTTTTGAACAATACAAAGTGTCTAGTTTTGTTTTTACATTTTAAATAGGAACATGTACCTCCATGGGCATTATAGAGTAAAAAAAAGAAATGTAATACCTTCACAGAGGTACCATTAAAATTAAATTTACAGTAAACAGAACCTGCAGCTGGGTTCAAACACAAACTGTTAGTATTTTAATTATCAGATAAGATTTCAGAGGTCTAACATCTGCTCAGAGCCAAATGACAGCAGATGCTTGTGTACACGTAAAGCAGTGTGTGTTTATTCTATAAATATTAAAATGGAATCCTTTGCAGCGTGCTCGTCAGGAGCATTGTGCTATTAAGCTGGTCATGTCCGTCAAAGGGGCCGAATTTCTTTCTTGTGGCAAATTCCTATGGGGTCGACCTTTTCAAAAGGATGAGATCCAAAGACAGCATAAATACTTGAGCCTGTAAATTGAAAATGTTTTCAGCTTGCTAGCAGAGGTCACTCGCTGCCAAGATGCTGCTGGTAAATGCTAACAAAACATCAGCATTGTTACCAATCCGATCTAACTTCAAGGACAAGACTACAGGGACTTTTAACTGTCTCTTTGGGTAAAAGTACTTTACAGAGAAAAACACTTCATCCCCAGCCGATGGACTTGTACAAGTCGGCTTCAGTTAAGGGACACAAAGTTGGACAAGATGCAGGAGGGAATGAATGAAAACCTAAACTTCCCCTTATACGGCAACAAAGATAGGTCAGGTACATTATATACTGGTATATTAAATATAGTTACCAAAAAATATTTTGGGTTTCCATCATCACGATAAAAGACTGTTGTAGTAGCAGAGAGCTGTGTATATGCTTTAAAGATCTAAATGCCAGCACACTGGCAATATCTGGCTATTTCTATTGTTTCTGCTTGACAGTCTCAAGAACACAACAGCAAATTGGCTCATTTTCTTGGTGCTGTAGCTTTGGTTCTTAAAACCCCCACAAAATTGGGACTTTTAAAGTAAATGCATAGCAAAAAGTTTATTTTTTTGTTTAAAATAGAGTAGAGTGGCGTAAAACCAGCTAAATGCCAGCGCATCGGCAATATCTGGTTATTATTAATAACAGTGTAGTGCTAAAACATATCTTAGAATGTAAAAACTTTGTGTCATCCACACATGTAAATATCAAACATACAATAAAGTGCAATGTGCAAAATAATTACAAAATATTTATAAACATAGTCCAGTTCATGTGATAAATAAAAGTGCCCAACTGAAAAAAATATAGATCGCGGTGCGATCTCTTTGTTTATGGATGTAAACAATCACAATTCGTGTGATCGTTGACATCCATGAGTGAACATCCACCACCAAAGGAGATATTGCGCTTACCGGAGTGTGTGGACTCAGGTACTGTATCACTGAGTCAACCATGCTTGTATGGATGAAGAATATGGTGGTCGGCAGACAATTCTGAGGGTCTCACGTCTCAATCTCATGATAGGGTTACCTCTTAGTTGAGTATATCATGTATGCAATAGGACCATAAAAATACAAGAAGCCTCCACATAGTGTAAAACTGTAGCCACAGAATTTATTTAAAAAAAGTAGAACACTTACATTATATAAAAAGAACAAACGCCTGTCACAATATCCAGCAGGGGATAGACATCTGGAACACAATGGCCTGGATAGCACTGAAACCTGATGTGTTCCGTCTTCCAAGACGTCATCTGGGGTATACTTTTATTATTCATTTTTTTGTACAATGTTCTGCCAATTGTAGTGTGAGCAGCTTCACTCTTTACGTGCTAATTTAGCATGTTATTTCTCACTATATAATAACTGGTTATTTCTATTGTTTCCACTTAAGCATCTCAAAAATACAGCGCAAATTGGTTCCTTTTCCTGAGACTGTAAAGATATCTTACTTCCTATTGCATCTCTGGGATAAAAAGTGAATGGAAGTTTCCCTAGGAGGACAGAGATTGTAAAATGATAAACCAACAGGGTTTTTTTTCTTTTTCTATCCTACTCTATTTAAAACTAGAAAATAATGTTTTTGTTATGCATTTACTTCAAAAGTCCCCGTTTTATGTTTTGGATTTAAGATAAGTTACAAAGTGAAGGGAATTTGCTTCAAACAAGTGTTCCCATTGAAGATATGTCCTCTCTATTCCAGTTCTGGTGACAACAGTAAAATATAGGATGGCCCATCAATTTCTATCTTGTGGGAAGTGGTCACCAAAAAGGAGAAGGCGACTTACCCAGTAGGGACACATACAACAACAAAAACATGACTGGGATATTATTCCTTGCCCATTCCTCCCGAAACACAAAAATGGCCATAGATATACTTCAAGGTACCAGATATCCCTATCTCAAATCAGTAATGAAAATAATGCTATTTTATTGCTTCATTAAAACCACAAAAAATTTAAATTTGTATATTACATCAATTTTCAACAGAATATAATATTCATTCACTCAAAACCCCATTTTTCTATTTTCTTCACATAACCATAAACATATTTTTTACAAAGCAATTACATTTATCCCGTTTATTATACAACATCTCACGTTTTTCATCCTGTTTTCCAGAAACCAGTAGTCCACTTCATTAGAAGGTGGTTAAACAAAAAAAAAAAAATTACTGTATATTCCTTTGCTCTAAAATATTTTGTAAATGCAAGAAATAATCACTTTTCATGTCAAACAAAGTAGTTGTAAACTCTCAGATGTACCCAGTGAACTGAGTGAAGTGACTTGCCTCAGGTGATACACAGGAAAAAACAAATCCTCCTACATAAGTTGTACTGGTTTATCTGCTGCCTCTCTTCTCTACAGCCCTTCAAAGTCCAGAATGTATACAGCTTGTATGAGCTTCAAAAAGCAAGGGGCAGGGATCTGAAGTTATACTCTGCAGGACTCAATGAGAGCTGATTGGAGGGAAGGGACACATCCCCCTTCACTCAGCACACAGGAACAGAGTTGAGGCTGTCAATCTCAGGCTGTGTACTGTAGCTGCCTCCCCGTCCCTTTTTTTCTCTGGGTGTCAGGAAAACCTGTCAAAAGTGACTCATGCTGATAGCAGAGAAACAAGGCAGCAGAGAAAAATGACACTTTGTGCTCTGGCCTGAGACATGTACACACTATAGAGGGATGTAAGTTGTTCATATTACATGTAAGAGGTTTACAACCACTTTAATGATTCAAAATAAGTATGATCAATCTGATCAGAAAGGCATGTGACAATAATTGGAAAAGGGATGCCATCTCAAATCTGCCTATAAAATTGACTATAAGACATTTTCAGTAGAGATACAGATGTCTGCAGTATTACACAGAGCTGGATAACCCCAGAAGAATGGGGAAGGGCTCAGGAAAGCTCAAACATTTAACATTAACATGATTACATTAATATTTATCAAAATGATAAATGCATGTAAAGGTAAACAAAGATGGCTCATTTGTTTTATGTCACATCTTGTGGTGGCGACAGCCCTACCCCTTTATTATAGCTCTCACAACTTTGGGGCTGATTTACTTAAGGCCAATAGGCTGTTTACTTTGTAAGGAATTTTCCCCTTAGTGAGTGTGGTGGAAATTAACTTTGCAAAGCATAACCAATGGTGCAAGCAAATTTAAAAAAAAAAACAAAACAAAAATTAAAAAAACTATTTTTGGTTGCACATGACTGGATGATGGACGTCAACAGAGCTCAATTACTAAGCTAATGAAAAAAGTGTGTCCACTTTAACATTTAGCTGAGCTCATGTATATAGGCAAAATGCAAATGTTAATGACAGAGATGATTTACTGAAATTGTTCATTCAGCAAAATGTTCCATTTGCAAAGTGAATGGTGGTAACAGAAGTGAATGCATGCTCACCAAATCCTGTGGGAAAGAAAATATATTAGCAAGTTATTTCCTAGCACAGGATTCGTTGATTGATATGAACCCTGCCTTATCCTATTTCCTCATCAGAAAACATTTACTTTATAGAAGACAGTAGGCATTCACGCAAAGGCCAGTCATGCCAACAAGTTCCTTTCTCTTTTTAATGGTTTATGTGCATTTTTATTCCAAGGAGCATTGCCTGGAATCTACCTCTTTTCCAGTAAGGTCCCTTCACTGGCACTTCACATGCTAACTATATTTTTGAGTTGAGGGGGACCAGCTGGCTGAAACAGTACCGACAAAAGGATTTGGGTTCTGGTTCTGCAAGGATCATGAGATGTAAGAGTAAGTTTATGTGGACTTTGCTTAAACCTACAGTGCAAAACTAACTTTTCCAGCAGTGTTTTCTCCTTTTGTGGAGACAACCTGCATATATTAGAAAACCACTTTAATGTTATTATATTTCATGCAAGTAAATATGTTGTAGACATAATTTAGACTTGCATCAGGCTTTAACACCAAATTGTCAGAGAGGTGTACAAATCTGTCAGAGCCGGGCACTGAGTTTGGTACCTTTTGGTTACCTCCGTGGCAACTGAGCCCATCACACTGACAGACATATGGACAAGGAGTTTGGTAGTAGGGGAGGTTGAAGCTGATGGGGAACTGGGAGACTTTCCCCATTAGGTCCATCTTGCTGTTTATCAACAGCTCGTGGTAGCAGGTAGATCCATAACCACTATCCAGCCCAACAGCAGGTACCAAATCCTCCCACAGTCCTGCGCTGTCAATAAAAAGTAAGGCAGACCTGATGGGAAAAAAATCTCTAAGTTTTCCAATGGCTCTGCCCACCCATTGACACAATTCATTTCCCAAATAGAGGCACTGCCATAACTGGATAATGATATCCATATCCCCACATTTATGACAGCTTCCCAGCACAGGCCACATTCTGAATACTGGTGCACCTCTGTATGCTAGCTCAGAGTTAGCCTTAAAGCCCAACCCCAGGTTTACTATTTGGGCCAAGCGGGCCCAAACAATCAAATTCCTTTACTAACAGATGCATCCACTGAAAGCACTGTATAAACTGTATGGTTCCTTAAACTGGAACCTTTAACCAGCAGGATCATAAATCATGTCTAAAATCTAGATTATAAATTCTATTCTTGCTCACTGAAAACACATCATACCATATGCAGTAAACTAAAATGATTACACTTTATTACATGGTATGAATAGATGGGATGATAAAATCAGCAATGTTCTTAGATAAAGATGAGAAAACTGATTTGCAAAGTTTGAAATTCAGGCCTGATTTAGCCTGGAGCATGTCTGGTCTACTTAGGGTCAAATTAAAGTAGAACTTTAGTCAGAAAACAAAGTCCTGATAGATTACTTCATGTCGGCCTGTTTTGCGGATACTGTATAGCTATGTAAAACGTTAAGAAATAAGTGCTTATACTGTTTAAAATCCAGTAATGTACTCATCATACTCTGCACAGCCTCAGTTGTTTTCTATTCTTGCCACTGTCACAATCTGCGGGGCCGGGACCGGCATGTCGCTGGGTAGGGAGGAGAGTGAACACACATCAGCTCTCCTCCCCTTCTTGTTGTTACCTTGTTGACAGTTTCCTTGACCATTAAGGCCGGGAAAGAACGTAATGTAGTGCAATGTGCATTGCATTACATTCAGGGGAGAACCTAGGAGACATGCAGCCATCCATGCAACCCGGATGCCTCATTAAAGAGAACCTGTCACCAAAAAATCATCACATGGGAGACTTTTTTTACCCCTGTGATGGGAGAAAAAAAAAGTTTTTTAATGGTAAAAAATGAAAAGTTACACCCAAGCACATCACTCACCCCCCCAAAAAAAATAGAGGCCCCCACATATATGCACGCGACAGGGCGCCTACACCTATAAACATCATGTTACATATTGCCGCGCACACCGGAATGGGAGCAATAATTCTTGCACCAGACTTCGTTCATAACTCTAAATTGATGACCTATAGGGGGCTTGTAAAGCATCGCCTATGGAAAATAAAGGGTACTGAAATTTGTCGCCATTTCATGGGCGCACAAAAATGTAGGGTTTGACATGTTGGGTATCTATTTACTCAGCACAATCTTGTCTTTTATATTCTACCAAAATTTTAGGTAATTTATTGTGTTTTTGTGCCCCCTAAAATAAACTTTTAATGTGTTTTTTACTGACATTTTGTTTCCTAGACCTTTGCAGTAATATCATGTAAAATAAAAAAATTTGATCTACCACTATTTTATTCTCTAGGCAAGTGTTTCTCAACTCTACACACCAACAGGCCAGGTTTGCAGGAAAACTGAAATACATCACAGGTGATATAATTTGCTGCTCAGTGATTGCAGTACTCTAGTCTGCATCTCCCCAAGTTAATACTTAAAATCTGGCCTGTTAGTTTGCCCTGAGAACCAGAGTTGAGAAACACTGCTCTAGGGTGTCTGCTTTTAGAAAATATATAATGTTTGGGGTTTTTGTAATCTTCAAATTATTTTTTAGACGTGTGCAAAAAACTGCTCTGGCTGTAAAAGGATTAAAGCAGTAACCCATAAAAAAAAAAAAAAGAACCAAGTTCCTTTAAAGCATCTTATACAGCACAGTGCTTTTGCTGTATAATTTGGCCCTTTCTATAACCTAAAATACCTGGCTGATCCTGCCTACCCCTCTGTTAACTGACCACGTTTATCGCGGCTGCTGAGCCCCTGATACTGTGGTCAGTTTACATGCCTCCATCATCTGCTGTCTCTCCTTGCTCCTTCTCTCCCCCTCACTCCCTGCATTTTAGCTGTGTCAATGTCTCCCCTCCTGCTGCTAAAATGAATGTGTTTTGTTACTATAATCTTGTGTTAGATTACAGAATGTGCTCCAGTGTGTGACTGCCTGCCGGACTCCTCCTCTCTTCCAGGCTGACGTCAGCTGCTGTAGTAGTAGTCAGCAGTGCGCATTCACGTGAGTGCTAAACAGCACTCTGAAAATAGGTGTATAGAGGAAGATTTTCTTTTTTATAAAATAACATACACTGGGGCACATAATGTAATCTAACAGGGGATTATAGCAAAAAAAAAAAAAGTGATTTACAACCACTTTATTGAATAAGTTCACCTTCGGGAACATTTTACATGTTATACCCGTAAGCTTTGTTAGTTAAAAAAAAAAAAACTGGCTCCTAACATTTTTAGCTGGCTCCTAGGTTCAAAGCAAATTTATCAAGCCCTGGTGTATATATATATATATATATATATATATATATATATATATATATATATATATATATATATATACACACACACACACACACACACACACATGCATACACACATATACATACAATGGGAAAAATAATTATTTGATCCCCTGCAGATCTTGTAAGTTGGCTACAAAGAAATGAAGGGTCTATAATTTTTATCATAGGTGTATTTTAAATGATAGCGTCAGAATATGAACCAAAAATCCAGAGAAAAAAACCACATAGAACAAATGCTATAATGTAATTTGCAGTTCAGTGAGTAGAATAAGTATTTGATCCCCAAGCCAAATATGGAGAATTGGAGAAACCCCATATTGGCAAGCAAAGAGGTAAGACGTTTCTTGTAGTTGGTGACCAGGTTTGCATACATCTCAACCGGGATTTTGGTTCAGTCTTCTTACAGATCTTCTCTAATTACTTAAGGTTTCTTGGCTGTCTCTTGGCAACTCGAATTTTCAGCTCCCTTCATAACTTTTCTATAGGATTAAGGTCTGGAGACTGACTAAGCCACTCAAAGACCTTAATGTGCTTCTTCTTGAGCCACTCCTTTGTTGCCTTGGCGGTATGTTTTGGGTCATTGTCATGCTGGAAAACCCACCCACAACCCATCTTCAGTGTTCTGGCTGAGGGAAGAAGGTTCTCATCCAAGATTTTACAATACATGACCCTGTTCATTGGCCCCTCAATGCGGCAAAGTTGGACAGTACCTTTAGGAGAGAAACAGCCCCAAAGCATGATGTTTCCACCTCCGTGCTTCACTGTAGGGATGGTGTTCTTAGGGTCATAGTCTGCATTTTTCTTCCCCCAAACACGACGAGTCAAGTTAATGCCAAAGAGCTCAATTTTGGTCTCATCTGACCACAGCACTTTCTCCCAATCCTTCTCTGAATCATTTAGATGTTCACTGGCATGACTGCACATGTGCCTTTTTGAGGAGTGGGACTTGCCGTGTTTGGACAAAGCTTTAGCTGTAGAATTCGTTTTTTTTAGCGTTTTTTTAAGCAAAACTATACTCTCATAAAAGCTTATGGCTCAAAAACACTGATAAATGCAAAATAGCTGCATTTTCAGCTTTTTCTTTTTGTGTTTTTCAGCTTTTATCAGTGTTTTAACTTTTGTAGCTGAAAAACTCCTCTTAAAACCCACTAGTTCAGGGTTTTTTCAAGCCAGTAAACACCCCTGCCAAAAAACTGCTGATAACAGCCTATGTGTGCTCGGACATATAGGATAACATGCTAGGGAGTTTACTGGCTGCAGAAAAAAATGTCTGATGCCAAAAAACAGCAGCTGTAAAAACGTCCAATGTGCATGAGGGCTAAATGTTATAATACAGCTTGAAAAGCCACTTTACAACACTTCAATTGTTATTATTATTTTATTATTATTATACAGGATTTATATAGCGCCAACAGTTTGCGCAGCGCTTAACAAAATGAAGGCAGACATTACAGTTACAATACAATTTGGAACAAAAGGAATCAGAGGACCCTGCTCGTTAGAGCTTACAATCTAAAAGGGAGGGTCAATTGATACAAAAGGCAATAGCTGTGGGGGATGAACTGATGGAGCAAGTGAAACAGTGTTATTAGTTAGTAGCCGGGTAGGCTTCTTTAAAGACAAGGGTTTTCAGGGATCGTCTAAAGATGGATAGATTAGGGGACAGTCGGACAGATTGGGGTAGATAGTTCCAAAAAATGGGAGAAGCTCTGGAGAAATCCTGGAGGCGCGCATGAGAAGAGGTGACAAGGGAGCTAGAGAGCAGGAGGTCTTGGGAGAACCGAAGAGAGCGCCTTGGTTGATATTTTGAGATCAGGTTAGTGATGTAGCTGGGGGCAGAGTTGTGGATGGCTTTGTAAACTATTGTTAGCACTTTGCATTTTATTCGTTGGGTGAGTGGAAGCCAGTGAAGGGATTGGAGGACACTGAACGGTTGGTAAGGTGGATAAGTCTTGCAGCAGCATTCATTATGGATTGAAGGGGGGATAATCTATGTAATGTTAATCCAATAAGGAGGGAGTTGCAATAGTCGAGGCGAGAGATAACCAGGGCGTGAATTAAAAGCTTGGTGGTGTCATTGGTTAAAAAGGGCTGTCCGTATTCTAGCGATGTTGTGGAGGTTACGGCGGCATGATTTGGACAGGGATTGGATGTGAGCCTGAAAGGACAGTGCAAAGTCCAGGGTTACCCCTAGCACCCTGGCATGTGTTATCACAGCTAAGTTAATCAGGCCTGAAGTCCTTTAGCATTGGGCTTATTCACCCACCAGATATGCCACAAAAATATCCTATGGGTATCAGGAAGGTTTATGCTTGCCAAATTGCAGGTATCTTAACATCCCTAACCACCAAGACCTAATAAAGGGACTCCTTATGCATTCATCCAATGTATTTTAAATAAGCACAGTTGGCAAAAAGAGTAATAAAATAAAGCAATTTTTGCATTCTGTAGCAGGTCTTCTGTTCTGTAATTATCCTCCACCCCTATTGTATCTTAGAGCTTCCAGCAGTAGGGTAATTGAATCTCACTGTGATTCTTAGTAGTAACTGGAGAGTGGGATTCTTGCATATTCACATAGTTCAGCTTCACATTGCCTTTGTTTATTATAAGATCTTATGCAGTTACAAAGACAACAAATAATGCACAAAGACCCTTTTGGCTTCGCTCTTTTTAATAAGTGTTTTATTCCATTGAATATTTATTAACCCTTATCTGAGTGTTTTAGGTAACTTATATTAGGTGGAAAAATGAAAGGTCCAAAGTACACTATCCCTTTTGAACCAGCAGCAGAGGTGGCAACTTACTTGTACCTTTTGATGCACTCTTTAAGTCACCAAAACTGTGGAAGAGTCTGGTAGTCCTGGGACCCCTTTTGTGTCACCCATGTAAAGCAGAAGATATACCAAGAGATCCTGATAGATTTAATCATGGGAATGAACCAAGCAAGATTTCTGATAATTACCTCATCACTAGTTTAGGAACACAATGCTGTAGAAAGAGCAGATTAGCACGCTCTCATTTGGAAGATAACACTATTACAAATATACAGAGTTAATTTAATTTCATGGGGAATCAGCAGAAAGTATTACATCAAGAGACATTGACATTTAACAGTTGAACCCACCCAAAACTGATTTATCAGCAGTGGGTGGACAGCAGTAGGTTGAAAGAGCTCAGAAATGTGTAGGATCGTGTCAAATCTAACTGGACACTGCTGATGTCTTGACAGAATGACCGGTTGAGATAAATTAATTATGTGCATTTTGAATGTTAGATTTTTTTTGCTCTTGAGAACATATTTCTAAAAATGATAAAAGGTGGTATTTCAATATTCACTACACTATTTGCATTATTTCCTGTAGTGTTTTTGTACAAAAAATATAACATATCTCATCTCACATCAAAAACAGAAGGCAAAAGTGTATAAACATTAAAATTTTAAATCAGAGTGAACCACAGCCATTACCGTTTCCCTTTTTAAGGCAGCCATATAAAATATGAGAACATAACGAACATAACACTGACAAGGCGCTCCTGAAAGGACATGTGCGTGTCATATATGCATGACGTGATTAGACCTCAAAGGGCTGACTGGCCGTAATATTAAAAGCCCAGAGGACAGTGTATCCATTAAAACAGTCCCACAGTACCACAAGCATACAGGATCTGCTGGGGAACTGGGTTACCAATGAGAAACATGGAAACAGTGTTGGAACGCTCTCGCAAGCCATGGCAAGGAGGCAGGTGGATCCTCATCAACAAAAGCAGACGTCAGCAGAAGTGACGTAGCTGGAGGATTTGACAAAAAGGCGTACCCTGAAACATGTTATCCTGGCAACCAATGTGATTCCCTGGTGTGTGTGTCCCTGTCTGGGTGTCCACCACCAAAGACTTCCTGGTTCCAGCTACATCATTTCTGGTGACCTGGATCCGCCAGCCTCCCTGCCACGGCTGACAAGAACGTTCCAACACGGTTTCCATGGTTGTCTTAAGTAACTTGGTTCCCCAGTATATTCTGCATGACTGTGGTATGGGGCTGATCATCAGCTGGTAACCACCATTTATTTCAATTGTTTTTTACCCATGTGTGTAATAAACCAAGACTGTTTTAATGGATACACTGTCCTCTGTGCTTATGGGCTTCTGATATTAAGGCCAGTCAGCCCTTTGAGGTCTAATCACATTGTGCATACATGACACCCACATGTCATTTCAGGAGTGCCTTATCAGTGTTATGTTCTCATGTGTTTCATGCCACTATCCCAATTGTCACTCTAAGGCAACTGATATCTGGATCAACCATGGCAGTGAACTTTTCACAAAGGTGGTGTTAGAGTCAGTCTAGCACCTTACACGGCTGTTGTTTAGCCAAACTAAAAAACACCCAATTCTGGACGTGATACACATTGCTTGTTTCACACAATGGCACTAGGATGTCAAAAGACTGCATTTCGAGAAAAGCTGACATGTAGGGTACTGTTACCCGAAAGATATGAGATTTAATTTACCTCAGACAATATTTGGGTTAAAAATGAGAGTTCTTTGATTATGAATGAAAGCTTTAAAACAGCAAGTATTTATTGGTATATAGTTTGAAAGCCTAACTTAATTTACAACAATCTAACTATGGTACATACAACAAAATGGAAAATATTCCTAGAAATGAACAAATATAGAGTATGATACTCACATACGAACACAGACACAAAGAGGACAAGCCATGTATACCTTAAACCTTCATAGTTACCCTTCATGTGAGTGTTTCCTCCTGGTCTACCATGCAAAACAGGAAGTCCCTCTATTTCCACCTTTGCTAATATAGAACCATATTGCATTGCCTTGTATAGGGCTATTCTGATTGGTTCAGCTATCCCGCTCTGTTCCTCCCTCTGGGCGTATCTCCTTCAGGATTGGACACCTTCCCCCTCCCCTAGCCTATCACAGTTCAGCCTCTTGCTAACCACTCCTCTCTGTTGGGGGGGAATTCATTCATACTTGTGGAGTTGCTCTGAAATTGCTAATCAAGATATGCAAGATTTATCCTTGAGGCCCATTGCCCACCCCTCAACAGATGGCTCATCCTCATTGCATATCTAAATGAGAGTTCTTTGATATGGAGGACCGAAATCAGGGCGGACATGACATAGTTTCATTGGCCCCAGGATGTCTGTCTCTCCGTAAATTACATTACAGGGTGATACTATCAGTATGTGTTAAAATGTAAATAGCAGTTGCCCTCTGGTAGCTCAGGCATGCATTTTAAATGGACTTGTTAATCAAGTTCCTAGTACTGACTGCAGACTGAAAGTCACACAACTTCATATAATTGATAATCATATCTCAACTAAATGTAAAATCAAAACTCAATATCTTGTACATATATATTTACATTAATATTACAATTACTGATGGAGATTTATACATAACTCCTCATCATCACAACATGGTAATGGAGATTACACAAACTCATAAGGCAACAGGTACTCAAGGAACACTAAAATAATTTGTTTAGTGTTCTATAGTAGGTAATCACTCTGTGTTTAAATACCAGAACACTAAAACACTGACAGGACTGTGGCCTTTGGAGACTGGGTCAGACAACTGTCACTCCAAAAAAAACAACTATTTACTTATAGTTATTATCTATCTACAAAAAGTTTAAATGCACAATTTGGAATAATATTTCATGAAATTCAATAAAAAGGTTATGCCTGTTTTGGGCTTGTAACCTCCTAATAAGATACAAAATTACGTTATGCCCTCTGAAGAATAGCATTGTTTATAGAAGCCCGAATTCATATACAGGTAAGATGCAACAAGAGAGGAGGCCCCCAACCAACATAAACAGGAATACATCTTGGTCGGATTATGGTTTAGTGATACCCACTTTGGAGGTACATTTTGCAGAATAATGGTTAATAGGTAACCAAACTGCTATCTAAAATGAAAATAAATCATAAGTCTATCTCTAACATAGCTGGCCACACCCTTCAAGAAATAGATTACCCAAGCTTTATTTGGTTCAAAGTATACCGTTTTTTTTTGGACACCATTCATATGGCAATATTTCAAGGCTTCCCCAATATTTAATGTTTAGGCTATTCACAGGTCACCAAGCATTAGGTGTATTACAGAGATACACAGTGGTTGTGCCCAATTTTACGTTGTATAGCATTGTTACAAAGGTAAGATCTTAAAAGACTAAAGATTTATAGGTGTGCGCAAATTGTTCCATTGCAAATTGCGGGTACGACCAACATGTGCAGATTTTATTGTCCACACATTTTGCTTTTATTGCCTACTAGCAGTGTATAAGATCACAAAGCAATGTAACAAAGCAACAGCAAATTCTATCATGCAGCCTATTAGATTGGAGAGCAATAGCAAGTAATATCACCCAGTAACACTATAACCTGCAGGAATATATTACATCACCCAGAGGTAGTACATTATATCAGGCAGAAACTGCAGATAACTTCGCAACATATATCATAAATCATTGTTTATCAGCTGTTTATATTACATGACACATTGAAGGTATATTATATGATCTTACAACATGTTACATACAGTATTACCTATGCTCAGTCTATGAAGCAGAAATAGTACATAACCCGGGAGAAGTATATTACATAATATAATAGCATTTTCTATAACATAGCCAGCTTTTAAAGAAGTCCTCCATCCAAACCTATCAACCAGGTACCATGAACCACAAGCATCCAAAAAAAGCTTTTGTACTAACATTTCCATGATGCTAGGGGTTAAAAAAAGTGTAACGGTGCTAACTTCACAAAACTATGAATGCTCAGTAAGGAGTTGTGTGATGCATTCCCTATAAGAAAGCAATGAAAAAGAAGCACCATTGGAAATTTAACAGACTGCTGTGGCACTCATGTGTAAAAAAAAACTTCTCTTTGGAAAGGAATGGCCTATACCCAAATCTATAGTTTAAGACTCACTCCTACTAAAATACATGGACAATCAGGGTGCTAGTTACTATAGATCAGGGGTCTTCAAACTATGGCCCTCCAGCTGTTCAGGAACTACAATTCCCATTATGCCTAGTCATGTCTGTGAATGTCAGAGTTTTACAATGCCTCATGAGATGTGTAGTTCCGCAACAGCTGGAGGGCCATAGTTTGAGGATCCCTGCTATAGACCGTCTTCAAAGATATGAAAAAAATATCAGCCACACTCCAAACTTAGCTCCTTTTGCTGTATTTATTTAATGGTCAACAGAGAGACTGCATACAACACGTCTCCGCCGGAAAACCAACCTTCCTTGATGTGTTTCACCACTCCTAGTTTGCTTACAAGGATAGAAGAAATTAATATAGCTCAAATAAAATGACCTGAGCAACAATAGCATACAGTGCCTCCAATGACCATCACCCTTTATTGCGCAAAATGAAGAATCTAGTGTTGCCCTTATTGAATTAAGTGAGAAGTATGAGAACACCTCATCTCCTGTCTCCGTTGACGTCCACTTTAGGAGGAAACGCGTCAGAGAGGAGCGCCGCATCGTCATCATCAGTCTCGCGGACCGTGCTGCAGGCGGCCACGGCCTCTCTCGTACTGGTAGTTGTCTTCATGCGATCTAGAAAGACTGCTAAATGTAAGTGCACCCTTATTGTGGTTACAATAAATTGTCAGTGGTACTGCACTATGGTCTGGCTTCTGTCTTTCTGAGATACATCTGGGAGACTTCAACTTGGCTACAGAGAATTACCGCCCAGAGTGTGGACAGCCAGGATTGAGGGGACCCACCAGTATAGGAGTGCATATACTAGCCCTGCTGTTTTCAAGATCTGGTAAGAGGCTGAACCTCCCCTATCTGAGTGATCCACTCCCCCTCCTGAGCATCCACTTCACATCTCATCTGATACGAACGCCCTTATATTTTCTTCATTTTGGTAAGGGGCTAGTCCCCACTAAGGTGGTCGGATCTTTCTGCACCTGACAGTCTCAAGAGGATTTTTCCCTTTGGATCTCTCCACATCCCTGTGGGAATTTAATTGGGACTAGAGACACTTCCCCTTTTCTTTGCACATTTCACAGTGGTGTTATCACTTCAAATTGAGTGTTACAACCCCACTGAGGGTTATTTTTTTTTTCTATTTATCTGCAGATATTTTATTTATCACCTGCATCTATGTTTGTGGATTTTCTTATCCACCACCTGTCACAACCCCGTTGAGGGTTATTGCCTTTTTAGTTTGTTTTGGATATTTTATTTATCACTTGCATCTGTGTTTGCGGACATTCCTACCCAAACTTGCATTCTTATTTTTTAATTTGAGTGCTGATTATCACGGAACACAGACATTTCCTGCACCCTTATGCTCATCCATTCACAGTGCACATACAGTTTTACTGTATAATAAACCCGGCACACACCCCAGAAGTGTGAGTGACACTTTATATAGTGTTAATTCCACTTTTGACTTGTGACACATATAAATTTAGCGCACCTGATTTTCTATACATAAGTTTATCCCCATTTGGTTCTAAGGTTGCAGCTTTATTTTGATCACAGATCCTGCGCACAATTTTTCCATACACATATGAGAACACCAACACAGACAACATGAGCAGTAAGAAAGGACATTGCTAAAGGAACTTGGAAATGGATCTTGGTTCACACAATGGAGCTGCACAGGTCAATAAAGTTTGAAATAGATATTTTTATTCAAAACTATTCATGTATTCATTATTCATATTTCACAAAGGATCAAATCACCAAAAAACTTCCATCCATTTCCAAAGAACGACTGTGGTTTTTAAGATAACATTTACTGCCTACGTGTATTTCAAACAAACTAGAGAGATATGGAGGCTGTACTGTAGGAAGCAAACTATAGCTATAGCAAGAAATTATTATTGTTAAGCTGGACATTTTTTTGGGTGAAAGAATAAACAAATCAAATTGCTCTATCATAAATTAAGAGGGTGATTTTTATAACTGTTAATATTTTTAATTAAAACAACTCAATTTAAACACTACCAAAGGAGAAAATACTAAATGAACAATCTAAAAGTTGCATAATTTCCTCCTCTCCTCGGTAATGAGTATAAAATGAAAACAGAACATACAAATGATAAATATTAAGGAGATAAATAAGTCAGTACATTTATGAGCTTTTGTCCACTATGTGCCCCACACTAAATAAAAACATAAAAACCTATATTAAATTCTTAATGCTGCATAAAATAAAGCAATTTAATTTATAGTGTCATCTGCACTCAGGAATTCTGAGCTTCCATGGGAAAAAAAAAATAAAAATGATCATGCCAGCCTCTAACAAACGGTGGCATTTTATTCAGTAGCATTGTGCTTGCCACGTACTGCTACAATATTACAATCACTCCACGGATCACTACAGGCTGATCCTGACGTCTCCGGTCGTGTGGATTTACAGCGGCTGCACTTAGCACAGGCTGATTTCTAACAGAATTACTTCTGATGAATTTGAATGCAAATTTCAGGCGCCATTCAAGCAGGCGATGCTAAAACGAGTCACATCGCTGGCTTCAGATATCTTGCATTTAGCAAGTAACACCTACTCATGAAAAGAATGAAAACTGACAACAATGTAATACAATTATTACCAGTCTAACATTCAAGAAGGAGCAGCACTTTTATTGTTTCCAAATGATTAAGTGCTTTTCCACATTGCACGCTTGATATAAAGCACAGGACACAAGACGCTGCGTTTTTTCCTACATAGCAAGAATCTTGTCACATTAGGAAAGGGATATCCTTCAAATGATTTACTGTGTGCTTGATGTTTAATGCGGTCACAGTGTGCTCTGATGGAGAATGTATACAACAGAGGTATAGCGACTTCACTACAGTAGTGCCAGCTTGTCATTCTGATATAGACATATAAATGGCAGTGCTCCGAACAAAAGAGAAGGATGATGAGATGGGTACTTTCATTACAAATGCCTGGCACAGATGGCTCTTAAGGGCTGTGGGCTCTATTTCAATGAAATTTCAGTCACCTTCACATTGGATCATCTTTGTAGACATGAGGCACTGGTACAGTAGGGCAAAGGCTTGCCAACTGCTTATCTAAATGCCCCAAAACGCAGCCAAGAATATGAACTGAGACCTGTCCCATCTGCTGAGCTGGATGGCTGTGGTCCTTTTTACTTATATAGCATTGTGGCATATTCTTTCAATTCTCACACTATTAAACTCAATTTATTCCTTAGCATGGCTGTTCTGAGAGCACTGTTATCTAGAGCATGCATTACTGGAATGATACGGTCTGTAATTATTAATTCACTACACTGCAGCAGTATTTGGGAAAAAATATTTGCACAATATGAATGGACATAACAAACAAAATGTTCAACCTTTTATTATAATTTGCTGCTAGACCAGTTGATCTCATCCACTGACAATACTTCATTTGAGGACACAGAACCACTAGATTGCATATATTAAGTCTCCTTAATCAGCTTCCTTTTTTACTTTTGAGCAATAAAATACCCTAAAACGTTAAAAAAGGCAACAGAATCCAATATGCAGAAAAGTAAATTGTATTATATTAGACAAAATTGCAACAACCCAAGTCCTTCCAAGCTGTAAGCCATTTTAAACTTTAAACAGTTATGGTGCTGTCTAACAGCTATCACAATAGAACTTATTTTAACTTTATTATCTAGATAAATCACTTCTGTCTACTCCATTACAATTTATTTGTTTTTACCTCTATTAACTTAGAACAGGGATCCTCAAACTACGGCCCTCCAGCTGTTGCAGAAGTAAACGTCCCATGGGGCATTGTAAAACTCTGACATTCACAGACATGACTAGGCATGATAGGAACTGTAGTTCCTGAACAATTGGAGGGCCATAGTTTAAAGACTGCCGGCTTAGATAAATTACTTTTGTTCACCCCCTCTAAAACTTTTTTTATACTAAAATTTTTTTATACACCCACATACATACACACAGTGCTCAGCAACCCATAAACCCCAACAGATCTGTCAGAAAACCTTTACTTTCCTTGCAAAATCACATTTTCTATGGGACACTATACTTTAAAATACCAGGCCATTGATTGCATTTAAGATTTGTTAATTTGCACACACAAAAAAGTATTTTTCCTAACAAATTCATTCAAGACCATGTTGCAAAAATGAATACACCCCAATGAAAGTCTTAGATCCCTTTCACGCTGAGTTGCTTGAAAACTGCCTATAAAACTCTAAGAGCTTTTGCATCGCGTTTGAAGCGTTAGCAGTGTGCTTTTTTTTCTTTTTCTGACTCAAAAACTGCTTCAAGAACCATTTTGAGGCGCATTTGAAGTGCTTTTTGGGTGCTTTTGAGGCACTTTGTATTCATTTCAATGGAGAGGGGTGTTTTTAAGGCGCTTTTTTTAGCGCTCCAAACATGCTCCAAAGATGCTGCTTGCAGGATTTCTTTTCACCGCCCCACCAGCGCACCACCCCAGTGTGAAAGCATTCATTGATTTAATTGTGAATAGGTTTTTGTGAGCTTTTCAGGTGCTTTTTTTTAGCGCCAAAGCGTTTGAAAAGCGCCTCAGTGTGAAAGGGCTCTTAGGAAAAACAAAGCTAAATTTTGGACATAAAAATCCTGATTAACAAGAATTCAAGGTGAGTGTAATTATTCATTAAACAGGTGTCCAACAGACAGTTGATTATAAAAGGGCGTTACTTAAAGAAAACCCCTCCCCATTTTATGCTGTCAGCAATGGCACCACATGGAAGAGAAATGTCACAAGGCCTGAGAAAAAAAATGATTTCATTACACGAAAGAAGGTGAAGGCTACAAGAAGATCAGCGACATTTTACTTATCAGTCAGAATACTATAGCAACAGTGAGACAAACATTTTAATAAAACTGAAGATTTTGTAATCTAAGTTATATTATTAACCTTGCTTTCATGTAAAGAGCTAAACAAATGTTCTATACAACTCAGTTTTGTCAGTTCTCAGTTTTTGTGTTCATTGAGATATTGATTAAAGTCTTACTTTTCAAAAGGGGTGTACTCATTAACGTTGAGCACTGTATATAATTAGACCTGTATATGACTGGAGTTCTGATTTACCTGTCATACTGACCCTCCTGCTACAGTATTTTGGGTCTCTAACAAAGGAGTAGTTAGTCGGACTTTAACTTTTCTGATCTGCATAATTGTTCCAGATCAGTGACAAAGTAATGATTCCAATGGCTTACTGTACAAGCCAAGCAACTAGAAATTACAGGCAAAGGTCATCAATGGCAGCCCCTATAATTCTCAATAGATAGGCTTACTTTAAATAAAAAGTAACTGTATGGAAACCAAAACACCATTATTTGAAAAGTGTAGGATTAAAACTTAGGCTAGAATTATAAAAATATCAAGAAAGGGTTATATGTTCTAAAACTGTACACAGCGAGACTCCGAGGTTTCTCCCACACAACATTGTTTTTAAATTGGGCCCACAGGGTACATTTTGTGATATTTTGTTTTATATCCAACACGTTTAATCAAGTCCCCTATTGGCAATGATCACTGTAACTGGTACTTGCTGCTCACCTAATTGGATTGACCGCACTTTCTAGCACCAAAATATAATCAATCTATTGCCTGGTTTCAATGACATCTCTAAAACCCTTACCTTCAGCATAATCACAGCAGGAACTGCCAAACTTTTACATAATTCCAATATAGAATATAATAATTTTTAAATACCTCCTAGAACTTACAATTTTTCTTATAAAATGTTTTAACAAAGCAATTGTAAAACAAAACGGTGCAGAATTTCACTAGGAATTCACATTACTAGCTAAAATGGTGAATTCAATGGCAAATGAGTGAGGACTGTACCACAGTACACTTGCAAAATTTGCAGTCCAATGACTACTATGAATCGAGAGAACATTAACTGATCCTGGAGCCTGAAACCTTTGAAACTTTGTTGTGCTAAACACAATCCTTTACTTTTTTTTTTTTTTTGAGTATTGAAAGAAGACAGCACCGCATTTGGGTTAGTTACTTTAGACTGACACACTGGTGCCTGACTGCTACTAAACCTGTTCTCCATACACAAGACCAGTAGAGATATGTATTCATAGCCAGCAAAGAAGCCCTGATAAAGGGGAATTTGTAACCTATGGCAATTTGTTGGCTGTTTATACTTAAACTCATACTGGATTAATCCAGTGGTTGTGGCACCCTCATTACTCTCCAATACTCTATAGATGTTTCCAAGGAGCTATATATAAATGTATCTCAAGTGTTAATTCTTAAAAGTATTTATTTTGTTTAGCCCTTTGTGTAAAAAATACGAAAAACAAAATGTGTAGTGCTTACTCCTGTAGGAGCCACTGGGAATTTGCCCAGGCTTTTCCCCCAGTGGACTTCCCTGCAGCCAATCACACAATCTCAGCCACACCTTTCCTCAATAACCAGTCTAGGGGATGTTGTTTTTATTATAGGAGAACTTGGATAGGGTACTATCCAAGAATAATAGAACTACAGTGCCTTGCGAAAGTGTTCGGCCCCCTTGAACTTTTCGACCTTTTGCCACATTTCAGGCTTCAAACATAAATATATAAAACTATTTTTTTTGTGAAGAATCAACAACAAGTGAGACACAATCATGAAGTGGAACGAAATTTATTGGATATTTCAAACTTTTTTAACAAATAAAAAACTGAAAAATTTGAGGTCGAAAAGTTCAAGGGGGCCGAATACCATCGCAAGGCACTGTATGTATAACTTGCGGACAATTAACTCCTTTCTGAAAAGCTGAAGCATAAGTCCATGCATATAGCAAACTGTGGACTTGGCTTTGTAGAAGAAACAGTTAAATGCAAACTTATTTCTTTAGAGCCACAAGAGCAGAGTCCCTTCACATATAATCAGATAGACTGAGCTCTTCAGGACACCAGCTCATGTCCCCTTGAATACACAGCTGACTCTCTAGCAAAAGAGGGGTGGCAGCAGGCCAAAAGTCTCTAAGATCTTTCACAGTAGTCTGTACTCACAAGCCTTCCAGGAACAGTTGCTTGCCTCTTTTCAACTTCCAAGCCACACCTTTCTCCAGTGATACCAGACTAGATCTTCAGCATCCAGGCCCTAAGGTCGCCCACCCGAGGCTTCACGCACAACATATACATGGCAGCTTTGGGCCTGGAGAGGGCATCCACCCTCCAGGCTGGACTGATCCTCTGTGGGAAAAGACTCAAAAGCCCAGTCTCTCAGAGCATTTATGCAGACTCCCAGCAGCCTTCATGGCCCGATTCCTTAGGATTGGCTAGGGCTGCATAAATGTTCATACTGCCATCTGCTCAACACACATGTCCCAGAGACTCAATACAACTCTCTGGAGAGCAGAGGGAGCAATCATTCAAGCAGCAGCTGAGAACACTGAACTGACCTAATTAATCAGCTGCACTGGTTACAGTGAGCACAGCTAGATTGGCCTAACTAAAACACACACAGCTCCACTGAACATAGTGAGCCAGCACTAAATCAAACAAATCCTAACACCTATCTAGGAGGGTACTACATATGTTTTAGTACAACAGGTAAAGTGGTCTCCCATAAGAAGACGACAAGTTGTACATTACACATAAAAACACTTCTCCACAAAAAACATTTCTGCACCACCTCCTGGAGCACCATTGGTGTGGAATGCTGCCCGGCAGCTTTAAATGCAGGTTGAATGGTGTATAGCAACCACAAAAAAATCAAACTACTGCGGCAAATTAGATTTTTACATTTCTAGTATACAGTGTTCTAGGAATGTAGAGGTTACGTAAATAATCTTTGTATTTTCTTTATCAGGAAAAAAACGGCTCTGATGCTGTAATAGAAAGTTTTAGGTTTTTATACCTGCTAAAATATGTTTCAATACCGAGAGCATGCCATTAGAGTCACACAAAATATATATGCATGTGTACAGATATATACAGTACATCAAACATTCAATTTTGTTTAGTGGATTCACAAAGCACCTGTTTGTACACCTAAGATACTAGAATGCTGATTGTAAAATTCAAGCAATCTAAGTAAATTACTTAAATTCTGTATATCTTTTCTTTTATTTGCAATAAAAAGGAGATGAATTTGATTTTTATTATGAAAAGCGATCAAATGGCAGAGTTTATATCAAGATACACATGCCCCATGGCTATTAATCCTATTTTATATCACGAATACCTGATTATCTTTTTCATGACCATGCACATTGCTTGGTTCCACTGTTTAATTAGCTTTCTATTCAGGCACAACCAATTTATACATGTGTAATACAATGTTGTCTGGAAACAGACATTTGGAAGCAATCCCCCAAGATGTAAATTTTACATACAAGGAAAATATCAACAGAGCTACCAAGAACCATTGTCTTTTCTTCTACACTTTTTGTGTGAAAATACAAAGGACAAAAGTAATTGATTTCTGTCCTTACGCTGTTTACATGGAAGTGACTAATTGCACCATTTTTTCTAAGGTCACCTGTCTAACAAGGATTATGTTACCAGATTTTTTTTTACCAAGGTGCAAAAGGGCAGTTTGTTGCCTAGAGGCTCGTCCAAATGACCTCTTTAGCAAATAAGTCATAACCTATGTATACAGCCCATTTTATTCAAGACCCTTGGGCCACCTGGAGGGCAGACTGTAGCCCTTTTCTCTGACATATGTCTTTTAGCAAAGCAGGTTGAAAAGAAGAAACTCTAACACAATATGTTATCGTAAGGGCAGAGGGTAAGAATTTACATTACGCTAGTAATGGCAATCTCAATGATTCTGGACAGGAAATTTTATGTCCATCATTATAGACATTTCAGATCTTAGTGCAAACAGTATCTTGTGAATATTTTATGTAGGTGAAGAAAAAAATAAAATTTCAGGCTCAAACAAATACATAATTTGAATCAGACGGTTTTTGCCTGTATTCTGCTCTCTCCAAATGACGAAGAAACAGTTTTCCCAAAGCTGCCACCGTGAATCTGATGCAATCTTTTTTCTGTGAGGAAATTAAAAAGGGGACAATGGTTTTTATCGGTTCACACATTATATGTGAACACCAATCGTTCACCATTGGTCTAAAACATGAAATTCCTTAAAATTTCTCTTAAGACTGCACACTCCAAGTCAACAATTTAAACAGTCCCGATCCAATTTGTGATGCAATGGCAAAAAATATTACGACCTTATTGGGCCAATTACCACCTGTGGACTGTTACACTGTGAGCTTAAATGTGTGCATTGCCACAATGCATAGCTATGCACCTGCTCTAAGGACAGTGTGTTGGGGTGCCATTCATTGTGAATGGCACCCCAACACACTGCAGTAGAGCACAATGCACTTGATGTTAAAGCATGTGCATTAATGCACCACAACAGGAAGGTTTAGTGTGATTTGACCCTCAGGGAAAACAAAATCACTGCTAAATACTTTTGAGAGAATCATAAAGTCATAAAAATTGCCCTTTTAAGATACAATGAGGGGTAGAATTTAAAACTTGAGCAGACAGAATCTGAAGCAGCTATGCATGCCAACCTATCAGCTTCTATCTTCAGCTTGTTTAGTTAAGCTTTGAAAATGAAAGATAGAAGCGGATTGGTTGCCATGTGCATCAGCTCCAGATCCTGTCTGCGCTGGTTTTGATTAATTCCCCTTAATTACCATCACTATTGCACATTTCACAAAATCTGTATAGTTGACACATTTACTAAAAAACATTAAGGCAGGCTTTGCTATAACATGAGCTAAAACAGAAGATATTTATGTGTTGCATTGCACTGCATTTAATTTAAAAAGGCATTCCAAAACAAATATACAGTAGAAAGTAACGCACTTACAGCCCATTCAGACTGGCGCGGCAGGATTTTGTGGCGCGACATGCACGGACTTCATATAATTGAAGTCAATGCAAGTCGCCTCCAGGTCGCCCCAAAGTAGTACAGGCCCTTTTTCTAAGTCGGAGCGACTTATGTCGCTCCTATTAGAATGGGTCCTGTACTATTCAATGGCGAGCGACCGACCGCGACTTGTCAGGCGACCAAGTCGCCTGACAAGTCGCGCTAGTGTGAATGGACCCTTAAGAAAATACTATCAGAAATATTGCTGGTGTCTTTTTGCACACGCAGACAGTTTGAGGCATAGAAGTGACTGGCTATATGTGCTGTTACGTGGATATACTGTACACTGGCGCTTCATCAAAGCTGACACTTGCATACCTGTATGACATATTCCCTGTAAGCAGAGATTCTGCATCATATGCACATGTGCATGATTCACCAAACCACTGGCATACAGTATTTCCAAGTACACGTCACCTGCAGCTCCAGGAGTACAGAAAAAAATGCTGGGATTTTATACTAGAGAGATTTTTTTATGCCTCAAACCTTCTGTGTGCATGAGGTCTTAAAGCGATAGTAAACAGCAGCATTAAAGAGAAAAACAAAAAACAAACTGGTCCCCCGTCAGGCTTATGTCAATGTGCTAGTATGCATTGCATATTAGCACATTATGGCAGACATACCTAAAAAACAGATCCCTCCAGTGGCACGCTGTAGTCACCGACAGTGAATCATCTTCACCTGGACTTTATTCCAGTTTCACAGGCTCTGGTCCTTTGAATGGCCGAACTGCGATGACTTACGCTCCACACATGCGTGCAGGAGTCTTGGCCGCAGCACAGCGCTCTCAATGAACCCCGTGCCTTCCATTGAGAGCACAATACATGTGCGCCAGTGTCATCACCGGCTGCTACACATGTAAATATATCCGAAAGGGTGCATGTTTAGGAGATATTTACTATACCCTACAGGTAGGTCTTATTTTAGGTCCATTTTTTACTGGATATTGTGGTCACTTTTGAGTGACATTCATTACTTGTTCTTATTCCATTGTTCTATGTATATTAATTTCTATATGTATATTTGAGCCCCCCTTTTTTGGTTACACATTGAGACAGATTCAGCGCCACTCTATATATTTTGATTATCATTGATTATGTATGTGGTGACACTAGAAGGAAATGACAGATTCATCCACTGAACATTAGATAATGGTCACTGTTTAGAAACATTTTCTTGTTTTATTTTTATCTTTATTCACTCACATTTACTTTTAATATGTTACTTTTAACATTTAATAAGTTATTCAGCTTATCTTATTATAGGCTTACCTGTATGTACAAGATAAAAAGCGGAGTTTACTACTGCTTTAAGATGTGCTGCCAGCCCATTCAAAATGACTGGGCTGCATCAAGACATGCACATATTTTTATCTTAAGCAGGCCACACATTACACAACTTTCTTGCTGGATTCCCCCATCAACACTCTTCTGGAGCTATTGTATTCTGAGAGTGGGAGGTTTTCCAGCCATCACAATACAACGATCAAACTATTAACCCAACAGGCTGATTGTAATGAAGTCGAACATTAGGCTAAGCTCAGTACAACCATCCTGCATAAAAAATGGAAATGTTGCCAGTTCCTGTTGAACCAGCCGAATTTTGATCCATCTATGGCCGGCTTTACTAAGGAAGAGGGTTTGTCATATAGGCCAGTATCTCCAAAGCAATGCATTAACATGTCAATTTTGTTTTTTATTTCTTTTTAGCAACAGATATGGAACAGAAATGATCTATCAAAAGACTAACAAAAGCGAGCAAGATCAAGTGTGTTAGTGCTTCAATGAGTAATGACAGACCGTTAGACTAAAGGTCTATTCACACTTTGCTACTCTGGTGCATTGCATTAATGTGCACTGTGTCATGCATTAACATGCATTGCTTGGGGCAGCTATTTCAAAATGAGTGTAACTGCAGCACACTAAAGCATTTAATGTGTGCTATGGTAACGGGTCACAACATGTGATTCATTTCTAAAAATCCTGATAACTTATTCCTGTTGACAGGAATAAGTTATCACACATTTATTATCTCCCACCGTCAAATGACCTGGTTGACAAAACTGTTCTCTTAATTCATAATGGACCACTAGCTATAAATAAAATTATTATTATTTTTTTTTTGTAGATAAAATGTTTTTTTCAAGCCAAAGATTTAAAAAAAATTAACTGATCCTTATTATTAGCCTTGGATGATACCATATCTATCCTATGAATACATTAACACATTGTGATTGCTCATACTAAGTGTAATATTACTTTGTTGATGTGTAATTGTCATGTATGGCTACAGAATTCTTATAGTAGAGAAGTAATACAAGTTTACTGCATGTTATACTGCAAATGCCTTTCAAGTGATATAGTAAATAAAATTATCAAAGGAAGTGCAGCACATAGACGACTACTTATTTGCTTTCATTACATAATGGGCGCCCATCATAAAAGAAGTACACAGGCTCCCATTTCTGAGCTTCTTCTGAAAATGTTAGGTTCATGGCTGTCACAGAAAAGCATGCATGCAACAAACTGAACCAGAATTAAACCCTTTGTCCTGATTATCATACCTGTTCTGGGTCAGTGGCTCAATGCTAGGAAGTATGAGAGGATGCGCACTAGTGATCGACCAATATCGGTTTTTCGTTGCCGATATTTTGGTCAATGCATATCGGTATTGGCCGATATTGGCAGATATTTTTGTACATTTAAAAAACATTTTTTTTTTTTACTTTACAGGTACTCTTGTGGAGGGATCTGGAGGTCTAAAAGACCCCAAACTGCTCCTCTGCACTTAAAAGCAAACGGCAAGTTTGGCTGTTTTGAATGCTGTCATTTTTTTTAATCTGGCGCTAGACAGTACCTGGAAGTGATGTCACTCATAACATCACTTCCGGGTTGTTGCATGGAGACCCAATCAGAGCCAAATGCGGCTTTGATTGGGTCTTCGGCGGGCGTGTAGGCTGGTTGCCCGGGCGAGCCGTGGAAGGTGGCGGGGGGGGGAACGTCCCCTCCCGCTCCTTGTAAAGACAGCCCATCGGCTTCTCAGCCGCATCGGTTGTCATTACAAGACAGCCGACCGTCATGTATGGACGCCGGTATTGGGTTGATGCCTCTAGCTGCAGGCATCACTCTGGTACAAGCACTTTCCCAAAATATCGGCAGTATCGGTAACCTTAGAGGCCGATTCCGATATATCAGGGAAAGTGCATATCGGCCCTCAATATAACGACTTTGCTGATAATCGGTCGATCTCTAATGTGCACCCCCTAGCTAAAGGTTGGCCATAAAATGTATCTAAACCCAAGATCAAAAATATAATATATATTACAGCTTACCAGCCCTTTAATGTGAAGGCTGCATCCGTTTTCATTTTATCACTCTTTTTTTCTTTGATTTGACCAAGAGGTCCTGACAGCAACACATCTCCCACACCTCCACTGTATTAATGGTGGGAACCATGGTTGACACCTAGGCTACTCTCCTGATTTGAACTAAAAATTGGTCTTCCTCTATTAATCTCCATTACAAAGGGGGTGGGGATTAGTAGTTTAGGGAAGCTAAATTTAAAAGGCAGATAAGAAAGCTTGTGCTTTCAGCTCACAGGAAGTGACAAGGACACTGCATTTATGACAGGCTCAATATGTATTTACTGCTACTGCTGAAAATATTCTTAGCCAAAAAATTTAAAAGGAATGCAGCCACTGCATCTAAGGGCTAGTAAGCTGCAATATATCAAACTGTTTTTATTGTTTTTTCGATCACTATAGAACTTCGTTTAGACATCATTTTCCCCTAGGAACACCTGAATTATCTCTCTAGTATGTGAAAACTCTGTGCGTGACAAGGAGGTTCTTACTTCCATAGGTCACTCTAATAAGTTCAGGAGGAGCAGAACAATTAGTGGTATATGTTTTTTCCTCAATACCACCTTCCATGTGGGTGTACGAAGAATGTTGGAGGAATCCTCCTCTGTTTAGTGCTATCAGCATACACTCATGGCAGGAGATGGCACTATAATTCATAGCCTGATATACTCAATGCTTCCAACATGAGAGAGGCGAGTATGAGAATGGAGTCCTTTTACTACACCAAAGAACAGCAATTATTCTAGAAAGTGTTCCTTGACTTTTTCATCCCTTTCTACTTAACATATACTGCATCTAGACAGGAGCTCCATTTATTCTTTGTCAGCTTTTGTACATGCCCTTCATACACTACTTTTTTATTTGCTGCAGTAATAACAATTCCAGCTCGAACATATATTTTCTACAAATTGTGGAAGCCTAATGTACACTAGCAGCTCCTTGAGTTTAGGAGCTTATGGTGTTTTTTGCCAAAGCTCCTTATCTCAACTCTATCAAAGCCAATGTGTCCATGTACACATAGGCTTTTAGCAGAGTTTAGAAGCTGTTGTTTAGGTGAGGATAAACCTCCCTCTCCTGAACATGGAAGAATCGTGTTCAGGTTAGGAACAGCTGTCCAACCACTTAATGTAAAAAAAAAAAAAAAAAGAGAAAATCTGTTTTGTGGCAAAATGCTGTCTCAGATACTCCGTAGGTTGTTAACCTTACCCTTTAAATGCCACCTGAGCTGATCCATTGAACCTAGGTAAAGTTATTAAGTAGTAAAAACTAATAAAGTCTCCACAGTATATAAATGTCACTTGTAAACATATAAAATAAACAGCTTGCTCGGTCTTCTTCTTTCTTTTGACAGCAAGGATATGTGTCAGACAAACTTTCCACAAGGGGAATATATGTGGCACTAGTTTATTGCTGCCTAACCCCTTCCTGTCTACCCTAGCAACCATTTTAAATAGTTCTGAGCGCCCGAGGATGGAAAGTATTGACGTACACGAGACCACTGTGACAGCAGTCCCATAATTGGGACCGAGAACTTTCATAGCTCAGTGCCTAGCCGAGTTCATAGCCTAGCTATGTACATTTGTCAGGTATTGGTGTTAAAGCCCACCCTTTTGCTGCCGCACATACTGCATGTGTTGGGCGGTTGCAAAGGGATTAAAGTGTACATCTAGCAAAAAAGTCCTTGGAGTGGGGAAGGATATCAACCCCTGTCGGGTTGTTTAACTATGCGGAGCTCCACTAGAGATTAGAGAGATACTCCCTCACTTACCAAACAGGAAATGAGTGGAAGTCTCCAAAAGCAACACAGAAAACAGTAAAAATGCTTTTCTATTAGAATAATAGGGGAAGGCTAGAACCCGGTTAGGATATTCTGCTGGTGACTGCACCTGTTGTAAATTTTATCTCAGTTAATCCCATATGGTCATCTGTTGTCTCAAAAAATGAAGGTAAATCTAAAACCCAGCCCTGGATAGCAGTACAAAAAACAGAAGGGGTATGCATTAAGGGCTCTTTCACACGGCCGCTCCGCTTGTCCGCAAATCATCCTATTTTTTTGCGGATGATTTGCGGACGTAAGTCAATGGCACTGCGGATGTCATCGGAATACCATCCGCTGACATCCGATTTTCCTCCTTTCAGTTCTGTTCCGCTTTTTGGAACGGAACAGAACCCTATTTTTTCATCCGTTCAAAAAATGGAAAGGAAGGAAAATCGGATGTCAGCGGTGTCATCCGCTGACATCCGCAATGCCATATACTTACATTATGTCCGCATATCATCCGCAAACGGATGGGATGATATGCGGGCATACGGAGCGGATGACACAAATGTCATCCGCTCCATGAAAAAAAAAAAGTCCCGCAGCGGATTAGAAATCCGGAGCGGCCGTGTGAAAGAAGCCTTAGGCTTTCTTTTTTAGATTATCATCTGTAGAACTGTAATGGCTGCTATGCAAGGACTAGGAAGCCTCTATTCCTCCTGTAGGTCAAAGATTTAAAGTATAATTAAATTCAAAACTTTTTTTTTTTTAGTTTGGGATAGAGTGGAGAGAGGTTAGAATGCTTGTCAGTTTTTATTGCAGTATGTGCCCCATTAAGGAGATTCATCCACTATATTTCTCCTGTTTACCATTAATATTAAAATTTAAAGTAAAACAAAATTCCAAATTTTGTGTTGTCACCAGAAAAGTAGAGGGGAAATCTTCCAATGGGGACGCTAGTTCTGGTGACCTGGGGACCCAAAGGAATTCCCTTAATTTGTAGGGATTTCCCTTTCACTTCCTGTTTAGCTATGGGACAGGAAATAAAGGTAAATCTCAAAAGAGGGCAGAAAATAACCTTACAGGGGTTATAACACCTCCCTTACTCTATCCCAATGGAAAAAAAATGTTTTCCAATAGTTCTACTTTGAATAGTGTAATTTATTTATTTTATCTATTACAGGTACTTAAATATCACTGTCAATTTACACAGCACTTTGTATATATTTTCTACATGCACATCAGTCCCTGCCCTCAAGGAGCTTACAATCTAAGGTCCCTAACCCTAACATTCGTACTTACACATACTGGGGGCCAATTCAGACAGGAGCCAATTAACCTACCAGCATGTCTTTGGAGTGTTGGAGAAAACCATAGTACCAGGAGGAAACTCCGGTAGGCACAGAGAGAACATGCAGAGTCAAGCCAGGTAGTGCTGTGGTTGGGATTCAAATGGACAACCCTAGTTTGACATAAACATAACCGATTTTCACTTAACATACAGGTACTGATTAGCAATGTTTGTCTGACAGAAAACCACCTCATGAATATCCAGACCAGCAAACTAAAGTCATGATAGTCGGCAATGAAGTGTTCTTTGTTTCCACACACTGTAAAATGCCTACGATGGACTTTTTCTTTAGATCTATGTAGGAGTATCTTAACATCTAGGGATTCCATATGGTCAATTTTCTGAGCTTACCAGCTCTACACTCAGACAAGACAAAAAAATATATATGTATACAAAAGGATGAATAGGTGTTGAGACACTAATTTACTTAGCGTCAAAACAGTTAAACAGGCTCACAAAAGAAAAAGTGCAAAAAAAAAAGAAAAGAAATAGAGAAGAGCTAACTATCAACGTCAAGAAACTACAGCTCAAGATTTTGCAATGGTGGTCACGACCACATTTTTATAGTAAGAGTGAAACATTCTTTCTACCTTGAACAGAGACAATTTCTTCTTTCAGCCACCAAAGTGATTTAGTTTTCTTCCATGAGAGGTGGCAGTGACTGCACTGTATTGAAGGCTACATTCACTAGTGTAGGGTTTTACTGTGTAGGCTAGTGCAGGGTCGGCTCCAGCAGGGGAAAATGTGATTCATGTCTCAGCACATTGCACTGCTTTTTTTTTTTTTTTTTTTAAAGCGTAACGCCACTTTTGTTGAGAAAAAAAACATTCCCCTCTAGGCGATCTCTGTACCTTACAAGGATTTTAACAAACTTTGTTGCAGATTTCTACCTTTTGTTATTCTGAAGAAATCATTGTTTGTTCCTCTGTGCTGAGTGGGTCAAATGGGAGTGGTTTCATAATTATCTATCAGCTGTGGCAGCTGCGGAGCTCTAATGAGGAAAGCTGCTGGGCCTGCATCCTTTTAGACGTGTTCCTATTGGGAGTATCTCACCAAAAAATGACATTTTTGTTGCAGGGGATGCCAGAAATCTGACTTTTATCTTAGGCAGACTTCTGGGAAAATTGGTGAGCCAATCACTCAAGCAGGAAATGATGTTTCTGGGGTGTGGTCAGTACACATTCTGTGTACAGAACAGCTCCAGGTAGTCATATTGCATTGAATTTTCAGAAAATTTCAACAGCTGCAGATTGAAAAGGAAGGGTCATTTTTAATAACATTTAATTGCAATATGATTTGTGTTGCAATTGTATACCCTCTGTTTTTTTTTATTTATTTGCTGATTTTTTTCCCCCACGAAAGTGGAGTTACCCTTTAAGTGTCACAGTTGTGCTCTTGTGGGGGTGACATGCAGTGCCACCTACTTCAGTGCAGAAAAATGCAGACATGCTGCATTTCTCTGCACTGCATCACACTTACTTTGCAATGTGAACGAGGAAGAAAACAACTGTCCAATGTGGAAAAACACAGGTCACCGTACATAGTGTGAATGAGCCTAAAAGATCAATACTGTTAAAAAAAGTATAATAAAATGTTAAAATTTTTTAAAAAAGATCCTTCAGGCCTTATACTGCAAAAGGCATAGTTTCTTAAGCACGGTACTACTAACCTGTCAAAAGAGGTCAATACATTCCACTAATGTCTTGTATAATTTTTAGGTTCCTGGTAATAATGTATCAATGGTACCAGGTCGCTTTATAAACCACAGTCTTCTGAGAAATCCCACAAGGAGCTATGTTGATTATAATAGTAATTAATGATGTTGGATAGTCACATAGATTTTCTGTTGACAGTCAAGTTTGAAGTTAATTAGTCTACTGATTATGATTTGATGATTAATTAGAGATATTTAGTTATATAAAGAGATGTTAATTAGTAATCTAAAAAAATGTGGGTGTAATTAAACATCTTTTTGCAGAGTGTTGTAATTCTCGGTAAGTTCAATGAGATGTCCTGACTGTTCAGGAAGTTAAAGGCAAATACCATAACATAAAAAATAATTGCTGCTTGTTAGACATATCTAAACATAAACGTGCAGTGCTATTCTAGCTGTATTCAAAGCCCACAGCAGAGCAGCACTGCATTAAAGGGAACCTGTAAGCACAGAAATCTATGAACTACAACAAACACCTT
Organism: Pelophylax lessonae; assembly: GCF_965119305.1. Taxonomy (NCBI): domain Eukaryota; kingdom Metazoa; phylum Chordata; class Amphibia; order Anura; family Ranidae; genus Pelophylax; species Pelophylax lessonae. The sequence goes on from NC_138772.1 coordinate 365,010,751, forward strand.
GTTTTTTAATGGTGCAGGTTACTGGTCTGTCATTCTAAACATGGCTTCACTAGCTATTGAGTTCCTGATCTGAAAAGTAGGTTGTGAATAAGCCTGGCCATACATTATACAACTTTCTTGTACAATTTTCCTTTAGATTTACCATAACCATATAATATAAGGTCAAACCTAAACATTTTCAATTTGTATGCAGTCAGGCATGCCCTTGCAACACATAGTTGAAGGTAAATCTAAAGAAAATTAAAGAAAATGGTATAATGTATGTCCAGCTTTAGTGTAGCTAGAAGCTAAGGCATTGACTCACTATATAGCATAGCCAGGAGTGGATTGACAGTCTGGGTGCCTTCCTTTAAAAACATATTAGCAATTACAGTTCCCACATTTCTGTCCTCAAATGTATAATTTAAAGTTTGGTTTCCTGCTTGAAAAAGCAAGTTTTAAAATTCTAACTGTCCATTAACTTTGCTAATGGCTTACTGCTCACTAACTATTTTTGTCTTCATATCTTTTCCATAGTCTACCCTTTATGAAAGACAAACATGAGATAGTAACATAGAAATGCACAGAATGAGGTCTCACCTTTTACAAAGCCAAAACCTGCTCAGAATTTTACATTCTCACCCCACCCGATAAAGTTTGGAGTAGGGAGGTATTGGGGATATTTTGGACACCCCTATACCTAGAAATATTGGATTTTTTTCCGGGTGGATGATAAAAGGATAGAGTGGATTGTGGAGAGTGGGGAAGGCAGTTATAAGCTTCCTGGGATACGTGCTGTTACATTTACAAAAAGTACAGTGTTATTTTAATTAGGGATCGACCGATTATCGGCAACACCGATATATCAGGGGCCGATATGCACTTTCCCCGATATATCAGAATCGGCCCCTGAGGTTACTGATATTGCAGATATTTAGGGAAAGTGCATGTACCGGAGTGATGCCTGCAGCTAGAGGCATCACCCCGGTGCCGGTGTCCATAGCCGTTGGCTGACTTGTAATGACAACCGATGCGCTGAGAAGCCTCTCGGCTGTCTGATCGGGTCTCTATGTAAAAAACCCAGACGTGATGTCATGACATGGCTTCCGGGTACTCGGCACCGAATTCAAAAAACGGACAGCATTCAAAACAGACAAACTTGGTGTTTTGAATAGTTTTCAGTGCTGAGGAGGGGTTTGGGGTCTTTTAGACCTCCAGATCCCTCCACAAGGAGTAACTTTGTAAAAAAAAAATAAAACAAAATTTTTTTTTACATGTCTGAAAATATCGGCCGATACCGATATCCGATGACCAAAATATCGGTATTAAAAAAACGATATCGGTTGATCACTAATTTTAATACATAAAGTTTTAAAATGGCATCATTAGCTGGCAATGGCAACATTATACAAAGCATGGAGGAGGGTGGTTTATAGTGATTACTGACCTGATTGACAGAGCCCTCTGCCCTTGCAGTATCAATTGAGCAGGAAGATATAACGGTATAATTAAAGTTGTTCTAAAGGCAGAAGTTTTTTTTTTTTCATTGTACCTTAACGCATTCTATGCATTTGGATAAAAAATCTTCTCTGTGCAGCAGCTCCCCCTAATTCTTAGCTGAGCCCCATCTCGATCCAGTGATATGCACGTGAGCCTGGACGTCCTGGGGAATCTCCCTCCTCCCCATTGTGGCTGAGATGGCCAACGGAGCCATTGATTCCTGCTGCTGTCAATCACAGCCAATGAGGAGAGAGAGGGGTCAGGACGGGGCTGAGCCATGGTTCTGTGTGTGAATAGACATGCAGAGCAGGAGCTTGAGATCGAGCCTGCTTGGGTGCCTGTATAGCAAGCTGCTTGCTCTGGGGTCACTTGGCAGAAGGGAGGGGCTAGGAGCAGTGGTAGGGGACCTGAGAAAAGGATGATCTGGGCTTCTCTGTGCAAAACCCATGTCCTTGTATGACATATTATTTGTTTAAGCCTTTAATATCACTTTAACCTTATTAAGAGACCAGAATACATTATTTTTCACAAAAGTTCACTGGAATAAGCTCAGCAGCCTGTAATTAAAAAGACAGAGACATGATCAGGAGTGATGTATTATGTACAGTACCTCCTGAAGTGGGTCACATTGGGTAGCTGGAAATAATTTTTTCTGAAAAGGTATAATTAAAGTGGTTCTAAAGGCAGAAGTTTTTTTTACCTTAATGCATTCTAGCATTAAGGTAAAAAAAACCTTCTTTGTGCAGCAGCTCCCACCAGCCCCCCTGATACTTAGCTGATCTCCATCTTGATCCAACGATATGTACGAGAGCCTTGGCTCTCCGGAAACTCTCCCTCCTAACTCGCTGAGACTGTCAAAGTCAGTGAGCCAATAAGAAGAGGGAGGGGGGAAGCCGGGGCTCTGTGTCTGAATGGTCAGACAGAGCAGCGGCTCGGGAGCAAGGCTGCTCGGGTGCCCCCATAGCAAGCTTCACTTGGCAGGAAGGAGGGGCCCGGGAGAGTAAGGAGGGGACCCGAGAAGAGGAAGATCCGGGCTGCTTTGTGCAAAACCACTGCACAGAGGAGGTAAGTATAACATGTTTGTTGTTTAAAAAATGAATAAATAAATAAAAAAAGCCTTTAATACATCTGTAGGTTATCTAGCAACACATTGATTACCTAGTACTGCTCTTTTCTTTATTTGTTGCTTAAAAGTACAGCTATCTGTTAAGAGAATGAAAAGGTATGGATATGTAGATATTCAGAGAAAGATCACACAATGCTTTTTACAATCAATGGGAAATCTGACACACCAGAGCAGGAATACAACCATTTCAAAGTAACTTCTGTTTGCTAAATCTAATCATGTGGTACAGACTATCCTTCTTTCCCTCAGAATACTTTTCATGCTCAGTGAAGCAGAATATCGTCAATGACAATATGAATGTTTACCCTTTTAACACACAACTTCAAGAAAAAAAAATCCCATAGCTTGTATGTGAAAAGCATGCTTTGAATTTACGGATTAGAACTGGGAAAATAAAGGATAACCTGTGGTTTTAAACTAGTGGTTATTAATTCTCTCTGCAAACAGTAAAAATGCTAGAGCTATAATAATTATAACTATAGCCCTAGGAGCTACATATTGAGGACAAAAGCACTCTAAGCGGTCATAATGGGGCAAAATAGACCTGAATTGAAATCTTGCCTAATTTGCATGGTCACAGGGTGGGTACCAGTAACGATCTCGAGTGAACTCATTCTCAGTAAAAAAAAAAAAAGAAATGTACAGTGCATATATGACTTTTTATTTTAATGTTTCTGAACTTTAATGCCATATTGGCTGGAGAAATTGCAGTTAGAAATTCATTTTTTTCCTTTACCAGCTACAAAATGTTAGGGCACAGTGTAGCATTTTCTTTCCCTACTGAAAGTAGAGGTCACAGAGGAACATAGATTTTTCTGACAAAGTAACGTTAAGTACTGCTCTGTCCAATGACAGTGGTCACCAGCTACTAGTCACTGTGTTTAATAGCTAACCCATTTACTGTGGCTCTAAGGGATGTGCGCACTTCAAGTCATGTTTACAAAGGCATGCAAACTCTGTTCCTGTGGATCTGCGGGCAAGTGAGCTAAACCAAGAAACATAGCCAGTGTACAGCCATTCTCTGTAGCGGGAATGAACAACACATAGGTCATTAAAGTGGTTCTAAAGGCAGAAGGGTTTTTAACTTAATGCATTCTTTGCAGTAAGGTTAAAAAAAAAACCTTCTGGGTGCAGCTTTCCCCCAAAGCCCCCCTCTTATACTTACCTGAGCACCATCTCGATCCAGCGATGTGCATGAGAACAGTGGCTCTCTCGGGTCTCTCTCACCTCATTGGCTCCCACTTCTGTCAATCACAGCCAGTTAGCCAATGAGGAGAGAGTGGGGGCAGGGCCAAGACAATGTCCATTCACAGGAGCAAGGCTCAGGAGCAAGCCTGCTCGAGTGCCCCCATAGCAGGAAGCTTGCTACTGGGGGCACTCAGCAGGGAGAGGAGCCAGGACCGCCGACAGTGGACCCAGAAAGAGGAGGATCGGGGCTGCTCTGTGCAAAACCATTGCACAGAGCAGGCAAGTATAACGTTTTTTATTAAAAAACGAATTATAACCTTTATACTGCTACAGGTTGGCAGTTGTGGGAAGAATCATGTATAGACACGTGATTTTGCATTTCCACCTGCAGAGGGTGTGCGCACCACCAACGGCCCACTTCTGCTTTGATGATTCCCAGCACGAGCTAAACTGCGGGTCCCAGGGACTCGATCTCTCCTGGCACCCGCTGATTGCCGGTAAAACACTGAGAGCTAAGATATGCCTATGTAAACAAAGCATATCTCAGTTCTGACAGGGGGGAAGGGACGATCCTGTGTTTCTGCAAAGTAGACACTAGGATCGGTCTCTACCCCTAGCGAAAGCTGCACACTGTGTACTGTACACAAAAACACTGGCTAGGCACACAGTCAACCCTTTGATCACCCTAGATGTTTAACTTCTCAGCCAGTGGCATTAGTACAGTGACAATGTATGTTTTTAGCACTGATCACTGTATTAATGTCACTGGTTCCTGCAAAGTGTCAGTTAGTGTCCGATAGTCTGCTGCAATATCGCAGTCCCACTATAATTTGCTGATCGTTGCCATTACTAGTATGAAAAAAGTGTTTTCTTGTGGCTGATACATTGAATATTGGGCACATATGAATTTTATCAATAGAGAAAAGCCTGCCCAGTCCTCAAGTAGCCAGCCCTTTCACCCTATTTAGAGGGCTGACATTACTGGGGAAGCTTCTTGTGAGGTGGGTCATCAGGAGACCAAGGGACCCCCCCCCCCCATGACATAATTTACCTACTGGGCTACCAGGAGCAATCTGGACATGAGCTGTACATCTTTGAGTCCCCATTTTTTTTCTTACAGGCTGTCCATACATTTGTTGGTAAGAATATACTAATAAGAGGTTGATTATTCAAGTTGTTTTTTCTATATATGGTGGCCTATGGTTATTTTATTTTCAGCCCGGATTGGAGTTATCACTACCACTGCAGCAGCCTCTGAAGCAGCCGGGATACCCAGCGAAACCGGTCAGGCGGAATTCCTGAGCCCATCCACCCGCTCCCAATGGCTACTCTGTGTTCCAGAAGTCTGTGAATGGTGGAGTCTCCCAAAAATGGTGATCGTTAGGAGGGAGGTTGAGGACACAGATGCGGATAAGTACACAAGATGTTTATCTGTATGAATACCCTTATACATTGGAAATGTTCACCTACAACCTGCATGTACAGTATGTATGAAATTTGGCTCTGTATCCAACTCAAAGTGCTGTGATATGAGACTTGGACATATTCACTGCATCTGTGTATAAGGACTTCTAGAACAAGATCATACGCCAAAGTGTTCTCTTTACACTCCTGAAAGGTTGTTTCATATATTGAATACATACATCACTGTGTCCCTGTGTGGGAAGTGACTACACTACATGGGGATTATCCACTATATACATGACCTCCTCTGGACCTCTTCTGGACTATATTTTTGGGATAAGATTGCACCAGTGCGAGGGAGGTGAAGAGTTCCACATATCTTTATTGGAGAACTCTCTATATGTGTAGTTTACCTCCTCTGGACCACAGGTGTTCCAACCACCGTTCACAAGTCCACCATTCAATTTTTCTTTTGTGTTATTTTGGAATGGATCAATCAACGTGATTGGACTAGATACATCCGTTTATCGGAATGACCAATATTCCCTATAGTTTATTGCAGCGGCAAGAGAACAAGGCATGCATACCAATGTGGCAACCTATGGTTGTTTTTTTTTTTTACAAGTTGTTCCTTTAAGGAAGAACTGTACGTATATCATTAATGATACTATGCAATAAATCTGCCATTTTATCCAGGATTCACCCATTCCCACTACTGAGATGCAACAGATAGAAATGACCTATGTTGTCAAACCAACCTATTTTATCCAAAGAAATACTGGAATCTCTACGAGTTCGTCACTGAGAATACAGTAGGTGTGGTGGGGCTTAGAGCTTTTAACCATTTTAGCTCCGCCCGCTGCAGGTTTACTGCGGCAGGCAGCCACTCCTGGGCAAATATACTATGTTACTCGCTCAGAAGACTCTAGGGGGCGAGCCCGCTCGTTAGCTTGGGAGCCAGTGCGTGTGACCGACGGCTCCGATGGCCGCCGGCCTCTCGCGTTCTCCCACAGCTGAGAGAGAAGGACAGACAGCTGATGTAAACACAGCCGCCTATCATTCTCCCTGAAGTGATCACAGAGGCTACGTGATCCTTCTATATAGGATCGCATGTCTCTGTGATTACTTCACAAGCCACACTCCCTGACAGTTAGAATCACGTCCCTAGGGACACATTTAACCCACTGATCACCAGCAATGTTAACCCCTTCCCTGCCAGTGTAATTTTTACAGTAACAGTGCATATTTTTAGCACTGATTACTGTAGTAATGTCACTGGTACCCCCAAAAGTGTCAAAAATGTCAGTTGGGGTCCAATCTGTCCGCCGCAATGTCACAGTCCCGCAAAAAAAAAAAAAAAAAAAAACACAGATCACCGCCATTACTAGTAAAAAAAAAAACAATAAAAATGACATAAATCTTTCCCGTAGTTAGTAAACGCAAAAACTTTTGCGCAAACCTATCAAAATACGCTTATTACAATTTTATTTTACCAAAAATATGTAGCAGAAAACAAGTTGGCCTAAAATGTTAAAAAATTTAGATTTTTACATTTTTTTTTTTTTTTGAGAATTTCATATAAAAGAATGTTTATAGCACAAAAAATAAAAAATCGCACAGGTGATCAAATACCACCAAAAGAAAGCTCTATTTGTGGGAAAAAAAGGACGTCAATTTAGTTTGGGTACAGCATCGCACGACGGCGCAATTGTCCGTTAAATTAACGCAGTGCCAAATCGCCAAATTCTCCAGGCTAAAGTGGTGAATATGTCATGTCATTCATGTTTTTTGCAATGAAGGTGGATTTAGTTCTATGTAAATGGGACAGAATTACATTTTTCAGTTTTACCTCTATCTCATGCTCTCGCTTGATATCTCCTGATTTGTCTTTATTCAATTACGTTATTGGCACCCCAATAGATGCGGGAGTCCCTCTTCTGTGCTCATGCAATTCTATATGTGGGTAGGGGTTTAGCAACATCCATCTTTAGGTTGAATGTTTTTTTTTTTTAGATTTACATATATAATACTCTGGCTATCTTGCTGTTGTATGCTCTTATACACGGTCTGGTCAAAAAAAAGAGTCCACACCATTGAGAATCTTTGGGATGTGCTGGAGAAAGCTTTGTGCAGTGGTCTGACTCTCCCATCATCAATACAAGATCTTGGTAAAAAATGAATGCAACACTGGATGGAAATAAATCTTGTGACATTGCAGGTGCTTATTGAAACAATACCAAAGCAAATGCGTGCCGTAATCAAAGCTAAAGGTGGTCCAATGTGTGCGACCTTTTTTTTGACCAGGCAGTGTATATAACATTCAATATATGGAGTTTGATTTATGGGTCCATTCCTGGTTGGTGATTAGTTCATGGTCATATGTATTTTTAGTTCATTATGTGTGTTCCCCGGTGGTGTAGTCCGGCTCGCTTTATTTCCATGGGTTGCTGTCCTTGGTCTGGTTTTCAACTTATATGTCTCCCCATAGTGTAAGGCAGTGGTTCTCAGCTCCGGTCCTCAGGACCCACTAACAGGCGAGATTTTAAGTATCATCTTGGGGAGATGCAGACTAGAATACTGCAATCACTGAGCAGCAAATTATATCACCTGTGATGTATTTCAGTTATCTTGCAAACTTGGCCTGTTAGTGGGTCCTGAGGCCTGGAGTTGAGAACCACTTGCCTAAGAGGATATGAAGCGCTCACTAGGTACATTTGCATTATTTCATCCCCTCCTGTTTTCCTCCTTTTTTTCTTCATCTCTTCCCCTTTTCCCATAGGATATGGGGTGATTGAGTGTATTCTTAAATTTGTATGCGTTTATAGATGTATTAAATGTGTTGGTACTTATTATATCGATTTGATTGTTAACACCAAGCATTGAGTCAGATGAAGAGATGTTGAAGCCCCGAAGAAGCGGCTGCATCCACAAAACACATAGTAAGCTCTTCAACTTATCTGACTGCTGCCATCTTTCTGGTTTTATGTGCAGTGGGATTGAATAGCCCACTTGAAGAAAATTAAAGACTAAAGATACAGAGTTCTTAGAAAGTAGTTTGTATTTAATGATATTTGACATACCAAGGGGTCGTCGCTAAACCCCCATGTTCTCCTATCCTTTAAATTTTGAAAATAAAGAAAAAATCCACAAATATATCCCATAGTTTGTAGACGCTATAACATTCATGTAAACCAATTAATACATGCTTATTTTTTTTTACCAAAAACATATTGCAAAATACATATTGGCCTAAATTTATGAAGCGGTTTGATTTTTTACATGTTTTTATTGGATATGTTTTATAGATGAAAGTAAAAAATTATTATTATTTTTTTCCAAAATTTTTTTTCAAAATTGTTGATCTTTTTTTGTTTATAGCGCAAAAAATAAGGCCCCAGACCCACTCAAATGACAAAAATAAAAATAAACAAATCTCAATGCACAAATTAAATTACAGTGAGGAGCTGCATGTTGTAAAGTGTAATACACCTGCAATATAATTAAATCAAAAATATATAAATCATAAATTAAACATCACCACAGAGAATATACAAATACATATAAGTAACTCCACTATTAAAAGGTAAATAAAAATTATTGTGAAGTCCATAGAATATACAAAGTGCAAATAACATCCTTTGTAAATATAGGGAAGTCTCTTTTTCCACCAGCATGCAGACACACTACGCACTCACCAGACTAATTTGACCCCTATTACAGGGAGTCAAATTGTGCATAGAGGGAGAAATCCAAGGGTATCACACATGAGATCACGAAACTGGAATCCAAGTCATTGCTGTCATCCATTCAATATGCAGATAAATGCTAAAACTGCAAAAATGCCATATAAAGATAAAAAGAGAGAGAGGGGAAAGAACGCTCTCATAGTGTAGTATTGCACTTACATCTAGAAAGAAAAAGATCAGCATGTACAGTATGGTATTGGGAATGCCAGTTTGCACAAAAGCCTTTTGTAACCCTAAGACCCCTTTCACACCAGTGTCTCATTGGATCGGAATTTGCTATGCAGTGAGAGTGGGACCAGGGCCGACCCTACCATGGGTCCCATTGGGTCCATTGGACCCAGGCAGCACTTGGAGAGGGGCAGCAAATTGACTCCAAGATTTTTTTTCTTACAGCAGTTTTGTGTGTCATCAGTTTGCGGCGTATTACGGGTGGCATTTCTCCATCTCATACTGCCGCCCGTAGGGCAAACTGATGAGTATGAGGAGGCGGAGTGTCTCCTCCTGGGAACATCCCTTGTGTTATTGTGGTGTGTGCAATACCGTCAGACATCAGAGCACTCCATCTCACGCAGGGCAGGCTGGAACTTCTAGGGGGGTGGGCACTGCAGACACATGAGTGACAAGAGGACTGAGGACAGAGAGTGGGTGTTTGGTGGACCGGTCCGGTAGGAAGTTATGGAGGAAGAGAATAATATACATAATATTTTCTAAAGGTTATAATTAAATAAAATAATGGATGTGGGGGCCTTTTGTTGGGCGTGATTTTTTCTTGGGGGGGGGGGGGGCACCATTTCATTCTTGGACCCAGGCAACACATCGTCTTGGGGAAGCCCTGAGTGGGACACAGTCCTGCTCTCCTCTATAGAGAAATTGGGTGTAAAAAAGGACCGCCTGTCGTTTACATTCGATCCAATCCACCAGACAGAGAGAAAATACATAAAGTTACATAGTAGTTGAGGTTGAATAAAGACAGTAGTCCATCCAGTTTAACCTGTGTAGGTGTGTGTGGCCGTAATAATTTCTCATACCCCTTAATGTTCTGATCCTTGAGATGTACGTCCAAAAGTCTTTTGAAAGCCACCATACTTCCCGCAGTAACTACCTCTTGTGGTAGAGAATTCCACATTCTTGTAGCCCTAACAGCAAAGAACCCCCTGCGTTGCCTGAGGTTAAAGCGCTTCTCCTCTAATCCTCTAAATAGGGTCACCAATCCGTCTGGATTTTGCGGACATTATCTGATCGGATAGCAGGGGATGTCAGTGGACATGTCATCCGCCGCTCCATAGGGGAGACTGGAGGGTCTGATCAGGTCCACCTGAAAAACTGGCAGGTGGACCTGATGGGACACCCTGTGTGAATAGGGCCCTAAAGCTTCTTTTTCATAGACAATCATCTGAATGTCTGTTGTCAGCAGTAAGCTCAGGCAGAATATAGGATGATCTGACAGGAGGGAATACCAGTAAATAAATAATCCAAAAGAAATAAGGCTGAATTCTAAAAATGCAAGAGTAGACATTCAGATGATTATAAATGCTGACTTGTTCTCTTTAAAAATAATCATCATTCTTTTTAAACATCTTGACATAAAAGTATTTTGGGTACATGAACAATTAAAAAGTTTATGATTCACCTAGTAGTCTAGTTTAAAATAAATAGGTAGTTTAAGTGGAAGGAAAGAAAATAGCTGCAAAAATCACCACCCTCCCATTTAATATCCTGGGATTTACCCTTCTAACACACTCAGAACCTGGGTGTGTTTACATAACCTTGACAATATTTATTCTCTATTTACCTAAATGAGGCAATATGATGATATTTATTGCTCGCAATGACTAAATATAGACTTTTCCTGAGCACTCACAGAACCGTAGTGGGAGGTTTTGCTCTAATCTACATCTTTAAACTGACAAGCTAGAGAATTTCTAATGAATGCCTCTTTTCATCTGGATGTCTGTGTGTATTTGACAGTATAAATATTTAGCAATATCGGAGTCAGCTTGTGATTTTACCCAGATGGACTGATTGATGCCTTGATTTGACATTGCCAAAGACAATCCGTGCACTTGTATATGCAATTCTCCTCTTACTTCCTATGAAGCAATTAGGTGGCCAAATGTAGCAACCCAAAGCAATGGAAATTTGTCTTGTATCAGCTGACAACTCAGTGGGATAAATAAAATATTGTCTTTAAATTATTACTGCTTGGCTCTCATGAATCACGGGATTAAAGCTTTCACTTCTAAAGTACATATAAATTGCAGGGTTTCTTGTGTCTGCAATTTGCAAGATCTCCAGTTAGAAAACTGGCTAATCAGTCAGCAAGCATTCACCTTAGGAAGTGAACCTCCCTTTTGTGTCATTTTTGTAAATTGCCAAGCGAGGGATCTGGTTTGATGCTGAGAGGCAATGGAAGCTTGTTGTCAATAACAAATTGCAGTCCACTTAAAACAACATTAGTTAAGGTTTAATCTCGGATCTAATCAGCTTTTTAAACTTTTAGACAGGATACAAAGAGTAATACTAAAGACTAGTAATAAATCATGTTCTCTACACTGGGCGGGAACAAAACCCTGATTTCATAAGCGTTTCCACTGTTTATTGTTATCTACATACGCCACGGGTGAGGATGCCTATAAAGTTTTGTTTGAAGTTTCTAGGATTAAATTGTTTTTAATGTAGCAACATGTTTTTGTAAGAATATACACATAGCAGGTAAAAAATGTGCAGTTAATGAAAGTACATGCTTTTATGTATTATCAGGATGAGCTTTATTACAAAGATAACATAATGTAACCATAGAAAAGGGCTGGGAGGGGTGACAGCCATCTCATATGTATGGGTACCTTATACTAGCCTTTTTTTCGACCAGGGTGCCCTCAGGTTTCTTCAGGGGTGCCTTGCCAAAATGTATAAAAAATGATCAAAAATTGTATACAAGCCAAGAGGTGGATCAAGCCTGCCTTTTAGTTACACAAAGCCACAGGTTTTCATTACAACTTTCTAGGCACTGGCATCCTAAAAACCACTGACATCATCAGTTAATAAGGAGGATGTCTGTTGCTTCCACAGCATCCTTGTTTGACCCTCCTGTGCCCCTCTCCCTCAGCACTGGGTTGACAGTTGACTGATGGAGAGAAATTGAGAGAGAAATTGAGGGAGAAAAGAAACATTGGAATACTAGTCAGTACATGCGTGCAAAAGTGTATTTACTTTAGAAGAATAAAACACCTTTAATGTTGGGTGTCCTACGTGTGGATTTTGCTGCATTTTGTAAAGCTATTAGAATAGTTTTTGACATTTTTGAATGCGGTGCCTCAAGACTGTCCATAATTTTAAAGGGTGCCTTGAGATTGTCTATAATTTTAAAGGGTGTCTCAACTGAAAAAAGTTACTATATTACTATAGTTAGAAGTCAAATAAATTATAGATGGAAATTTTTGCTTAAAGGATAAGTTTACTTTTTGGAGAAAATTTACAGAATTTAGCATTTTTCTTTGAGCCGGTATAGCATTGTCATGTGAGTCTCATGCAGATCTGCCAGTGTATCTGCTTGCCCATACAATCTGACAGAAGGTATGAATGAACTACTAGGGCACTCCCCAGCGCCCTGGTAATTCATTAAAAACTACAAGCCAACAGCTGCAAAGGTTGCCGGACCTTGAAGTTTTTATTGGACATTGACCTGTCAATTCGTGACACGGCCAGGCGGGGGCAGAGCTCCAATCTGCCTCGTGTTTTTTAAATTGTGACAGCTAGCGGGGAGGGAGAAGAAACCTGCTAGCTGTCACAGCAGAGTTTAGGGGGTGCGGGGGCCAGTTCCTTCGTAACATGTTACATCATGAATATGGGTGTAACATATAATATGTTCCAAAAAGTAAACTTATCCTTTAAAGTGGATGTAAAGTGAATAGCCTCATATGATACAGAGATTAAACAAATCTCCCTACATAAGTTTTTTTGTATATCTGCTGTCTTTAGCTTTATATACTGTTTAGAAAGTGAACATTGTTTTAGAGTTTTTTCTTCCCGTTTCAGCACTGGGTGAGGAGTCTTGGCATACACTGTGTGACAGCAGATAACAGAAGAACAGAACAGCAGAAAGACACGGGACTTGGGGCATTGGAGAGAGATGAGTAAACACTACAGATATATGTGCCCAGGTCAGATTTCATGAATCAGGTTTACATCCACTTTAAGGTAGGTGCTGTAATATGGGATGGCTAAATTCAAAAACTAAACTTTTATTATGAGAGGTAGTAGAGGGGCTAATTTTGGATTAAAGGTACAAATATAATTTAAAGTGTTTCTAAAGGTTTGATTTTTTTCCCTTAAAAAAAATTAACAAACCATACTTTCCTGCTTTGTGTAATGGTTTTGCACAGAGCAGCCCGATCCTCCTTTTCTTAGGTCCCCCACAGGTGTTTCTGGCCCCTCCCTCTAGAATGCATTGAGGTAAAAAACCTTCACCCTTTACAATTCCTCTACTGAAAGAATAGCAATTCTGTCACTTTATGCCTACCCTTTTGAAAATGCTAGCTGACTGGCTGGTACACAGCTACAGTGGCCTCAATATTCGCCAAAGCACTATACAGGATGAATAGTCAATCACTACTTAAAAACATTAACAGTCTATCAGATGATGCTGTGCTGCACAGGGAAGCAGGATAGGTGGATGATTGAAAACTTCACTTGCACTCATAGATAAAAGTTGAATGGAGTTTATCTTTCACTTAAGTTATAAGTAATAAAAACAAAACATAAAAACAGATCAGACAGGGCTGCAGCTTTATGTTAAATTTTCTTCAAACCTTGGCTTTGATCAGTTTTTTGGCCAAGGCTACAGCAGGCTCTTAGAGAGAGATATAATTGAACAAAAACTCAGGGACAAGAATGTTCATATTTAGGGGCATTGAGATATCAACATTTAGACGATGGGGACATTTGCAGTACATAAAACCTAAATTAATCTAGAGCAGTGGAGAACATTGAAAAAAACAGAAAGCCTGAAGTGCAGCTCCAACACTTCCCGCTGGGCGCACAATAGTAGCACATTTTCACACCTCAATTCCCCAAATTTTGGTCCTGTTGCATTTTTTTTGCAGTGTATTGCAGTGCACACTGAAGAATTTGGAGTATAACAGGCCCAGCATTGGTGTCAGTGGATGAATTAATAACTCGCAAAACTGGTATCAGTGGACATAATAACCCACAACATTGGTGTTTGTAGATGCAATAATAGGCCCCAACATTGATGTCAAAGAATGAAATAGTAACTCCCAGCATTGGTGTTAGTGGACGCAATAACACTCAGCATTGCTGTCACTGGACACAGTAATATTCCCCAATATTGATGTCAGTGGACACAATAATCCCCAACACTGGTGTTAGAAGACACAATAATAACCCCAGCTTTGCTGTTAGTGAGTGCAATAACAATCCCTAGAATTGGTGTCAATGAATCCAATCATAACCCACAAAATTAGTGCCAACGGAAGCAAAAAAAATCCCTAGATTTGGTGTCAGTGGATGCAATAACCACCCCTAGCGTTGGAGTGCGTGGATGCAATAACCACCCCCCAACATTGGTGCCACTGGACACCGCAATAACCCTCAACACTGGTGTCAGGACTATTAACACCCCTGCATTGGTGGTCACTGGCAGTGAAATTAAATACCTCTTGCATTGTTGGTCAGTGTCATCGAAAGTTAACCCTCCCGATCCTCCCAATTGGTGAACATGGCAGTAAAAGTCACCCCCCCGACATTAGTGGTCATGGCAGTGAAAGTTACCTCCCCACCCCCTTCTTTCATTGATGGTCAGTGGTAGTGAGAATTAACCCCCATCCCACCCCAAATTGGTGTTCCTGGCAGTGAAAGTTAACTCCCTCCTTCCTACATTGGTGATCATAGTGAAAGTTAACTCCCCCCACCCCCTCTCACCATGGGTGGTCATGGTAGTAAAAGTTGACCCCCCCATTGGTTGACACGGCAACCCCCCCTCTCTCCCTCTCTACAGGCTGGGACTTTACTCATACTGTGGAAGGAAGAAATTCTGCCCACTGTCTCTTTCAGTGCCAGGTGCGGGAACACAGAATGTATTTCAGCGCTGGACACCCCTCTGCTATCTGTATGGTGCCTGATAGCCTGCAGGCTGCATGCAGAGGGCTTCAGGGATCTAGAAGCAGTGCTGGGACAAGGTCATGGGTGAAGATGGCAAACTACAACCCAAGCCCCACCCCACACAAAGGGGGAGGGGCTGATAGCGGCGCATGGAGCAAAATGTATGTAATGTTTGTGGCATGCACTAAATAGTTGTAGCACACTGCAGCAAACGGAAGAGTTTAAAAACAGTGCAAAAAGGGGCTAACAGTGGCGAAGAAAAAAATGTCTGGTGTCCGTGGTGTCACTGGATGAAAAAAAATATCTGTGTCAGTGGTATCACTAAAAGGAAAAAATGTCTCTGTGTCAGCAGTGTTGCTAAGGAACAATGGTGCTGCATCCGTGTCTCTGTGGACCCAGTTCTAAATGCAATTTAGGCTGGTCATAAGCATTGTTTAGCACATGTTAATGCAAGTTAAAAGCAGTTTTCTACAGCATTCACTGTGATGCATTATTTTGCATTGCAGCACACTGCTCTGCGGCTAAATTCAGCAGATTAAATTTACCCAGTGTACATCAATGCAGCACATTGGTATGAACTGGACCTATCGGAAACAATGGCTTTCAGCTTGTCATTGCATTAAGCAATCTAGCCCCATTAATGTAGTGGGAATATGCCCTCAAGGACACTCGTTTACTTTCCTTTACATTGTACATCACATCAAAACCTCTGCTTATCAGATGTCACAAGGCACAGCTTCCTTTATCCCACAAGGTCCTTACAAAATTAAGCAGTAGTTTGTTTGCTTGGGAATTTAGCATTTAGTTACTGGTCCAATTCATTTATATATATATATATATATATATATATAAAAAAAAAAAAATATGTGTGAGATAAAATACTATTGGTTATGTTAAATTCAGATTACGCTCTCCCGGTAAGTAAATTACAGACTTTCTCATGTGTCACAGCCTGGTATTTAGCTTGGTATTTGGACTTGTGTGAAAAATGATCTAATCCGATAGGCATAGTTTTGAATAAACTGCATTGTTTTACAAAATATGTCATCAGGAAAAATGTATTAACTCTAATCAGCCAAAATGGTGTGATTCATTACTTAATTTTCAGGGTGCCATGCTATAAATTACATCCAGGCTGCCACAACTAATTTTGCTGTAGCATTCCAGATGACAAATGAAATGTCCAGGTGGCTACAAGTGAAAAGCTTCCATCCTTCTTCCACAGCTGAATATTACTTACTCTAATGATGTATAATGGCCTGCAACAACACTTAACCTGTGCTTTCAATGGCAGCACAAACTGTATATTCAGACTTATGAGAAGAAAAACAGCAAATCAAGCAAAAGAATCCTGAGTGGAGATGTTAACTTCCCACCTGCCAACATAATTTTTAACTCCCTGTGATATATTGCTGGAGAACTTCTATTTCTGCATTGTACATATAAATGCAGGACGTGAATAGCTGGCATGTCACACAGCAAGAGATTATTTATTGCCTTGCAATAAAAATATATGTTTTACCTTTAACAATCTACAGACTCCAATCTTGTTTACTTTAGTTTGTCAGAGACAAAATTCACAGTAAGGTAGAAAAGAGCTATGGAGAGCTGTTTGTTCTAAGATACAATTACACATGACCAGGGACATCTCCCTTCCATTCTTGGTGAAAAGTAATAAGACACAGAGATGGATTAGGTTCATGCTCAGAACAGAACAGCTAGGACAGGACAAACATCTGCTCCTAAGTTGTTCTGATGTTTGCTCACACTTGTAAGGCTGCTGCTTGCTCACATAAAACACGGCTATATTATCGCTATTTGCCCTCTCGATTGTGTTAACGTTTCCTCTTAAAGGACACTTAAGCTGAGGAAGAAATACAAGCTGCCTTTGCTTCTAAAATGCCACATTGCCTGGCTGTTATGCAGCCAAAATGATTTCAGTAGCCAGAGTTGCTGTTCTGTAACAAGTATGCAACGACAGTATGCTTGTTCCAGGTCACCGGCTCAGAAGGCAATCTTCATATTTATATTAGTAAAGGCTTCCTTTAAACACTTTGTATATAAAAATTGGTGGTCTCACATAGATCTAATATAGAGGAAAAACTTAAATCATATGTAGTCGGCTCCAGCCAGCGAAGATGAACTCCATCTCCAAGATGGAGCATCATCCAGGCATGGAGAGACATGTAAAAATCTGGAATATTGCTGCATCTTTGATAACTTTATTGAAGCATTAAAATCCCATCACAGGTATTACAGGAACATAAAAGGTAACGTGTTTCGCGCTAAAGTCAGCCCTTACTCAAGTCCTCATATTGATATGAGGTTTGAGGAAGCACTAACTTTAGTGTGAAACGCGTTACCTTTTATGTTCCTGTCATACCTGTGATGTAATCTTATGCTTTAATAAAGTTACCAAGGAGTGCAGCAATATTCCGGATTTTTGCATGTCTCTGAATCTCACAGACGAGCTGTGCAGCACCCTGGGTTCCTGTTCACGTGCGAGAGTCGGTCACTCACCTAGAGCGGCATTTCTTTGGCTTTACTGACCCGATCATTAAGGCATGGAAGCCAGGTTTTTAACCCCACTTTCCCAAGTAAACTTAAATAAACATAATGATCTTTTTTTTTGTTAACTGTGTCCCAGGCCCTAACGGCTCTCTTTCTTCTCTGGCCATGGGCAAGTCGAAAGGCTGCACAAAGCAGCACCTCATAATGAAATGGCGTCACTCCCTGCACCATTCCTCCTGTGAGCCCATGGCAGGGGCCAGAGCCTTGATGCCCTGGGCTCAAAGGCAGTGGGTTGACTGATCCTAGCCATCATTCACCCTAGAAGACTGATGGCTAAAGCAGTTAGGTCTAGTTTTAAAAACCAATGGGAGATCAATTTATTTTAGTTGTGTCAAAGGTAGAACTGAATTGTAACGAGACACTGTCACCCTGCCCATTCAGAGCAAAAACACGGTTTCTTTGCAAAGGGACCCCACGGATACTCACCTTACCATTGCTCTCCCACCTTTCCTTCCTCCGGTGAAGCTGGCTTTAAAACCCCTAGTGTTGGCAGGTGTAAAATCACTAGGGGGTGTATTGACATCACTGCCTGTGATTGGCTGTTAGACCCAGGCACTGTCAGATGTGTAGTCACATGCTTCTCCATACCATTAACCACAGGTATTCTTTAAGCTTTGACAGAGGAAACAGGGAGTGCAAGCAAGATGAATATCAGCCAGTGAGAGGATCTCTTTGCAAAGACTCTGTCATTTCTCAAGGGCAAGGTGACCGTGCCCATAAATATTAGTTCACCGCTCACCAACTTATTGTATCAGCAAAGTTCAGTCAATACTTTGATGAACAGGAACTGGAGTGTGGAAGTAAAATAAACCCTGCTTAGTCTTTACTGCTGTTATGGTCTCCAAGAGATTTTCCCTCACTTAAGCCAAGGGTTGCCACCTCATCCCTTTAAACCCAAACACATATGAATTACACAGGTTCTGAGGCTAATTTATTGCAGACAAGGCACCACGTTTAAATTACCACCTTAATCAGCCACAGAACCTGTGTTATTAATATGTGTTCGGGTTTAAAGGGATGAGGTGGCAACCCTATTTAAGCCACGTACTTACGGGCCGAATGCTGGCTGACACTCAGCCCATGTGTAAGGCACTCGGTCCGAAAGAAGCCGGCGGTTTGGCTGGCTTCTGTCGGACGAGCATGCTGGAAAACCAGCAGCTAACTAGCTACCGATCAGTGCTTTTAGGCAAATGGCGGAGAGCGCTGATTGGAGTTTTCTGGCGGGGGCATCCCCCTGTCAGAGCACAACAGCTCAGCGGGGGAGATCGCTGTAAGAACATTGGATAATTAGTAGAGTGGCTCCAACCAGAGCTGACAGTTTAAACTAATAGTGTGTACCAGGCTTTACGGTTAGTTCAACAACGATTTCACCAGACAGGAAGTGAGGTATTATCTGCAAAGGGACAAAGAGCAATAAAAAGCTGACAAAGGTCATGCCTTTTCTCTATTCAACTGAATAGAAGTTTTCTTTATTTCTGTTTTTGTTGCTGTTGAAGACTCTCGCTAGCTCTATTATATTGTGTTGCACCGATACGGGTATCAGTGCCAATACTACGCATTTGCACGAGTACTTTTACTAGTGCAAATGCTTCAATACTAAAACTGATACCTTCAGACTCGGTTCACATATGTGCAGGCCGATTTACAGTGCAATTTCAAAGCCCGGTCGGGTGCTATTTAGGTGTGATTCCAATGAGAATTGTAGTGCATGAGATTAGAAATTGCACTCTTTTTTCAAATCACACTGCGGCCGGCCCGCACACATGTGAACAGGCTGTAAAAACTCACTGAAACACACATGCAAACTGATGTGAAACTGATGTCTCTACACGTGAAATCTGTGCAGTTTTCATGCATGTATGGTGTGTGAGCAACAGTAAAAAAAAAAAAAAAAAGCCACGACACTAAAAATAGGTATCGGTAATTGGTATCAGCGAGTACTTGAGAAAAAGTATCGGTATTCGTACTTGGTTTTAAAAAACTGGCATTGGCGCATCCTTAGTATTATATACTACCCTCTATACAATAGGTTTATTTTCATATACTGCATTGGAAATCATGCTGGGTCCCTCCCTGTGCCCTACAGCCATCCGCCAGTCCATACAGATTGCTGAAGTTGTCTTTGCACATCACACCAGCCATGTGAACAGCATTCAGGAGTTTTACATGCAAGTGACTCTGCAACAAACGTGTTGTTTTTAACTCATACTGACCTGGCGCCCTTTCCATTTTTTAGGACTAGTGAATATAGGTATAATTTGGTAGAAAGCGTATCAGAGGGGGTTCAGCTTCAATGTCCTTTAATTTCATGTGTTTGCATGTTAATGATATCCCTACCTACCTACTCACATATTCCTTGTGCTATTAAACAAGAAACTGAATGACCATAAACATAGTTTTAGTGCATACAATTGACTCCTCAATGCATTAGGAATACAATATGTTTTGTGTGGCTGGCACATCAAATGAATATGGCTTTTACACCTTTCATTTATTTTATCCTCTTTAAAAACTACACAACTATAGCAGAGAAGTGCAAAGTAGTGGCTCCTAGGTATAGAGTGAAAACAAATGCATTTTTCATCAATTCCCACAAAATAATTCTTTTGCCTCTTTGTTTTTGTTAAAGACATCAAATCAAAGGGGAAAACCTAGATATAAGAACGGCAGAAAAATAAAAAATCTGTCCTTCTGAGACCATTTTTTTAAGAATCTGATTAGTTCTCATGCTGCAGTACTAGGTATTCTACTTTTGCCAAGGGCCAGCTATTATTATTAACATCATTTGTCTGAATCATTACACTGCACCTTGGTTCAGCACACACTATGAAGATGGCATGGTAATAAATGACCGCAGGATTCTTTCTTGCATCGGCCTCTTTTTATCTGCCACCTCTCCACCGTCAGCTCCATCTTTCTGAACCTCTCTGAATCCCCAAAAGGGACGGGGTGTCTATTTGTTTTCCAGTAGGTTACCACTCTGTCTATTGTTGTTTGCACTAAAGGGTAAGAATTCAATTCATTCTTGTGACATAAAAGCACTGATACAGTAAATTTTTTGCCCTAGAGAAAACAAAAACAAAGTTGCAGAATATAGGCTTAAGAAGTGAAGCTGGAGTGTGAATGTGATGGAGATTTCTTAGGCAGTTTATTCCTGAAACAAGCACTAGAATTTATTTTACTTTTTTTTAGCACCTAGGTGATCATGTCCAAGTTCATAAACTAGTTTTAACCTTTTTAAATGAGTACTTGCTAGGCTAGTTGTGTAAGCAGTTCAAAGAGAAAATTGGTAAGGTGTAAATCTGAAAGTATTAAAACAACTGCTTATTACTTAGCGAATTTTGAGGATATAATAAATTAAAAACAGATTTTTTTTCGGGACACATTTAAAATAAGTACATTAACCACTTGAAGACCATGCCTATTGCTGACATTTGTTGCTTACAAGTTAAAATCAGTATTTTTTGCAAAAAAAATTACTTAGAACCCCCAAAGATTATTTATATAATTTTTAGCAGAGACCCTAGAGAATAAAATGGTGGTCACTGCAATATTTTATGTCACAAAGTATTTGCACAGCGTTCTTTAAAATTCTATTTTAAAAAAAATACACTTAAATGAATAAAAAAAATAAACAGTAAAAGGTAGCCCATTTTTTTTTTGTATAATTTGAATGATGAAGTTACAAATAGATATCGAACATGTCTCGATTTTAAATTGCGTACACTCATGGAATGGCGACAAAACAATGGTACCTAAAACTCTCCATAGGTGACACTTTAAAAAAAATGTAAGGGTTACCTGTTTAGAGTTACAGAAAAGCTCTTGCTCTAGAATTATTGCTCTCACTCTAATGGTCACAGGGATAGCTCACATGTGTGGTTTAAACACAGTTTACATATACAGGAGTGACTAACTTATGCGCTTGCTTTAGCGCGCAAGCACGGAGGGATGGGGCACTTTAAAAAAAATGTTCTTATTTTTTTTTTATACTGTCCCTTTAAAAACAAACAAATTCTGATCACTTTTATTGCTGTCACAAGGAATGTAAACATCCCTGTGACAATAATAGGTTGTGAAAGATGATCTTTATGGAGAGATCTGGGGTCTAAAAGACCCCAAACCCCTCCTCTGCACTTCAAAGGATTTAAAACACCAAGATCTGCGTTTCTGAATACTTTAGATTAGTTAAAACCGGCGCCGTTGGCTGCCAAGTAAGCTGAAAGTGACGTTGCATCCGGGTTACTACATCAGAGGTCCGGTCAAAGCTGATTCCGGCTTTGTTCAGGTCTCTGGCCAGCCTGCGGATGTGCCGGCTGGTGGCTGGGGTCTCCTAGTGGCACAGGAGACTCGGACGAAGTGGCAGAAGGCATCACCCTGGTACAACCATTCGAGGAAAATGACGTACAGGTACGTGTTTTTGCAGTAAGTGGTTAATAAGGGATAGAAAGTCATATTATGAAATGAGGAAAAATCTATTTCAAAGAGTGAACCTACCTTGGCCTATAAATTGTGTAAGGTAACAGGGCCAAATTGCAGGCATGAAAAAATCCTACTAATAATTATTATATTAAAAAATAATAATAAAATAACTGGTGTGGCCGTGCCCGGAGACTCTGACTGGTGACAGTATGTAAGAAAAAAAAAATGTAATTTCTTTTTTTTTTAGAATTTTTTAAAAATATTTCTTAAATATTTTTTCTTCACAAACATTTTTTTTTTAAAACTACCTTGACCAGAGCAATACAGTGTTACCATAGTAACACTGTACCACTCTGGGGAGTCGATTAGGTTTTTTTTTTTTTTTTATACTTTGCCTTTAGTAGTGAATTTCACTGCTATAAGCAAATATTTTTACTGAATGACTGTGAGCAGACCATATCTATTGTTGTGATTAGCTGTGACTGGTAATCACATGGTAAACATGGTACAAATGGGCTGTGATTGGGCCGCCCTGTATGATCACTTTGACCAATCACAGCTGGCAACACAATTTTATGCAACGGATGGAATGAAAGGAAGCCACCCATAGTTTAAAACTGTCATGTGGTCTGCTGTGATTGGTCACAGCAATTACATGACACTGCCGGCGGGCCGGTGTAGTGATCTGTCATCCGCTGTGCATGGTGGATGCAGGGGGTGACAGATCGTGCCGGTGTGTGGCCCATTCTCGGGAAGGCGACATATGACGTCTTCCCAGAACCATAGGGCTCCCGATTATCTGTCATTTTACAATGATGTGGGCGGGGTAGCAGTTATGAACATGGTCTCCCTGCATTTAGGGTGTAATATGTTGCTAAGTACCCCCTAACCTCCAACTCTCCACCATGACAGCTTGCAAGTAGTTAGTTTCCCCTACAGTCGCTGTCAAATTTAAATTTAGCATGGCTGTGTGGGGCTCTACCCATATAAACATTCATCCACAAAGATCTGTGAATAAATAAACTCCATCTTCCACCACAGACTTAGAGTTCTTAATGGACTATAAATACGGTAATCAGCGCACTTGTAGTTCATTGATACTTCTTCTATTTTTCTAACTGAAATTCCATACGGAGGTACAGACAGAAAGCTGGAGGATGTGTCTGCAAGAGCTTGACATCACCACTGCAATAAACTGATTGCAGTTACAGTGCTTTGTAGGCTTCTGCAATGTATACATAAATGCAATTTTTTTCCTGAAAAAGCATGTGCATTTATTTTCTTTTTTTTTTCTTAACCACTTTACCACTAGAGGATTTTGCTGTCTTACGTCTGGGCCACTTTTTGCGATTCGGCGCTGTACGAGTTTAACTGACAATTGCGCGGTCGTGCGACGCCAAACCCAAGCTAAATTTACGTCCTTTTTTTCCCACAAACAGAGCTTTCTTTTGGTGGTATTTGATCACCTCTGCGATTTTTACTTTTTGCGCTATAAACAAAAAAAGAGCGTAAATTTTGAAAAAACAACAATATTTTTCACATTTTTTTATATGAAATTCCCCCCAAAAAAATGTAAAAATCAAAATTTTTTTAAATTCTTGGCCAATTTGTTTTCTGCTACCTATGTTTGGTAAAAAAATTCACAATTGCGCAAACGTTATTGCGTTTACTAACTAAGGGAAAGATTTCTGTCATTTTTGGTGTTTTTTTTTAACGAGTAATGGCGGCGATCTGCGATTTTTTTTGCGGAACTGCGACATTGCGGCGGACAGATCGGACCCTTGACTGACATTTTTGACACTTTTGGGGGTACCAGTGACATTACTGCAGTAATCAGTGCTATACATATGCACTGTTACTGTAAAAATGACACTGGCAGGGAAGGGGTTAATTTTATTGGAGAGGGAGGGGTTAATGTATGCCTGGTGCTTACTGACGTGTGTGGGGGGAGGTGACTGTGTGACACAAGGACAGATCCAGGGTTCAGCTATGCTGAACCCTGCAATCTGACCCTGCCTGTCACTTAGGAGATCCTCCCGCTTGTGTTTACACAAGCAGGTGGATTTCCACACTAGATCCCCGACGATCGGGGAAGAGCAGCGGCGATCGCTGCTGCTCCTCCCCTGGCCCGACTCCCGCTGTGACTGAATACAGCGGGAGCGAGCCTCCGGCGCCGCGAGTGCGCCGCCGAGAAAGGGGAGTGTCTGATGACGTAGATCTACGTCTCCAGACGATAACAGACCACTTTGCCGCAGTACTATCAACGTAAGCAGACGGCAAGTGGTTAAAGGTGAACCTTTACCTTTAAGCTCCACCTGTTGTCATTCAACTGCTATCAATTTGCTGAGTTAATTCACACTTATAAGTACCATAAAGCATTAACTGGACAGTCCTGAATTTCATTATTTTCCATGCATTGATGTAGGAGTGAGAATAATTTTACAGCCCAGGGCAGTAATTGTTGACCTCATCTATGGCACTAACACCACCTTTTCACTACCATAGTGTATGTATTCCAGTACACTTGGGGAAAATGGTACAGTGGTACCAGGATATAAGCACTTTTCTTTTTTTTTTTTCCAAAAACACTTTTCTATCCACTATATACAGGGATAGAAGACCAAAATTCAAGATGGCAGCCTAGTGTCTTACACACACAAAGAAGTGGACACTAGCAACCAATTAACTATCTGATGTCAGAGTAGAAAAGAGCTGTCTAACACCCTTTATAGCTTACTTTCATCAGGTGGCTAATAATTAATTAACAAAAACTAAAATCAGGAAGAGTATCTTGCCATCAACTTGTATGCCACTTTCTCTTTCAAAATACTGATTCACATTATAATTAAACACAGATACATCATACAGGCAATTAACTGAGTATGTCATAAAATCATTGCAATAACAGCTAAGTCACATGACCTTAAACATTGCATATTCTAAACAGAACCTGTTTCCAAACTATACATTAAGGACATGCTTATCCAAGAACAGGTGTTAAGGTCATCCAACGTGTCATATTAATATATACTGTATATCTGTGTTCTGGTATTACACCTGTAAAACCTCTGACTAGGCACATATTTAGAAAACCTAAGTGTATAAAAAAATGACATTTAAGGTCATCTTAACAATTTTTTGCTCTAATCATATGGATATTTAAACAAAATATAAATATATTCAATATAAAATATTAAAAAAACAGTGAGTAATGCAGGCAGACCAACAGGTTCACTACTTATTATACTTTCACCCCACTGAAACTTTCAGGTGTCAGGAGGAAAATCTTGTGTAACCTAAGATTTGCTAGATTATTCATTTACATGGGAGTATTGAGAGTCTGTGTAACAGTGTTGTCACATGGAGCAAATTTCATTCTCCTCCATACCCAAAACTACTGAGTATTTATTTTGGCTCCTGAACTCTTCTTCAGGACAAAATAGTGGAAAGCTAAGCATATGTTGGTGGGGGGTGGCTGAATAAATCAAGCTTGTTGCTTTTTTTCCGAATAGGTAAAGCGCTGGTTTGCAATAAAGTAAAATGCAGCATTACTACTATGGTTAATGCAGGACAATCAGTACTAGAACAGTAATGCTTTATTTTAATAACCCTATGATTATAAATGAAAAAAAAATAAGTTACAAGTATTTCACAGTTTGTAGCGGTCACAATAGAGTAACCAATGGCAATAGGGAAACTTTAAAGGCACTGATTCCTTGGAAACATACAATGAGGGAAAAAAGTATTTGATCCCCTACTGATTTTGTACGTTTGCCCACTGACAAAGAAATTATCAGTCTATAATTTTAATGGTAGGTTTATTTTAACAGTGAGAGACAGAATAACAACAAAAAAATCCAGAAAAATCATTTCAAAAAAGTTCTCAATTGATTTGCATTTTAATGAGTGAAATAAATATTTGACCCCTTCACAAAACATGACTTCGTATTGGTGCCAAAACCCTTGTTGGCAATCACAGAGGACAGATGTTTCTTGTAGTTGGCCACCAGGTTTACACATATCTCATGAGGGATTTTGTCCCACTCCTCTTTACAGGTCCTCTCCAAGTCATTAAGGTTTCGAGAAGCTCCCTCTACATTTTCTATGGGATTAAGGTCTGGAGACTGGCTAGGCCACTCCAGGACCTTAAAGTGCTTCTTCTTAAGCCACTTCTTTGTTGCCTTGGTCATGTGTTTTGGGTCATTGTCATGCTGGAATACCCATCCACAACCCATTTTCAATGCCCTGGCTGAAGGAAGGAGGTTTTTACCCAAGATTTGACGGTACATGGCCCTGTCCATCGTCCCTCTGATGCAGTGAAGTTGTCCTGTCCCCTTACCAGAAAAACACCCTAAAGCATAATGTTTCCACTTCCATGTCGGATGGTGGATATAGTGTTCTTGGTGTCATAGGAAGCATTCCTCCTCCTTCAAACACGACAAGTTGAGTTAAGGCCAAAGAGCTTGATTTTGGTCATCTGACCACAACACTTTCACCCAGTTCTCCTCTGAATCATTGAGATGTTCATTAGCAAACTTCAGACAGGCCTGTACATGTGCTTTCTTGAGCAGGGAGACCTTTTCGGGCACCACAGGATTTCAGTCCTTCACGGCATAAGTGTTTATCCAATTGTTTTATTGGTGACTATGGTCCCAGCTGCCTTGAGATCATTGACAAGATTCTCCCGTGTAGTACTGGGCTGATTCCTCTCCGTTCTCATGATAATTGAAACTCCACGAGGTGAGATCTTGCATGGAGCCCCAGCCGGAGGGAGATTGACAGTTATTTTGTGTTTCTTCCATTTGCAAATAATCGCACTAACTGTTGTCACCCTTTCACCAAGCTGCTTGATGATGGTCTTGTAGCCCATTATTACCTTGTGTAGGTCTACAATATTGTCCCTGACATCTTTGGAAGGCTCTTTGGTCTTGGATGGTGGAGAGATTGGAATCTGATTGATTGATTGCTTCTGTGGACAGGTGTCTTTTATACAAATAACAAGCTGAGATTAGGAGCACTCCCTTTAAGAGAGAGAAGACACCTGGGAGCCAGAAATCTTGCTGATTGATAGGGTATCAAATATCTATTTCACTCATTAAAATGCAAATCAATATAACTTTTTTAAAATACATTTTTCTGGATATGTTTGTTGTTATTCTGTCTTTTACTGTTAAATAAACCTACCATTAAAATTATAGACTAATCACTTATTTGTCAGCGGGCAAATGTACAAGATCAGCAGGGGATCAAATACTTTTTCCGTCACTGTGTACAATTAACCATCTCTAAATGAACACAGCCTTCTGGATAATGCCACATTTTACATGGTAGACTAATAAACAAATGCCACACCCATTGGATGATTATAGTACAGTATTTGTTGAGCCAGAGCATCTACTTATTTTTGACTCTACACAGGGCTGGTAGTTCAATTAGAGTTAGCTTTCAAGTCACTCTAGCTGTAGCTTACACTTGTGCTGAAGACAAACTCCTTGCCTCAATATGACAGTATGAGATCCATCATACATACAATGAAATGAATTGAGTCACCTCTATACCTGGGAGTATTGGGTAATTTGTTTGTTTCTGGAGGCTGAACAATACAGCAGGGAAGCAAAGGGAAAGTATGTGTGCTGTATTGGCACAAGGTACTCTTGTGAATCCACTTTTACAGTCCTTTATATACTAATTAGATTCAACAGTTGTATGCTGATAAGGCCACTTACAGTAGGTGTTCTGATGCCCAAGGGTCATGTGATTGTTTTAAATATGCAGTTAGTGGAACATTCACTTAGGGACTTGCCATCTAAACTATGGCATTGCCCATGAGACCTTTCTTCCTTTGGAGGGGACTATTTGCATAATCTGCAGCGGTTAAGGCAAAAGGAATATTTTAGTCTAACAAGCTGACACACCAGCTCCTTTATCATCTCCAAAAGTTACATTTCTGCACTTGAAATCGTCAGCTTCACTCAAGTGCCAAAGTCATTATAATGGGCTTTAAATTTGTTGCTCAATTAAATTTTTCCTTCACACTACAAAAAAGAAAAGAAGCTTGAGGAAGGAAGGAAACTGTATGATTTTGTCATGAGCATGGTGGAGAATTCTGGCAAAGAGATCATGCTGATGTGCCCCTAAAACATATGCAATGATAACATTAAGGCACCTTTCACACGGGCGATCCGATCCGTCTGTCAGTTTTTCAGGCGGACCTGATGGGATTCTCCATGCATACCTATGGGGCAGCGGGTGTCCGCGAATACATCTCCGCTGACACCCGCTGCTATCCGATCTGATCCAGAGGATCGGCTCGGATGGGATCGGATGAGAACGGACAGGCGGCCCATTCTCATCCGATCTCTCAACAGAGGACAGAGGGGATCTGACAGCTCAGTCTCTGCACACAGAGTGGGGACGCAGCTGTCATCCACCTGCTCAGCGGGGATCAGCGGATTGATCCCCTGCTAAGCAGAACGGACTCCGTCAGGCGGTGCGCCCGTGTGAAAGGGGCCAAATTTTGGTTGGATGATGCCCTTAATTTTCACCAAAGCGGTTTCATTTATTGGGTAAAAACATGCTAATTTGGTCACAGATATACAGTACTTTATGCACAAAAAGGAGGGACCTTCTTTGCCAACCCCCTCCCATCAAGCCACAAATTTTTTTTAAGAATCAGATGTGTTTTCTCTTGATTTGTATACAGGGCCAGCAATAAACCTGTTGTGTGTTAAACATAATTCTTCTTTCGTACATGAGATCGATAGTTCTTTTTTATTCGCTAAAATGACTTCCAGTCTTTCCTCCTCCATTCTTCTTCATACTCAGAATTTGTGCAGAACACACCCAGTGCTATGCAGAACCTTGCATGCCTGCTCTGTATTTTAACTCACGTCTGTGTTATTTTTGGTCTCTTCCTAGATTATTTTGTATAGATATTATTAAGCAAATTTTAACTAAATTGGAACCAGAAAAGGATTATTGCATTCTGGATTACAAACTCCATACTTTTCTTTTTGTAATTACCTGGTTCTGCTCCAAGTGTATCATATAAATGGATTAAACATTTTGAGTTCACAGCAAGCTAAAATGGCTCATTAGGAGATGGCAGTTACCAAGCAGCAGGTATTTTCAAAGTGTTTTGAGAAGTTTTGTTGACATTTTTATCTTCATTTGACTGTGGTGTTACAAGTACTTTTTGCTACAATCAGTGTTGCATGATTACTGACAGATGAAAGGAAGGGGAGGCACAAAAACGTATTATCTCCTGGTTGTACCCTACTAACCTAACATTTAATTAAATAGTGGTATATTGTAAGGAAAAGGATAGCTGTACATAACATTACCAACTACTGTAAGCTCCACCAAATTTCTTGTTTGCAAAAACTACCTATTGAGTACAAGCAGCAAAACCAATAGGAATCATATGTCTGGGGCTCAGGTGACATTATTTCTGCACTGCCATCTCATTCAACTATTTCTTCCCTCAGGAATGTAAAATACATAATTAAAATGGAAAATAGGTTCCCCAAAAGTGTGTGGAGTCGATAAGGAATCCTGAAAGAAATAATTTGTCACTGCTAGCCTCCCCCAAAAAATGCTATGTACCTGGCTATCTTTAGTATCTTTAACTTTTGAATCAGTGCTTCATACGTACACTATATTGTCAAAAGTATTAGGACACCTGCCTTTACACATTCATAAATTTTTGAGCGTTAAGGTTCAAATGTGAGTTGACCCACCTTTTGCAGCTAGAACAGCTTCAACTCTTCGAGGAAGGCTGTCCACAAGGCGTAGGAGTGTGTCTATGGGAATGTTTGACCATTCTTCCAGAAGCATATTTGTGAGGTCAGGCACTGATGTTGTAGTGAAGACCTGGCTTGCAGTCTCCGCTTGAATTCATCCCAAAGGTGTTCTATTGGGTTGAGGTCAAGACTCTGTGCAGTTCCTGCACCACAAACTCGCTCATCCATGTCTTTATGGACCTTGTTTGGGCACTGGTCCAAGTCATTTGGTGGAGAGGGGATTATGGTGTGGGGTTATTTTTCAGTGGTTGGGCTTGGCCCCTTAGTTCCATCGAAGGGAACTCTTAAGGCATCAGCATACCAAGAAATTTTGGACAATTTCATGCTCCCAACTTTGTAGGAACAGTTTGAGGATGGCCCCTTCATGTTCCAAAATGACTGCGCATCAGTGCACAAAGCAAGGTCCATAAAGACATGGATGAACTTGACTGGCCTGCACAGAATCCTGACCTCAACCCGATAGAACGGCTTTGGGATGATTTAGAGCGGAGACTGCGAGCCAGGCCTTCTCGTCCAATCTCACAAATGTGCTTCTAGAAGAATGGTCAAATATTCAATAGACACGCTCCTAAACCTTGTGTACAGCCATCCCAGAAGAGTTAAAGCTGGTATAGTTGCAAAGCGTGGGCCAACTCAATACCTAACCCTACAGACTAAGACTGGGATGCCATTAAAGTTTATATGCATGTAAAGGCAGGTGTCCCAATACTTTTGACAATATCGTGTATTATCAACATACTTGTTCTGGGACTAGCCCTTTTGAAACTACTGAACATGATAGCCAGGAAACATTGTAACAGAAGCTCAGTAGATGCAGCCTACATGGTTCTCTCAGTACCAATTTCTTTTTAGATACCAAAGGGTAAATGGAAACCGTGCCAAAAGCTCAAAAATGAAAGTTAAATTCTGGGCACAGATTTTATTGCTCAAAAAAGCAGCTTGCTATGGGGGACACTTGTACGTGCTCGCTCCTGAGCCGGCTCTCTATGCCCATAAGACACAGAGAGTGCGGCTCAGCCCTGCTCCCTCCACATTGGCTGTGATTAACAGCAGTGGGAGCCAATGGCTTTTGCATCTCAGCCAGTGAGGAGGTTGAGACTTGGACGAGCCGCTGCTCTTGTGCACATCGCTGGATCAAGAACGGGCTTAAGTATTAGGGAGGGGCTGAGGGGGTAGCTGAACACTGTAGGTCTTTTACCTTAATGCATAGAATACATGAAGATAAAAAAACCTTTAGGCTGGATTCACACTAGCAGGGGTTCCGCTGCATCCCTATTCTTTGTTTCAGGTGCAAATTGGGTCCAAATTTTTGCCTGACTTTGGACCTGAAATGGAGCCAAAGACGCACAGAACCCTTTTCCAGTGTGGACCGGCTCCACTAGCTGCGGCCGTGGCTCGCAGCAGGGGTTCCGCTGCGTCTCTATTCTTTGTTTCAGGTGCAAACTGGGTCCAAATTTTTGCCTGACTTTGGACCTGAAATGGAGCCAAAGACGCACAGAACCCTTTTCCAGTGCGGACCGGCTCCATTGAGAGCCGGTCAGTTTCCTGTCACGCCAATTGGATGCGTAAAAACCTGCATCCAATTAGCATTAGTGTGATCCCAGCCTTAGACTTTATAACCACTTTAAGCTTTACATTTTCTATACAGTGTAGCACCCTAGGTCTTTTGGACCTAGAGTCGAGGATTCAGCACTTCAGTCAAGATACAGTGTGTTCTAAGCATCAGTGAGCACTGGCTAGCGTCGGCTGGCGTCATGGCAGCGTTAACAGACATTTTCTGGATAAAGTCCCGAATTGTATTTAGTTAAGCCTAAAAGAGTATCCCACTCGTTCTCTTCTCCCATCCCCTAAAACTACAATAAAACCACAAAAACCAAGATGCTGGAGTTGTCAATGTCTCAGTTCTCACACCCAGGGTCGCAGCTCACATGGGCTGGAGAGGTAACCGGTAACAATGGCAGACCCACATCAGGCCCAGTGCCTGGAAAACCTGCTACAGCAGTAAACATGTTTTGTGTCTATAAACGGATTCTCCCCATTATAGTTTCAATGCAGTCTGGGCAAGAAAATTATAGATTCCCATTGCCATGGGCAACAAGAACACTTATTCTTAGAGTTTTTTAAGCATGCAGCCCACAGTTTATAGGTTGTTTTCAAATTTGACTGTCTCTTCAAGCACTAATGAGTGTTAAATTATGAAAATACAGTTATCTTTTACAAGCAAAAAGATTCACTGCTGCTCTACATCCAGCAACAACATGACAAACTATGTTCTTGTTCAAACATATTTCCACTGAATTAATTCCCTACACATGCTGTACATTTACCACACAGAGCACAAATCATGGGCTCAAGTGTCCTAAATCACAAACAGCAAACTAGACTTCTCTGCCGCTGTATTCACAAGCACATCACTCTGTAACATTGTACCACTACAATTTGTTTTATTAACCTCGTTCAATGCTTAAAACTAACCAAAGATATGTAAACACTGCGGCCCTTGGGGAATGTTAGTTATGTCAATGTGTAAGCAAATTTAAACAATTGAATTTCAGGATAAGAATACTTAACGTACAGCAATAATGTGATTTACTGAATACGAAGACAGTGGATTTTACATTTCCCAATCATCCACGTAGGTCTTAGGAAATGATCTTGTATGTAATGTTCAATGCTATTAGCATGTAGCAAATTTCTGAGAGAAATTAAGAAGTTATGACTTTAAAAACACTGACTAATCTAGCTTGCGCTAAGATGGATTTTTAATGAAAGTTTAATGAATGATAAATACTTGTTTCTTGATAAATGTTTAATTATGCCAATAATTACCAACTGCTGAAAAGCACTGTTGTGTTAATAATGACATTTTAGTACACAATCCTTATAATGAATCATGGAGCTATAAAATAGAGAAATAAAAGCAATGCCATAAATATGTTCCACTGACAGTGCTTGCTATACACTGGACAATGCAAAAAGGCAAATCACTAGTCCTACGAATGTAGCTTTGCATAGCATGGAGCCATCTAATGGTTGTTTATGCAACACACAGCAGGTCTCTGGCTTCAAGTAATGTAGCTGCTTTCTTTTGGTAAAGAAAAATGAGTTGTGCAAGTAAAAGCTGTGCATATATACACGAGAATTGCTTAAAAAAAAAAAAAGGAGACAAAATAGATTAATACATACCTGGAGAAAGCAAACAGCTTTTCTCCAGATGATATGCCTTTGCTCTTATTACTATGTTATAATGAAAAACTGTGCAGTAGAAGCTTGCATGGGAACCAAATAGTAGCATTTAGTACAACTTCCTGCTGTGTGTGGCACCTAGCGTAGGAAAGAGCAGAAGGCACCAGGGTATTCAGCCAAGTGCTTGCTTTGCACTGTGCCTAATGGAACGCAGACTGTAGCATCAATCCACAAAAAAAACGACATCCATGTTTAAAAGTATTAGCTCACTTGCACAGAACTCGAATTGGTAAATACAGTATTTAAAGGATGACTATACCCAAAAGCATACAAAAATTATCTATGTGACCACACTGGGCTTAAAAAAAATGCCAGTTCTCTTGAACAGCATATACAGCATTCTTTGAACATAGTTTAGGCGAGTTTCAAGTTTTTTTTTCCTGCCTCTAAACGTTAAGCTTAACCTTCCTAGCGGTATTCCCGAGTGTGGCTTGGGGTTAACATTCAGTGCCAAAAGTGGTAACCCCGAGCCACACTCGGGATTACCCCAGAATGATACTCACCTTCCCCTGCGATACCCCGCCGTCCTCCCCAGCCTTCCTGCAGCCATCCTCCCGCTGTCCTCTCGGCCGATGCTGGCACCTTCTTCCGGTTCCCTTCCCTGCGAACGCCGGGTCACAGGGGGTGGAAACGGTGGGAGATTAAAAAAAAAAAAAAAGACGACATGATACAGTGTAATCGGTTAGAATTACAACTTTGTATCATGCCATCTCACCTAGAGGCTTTAACAGTGCTCTGCCTGTACTTTTTGTGGTACTTTGTGCCTGGAAAATTGATAACGTCCATGGCGTCCAAAAAGCGTTCTTTTAGCTCAAAAACTCTTTTGAACGAACAGGAAAACAGCGACGGTGTATCAGAATTATTTGAAGAACTGAGCGATAGCGATTCGTCATCAGGTACTAAAAGTGACAACAGCGATGATTCTGTGATTGAGCTTAGGGATGTGCGGACTTGGTGCTCTATTGACTGCGATACGGATCAGGCAGCGCCCGCGAGTACAGATTCTCCCTCAATGAAATATCTTCACTCGAAAACAATGGAAAATTTGATGAAATTTATTATTATTACATTGTAATTTATGATTTTGTGTTTTAAACTTTATAATACCCGGGATGTCTAATAGACTCTTGTTTGGAGAGATTTAAGAGGGTTATTCCTAAGAATTACAAGCCTAAAATATAAAACAACATATTTCCATGCAAAACAATGTACTGCTTTTAGCACAAAAATTCTGACATAATCAGATCGCCAGGGAAGTTAAAATATGCCTCTCAACATTGAAATGTGCATGGACACATAGGATTACATTGAGCTGCGTCTACAGGCAGAACACAAAACTCCTGTAGAAGCATCGATTTTTAAGCCAGTAAGCATGGAACCTAAGAGTTATTTGATAAAACTCACACACATTATCAAAGACTTCCTATCTCCAACAATAGTTTGACATTTTTGTAAGCATCTGTGCATACTTGGCTTAAAAAATGCTGCTTCTACAGGAGTTTTGTGCTCTGCCTGTAGAAGCAGCTCAGTGTTAGCCTATGTGTCCATGCACATTATGACATCTAGAGGCATATTTTAAGCTCAATGTTTAGAACAAAAACACTTCTGATTGGCGCATACTGGCAGGAAAATCGCTAAACTCTCCAAAAGCCATCTAGACTATGTACAACAACACTCTATATGAGCAGGTTTTTTTTTTTCTGCCAATGCAACTGGAGTTTTTTTAAGCCCAGTGTGAATGAAGCCTCAGCTTACTGTGAAGCCTATTGCTCTAACAAAGATGTTCTCAGAAGGAAGATGAGACCAAAAATAGATGGTTGTCTTTTCCTGTAGGGTGACAGAAAGGGAAATCTTAATCTCTGCTATGCTTTACTTTTAATACCTTCCGTCCTGAAAATCGTCTGTAACCTCCTTAAATCGGAGTTCCACCCAAAAGTGGAACTTTCGCTCATTTGCTTCGTCCCCCCCCTCCAGTGCCACATTTGGCACCTTTCAGGGGGGAGGGGGGAACTGGTACCTGTTTTTGACAGGTACCCTTCCCCACTTGCGGGAGACAGCGCTGAGGCGCTGTCCTTCAGGAGTTTGGCCTCCTCCTCCTTCCCCCGCCACCGAGCCTGAATGTGCATGCGTGTTAGGGACCCGCCCGTGAAGCCGCAAGGCTTCACTGCTAGGTTTCCTCACCGGCAATAGCGGCGGCAGCACCCGACAGCCGATGGAAACATTGGCTGTGGTGCCGACATCGCTGGACTCCAGGACAGGTAAGTGTCCTAATATTAAAAGTCAGCAGCTACAGTATGTGTAGCTGCTGACTTTTAATTTTTGAAGGGGGAGTGGGGAGGCTGGAACACTGCTTTAAGGTTTTTTTTAATTTAATGCATTCTATGCACTAAAGTGGATTTGAACCCTGACATATATCCAGTGAAGTGAACAGCCTTAGATGATACACAGAGATGAAACAAATCTCCCTACATACGTTTTTTTTTTGTATATCTGCTGTCTTCAGATTTCTACACTGTTTAGAAAGTGAACATCATGTTAGACATTTTTCTATCTGTGTCATCATTGGGTGTGGAGTCTTGGCATACACTGTGTGACAGCTGATTGGAGGAAAGGCATGCACCTTCCCCCCCCCCCCCTCCACATAGCCAGAGGAAGGAAGAAACATGCAGAGCTGTGCTGTGAATAGACCAGCTCTCCGCTAATCTATCTCTATGCACCCACCCCGACAAATTTTCAGCTGGTTTTATCTCCAGTGTCAGAGAACTTGTCAGATGTCATCATGATGATAAAGGAACAAAGCAGCAGAAAGACACGGGACTTAGGGCTTTAGAGAGATAAGTAAACACTACAGATATATGGGCCTAGGCAAAAATTCATGAATGGGGTTTACATCCACTTTAAGGAAAAAAACCTTCTGTGCTGCAGAACTCCCCTCCATCCCCTTTTTCTTACCTGAGCCCGATCCGGCGATGTGCATGAGAGCAGCAGATCTCCCTTCTCATTGGGCAGATTGATAGCAGCAGAAACCATTGGTTCCCGCTACTGTAAATCAAATGCTTTGATGAGTAAGTGGGGGCAGGGCTGAACTGCCTGCTCTGTGTCAATAGACACAGACAGGGCAGGTCAGGAGCAAGCACGCATGGGTGCCCCCACTACCGAAAGTCTTATATTACACTAAGCATTTATCCACCCTCAAAACTACTGTGCTTTTTATTCTGATAAACCATTTTAACCACTTGCCGACCACCGCCCGACTATATATGGCAGCGGTCAGCCCCTCCCAGGCAAAGTGACGTACCGGTACGTCACTAGCCTGGGAGTGAATAGGGGGCGAGCGCGCGCCGCCGGAGGCGCGTTCCCGCCCCCGCTCGTACCCGACGAAGCCGGCGCGTGTGACCGGCGGACCCGATGTCCGCCGGTCACTCGCGATCATCGGGCAGAGAGGGAGAAAGGCAGACGGCTAGTGTAAACAAAGCCGCCTGTCATTCTCCCCTGTGTAAAAACACAGATCACTAGGTCCTGCTATGTAGGACCGTTGATCTGTGCTATTACACCACTAGCCACATCCAACGACAGTTAGAAACACGCCCCTAGGGACACACTTAACCCCTCCCTCTCCAATAAAGTTAACCCCTTCCCTCCCAGTGTCATTTTTACAGTAACAGTGCATATGTATAGCACTGATTACTGTAGTAATGTCACTGGTAACCCCAAAAGTGTCAAAAATGTCAGTCAAGGGTCCGATCTGTCCGCCGCAATGTCGCAGTACCGCAAAAAAAAATCGCAGATTGCCGCCATTACGTGTTAAAAAAAAAAACAACAAAAATGACAAAAATCTTTCCCTTAGTTAGTAAACGCAATAACTTTTGCGCAAACCAATCAAAATACGCTTATTGTAATTTTTTCTACTAAACATAGGTAGCAAACAAATTGGCCAAAAATGTAAAAAAAAATTAGATTTTTACATTTTTTGGGGGGGAATTTCATATAAAAATAATTTGAAAAATATTGTTATTTTTGCATAATTGTTGCTCTTTTTTTTTGTTTATAGCGCATGATAAAAAAATAGCACAGGTGATCAAATACCACCAAAAGAAATCTCTGTTTGTGGGAAAAAAAGGATGTCAAATTCGTTTGGGTACAGCGTCGCACGACCGCGCAATTGTCCGTTAAAGTCACGCAGTGCCGAATTGCAAAATACCCCCTGGTCAGGAAGGGGGTAAAATCTTCCGGGGCTTAAGTGGTTAAAGGAAAAGTACTGTTGGAAAAAAAAAAAAAAACATTTGTGGGTTTCACTAGTAATTGAATGTTACTTCTTTATTGACTTTATAAATGGGGGTGTGGCAGGGGAAAATTCTTTACTTACTTACTGTATGTCCATCTTTCTCATCTCAAAGTTGGGAGGTATGGGTTTGTGTACTGCATCCACATCTACAGTGGGTACGGAAAGTATTCAGACCCCCTTAAATTTTTCACTCTTTGTTATATTGCAGCCATTTGCTAAAATCATTTAGGTTCATTCTTCTTCCTCATGAATATACACATAGCACCCCATACTGACAGAAAAACACAGAATTGTTGACATTGTTGCAGATTTATTAAAAAAGAAAAACTGAAATATCACATGGTCCTAAGTATTCAGACCCTTTGCTCAGTATTTAGTAAAAGCCCCCTTTTGATCTAATACAGCCAGGAGTCTTTTTGGGAAAGATGCAACAAGTTTTTCACACCTGGATTTGAGGATCCTCTGCCATTCCTCCTTGCAGATCCTCTCCAGTTCTGTCAGGTTGGATGGTAAACGTTGGTGGACAGCCATTTTTAGGTCTCTCCAGAGATGCTCAATTGGGTTTAAGTCAGGGCTCTGGCTGGGCTATTCAAGAACAGTCACGGAGTTGTTGTGAAGCCACTCCTTCGTTATTTTAGCTGTGTGCTTAGGGTCATTGTCTTGTTGGAAGGTAAACCTTCGGCCCAGTCTGAGGTCCAGAGCACTCTGGAGAAGGTTTTTGTCCAGGATATCCCTGTACTTGGCCGCATTCATCTTTCCCTCGATTGCAACCAGTCGTCCTGTCCCTGCAGCTGAAAAACACCCCCACAGCATGATGCTGCCACTACCATGCTTCACTGTTGGGACTGTATTGGACAGGTGATGAGCAGTGCCTGGTTTTCTCCACACATACCGCTTAGAATTAAGGCCAAAAAGTTCTATTTTGGTCTCATCAGACCAGAGAATCTTATTTCTCACCATCTTGGAGTCCTTCAGGTGTTTTTTAGCAAACTCCATGCGGGCTTTCATGTGTCTTACACTGAGGAGAGGCTTCCGTCGGGCCACTCTGCCATAAAGCCCCGACTGGTGGAGGGCTGCAGTGATGGTTGACTTTCTACAACTTTCTCCCATCTCCTGACTGCATCTCTGGAGCTCAGCCACAGTGATCTTTGGGTTCTTCTTTACCTCTCTCACCAAGGCTCTTCTCCCCCGATAGCTCAGTTTGGCCGGACGGCCAGCTCTAGGAAGGGTTCTGGTCGTCCCAAACGTCTTCCATTTGAGGATTATGGAGGCCACTGTGCTCTTAGGAACCTTAAGTGCAGCAGAAATCTTTTTGTAACCTTGGCCAGATCTGTGCCTTGCCACAATTCTGTCTCTGAGCTCTTCAGGCAGTTCCTTTGACCTCATGATTCTCATTTGCTCTGACATGCATTGTGATCTGGAAGGTCTTATATAGACAGGTGTGTGGCTTTCCTAATCAAGTCCAATCAGTATAATCAAACACAGCTGGACTCAAATGAAGGTGTAGAACCATCTCAAGGATGATCAGAAGAAATGGAAAGCACCTGAGTTAAATATATGAGTGTCACAGCAAAGGGTCTGAATACTTAGGACCATGTGATATTTCAGTTTTTCTTTTTTAATAAATCTGCAACAATGTCAACAATTCTGTGTTTTTCTGTCAGTATGGGGTGCTATGTGTACATTCATGAGGAAGAAAAATGAACTTAAATGATTTTAGCAAATGGCTGCAATATAACAAAGTGAAAAATTTAAGGGGGTCTGAATACTTTCCGTACCCCCTGTATATAAATCAGGTATATCTTAGTTTGCACCTACTCTAGCTTGTTTTTCTTATTGGTCCAACAGTGTAAATAGTCTGGGACTAAATTCAGGTAAATTATAATTATTGGAAAAATGGCATTTGTGCTAAACCACTAGGTATAGCGTTTGTACATATGCAACATTTAACACATATTACTATAAAGATGGAAGCTTAGTCCTACTCCCCAATCCTCAAACTGAAATTAGTACACTCTTGCAAATTTTATATCACTGGGTTTCATGTATTGATGGGATAAGTCCTCATTTATGATTATTTAACCAGTTCCGGACTACCTGCCACGTATACAGTATCTCACAAAAGTACACCCCTCACATCTTTGTAAATATTTTATTATATCTTTTCATGTGACAACACTGAAGAAATTACACTTTGCTACAATGTGATGTAGTGAGTGTACAGCTTGTATAACAGTTTAAGGCCCCGTTCACATACAAGCAACGCTACTTCGCACCGCGACCTCCGAGGTCACGGGGCGAGCAGCGCGCCGCGACCTCGGAGCGGCCGCCACGGACTTCATAACATTGAAGTCTATGGCGGTCGCCTCCTGGTCGCCCCAAAGAAGCTCCGGACCCTTTTTCTAAGTCGGAGCGACTTGTGTCGCTCATATTAGAACGGGTCCGCAGCTTCCCTATGGGAGGCGACCTACGGCGACCTGTGAGGCGACCAGGTCGCCTCACAGGTCGCCTTAGTGTGAACGGGGACTAAATTAGCTGTCCCCGAAAAATAACAACACACAGCCATTAAAGTCTAAATCGCTGGCAAACAAAAGTGAGTACACCCCTAAGTGAAAATGTCAAATTGGAGCCCAATTAGCCATTTTCCCTCCCCGGTGTCATTGTGACTCGATAGTGTTACAAGCTCAAGGTGTGAATGGGGAGCAGGTGTGTTAAAAAAAGTTCATAAATGTATCCCATAGTTTGTAGACGCTATAACTTTTGCTCAAACCAATCAGTATACACTTATTGGGATTGTTTTTTACCAAACATATGTAGCAGAATACATATTGGCCTAAACTGATGAAAAAAAATAGATTTTTTTAATTGGCAATGTTTTATAGCAGAATATAAAAAAATATTTTTTTTTTTTTAAATTGTGATTCTTTTTTGTTAATAGCACAAAAAATAACTGCAGAGGTTATCAAATACCACCAAAAGAAAGCTCTATTTGTGGGAAAATTAGGACATTCATTTTTTTTTTTTTTTTTTGGTACAGCGTCACATGACCGCGCAATTGTCAGTTAAAGCAATGCAGTGCCGTACAGCAAAAAATGGCCAGGTCATTATGGGGGTAAAACCTTCCGGAGCTGAAGTGGTTAACAGGTGATGATGTGTACTCTTCTCCTACACACACACACACATATATATATATATATATAATATATTTATTGTGAAGCACTGGCTGGTAAGATTGTGCATAGTGTGTATATGTTTGTGAACGGTGACTGACACAAAGAAAAAAAAAAAAAGCCTTTTTTATTTTCTCTGATCCTAATAGGTTATGTTGCAGATCCTGGAGGCTGTAGGCTTCGCAGAGCTTTGGATTAGATAAAGCCTTAATTTCCACATCTTAACCCCTTCATGCCTAGGGTTAAACAAATGTTAACACCTAAGCACAATTTTTCAATTTTTACACGTGTTCGTAAAATCCTCAATATCATCACAACTACTTTGTGCATCCAGGTGGATTATATCTGTTTTTTTATTTTCAGGACAAATTCAGCTTTCATTAGGTGTTAAATGGTAATGGATATCTCCTGATTTTTTTCCCAAAGGAAATCTGGCTCAAAATAGTAAATAAAAAAAAATAAAAAAAATGATTTTAAAATTTAGCTGTATATTTCTTGTTATTACCATTATCTACCACCAAAGAAAAACCCAAAATAAATTATACAGCTCCCATCGATCGCAGCGATACCACATATGTGTATGTTATTTGCTTGTACCCGTAGTAAAGCCCGGAAACAAAAGTGTGCATTTTGCTTTTTTATTTATTTATTTATTTTTTATCATAACTAAAACACACTGACAATGATACGAATTCATTTTTTCAATTAAATCCTGTCCAAAATATGCTGACCCTGACCGTTGACCCAAACACTAACCCTGGCAATGACCTAGATCAAACCATGATCTAGGTATTTTATCTTTATCTTATTTATTTTTACACACTGATGTTTGTTTCTCACTCTCTGCAAAGAGAAAGAGAGAGATGTACAATGTATCTTTCCTCTGCATTCAGAGAGAAAAAGAAACACAGGGGCGGGCTTCACAGTTACTGATCACTGTGATAGCCAATCAGAGGCTATCACAGTGATCAGGTGACCCCGAAATGGGCGTTCTGGGTCTCAAACGTTAGTATGGGACCTGGGGCTCCCGCTAAGACAGATACACATAATTGTTGCCCCACAGAAAAAAGCCCAGTCCAGCGAGGCCGCATTTATGTGTACTGTTGGTGTGAAGGAGTTAACCTGGTAGCCAGACCTCATTAATTAATGTCTCAGCTGTCCATAAACGTATTTATATGTGACCTGATGCCCAGGGCTCTCTCTGCTCTGAGAGTCTGCTGCTAGGTGATAAGAAAAGGCTGACTGCTGACAGAACACTAACCTCCCCTCCTTACAACTTGTTGATCAGATGTAGCCAGTGCCTTAAAGGGATAACATACCTATTGTCAGAAGAGGAGCTTGTAAAACAGTCCTTTCAGAGAGACAGATGGTGGCACAGGGGACAACATCTACACCTTGACAGCAGAGTGCTTTAACCTCCTCCCGCCCGGCCTATTGTAATAGTACAGCCGGGCAGGAGTACTGTTAACACGAGTGGACGTCATAACATCCACCCAGTTACGTGCTTTGTGCACATACTAGGAAACGCATAGCGGCTCAATCTGTGGCCCGCTGTGTATATCAGGCACAATGGAACACAGCTTGTTGTACCAGATTGCTGTACATGACCCTGGTACTTTGTGATCACTGTGACCAATAATTACATGCCAGTTGCACACAATGACTCTGTCAATCATAGCTATTGTGTACTATTGGGATCTGTGATTGGTCACAGTGATGTCCCGATCATATCATACTTCCACTCAACCTTACAACCCCCCCCCCCCCATGCTCCATATCTTCTGGTCCTGCCCTGGGTAAGGAATCAAGAGCTGTGAGCCAAAGTGTTGCTTCTCAGTAATATTTTGGCTCACAGCTCTTGATTCATGCAACTACTTTAGGATGCCATCATGGATTACCTACCCACATTGAAGTCACACTTCCACAGCTCCCGGGGAAAACTCCCCTGGTGATCACCATTTGAAAATACTGTCATATCTATTCTTAGCAGGTTTATACTATACATGCATCTACTCCTGAAGTGAACAAAGTCACAAAAAGCATCAAGTTTTTTGGATGCAACTTTAGTTTAATCATGTACTGACAGTTGGATTGTATATGGTCAACGTTATATGTAATTATGTATGAAATGCATATTCATTTATTAAACAACAATGCTGGAAACTAGTTGTTTATTGGTCCTATGCGTTGTGCCCCATTTAACCATTTCAGCTCTGGAAGGTTTACCCCCCTTCATGACCAGGCCATTTTTTTTTTTAAACAGCACTGCGTTACTTTAGCTGAAAATTGCACGGTCATATATAAAATTGATGTCCGTTTTTTCCCACAAATAAAGCTTTCTTTAGGTAGTATATTATCAATTTTGCGGTTTTATTTTTGTGCTATAAACAAAAAAAAGACCAACAATTTAGAAAAAAATAATACAATATTTTTTACTTTCTGCTATAAAACACATCCAATTAAAAAATTTAGAAATTTTCATTTCTTCAACAATTTAAGCCAATATGTATTCTGCTACATAGTTTTAGTAAACAAAATCCCAAAAGGCGTATATTGCTTTGTGCACAAGTTATAGTGTCTACCTTTTTTTTTTACTAGTAATGGCGATGATCAGCAACTTGTAGCAGGGCTGTGACATTTCGGCGGACAAAACGGACACTAAATTAGACTTTTGACACTTTTTTTGGGAAACAGTGACACCAATACAGTGATCATTGCTAAAAAATATGCAGTGTCACTGTATTAATGACACTGGCAGGGAGGGGGTTAACAAATGTGGCGATCATAGAGTTAAATGTGTTCCCTGGGAGTGTTTACTGTGTAGGGTATGCTTTAACTGTGGGAAGACAGAGATCTGTGTTCCTGCTTAGCATAAACATAGGATCTCTATCTTCCCTACTAACAGAACAGCGATCTGCCTAGTTTACATAGACAGACCACCGTTTTGCCTCTCTTGGGAACGATCGCCTGGTGCCAGGGGACATCGGGTCTGTAGGACCTGCTAATTGGCTCCTGCTGTGTCCAATCACAGCGGTAGTGGGTCACTGGCAGCAGACGTGCATGCACCAAACCTGGAAGTAGCAGAAGATGTACAGGTACGTGATTCTGTCTGTAGGAGCCACCACCCCGCAGTAAATGTACGTGAGGCATTTGGCAAGAGGTTAAAGTCCCAGGACATATAAATTGATTGTATCGATAATCTTTTTGATGAAGGCCAAGCTAAGAGGGCAGCAAGATCATTTAAGAATCATGGAGATTTACACTTATTTTATTAAGTGTATAACCAGAGGCACCATGAGAAGGCATTAAAGATGGACCAAAATTTTGGTGGCTGAAAATGGCATTTTTGGCATTTTGACGATAAAGAAAAAGGTGCAGATAATGGCGCCGGAAAAGCACGTGAATTTAAAGGGATGCATTTTTCTTGAGCTTTTCTTGTGCTAAAGGTGCCGATAATAGCCGGCAATAAATTCATATTCATGAATTCATGCTGTCAATTAAAAAGTCTAATATAATACAATTATATATATAAAAATATATTCTTTTTAAAAACTGTCGGCAAAGTGCATCCTGCATTTTCGGTTTCAGCACCACAATTTTCATTTGATCCACCTCTAGAAGGCATAGGTGGTGTATTAACTGTGGAACTATCCATAAAACCTGAATTATCTTCAATCTGAGTAGTATCTGTGGTTCCCCCAGATTGCAAAATGTCTGTATAAGAAACATGTAAAGTTCGTTCTACCAATGAATCTTGTGTATAGTTGGTGGAGTTATAAGTGGTAGATTCAGTCATGTAACTTTTTGTATTTGCTAATGTCCTATGATTAAACTCGGTTGAGCATTTAGGTTAATGATG
Source organism: Pelophylax lessonae (assembly GCF_965119305.1). Taxonomy (NCBI): domain Eukaryota; kingdom Metazoa; phylum Chordata; class Amphibia; order Anura; family Ranidae; genus Pelophylax; species Pelophylax lessonae. The sequence continues at coordinate 365,055,169 of NC_138772.1, forward strand.
GTGGGTGAGGTTCTGATGTTTGAGTGGGAAAATCTTAACTCCTATTAACTTTTTTTTGCCCAAGTTTGCCTATTTTGGCATCGATTATATGTTCCTTATGTCTATAGACACATCCATCAGGTACATTCTAATGTCATCATTCGAGTACAGCTGAGTCCAGCTGAAACCTTGTCTGGAAGCCCACAGCCACATCCACATCTGATTTCTTTCCAGTGTGGTCCTGTGACTGCCTCTTTCATCAGCAGCTTCCCTGCTGAGCTTTGCATTTACTGGCCATTGCCCTATTAAACTCTGCCAGTCCTGGTCGTTTACTGGAGGAATTTACATGGGGAATTTGAATGATATGCCTACTAATAACACAACACAGTGAGTTCATATATGCTTTTAGGGTTTATCTATTTAAATTAATTGCTACACTTAGATAGTGGTGCCCTCTTCTATTTTGGGTGAGGGAAGTCATCCTTTAATAGGTTTCCTGGTAGCTAGACCTCAGTAAGTGGTACAGATATTGTTATATGTGAGCTAATTGATATTTAGCGCTCTGCCATAAGAGCCTGCTGTTGGGTAAAAAGGCTGACTGCTGAGGGAACAGTAAAAAGGTACAACAGTTGCCTGTTTGTTTTGGAGAACCCATTAACCACTTCCCGCCCGCCCTATAGGCAAATGACGGCGGGAAGGTGGTTACATTATACTGACCAGACGTCATATGACAGCGGCAGGATAATGCGCTCTGCGCGCCCCGCACTCTGACACACCACATCTCTGATCTCATTAAAGAGCCTACTGGGGTAGGCTCTTTACCATGTGACCAGCTGTGTTCAATTACAGCTGGTCACAAAGTAAATAGGAAGTGCCGTTGATCGGCTTTCCTCAGTTCGTGCCTGACAGGCAAAAGTAGAGGAGAACCGATCTGCGGCTCCCCTGACAGGGGGGGGGGGGGTCTGCACTGGTAAACGGAGCATTGATTACCAGTGCAGAACCTTAGGGGGGGTGCCAATAGAACCCCCAGGGATGCCCACCCATGACCCAAGGGATGCCCGCCATGGCCACCAGGGATGGCAATCAGGGCTAAGGGAGCCTGCCCGTGCCCTCCCCATCAGTGCTGCCCGCCAGTGCCCTCCACATCAGTGCGGCCCACCCATGCCCCTCATTGCCATCTATCAGTGCCGCCCACCAGTGCCCATTATTGCCCACCAGTGCCGCCTATCAGTGCCCATCATTGACGCAAATCAGTGGCGATCAGTGCCACCTATCAGTGCCGCCTACCAGTGCCCATCAATGCCGCCTATCAGTGCACACCAATGCTGCATATCAGTGCTACATATCAGTGCCACATATCAGTACCCATCAGTGCTGCCTATCAGTGCCGCATATCAGTGCCACCTCATCAGTGCCTCCTCATCAGTGTCTGTCAGTGTGGCCTCATCAGTGCAGGAAAAAAACATATCTATTTGTTTAGCAAAAAAGAAAAAACCTTGCGGTGATCAAATACCACCAAAATAAAGCTCTATTTGTGGGAAAAAAATGACATAAATTTGGTTTAGGTACAGTGTTGCATGACCGTGCAATTGTCATTCTAAATGCAACAGCGCTAAAAGCTATAAATTGACCTGGGCAGGAAGGGGGTGAAAATGCCCGGTATTGAGGTGGTTAAAGACACCTAGTGAGAACTGACATGGATTCCGTAAGTGGCTTGGATGAGCAGATATTTTGTTTGTTTTATGCTATGGACTCACCATGCAAAACTCTCCTGCACTGAAACTGTGCTTGCACCCTTGCTGAATGAAGGTGCAGAACAAACCTGATTGGACTGGTCCAGGCTGCACACATATTATACATATATATATACACACACACAGTGCCTTGCGAAAGTATTCGCCCCCTTGAACTTTGCGACCTTTTGCCACATTTCAGGCTTCAAACAAAGATATAAAACTGTAATTTTTTGTGAAGAATCAACAACAAGTGGGACACAATCATGAAGTGGAACGAAATTTATTGGATATTTCAAACTTTAACAAATAAAAAACTGAAAAATTGGGCGTGCAAAATTATTCAGCCCCCTTAAGTTAATAGTTTGTAGCGCCACCTTTTGCTGCGATTACAGCTGTAAGTCGCTTGGGGTATGTCTCTATCAGTTTTGCACATCGAGAGACTGAAATTTTTGCCCATTTCTCCTTGCAAAATAGCTCGAGCTCAGTGAGGTTGGATGGAGAGCGTTTGTGAACAGCAGTTTTCAGTTCTTTCCACAGATTCTTGATTGGATTCAGGTCTGGACTTTGACTTGGCCATTCTAACACCTGGATATGTTTATTTGTGAACCATTCCATTGTAGATTTTGATTTATGTTTTGGATCATTGTCTTGTTGGAAGACAAATCTCCGTCCCAGTCTCAGGTCTTTTGCAGACTCCATCAGGTTTTCTTCCAGAATGGTCCTGTATTTGGCTCCATCCATCTTCCCATCAATTTTAACCATCTTCCCTGTCCCTGCTGAAGAAAAGCAGGCCCAAACCATGATGCTGCCACCACCATGTTTGACAGTGGGGATGGTGTGTTCAGGGTGATGAGCTGTGTTGCTTTTACGCCAAACATAACCTTTTACATTGTTGCCAAAAAGTTCGATTTTGGTTTCATCTGACCAGAGCACCTTCTTCCACATGTTTGGTGTGTCTCCCAGGTGGCCTGTGGCAAACTTTAAACGACACTTTTTATAAATATCTTTTAGAAATGGCTTTCTTCTTGCCACTCTTCATCCAGTTCATCCAAAGTGATCATGGGCCTCTTGGCTGCATCTCTGATCAGTCTTCTTGTATGAGCTGAAAGTTTAGAGGGACGGCCAGGTCTTCGTAGATTTGCAGTGGTCTGATACTCCTTCCTTTACAATATTATCGCTTGCACAGTGCTCCTTGGGATGTTTAAAGCTTGGGATTTATTTTGTATCCAAATCCAGCTTTAAACTTCTCCACAACAGTATCTCGGACCTGCCTGGTGTGTTCCTTGTTCTTCATGATGCTCTCTGCGCTTTAAACGGACCTCTGAGACTATCACAGTGCAGGTGCATTTATGCGGAGACTTGATTACACACAGGTGGATTCTATTTATCATCATTAGTCATTTAGGTCAACATTGGATCATTCAGAGATCCTCACTGAACTTCTGGAGAGAGTTTGCTGCACTGAAAGTAAAGGGGCTGAATAATTTTGCACGCCCAATTTTTCAGTTTTTTTATTTGTTAACAAAGTTTGAAATATCCAATAAATTTTGTTCCACTTCATGATTGTGTCCCACTTGTTGTTGATTCTTCACAAAAAAATTACAGTTTTATATCTTTATGTTTGAAGCCTCAAATGTGGCAAAAGGTCGCAAAGTTCAAGGGGGCCGAATACTTTTGCAAAGCACTGTATATATATATATATATATATATATATATATATATATATATATATATACACACACACATTAACAAAAGTATTGGGACACCTGCTTTTACACACACACACATGAACTTTTATGGCGTCTTAGTCCATAGGGTTCAATATTGAGTTGGCCTACCCTTTGCAGCTATAACAGTTTAAACTCTTCTGGGAAGGCTGTCCACAAGGTTTAGGAGTGTGTCTATGGGAATATTTGACCATTCTTCCAGAAGCACATTTGTGAGGTTGGACAAGAAGGCCTGGCTCGCAGTCGCCACTCTAATTCATCGCAAAGATGTTCTATCGGATTGAGATCAGGACTCTGTGCGGGGCAGTCAAGTTCCTCCACCCAAAACTCACTCATCCAAGTCTTTATGGACCTTGCTTTGTGCACTGGTGCTTAATCATGTTGACACAGGATGGGGCCATCCCCAAACTGTTCCTACAAAGTTGGGAGCATGAAACTGTCCAAGATTCTTGGTATGCTGACACCTTAAGGAGTTACCTTCACTGAAATATAGGGGCCAAGCCCAACCCCTGAAAAACAACCCCACACCATAATCCACTACACAAAGTAAAACTTACAACAGTCTTCCACAACCTCACCCGAGTAGCAGAGTTTGACTATTCCTCACCCAATGTTAAGGCCTCCTACACAGCTGTTTCTGTTTCAGTTAAATACTGTCTAAACCTACTTATAAAATTGATGATCATTAGCACCTGCTTGATTTAACTGGTTAATCATACACCTGACTCTAATCCTACAAAATCTCTGATTTTGTGCATGTGTACAAGTGAAATTTAGCTCAGCTTTCCGAATAATGTGGTTAATCACAGTTTATTCATGGTTTAGCAAAAGGGGGGGAATTACTTTTTCACATAAAGCCAGGCAGGCTTGGACATTTTTTTTCCCTTAATAGATGAAATAATCATTTAAAGACTGCATTTATTTGCTTGGGTTATCTTTGTGTGATCTTTTTTATCTAAATCATGTAGGTGTGACAAATATGCAAAAAAAAAAATCTGGAGAAGGGGAAATATATATACTGTATATATATATATATATATATATATATATATATACACACACACACACATACACACACCCTTTTTTCTTTACAAAGGGAATTATTAAAAAAGAAATAACATGCAAAGAAGAAATTGTTACTGATACATGTAGACTAAAACATAATAAACATTCAATATTTGATTAGATTAGATTGGATGAATTAAAGAAAAATGAAAAGCATGTTTTATTCTTTAGGGTCTTTTAAATTACAATAAATCTGAGAAAAAGCTGATCACAGAGCTCAGGGTCAGAAATGAATTAGTGACACAGTTGTGACATTATTAATGCTGAAGAATCTGACTTAACATTGTTAACAGTAATTCTGTAGCTATTCTTGTGATACCATGTCTGTTGTAAAATACATTTATTAGACTTGACTACTGCACTTTGTCCTATATTAATCAAAGTGATATGCTACGTGGTCCAAGAACATTGTGCTATATCTCCTATTATTTATATAGAAAACACAATGCCATGGATCCAGCCCTTTCTTGTATCCACTGATAAAGGAATAGAGCATCTTACACAACAAGAAAATGAGACATTTGATTCTCTAGAATCTCCGTTCATTAAAGTCAACTTGTCAGAACATCATTATCACAATACAGAGGCTTCATCAAAACCATTTACTGTACACTCAACTGGGCATAAATAATCTATATTTAAGAAACGGGGAACCCTTCAAGGCTCAGTACACACACGCTTCATTGTCCAGGGTACACAAAAGGTTGAAATGCATTTAGCCATTTAATGAATGGATCTAAGACCTTGTGTGATATAGGACTAATAAATCTCACACATACATAACAGTGCTGTTAACTACAATAATATTCCCCTCCATTCCAATGACATTACCTTACATTTTTACAATCTTTGTATATGTTTCAGTACAACTTTGTAGAAGCGAATAGCTGCAAGATTTGCTTTGTCCAACAAATAGAAAAACTAGTGTAGGTAGCCTGAAAATAGAATTCAAGCTTCAGATTAAAACCCATTTTTAGAATTTGAAAAGGCAAAAGTATTTTTTTTTGTTTTGGGTAGAGCAGAGAGGTTAGCACCTCTTGCAGAGTTTTATTGTGCCCTGTGATCCTGCTCGGGGGATTCTTTTTCGCTTTTTGTTCTGGCGATTGTTGTTACTTGGGCAGAAAGTGATATGTATTTGTCATCAGTGCAGCAAGAGTAGTGGAGTAATACCCCTATATGAACTCCTGTTCCAGTGACAACTATCAAAGGTTTGATTTCAAATCACTCTGCAGCAATATCTACTTACCCCCTGTTTTGTCTCAGAAAGGAAGTACGGGGTATTATCCCTAATGGGGACGCAGATAGCTAAAAATTCCTCCAGGGTTTTAATCCCACTCTAGCCAAAACTAAAAAAAACGTTTGGATGGGCCCCTACTATAATACAGTGCCTTGCGAAAGTATACGGCCCCCTTGAACTTTGTGATCTTTTGCCACATTTCAGGCTTCAAACATAAAGATGTAAAACTGTATTTTTTTGTGAAGAATCAACAACAAGTGGGACACAATCATGAAGTGGAACGAAATGTATTGGATATTTCAAACTTTTTTAACAAATAAAAAACTGAAAAATTGGGCGTGCAAAATTATTCAGCCCCCTTAAGTTAATACTTTGTAGCGCCAACTTTTGCTGCGATTACAGCTGTAAGTTGCTTGGGGTATGTCTCTAGCAGTTTTGCACATCGAGAGACTGAAATTTTTGCCCATTCTTTCTTGCAAAACCGCTCGAGCTCAGTGAGGTTGGATGGAGAGCGTTTGTGAACAGCAGTTTTCAGTTCTTTCCACAGATTCTCGATTTAATTCAGGTCTGGGCTTTGACTTGGCCATTCTAACACCTGGATATGTTTATTTGTGAACCATTCCATTGTAGATTTTGCTTTATGTTTTGGATCATTGTCTTGTTGGAAGACAAATCTCCGTCCCAGTCTCAGGTCTTTTGCAAACTCCATCAGGTTTTCTTCCAGAATGGTCCTGTATTTGGTTCCATCCATCTTCCCATCAATTTTAACCATCTTCCCTGTCCCTGCTGAAGAAAAGCAGTCCCAAACCATGATGCTGCCACCACCATGTTTGATAGTGGGGATGGTGTGTTCAGGGTGATGAGCTGTGTTGTTTTTACGCCAAACATAACGTTTTGCATTGTTGCCAAAAAGTTCAATTTTGGTTTCATCTGACCAGGGCACCTTCTTCCACATGTTTGGTGTGTCTCCCAGGTGGCTTGTGGCAAAATTTAAATGACACTTTTTATGGATATCTTTAAGAAATGGCTTTCTTCTTGCCACTCTTCCATAAAGGCCAGATTAGTGCAGTATACGACTGATTGTTGTCCTATGGACAGAGTCTCCCACCTTAGCTGTAGATCTCTGCAGTTCATCCAGAGTGATCATGGGCCTCTTGGCTGCATCTCTGATCAGTCTTCTCCTTGTATGAGCTGAAAGTATAGAGGGACGGCCAGGTCTTCGTAGATTTGCAGTGGTCTGATACTCCTTCCATTTCAATATTATCGCTTGCACAGTGCTCCTTGGGATGTTTAAAGCTTGGGAAATCTTTTTGTATCCAAATCCGGCTTTAAACATCACCACAACAGTATCTCGGACCTGCCTGGTGTGTTCCTTGTTCTTCATGATGCACTCTGCACTTTAAACGGACCTCTGAGACTATCACAGTGCAGGTTAATTTATACGGAGACTTGATTACACACAGGTGGATTCTATTTATCATAATTAGTGATTTAGGTCAACATTGGATCATTCAGAGATCCTCACTGAGCTTCTAGAGAGGGTTTGCTGCACTGAAAGTAAAGGGGCTGAATAATTTTGCACGCCCAATTTTTCAGTTTTTTATTTGTTAACAAAGTTTGAAATATCCAATAAATTTAGTTCCACTTCATGATTGTGTCCCACTTGTTGTTGATTCTTCACAAAAAATTACAGTTTTATATCTTTATGTTTGAAGCCTGAAATGTGGCAAAAGGTCGCAAAGTTCAAGGGGGCCGAATACTTTTGCAAGGCACTGTATGTCTTTTGATATCCAAGACTAGGTAACTGCTTTGGTAAATGCTCACTGACATTCTATGCATTAGCCCCCTGCCCTTGTGAGCATGACTATTAGATGCAACAGGTAATAGTAGGCCTACATGGACATCCATATTTGTGAGCACATTCCCACACATACTTGCAAGGGTGGACATTCCCTAGAATACACTAGAGTACATCGTATCCTGATGCTTTCATGCCCGCTTTCTCAAAACAAAGGCCTACTACTTGAAGATTTTAAAGGGTTAATGTGCCAAGGTATTGTAGCAAGTCGCTGGCAGTAAGCCTAATTGAATCGCATTGAACTGGGGTAGGACAACAAGGCTAAGCATGCCCACCTGTTATGCTCCTATTAACATTTGTTTCTCCCCTTTTTATTGGTCAAGACCAGGTGTGAATGGGGAACAGGTGAGTTAAATTTGGTGTCATCACTCTCATTCTCTCATACTGGTCACTGGAAGTTCAACATGACACCTCATGGCAAAGAACTCTTTGAGGATCTGAAAAAAAGAATTGTTGCCCTACATAAAGATGGCCTAGGCTATAAGAAGATTGCCGAGACCCTAAAACTGAGCTGCAGCACGGTGGTCAAGTCCATACAGCGGTTTACAGGACAGAATCTACTCAGAACAGGCCTCGCCATGGTCGACCAAAGAAGTTGAGTGCACATGCTCAGCGTCATATCCAGAGGTTGTCTTTGGGAAATAGACATATGAGTGCTGCCAGCATTGATGCAGAGGTTGAAGGGGTGGGGGGTCAGCCTGTCAGTGCTCAGACCATACGCCGCACAGTGCATCAAATTGGTCCGCATGGGTGTCGTCCCAGAAGAAAGCCTCTTCTAAAGATGATGCACAAGAAAGACCGCAAACAGTTTGCTGAAGACAAGCAGACTAAGGACATGGATTACTAGAACCATGTTCTGTGGTTTGACGAGACCAAGATAAACTTATTTGGTGGAAGAGGACTCCAGTGGCAAGCTGTGAAGCTCTGGTGAACTCCATGCCCAAGAGGGTTAAGTGCTGGAAAATAATGGTGGCCACACAAAATATCAACACTTTAGGCCCAATTTGGACATTTTCACTTCTGGGTGTACTCACTGTGTGTTGAGTTATTTTGAGGGGACAGTAAATTTACACTGTTATACAAGCTGTACACTCACTACTTTACATTGTAGCAAAGTGTAATTTCTTTTCTGTTGTCACATGAAAAGATATAATAAAATATTTACAAAAATGTGAGGGGTGTACTCACTTTTGTGAGATACTGTAACATCTTATACATCAGATACATGAGTTGTTTTTTGTAAAACTGAATCTGATGAAGGCCCTTTTCACACTTGTGGGACTTGTCATGCGACTTGGGATTGCGAAGTCGCAGGACAAGTCATACCCCATGATTTCCAATGAGTACCATTCATACCTGTGCGACTGCAAGTCGCAGCAACTTAAAAGTAGTCCCTGCACTACTCTGATCCGACTTTGATGCAACTCGAGGTCCATAGACCTCAAGATTACACAGGCATTGCTTCAAGTCCAGTCAAAGTCTCTGCATAAAAATCACAGCAAAATTGTGCAACTTTCAGGTCGCACAAGTGTGCCAGGGGTCTTAGGCTTTATGTACACTACAACTCCTAAACTTGAGTTTAGGAGCTTTTGGTGTTTTTTGCCAAAGCTCCTCAACTCCATAAAAGCTTAGGTGTCCATGTACACACAGGCTTTTACCAGAGTTTAGGAACCGCTGCATTTAGGGGAGCTCCAACCTTCCTCAAACTTTGAAAACAGGTAACCACGGTCTTGCTGCCCTCAAAGACTTGGGGAAGTCTAACACTACAACTATACAAAACACACAGAGGGCACCTAGTGCTTTATCCCGAGACAAATAATTGATTGTATAAACAAACGGTAAGTATTATACTCACAAAAGCAACAGTAAAAAGCGCATCACAGATCTGAGCAAGTTCCATCCAATGCATCAACATGTATTTCAAGCAATTCCTGGTGGCTCTGAAGAAGAGGAATTCCTCGAAACGTGTCAGCCCACGGGGTTTACGTGTTGATAGATCTGTGACGTGCTTTTTACTGTTGCTTTTGTGAGTATACTTACCGTGTTTTTATACAATAAATTATTTGTCTCTGGATAGTGCGCCCTCTGTGTGTTTTGTATAGTAACCAAAAAAATATGTCGCATTTTTACATGCGTTTTTCATGTTGTGTTTTTTTTTCTTTAACAAACAGTGGTATAGCGGGCCTGGAAGCCGGCCACTGCGTCCTATCAACCGATGAGTCATCAGCAGTCAGCGGGCTTACCCACTGACAGCTGAATGTGAAAACAAGAATTGCCATCTATAAAAAAAATTGGCAGTAACCCCACGTCAAAATATAAAAAAAAAATTTTAAAAATGCAAAAAACACGTGAAAACCGCATTAACCACAACAGCATAGATGTGAACCTAGCCTCAGGATAGGAAAGTTTTGCCCGCCGGCTGCAAAACGTGGCAAAATCACAGTAAAATCGTGGCACAATTTTGTGCTTTTCCACAGCAGGTGGTCAAAGAAGACTATGTGTACATGAAGACACAAGAAGCAAACAAAGAAAACAACAATGTGTATGATGTGAAAAGGACCAAATTCAAAATTAGGAGACCAAAAAAAAAAAAAATTGTACTAGGTTACTCATATTCCTTGTCATGGGTCTATTAAAATATACAAACACATTTTTAAATGTACATAATTTGTCTTCTTGGCTAAATTTCAGATAGGATTATATAACCAACAGTATGGAGTACAGTTAAACTGGGTGATAAGAAGATGGAGCGTGGAAGCATTCATGCATCAAAACCTATCCAGGCATTCTGACATCCCACAATTACTTATATCCTGGTGTGTGTCTTGATTAATTATAGGTGCTAATGATGTTAGGATCTCATTAGCCACCCTACGTTTTGCATCTCTTTTAACCCCTCCTGTGCTCCAGTGAAAAGATACAATGAAAAGAGGTACCTACAAAATCGGACACAAGGCTAATTAAGACACATCCCAGGGACATGTTAAGGAAAACTCAGCAAGTTTTGAAGTCCTTGAAATGTGATATAGCCTTCCATTTTATCCTGATCAAAATACAGCTTTTCATTTCTACTTATTAAAATACTCTTTGCATTAACTATAGCCCAGCTCTAGGTGCCTTACAGGAAAACTAACCACAACTGGACAATATTCACTCAATCAGCTACCTAATGGAGTGGTTAAGCTGTAGCTTGACCCAGTTTTGCTCAAAAAGACTCACTGCAGCTCAACGACCTAAATATTAACTATCATTCACGTGCCTGCACATTTACCCCGTGAACAGCCTATGCAACTTAACACAGAATGTGCCACAACTAACAAGTAGTAAGAACTGCAAAGCAGATCCCTTCATGCAGGATCCATGAAGATCATTCTTAGGCAAAATGCACAGAATTGAGAAATCTTACTGTATTAGGCCCGGTCCCTGCCAATGCATTTTTTATTTTAAAATTCAAATCAGTTGAATTAAAATGCGCCTTTAAAGAAAACATGTACTAAAAAATGTACTGTTTCTGAACTATTCTTTAAAAAAATGGCCATTGCCTGGCACTTATGCATGTGTAACTCAACTTGAATAAATGTGTAGTTCTGCCTATCCTCTGGCTTCACTAGTTACATATTTGTTCTGGGTTAGTAAAAGTAATAAGCTGAAAGACATCCAGGCAACACACATTTTTCAAAAGAGTTGAGCAATCTGTATAAATGTTAGGAGAGGTCCTTAAAAAACATAATTCCCAGAGTATGTATGGGTAGACTGGTATTAAACCCAAAGGCAAACATTGGTTACATTGTAGCCTACTAATTATTGGGCAGGCTTCACACTGATGTGGCCGTAGTTCACAGCAGGGGGTCCGGTGTGTCCCTGTTCTCCAATTCAGGTGCGAATAAGGTCCAAAATTTTGCCTGAATTTGCACCTGAAACTGAGCCAAAGATGCACAGGACCCTTTTCCAATGCGGACCGTGGCTGTCCCAGGCCTGTGAGAGTCAGTCACAGTGTCCTGTCTTGTGAATTGGATGCTGGGAAACCATCAGTGTGAATCCAGCCTTAAGTGGGGTACACTCTATAAGAAAATCAGGCGAATGATTGTCCAATATACCCTTGTTGTTTCACAGCAATTCGGTACCGATGAACGAAAATTCGTACGAAAATTCTCATACGACAAAGGCTTTTTTTTGTTGTATATTGATTCTGATCATGCGCAGTCTTTCTTTTCTGATTTTTCTTGTACAAAAATCGTATGAAAATGGTACACATTAAACAAAATCATTTGTTTTTCCGTACGAGAAACATTTTGGAGTTTGTCCCTTCGAGAATTTTCGTACGGAAATTCTGAATCGTCTTTAGAAAGTTATGTACACAGTATGCGAAAATCGTACGAAAATTCTTTGGACGAAAATGTTCACCCAATTTTCTTATAGTGTGTACGAGCTTTAAGATGTGATTGCTGAATTAGGTATTTTTTTTAAGATTTCCTAATTTTCATCTGGTGATCTGGCCAGTAAGCCTGTTGCTTTTCAACAGAACATGATGTACTGCAGTTGTAGCAGTTAAAAGGCTGAGACAAACCATTTACTACTCACAGGGCTGCATACAATGATCAGCTTTTAATTTATTTATGTAAAATCTTTATCCCAAAATAAAAAAAATGTTTGCTGTAACTGCTGATAAATTGTTAGCTGGAATTCAGCTTCATTTTGTTTGTGTATTTAAAACTGCTAGTACATCTAATACCCGCCTCCCCCCTAGACTGACAATGCTGCTGCACAAAAGGCACCCCCTGTACTCCTTTATCCAGAGTGGAGGCACAGAAGGTGTGTTACTGGCTGAATTACCAGTTGAAAACAGAGCCTAAAAAAAAGAAAACTAATGCAGACACATTAGTTAGTGGGAGTTTAAGCACATATTGTGAAAATAAGCACTCATTTCATTTTCAAAGCACATTTACAAGCTGGCGATTAGATAAAATAATGATAACATATGGCAGACCAACTTCCCAAAATATCTATGGTTGCCATAATGTGTAGAAACCTTAGACATTTCCCTGTTATGCATAAACAAAAAGAGCTGAGGTTACAGTATACAAGGACGCTTGTTCTTGCAAACTCCCTATGAACTTTTCCTGTACTTTTTACAAGAAATTCATGCCCAGCATTTGTTCACATTGCTTGAGCAAATGTGACTGCAATAGTCTTAATATCTTTGTATTCTGTTCTACTTTACCTCTGGTAGCAGAATGTAGCCCAATGTAATTTCTGCAAAAAAAGGATTCACGAAAAAGTAATCATTCTCCCTTAGGAATAAACATACATATAAGCTGTTAAGTATTCAGATCTTGTCATGTTGAGGACATTGTTATTGGAAGTCAAGATTACATTACACAGAATCTGTTTTAAGTCCACAATCTACATACAAGTCTGGTTTCCTGACACCTTATCATAAATCATCTAAAAAGGCATCATAAAATTGTACGTCATACAAGCTTGCAATTTTGCACATGCCATATAACATCTGCAATTTGACTGTTGTATCTGCCTTGCTTCCTGGCAGGATGCCATATTTTGTATTTTCCACAATAACTAATTTGTATCCCCCCAAACCACCCACATTTATTTTACAGGGCATTAGGCACATATCCTCAGATAAGTAGATAACCCATCTTTTCTAAATAAAAATTACCAATCCATGTAATTGTTCAAATGCAAGATTGTACAGATGGTGGAAGCACCTGAACAGAAGTTTTAAAAACTCAATCTTGTTCAATGAAGATAGCACCTCCATATTAGTTTTTTTTTTTTAAGCTAAAAATACCCCTAGAATAGTCAGGGCTCATGCATTTAAATAAAGATATCCAGTAAACTGTCCCCTGTTTTGTTTACATCGCGGCATGAATTAATTACTTTGAGCAGTTGTTGTACAGTGCGGCCATCTGCGGTGTGGGCATCTGAAGCTGCAGTGTCCCTCTTCCGGGATTTCCCTCATGCGCAGTGTGTTGCGAGTCCCACAGCTTGCAGGCCGGGTTTCCAAAGCCCATTGACTCCTGGGATTTATGACACTCCTCTCCCAGGAGCCAATGCAGAGCCGGAAATGACATATTCGGCCGCATAAGGAGGAAGTGAAAAGATTTTGCTCCATAAATAAGGTAAGTAAACCGGAAAAAAAATATATTTGCCAATTCATTTTTAGGATGCACACAAGTGCTGTATGGATGTATTGTAAAATGTGGGTGGAACTCCGCTTTAATCAGAGTGATGTAGAAGTGTTTTTTTTTTTTTTTTGTTTAACAGCATGGAGGCAGGAGTTGTATTTGAGAAGGGCAGATTTGTAGAAGTTGACGTCTTGCTCAAGAGCACGGCTGTGTCTCTTGAAACTTCTATTGTCATCTGTTTGTCAAGGTTATAGCAGGTGGGGCCTGGTTCTGCGTGTAGAGAGGTAAGCAAGCGTGTCCAAGGAGGATGAGAGTATGTTGTTGTACACAGAAGTGGCAAGGTCCAGGTAGTGCAGAGGTGGATGAATGCAAGTTTGAGGGAGAATCTGTTTAAGTGAGTGTCCATTGCATTATTTAAAGGAAGGGGTTAGGTTGAGTAGATGGGAGGTGTGAACACTGACTGGAGTATTAAAGTAACCCAGGATGATGGTGGGTACTTCAGAGGAGAGAAAGCAGGGTAGCCAACTAGAGAAGTCATCGAAAAAGCATGACACTGGTCCAAAAGAAAGATGAATGACTGCAATTTTGTGTCAGATGAGTCTCATTGTTTACAGTCCATGTTCGTTATTATTCCTTTTCTATAATGTTGTTTATTAGATACTGTTAATTAAGGGGGCACCACGGGTCACGATTTGCACTGGTTGACATCCATTTTAGGTCAGGTATGGACAGTGTAATGGGTATTTACCCAGGATTCAAGCAGGTTAGTAATGTAATCAATCTAACCTGTTATTTGGATTTTTGTTGCCATTTTACATCTTTTCACTACAATACTATCCTTGCTACTTAGATATCACATTGGTCTGCAAGGGTCTTTGTTATGTTCTCCCGTTTTCTGGGCATGAATTTCAAGATATCTTCCCCTGCTTGGCGTTTCCCTTGATGTATCCAATATAGCATCGTTTTAAGTGCAAAGCGTTTTTTTTTAGGTAGGCAGTTACATTTGTCAGTTGATTACCTAGGTTGCTCTATTTAAGCTTTGAGGATGTTTTACCAGCTCCATTTAATTATTAATTCCGCAGCACATTTAGCCAGCATATTTGGGTCATTTGGCCTTACTACCAACACTTTACCTCCCGAGTAAAAGCTTGGAACAGTTTTGGTATTTGCCTGGCAGATATGTGATGGCAGTGGTTTCTAGCATTTCAGCATGTTTACCAAGATAACCATCTCTGTATATGTGTGTTTATGCGACCGTTTGCCCCTTTTGATGGGGTGGAGTCCTTTTTGATCTGGTATGTGGGATATTTTACGCACCATAATATGTATATTCTTTGTTTTACCTTAGACAGCATACTTCAGCCTTACTCCTGAAGAAGCAAAACTTGATTCTGGAAAATGAGTTGAGTTGGGGGGATAATCTCACTCCCAGTATGATCTTGTAAGAGTGTCTACCTTGTTTACCGCTATCAGTTTAGATTAGATTCGATTTTCAGTTTTGTACATAATAGACTTGCACTGGGGGTGAATAAGTTCTCTGGATGAGTCTTATATATATTAAAATTATAAAGTATTAAGGTGATGTACTTTTATTATATTTTAACTATTTTGTACACAAATAAAATCGTTTTTACACTATGTATTGTTTGGGTACCTAAAAGTCCACTTGTTGCTTTGGTTTTTCAGTCACTTTAACTACTAGATTATCAGGACGTGGTACCCTGATCCTACCCTTTGACCCCATTCCTTCTCACTTGATTTCCACATTCTTCTTTGAGTGATAAGAAATACACATCTTTTTTTTAAAAGGATAAGACACAGGCCAAACATCTGTGTTGCATGAAAACAACAAAGATGTGATTTTAATGGACTAAATATAAATCAGCAAGCCTCCAACATTTGTTTATAAAGTATGCTAAACATCCTAAGAGCTTCACAAAATCCCTGACAAAAGTGAGATATCCTTCTAATGAGTGAGACTTGACAGGGTTGTCACAGTAAAAAACATGCCAAAAAAGTTAGATAACTATTTGCTTTCATTAGTCGCAATTATACAAGTAAAACATCCTTGAAAATACACGCTAATTGTTCATGAAAACAGAGATCTGTGAGTGTACTCTTCATACATCTGCTCAGTAACCATCAATGTGGAGCATACTGTGCAAACTGTTACATTAATAATATTATGCTGATATTCAAATTTTCTGTCTTCAACTAAAGAAAGATTGAATGCCCTGCTGTTGTGTGGCCAAGATTGAAGAGGTGTCTCGCTGACATTGTTCAAAGTTTATGAAAATATATGAATGCTCAAATGTCATTGGCTTTGCGCCTTCAACAGACTGTGGCTTTATGAGAAATCAGTCTTTTAATCAAAATGATTGAGTGCTTTAAAGCCGAATCCAAAGATATCAGCTAATATCCACAAAATGTGTGATTTCTCCAAGCTTTGCCAAGCTGTGCATATTGTGGTGCGTTTTGAAAGTGTTAATTTGAGCGCTCCAGATTGAAAATTGATCTAGGGGGGTTCAGGGCTTTGTCAAGCAAAAACATATGTTTGCAAGCTCTGAGCATTGTACGTGACAGTTGTTGAAGCTGTCACACTTGCAAACTTGATAACCGAGGTGACACATACGCAAATAATTTGCTTGTTTAGCAACAATTCATAGACTCATTAGTCATGTAAAAACTTTTTTTTTTTTTAAATAGAATCACTTATGTGGCAAGCATACGCTTTACAGACAAAACACAGAGATTAGGACAGATGACAATTAACCCTTTCACAGTTGGGGTTCCCAGCTACTGAATTGTCTAGATGCCTGTGATGCTCAAGAGGTTAACGCAAACAGAATAATATGGTATTTTCATGTAATTATTGAACCAGATGGTGTTTTCTCCTTAATTCTGCCATCAGTCTGGGAGTTTGATGTCTTACATCTGTACTTAGTGAAATAAATTTTGTCACTGACATTATTTCAGTTTTCTTCAAATATTTTAATCACTTTTACACCAAGATTTGCAAACATCTGCCACGATGGATGCCTGTGAGAAGGAATTGTTGGGAGAGAATTCCTCCAAGAATACACATTATTATCCCCGAGTTAAAGTTTGAATTTATTACCGCTGTTGCTCTACAGCCTGATGCTCCTGCAGACTCCTATTAACCTTTTCAGCATTAGAAGAGCTCTGAAAATCTATTAAACACACATATCTGGGAAACGGTGAAACATCATCTTGACGTTCTACATGATGAACCGTAATAAAAAAATAAGCTACTGCAATTCCTGGCAAATTTTAAGTTTGCAGCAGAATGTAAAATATGCTTTAGTTAGGCCTGAACACCAGCATGCAGACCACCTTCAATCTAAACTGTGTACAATGTCTGACTCCTGTTCATGCACACTGTTGGGACATAGTCTGTCACACAGTTTCCCTAAATTGTGTGTTGGGGTCATCAAATATAAACAGCAAGAAAAAGTACTCACAACTGTTGTCAAGAGGCCAGGCATGAGATGAACTTATGTCCAAATGCTACATTTTTTTGGACAAGTATTGCAAATAAGGTTTGCAAATCAGGTAATGCCCTTATCTCTTAGGTTTATACCAGGCTTGTCAAACTGGGGGCTCACAGACTATATGCCTGGATTCTAAACTAGGTCAAAATATTTCTAAATTTGACCAATATTGTGTTTACAAAGAACAGCTATATAAGCTGAAAATAATACCAAGTTAAAAAACAAATATTCCTAAATATAGCTGACCAACGAATAAAAGAAAATGTGCTTATACTATAGGATTCCAGCTTTTATAATATTGTTTAGTTTAAAACTAGCACTTTGTAATATATGGGTTACCTAAATATAGTTACAGTGTGAATAATGTACACAACAGGGACCTGCTGGTTTTATTTTTCTACAGTCAAGTAAATTACTTGATCAGCCCCTTTTCATGTGCCAATCTTTATACAGCAGTCAAAGATGAATTTAGGTGCTTGTTCAATAAAACATGCATTCAAATGTATAAATAAATTGCATGCATTTTGTACAAGCATTTCGATGCACCTTTCATTTTCTTTATGTTGTTGTGTGCTTTGTTAACCCATTTTCACTATTCCCTGTATTGTACTGGGTCCTCTCTAAATATTTGTACTAGACCCGTATTCTTGATGCCGGTCTGATAAGGGTATTAAAAGGGTACTTCACGCTAAAAATAAAAAAACTGTGTAGAATCTTCCCCAAAAGCCATACTAGATGCTTATCTGAGCATGCAGCCTGCCTGCCCAGAAAATGGGGGGGAAGGGGCAGTAAGTTTGTGACCACCCCCCCAAGCCACATGCCCCCATGGAGAGGGTACCTTGGCAGGGGGCACATCCCTGGTCCAATGGATATATGTGGGTGTGGTGTGTGTGTGTGTGTGTGTGGGGGGGGGGGTTATTATCAGAATCTGGAAGCTACTTTTAATTAAAAGTTACATTGTACCACAGGTTACTCATTCACTTAAAAAAATGAATTGTTCAACGGCGTAAAGCGCTAACTCCAATGCATTTGACATGGCCCCGGATGTCTACTGAACGCAAACAAAAGGGCTTTTGATGTCAGTGACCATATATGGTCATTGCCCTGGATGTCTTCCAAATGTAAACATAAGGGCTGAATGAGGTCAGGATGGGGCATATCCAGGGTCTGGGCACGTGCCCTTGGAACCACTTGAAGGGTGGCATTTTTCTTAAATATGAACACAGTTTTAACTCTGCCATATTTTTAATAAAGGGGCATTGTAAACGTTCTCATGCAATGTAGCCTTCCAGCCACCACTGAAAACAATTGAACCACTCACTGACCACTAACAAACGCAGTGTATATTAATAGTAGGCTCAGACTTTAACTATGCCCCTTTAAGCCACACCCAATATTCAGTGCAATGTAGCCCTCCCATTTTCACGTGCCTTATGCTTTATCTGTCAAGTTCCAAAGTTGTGTGTTATGTCCCTGCAAAGGGCCCAATTGGACTCATCACGCCTGCCTTTCCTGATTGCACTGTTGCAGCTGGCAACAATACTTGCTGCATCTGGGTATGACGATGCATGTGATCTGCTCCCCTGTGATAGTGTTCAGGCCTAGAAGCATATAACAGAGTGATGTCACTGCACTCCCTGGTTGCCAACACCAGTCATTTTAGTGCTGGAGGAAATAGAGGAGGAATCTGCAAGAAGCACAGGATAAGTATAGAAGGGGTGCTTTGCAAAAATACTCTCATTTTGCCCTGCATGGTCAAGGTAGCAGTATCTCTTTAACAAATAAAAAAGGAGGGGTATTGTTGCCCATGCTGAATACTTTCCAGATCACATTCTATCCCAACAACACTCTTCATTGGGAAGCGGGCAAAAAATATCTCCAGTGGGTACCAAGAGAGCAGTACAATTCTAAATGATATAAAAAATATATTTTTGGGTGGAACTGCCCACAACTGTTCATGCATGACATCCCACCTGGAAAATTATGCAAAGGTCCCTATAACAAGCTGTGAAAGGATTACTCTATTTACAGGATAACTGAACAGTACTATTTTTCTAAAGCAAAGTATAAAAATCTCATGAAGGTTCAATAATATGATTTCTATGGACATATACACTGCTCAAAAAATGAATTGGACACTTTGAAAACACATCAGATCTCAATGGGGAAAAATATCATACTGGAAATGTTTAGCGCTATGGACTGGTTAATGAGTTAGGAACAAAAGAATTTCCACATTGTTTAATGGAAATGAAAAAAATCAAAGTGAAAAAATTATGTAGCAGGCTAGTCCATTTTGCTAAAAATTTCATTACAGCAACTCAAAATGGTACCCAGTAGTCTGTATGGCCCCCATGTGCTTGTATGCATGCCTGAAATCATCGGAGCATGCTCCTAGTGAGACAATGGATGGTGTCCCAGATCTAGACAAGGGCATCACTGAGCGCCTAAACAGACTGAGATGCAACCTGGTGGCGTCAGATGTACCAAAAACAATGTCCCAGAGGTGTTCTATTGGATTTAGATCAGGCGAGTGTGGCGGCCATTCAATGGTATCAATTCCTTCATCCTCCAGGAACTGGCTGCATACTCTCGCCACATAAGGCCAGGCATGATCGTGCACCAGGAGGAATCCAGGACCCACTGCAGTGTAGGGTATGACAATGGGTCCAAAGATTTCCTCCCAATGCCAAATGGAAGTCAGGGTGCCATTGTCTAGCCTGAAGAGGTCTGTTCATCCCTCCATGGATAATGGCAATGACTGACCCACCACCAAACTGGTCATGCTAAACAATGTTGCAGGTAGCATAACATTCTCCACGGCTTCTCCAGACCCTTTCACGTCTGTCACACGTGCTCAGGGTGAACCTGTTTTCATCTGTGAAAAGCACAAGGCGCCAGTGGCAGACCTGCCAATTCTGGTGTTCAATAGCAAATGCCAATCGAGCTCCACGGTGCAGGGCCGTAAGCATAGGGCCCAATAGAGGATGTTGGGCCCTTAGGCCACCCTCATGAAGTATGTTTCTGATTGTTTGGTCAGAGCCATTCCCACCAGTGGCCTGTCGGGGGTCATTTTGCAGGACTCATCCTGTTCCTCCTTGCACAAAGGAGCAGATACGAGTCCTGCTGATGGGTAAGGACCTTCTTTGGCCCTATCCAGTTCTCCTAGAGTAACTGCCTGTCTCCTGGAATCTCCTCCATGATCTTGAGACTGTGATGGGTGACACAGCAAACCTTCTGGCAATGGCACATATAGATGGGCCATCCTGGAGGAGTTAGACTGCCTGTGCAATCTCTGTAGGGTCCCGGTATCGCCTTATGCTACCAGTAGTCCTACTGGCCCTTGCCAAATAGAAAACTAGTAAAAACAGTCACAAAAGTTGAGTATGGAAAAAAATTTCAGTGGCCTCCATCTGTAAAACTATTCTGTTTTGGAGGTCGTCTCATTGTTGCCCATCTAGTACCCCTCTTGTTAATTTCATTAACACCAAAGCAGTTGAAACTGATTAACAACCCCCTCTGCTACTTAACTGACCAGATCAATATCCCAGAAGTTTAACTGACTTCATGCTATACTCGGATTAAAAATTATTCCTTTAATTTTTTTGAGCAGTGTATTTACAATAGTAGCATGATTATATAATTTCAAATATAGACTGCATATTGTACATTTTTTTTCTAACCTCCCTGCTATGCAATGCAGAGAAAAACATTTCAATACATTTCTCAATGAAAATATACTTTGTATGTAAATACTATGAATTTTGCATCGCATCAAGGCTAAGTAGAAATATTTCATATTGTACCAAATGTATTTTTACATTTAAATATTGTTTTAAATATATGTTTTTGATTTTCAACAACAAATGAAAAATACATACATCTGCCGCTCCAGTACTACTAAATGAGGCATAAATGGATGGAAGGGGTTTGTTTTTGACAAAGTGTAGCAATGCCATCAACTTCAATACAATCTCTCCATAAACATTATCACTCTATTTTTTTTAACCTCATAAACAGATGTGGGCAAGCACTTATACACATTTGACAACTGTATATGATGGGGAGGGGGAATGATACTTGGCTCTCAAGCTGAACTGCAGTCACTCTAGAATATACTACTGCAGCACACCATAAAACACCTAACAGGCTGCAGTCCTCAAGGGTCAGACATTTATAGAGAAGTCCACATTAGGCCACCTTTTCCTACTTAACAATGAAAGAAAATGTTTTTCTTAAATCCTTTCGTGTTAGATATTCCTGTAACATAATGAGTTGCAGGCCCCTCCAGGACTTCAGGGGTCGAATAGATGTATTTTCCATAACAACACATTATTCTATGGATATTCTGTACAGTAATGATGTATATTTGTGTCATTAGGTTCAAGGCATCTTTTATAGTTTCCCAGCAATCTAATTATTTAATCTCCTTTATCATTGAGAAATTAAAGTATTGTCTTTAAAGGTATATATTTCTTAAACTGGATTTTTTTTTTAATTTTATTGTTTAAAGATAAATGAGGCTAGTAATAAATCTTTAAAGACAAAAGTAGAGTGGCTTAAAAAAATAGGCAGTAATGAATCTGCCTAAAATCTACAAAAGAAAACATTAGTGGGTTGGCTAAACTCAATCGTCTGTAAATTAACAATGGTACGGTGAGGATGAGCTACTCTAAATTGCTTGTTTTAATGCATTTTTATGCTTAAGTGTTTTTTTATGCCTGTAAAAAGTTGAATGTCCATAACTTTTTTTTCTTTCGGTTTTGAATTAAAATAGGAGTTACAACAGATTTTCATTGCTCTTTGTATCTTCCTTGGTGAACTTTACATTCACTTTCGGGTTGCAGAATCATGAAAAGTGAGTAAAACTCTCCCCAGTGTGAGGAGAAATCCCACCCATTCCTGGAACAGGTGTCCTCTTTGGAAGATATTCCCCTCTACTGCTATGCTAGCCACAACAGTAAAATTTTGAAAACAGTCAGAAAAACAACTAAAGAAAACCTAACAGAGCAGCTAACCCTTCCCCATTCTATCCAAAATTATAAACAAAGGTTTTGAATGGAGCTGTTCTTTAACCTCTTCCCTACCGGTGTATAGGGAAATGACTCTGGCAGGAATGTCTCCTCCCTCCGGGTGTAATGTCTTTTCCCTCCAGGTGGGCGTTCTCCCTGCTAGTGCGCCGCGATCAGGGACGAGCCGTGTCACTCGGACACAGCCCGTTCCCGATCAGGTTAAAGAGCCAATGAAATTGACTCTTTACCACGTGACCGGCTGTGTCCAATCACAGCAGGTCACAAATGTAAACAAACCTGGGTAACTTGCTGTTACCAGGATCTCCTCCTCACACGCCGATCTAGTGTGAGGAGGAGATCGTGGAACAGTGAGTTACCCTTTTAGAGTGTGTACTACTGTGCCCAGATTGCCCCCATAAATAAAGAGGACCTGTCATCAGTGCTTGTTACTAGCCCATCAGAGTACCTGTCACTACCCTTTCAGAGTACCTGTCATCAGCCAATCAGAGTACCCAAGTACCTGTCACCAGTCAGAGTATCCAAGTACCTGTCACCAGCCAATCAGTAACTGTCACCAGCTCATCAGTACCCAAGTACCTGTCACCAGCCCATAGGAGTACCTGTCTCCAGCCCATTAGCACCTGACGAACAACCCATCACTTCCTGTTGTGCAGCCTATTACTTCCTGTACTGCAGCCTGTCAGTGTCACCCAAGTACCTGTCACCAGAAGATCAGAGTACCCGAGTACCTGTCACCAGCGGATCAGAGTATCCGAGTACCTGTCACCAGCCAATCAGAGTACCTTTCACCAGCCAATCAGAGTACCCGAGTACCTGTCACCAGCCAGAGTACCCGAATACCTGTCACCGGCCAATCGGAGTACCCGAGTACCTGTCATCAACCAATCGGAGTACCTGAGTACCTGTCATCAACCAATCGGAGTACCTGCCATCAGCCAAGCAGAGTACTCAAATAGCTGTCACCAGCCAGAGTACCCGAGTACCTGTCACGAGCCAATCAGAGTACCCAAGTACCTGTCACCAGCCAATCAGAGTACCCAAGTACCGGTCACCAGCCAATCAGAGTACCCGACTACTTGTCACCAGTCAGAGTACCAAAGTACCTGTCACCAGTCAGAGTATCCAAGTACCTGTCACCAGCCAATCAGTAACTGTCACCAGCTCATCAGTACCCAAGTACCTGTCACCAGCCCATAGGAGTACCTGTCTCCAGCCCATTAGCACCTGACGAACAACCCATCACTTCTCGTTGTGCAGCCTATTACTTCCTGTACTGCAGCCTGTCAGTGTCACCCGTCATACAGCCACCATGTCCAAAAAAGTTTTTAACACTGAAAAGGCATATCAAATTCTGAGCCTGACGGATGAGAGCCCTTCGAAAGCAGTGGATCAGTGACCGAATCGGAGGAGTAAGCAGTTGGTCCTAAAAGAAGACGCTCCGACCAGGCAGCCACCAGCAGCGCCACACACCTCAATGGCCAATCGTTAAACCCCAACAGCACTAGACCCCAGGAGGAAAGGCCCAGTACAAGCACTGGAATTTCAAGCCAGACCCAAACCCATCTTCCGGATGCCTTAGCAAACCCATTGTGGCTGCCTTCTAGCGCAGGGTCAGCTACAATTTCCCCTTTCACAGCACAGCCAGGTGTGCAGGCCAACACCGACAATTTTTCTGTGATAGATTTTTTAAATTTAGTTTTCCCTGATGAGTTCCTTTAAGGCATCGTGGACCAAACTTATCTTTTTTCCCACGAGTACATAGAGAACAACCCCAACACATACTAGGTCCGCCCTTTCTAATGGAGATGCCCAACAGTGGAGGAGTTCAGATTGTTTTTGGGCCTTACGATCAACATGGGGCTTACATGCATATTGGTCTACCCTCCCCATCCACCACATGCCAATTTTTTCATCTGTCATGTCCAGGTCCCGCTTTGATATGATAATGCGCTTCCTGCATTTCAGCGATAACTCCCAGTGCCCTCCCCGAGATCATCCCAAATTTAACAAACTATATAAAATTTGCCCCCTAATTGATTTTTTTTCTAAGCGATTTGCCGATCTTTATGTCCCATAACGGAACGTCTCTCTGGGGACGAATCCCTGGTCCATTTCACAGGCCGGCTGGCATTCAAGCAGTACGAGGGCCAGGTATGGACTGAAGCTCAACAAGCTCTGTGAAAGCACCACTGGGTATGTGTATGCCTTCCGTGTGTACGAAGGCAGAGATTCCCAGCTCCAGCCCCCTGAGTGCCCAAGGTACATGAGAATAAGTGGTAAAATTGTTTGGGACCTGGCATTCCCACTGTTCCAAAAGGGTATCATATTTACATGGACAATTATTATATGAGCTTGCCCCTTCTCCGCCATCTATACCTCAAGAAACCTTTGACCTATGGTATAGCAAGAAAAAACAGGAAAAGCTTCCCACAGCATCTAGTCACAAGGCTACAAAGGGAGAAATCATCAAGCCTGAGGAACGAGGAAGTGTTGGCGGTGAAGGTGAGGGATAGCAAAGAAGTGTACGTCATGTCCACCATCCACGATGACACCTCAGTGGAACTTCACAGAAGATGCGGTCCCATTCAAAAGCCTAGGTGCATCTACGACTACAATAAGTTCATGGGGGTGTGGATTTAAACGATCAAGTGCTGCAGCCCTATCTACCAACACAAAAGTCCCTTTTCTGGTATAAGAAAGTTGCAATTTACCTTTTTCATTTGACCATGTAGAATGCATTCGTCATCTATCAAAAGTGAACCGAAAATCCCAACACCTTCCCCAAATTTATTGAAGAAATTGTTACTGAATTGATCTACCAGCAAGGATCCCCCCCCCCCCCCCAGAAAGCATTCGCTCAGATTGTGTCAGCAGATTGCATGAGCGCCATTTCCCTTACAATATCCAACAATCAGAAACCGGAAGACGACACCAAAAAAAAAATTCGGATGTGCAACAAAAGAGGAATTCGGAAAGACACCAGTTTTTATTGTCCACAATGTCCCTCCCAAACGGACCTATGCATCGGAGATTGCTTCAAACACTATCTCACTTCCCGAAACTATTAGCCCATATTTCTAACAGACTGGCATTTCCCCTTTTTTAATTTCTGTGCTGATTATTTCCCTGCTGCCTCAACCAACTATATCACTGCCTTCCACGTAAACCGACCCTGGCCTGTGTATCGACTATGCCTCTGCCTGCATTGTTTATCCACCACGTTTCTGCCTTTCATGTGAACTGACCCTGGACTTTTTATCGACTATGCCTCTGCCTACCGTCTATTTCTGCCCTTATACCTGCACTGACTTCGGCCTTGATGTCGACCATGATTTTTTCCTGCCACTTGGACTGATCTTTCGCCCTGCTACTGTAGTAGTGGGATTCAATATAACACAGGGGTTTCACATATGTGAGGGGCTTCAGAATAGTGTTCTGAGTTGGGAAAAACAGTTTTTGGTTTTCTCTAGGTTTTGTAATGCCCAGAACAGGGTCTGGAGTCCGGAGGCTTCAAAGCGATTTTGGTGGGAGAAGCCTCTACCCCTGTCCTCATTCTTTCCTGACCAAGGCCCTACGCTTGATGGTCCTGCCTGCTGCCTGGAAAAATACTTTGGCTGTGCTGACAATATCTCTGCCTGCACTGACCCAGGACTTTTTATGAAACATGTGCCTGTTGTGTGGACCAATACTTGGGCTGTACTGATCATATCTCTGCCTGCTGCTTGTACTAACTATGGACAGTATTCCTGCCTGCTGCATGGACAATCCTTTTGCTGATGCTGACCACATCCCTGCCTACTACCTGGACCAATGCTTTGGCTGTGCTCACAATATCTCTGCCTGTATTGAATATAGAAAGTATTCCTGCCTGGACGATTCTTTCACTGTCGCTTTCTACATTCCTGCCTGCTGCCTGGACCAATGCTCTCCCCTGTGGACCACTGCACTTCTAAAACCACTGGTAATCTTTTGTTTACCCCTTGCTCAGCAGAATGGATTTTGGTGTGTATTATGCCATGTGTTAGAAACATGAAGGGCCTTCAACATTGTGATAGGTAGTCAGAAAAAGATGTGTGTAATTTATTTTAACCACTTAAACCCCGGAAGATTTTACCCCCATTCCGACCAGGGGGTATTTTGCGATTCGGCACTGCGTGACTTTAACGGACAATTGCACGGTCGTGCGACGCTGTACCTAAACAAATTTGGCGTCCTTTTTTTCCCACAAACAGAGCTTTCTTTTGGTGGTATTTGATCACCTGTGCGATTTTTTGATCACGCGCTATAAACAAAAAAAGAGCGTCGATTTTGCAAAAATATCAATATTTTTCAAATTTTTTTATATGAAATTCCCCCCAAAAAAATGTAAAAATCAAAATTTTTTAATATTTTCGGACAATTTGTTTTATGCTACCTATGTTTGGTAAAAAAAATCGCAAAAAGCGTATTTTGATTGGTTTGCGCAAAAGTTATCGCGTTTACTAACAAAGGGAAAGATTTTTGTCATTTTTGTTGTTTTTTTTTTTAACGCGTAATGGCGGCGATCTGCGATTTTTTTTTGCGGTACTGCGACATTGGGGCGGACAGATCGGACCCTTGACTGACATTTGTGACACTTTTGGGGTTACCAGTGACATTTCTACAGTAATCAGTGCTATACATATGCACTGTTACTGTAAAAATACACTGGTAGTGAAGGGGTTAACTTTATTTGGGAGGGAGGGGCTGTGTGTATCCCTAGGGGCGTGCTTTCTACTGTAATTGGCTGTGGCTTGAGCTGTAAGGACACTGATCAACGGATCTACATACTAGATCCGTGTGATCAGTGTCTTTACAGCGAGGAGAATGACAGGCGGCTTGTTTACACAAGCTGCCTGACATTCTCCCTCTCCCCCGCCGATCGCAGAGTGACCGGCGGACATCGGGTCCGCTGGTCACACGCGCGGGGGGGGTCCGCGCTCGCTCCCTAGACCCTCACAAGCTAGTGACGTAGCCCTACGTCACTTTGCCTCCGGGGGCCCGCGCTCGCTCCCTAGACCCTCACAAGCTAGTGACGTAGCCCTACGTCACTTTGCCTGTGAGGGGCTGACTGCCGACGTAGATCGGCGTTAGGCAGTCGGCAAGTGGTTAAGTTGAGTCTCTTTATGTGGCCAGGCTGTGTAAAAGTCTCACACATGTGGTATTGCCATACTCAGGAGAAGTAGCAGAATGTATTTTGGGGTGTCATTTTTGCTATGTACATGCTATGTGTTAGAAATATCCTATAAATTGACAACTTTGTGTAAAAAAAAAAAAAATATGTTTTAATTTTTTTCCCACATTTTCCAAAAACTTGTGGAAAAAAATGACATGTTCAAAAGACTCAAAATGCCTCATAGAATATACTTTGGGTGTTTCCTTTCCAAAATGGGGTCATTTTGTGGGCGTTCCCATTGTCTTGGTGCTCTAGGGCCTTCAAAAGTGTGATAGATAGTCAGAAAATTATGTGTGTAATTTATGCTCCAAAACGCCTGAAGGTGCTACTTGGATATTGAGTCTCTTTATATGGCAAGGCTGTGTTAAAAGTCTCACACGTGTGGTATCACCATACTCAGGAGGAGTAGCAGAATATATTTTGGGGTTTCATTTTTGCTGTGTGTTAAAAATATGTCAATATAAATTGACAACTTTGTAGGAAAAAAAAAATTATTATTTCACCTAGGATCTTTCAACTGCTGTCTCCCATATAAGGCCACCTTTTCTATGAAGGTCATCAGCAAACCAATGTCCTCTATTATCCTCTGCTGTACACAATAGCTTCAGTAACAAGTGTCAATATATTCTTAGCTGACTTGCAAGCTAAATGAATTAAGTTACGCATGCCTCTCAGGGAAATAACAGGACTAATGATGATCCGTGGTAAATTATTCTGACAAAAAATATGAGTTCATATAAATAGAACATTGGAATCCAGTGAGAGTGTTTTGTGCTCATCATCAGTTTCCTGAAAAATGATCTACAGTACTTCTGCCTCCTCTGGTACAGATTTGATAGACTTGGCAAAGATCATCAGTTTACGGTCAATTTCTTTGCTAGGCAGTAGACAGCATAAAAAAAAGCTGAAGAACTAAAACAATTGCTTTCACTTACATCTTTCCCGATTACTTTGATAGCTAGAGAAGTTCTGAAGCAGTAAAGTCTGTCACATTATAAAAACATGTCTCTTTAAACTAAATGTGAAATTCCAGTAATTGAAGTGATCAATCTAGTTATTTTTTACTTGGATGCTTTTGATGAAAACTGTAGTAGTTAATTAGAAATTATTCTTTGCTATGATCTACAGAAGAAAGCATCTCCATTATCTATTGTCAGTCAAAGCAGATGGGTGAATCGTTCAACTGTCAATCTAGCCGGTGTAATAGGCATGATCAATAAGAAAGCGCAAAGCTCAGATTTCCATATCCAACATTAGGGAGAATGGAGATCATTGTCACTAAACAGAGGAATGTGCAGATGACAGAGACCAGGGAGGAACTATGGCCTGACTTTTACTGAAAGATATAAAAGAAAATTATTTTTACTGCAATCATGTATGAAACCTGCAAAAGGTCAAGTGGTTATCCATTCACTCTAACAAATATGCACGTAGTCTATTTTCTCCTTCATAAAGTACATTTGCAATACAGCTCAATACTTATTCCATATACCATAGTTACATATAAATTTTTACTTGACAAGGGATTTGTAATTCAGTATAGCCGGTCCTGATGTGTACATACATCTGTCCAACTGTACAGCTAGAGGGGGTGGCACTCTTCCTGATGTAGCAATGAAACTTCCTATGTCACCTCTCCCCCTTGAGATTGCTAACCAAACAAAGAATTGGTAGCTCCATCTCTACTTAACAGTGAGAAACAGAAGCTGAAACTTTGCAAGGGAGCTAAGGTATAATTGTAAATGCATAAGCGCTGTAACATGTTTCTTTTTTTTTTTTTTTTTTAAATAGGCAACAGGTAGTGCTACAGTTTCTTTTTAGAAATATCATATAAGCACCCCATACATTCTGAACTTAAAGCAGGAATAAAAAAAATAAAATAAAAATTGGGTCCCCCTGCAGGTTTAAGTCATAATGTGCACAAATATATTAAAACCTGGTGCCATGCTCCCAAATACTAGTATGTTAGTATCACTTTAAATCTGTTTGCATTGCAATTTTCAGAGTCAGCATATCATTTCAAACCATATAAAACATTACCAAAACAATGCATCAGTCCATAAAGTGTCCTTTAGTATGAATTTGCTTGCATTTGCTCAATCATTCACAGGCTTGTGTTCACATATCCAAATGACTGCTTCCTTAATTAGTGTTCACCACTATGTGTTCCATTCATCCACATACATTAGTGATAATCCCCTCATCCGATGTGCTCTCACCTGGGCACCAACCAATGGTCATTATGTGCTTTTGTCCCTCTCTGGGGATCGGTTTTATGCGGTTTCACTCCTTTGGTGACAATCTTGAGTTTAGAATCCTCCTTCTCTTACACTGCTCTCCATACACCCAAATCATAAAGAGAGAAAACTGGACATAGACCTTTATCTTTTAAAGCAACCTGTTTATTAAACACGAAGTAACAAAACACTAACATTTTCCTGGTGCTTAAAGTGCACCAAACTGTAAAAAGCATTTAGTTCTCACAGTGTGAGTATATGACAATCAGACAACTTTACCACAGTATGCTTACAATGCGCGCCTCAGCGTGACGACAGATTGGCCCATCCCTTACGCGTTACGCCACAGAGTCATCAGGGGGATATCGCACCACAGGGTGTATGCACCACAAACTAGCACATTATGACCAATGTACCTGCACACAGAGCCATCCAGTGCAGCGCTGTCATCGCTCCCCAGCGCTTTCATCTTCACCTGGTCTTCCTTTCGTCTTTGCGGGCTCCGGCTCTTTGAATGGCTGGGGCTGCGCATGCACGTGGTAGCCACGGCACGGCACTCTGCATTATACTGCATCTGTATGCTCTAAATGCAGAGCTTCACTGGACATGCATGGGTGACGTCATCGGCTATTGCAGACGTGAATATCCCCTAAATGGTACACATTTAAGAGATATTCATTGTACCAACAGGTAAGCCTGACTGTCAGCTTACATGTATGTACTACTTAAAAAATAGAGTTTACTGCCACTTTACTGGGTGATGTAAATGCCCACCTACAAAGTCGTATCCATATAAATCCAGTCTTGACCAAGACAGATTTCACTCCATCAAAACCCTGACAATACAATTGCTGTTGCTTTGATTTAACTCTCTTGCAAGATCTGTGAGCAGCTCTATACCTGTTTTGGAGAATATATATATATATATATATATATATATAGATATATATATATATATACACACACACACTGTATATACATAAACACACTGTATATATTATGACCTGTTTATACAAAATTGACCAAGTCCTTAAATGTCCCCAGAAGCAACTAGATTCCAGCTATTTTTTATTGCAGCTGAAGCAGGTCTGATGTACTGTACGAACTATTTGCTTTTTCTTTCCATGACTGTCTATAGTTCTGTCCCATACTGCCTATAGTAAAACACACTAAATACCAAATGGGTGTGTTACTTGCTGTTTAATTACAGGTCAGATTATGCTGAAAAAGGCAGGTTTACATCAACCTAAAATCAATTTAATGCTGTTTGTAAAGCAGCCAGGTTCTGACAGGCTTGTATTCTGTTTGAAATATAATGCCTAAAAAAGTTAAATTATAACCACGAGAATAAAAAGGAAACAAGAGCAAAGATATAATTCTATTTTGTTTTTTGTTTTTACTCATCCCCAACCAGCATTTAGGTATTTATTAAAAATCCTTTTAATCTGATTTTGTACACCCTCTTTCTAAACACAGTGATACATCTTCCTTGTCATAATGTGTTGAAAGTGCAAATTCAATATCCGAAAATACAAGTAAAGTTTGTGTAAAGGCCCAGACTAAATCAGTTTGCATGTTGTAATTGAATATATACCCAAAGGCACGCAGACTCAGAACAATAGCTGCAAGGGGAATGGCAAGGCCCTTTGTCTTAAGGCCCAGAAACACATTGGAAACCAAATATAATAAAAAATGAAAATTCAGGTGCAAGCATTATACATTTCATACTGAATAATTATTTCTGTACTGCCCGCAAATCCTCTCTGGTAAGCTGTGCATCTAAAACTCATCGAACTGCCAAGGGGTAAACGCAGCTCCATCCATCATGCAGCCACTTGACAAATACATTCCATAATAGAAGTTTATTTTTATGGGAGGCTGAATCAAGGACTTTCCCATGCATACAAAAACTTGTCAAAATTATTTATGAGTCTTGCTGAGACACACAATATGTCATATCAAACTCCTATTTTCCTTCCGAGCACAGACTGTCAATATCTCTACTACTATCAATAATATGGAACACTGCTGCTAAAGGCCCTCAGGAGTTTGAGGTCATTTGCCCATCCCTGCCTGCTGCCAAGTTCTGTTTCTAACTGCAATGCAGTTGAAAAGAGTGTGTTTACAACCTCTAGGAGGTGTATTTAAGAGAAGAACATGTGGTTACATTGAAAAGCCTTGGCAACTAAATAAATGGAAGCGCCTAGAAGAAAGATTACAAAGGATTTCAGTAAATGTATAAAGTGTAAAATGGGAAAAGAGAAAAGATGTAGTTTATCTGATGTATATTCAAGCTGACATTTTAAAGAAACAAGTAAGGGAAATGTGGATAAGGAAATGGCATTAACACCAAAAAAAAAAAAGTACTTTATATGAAAATTGCTGGTTGTTACCCTTACAGGTATGCATATGACAGTAGCCACACTAGTACAAAAATAAAAAATAAATACATGACGTTTCTTTCAGCCATTGATCTCTGTTAGCTGTTACATTAGGGTTAAAAGTATTTTAATTACTTGTCGCCCACTAACAGTAAATGTACTGCTAGCAGGCAGCATAGCTAGGCCAGGTGACATACTGGTATACTTGGCACATGCGCACTAGCACGCCCCCTGGGTCACGCAAAGGCGCGTTTCCTATATGACCGCTGTGTCTGGTGGAAACAGTGGATTATGGCACGTGGTAAACAACTTCTATGAACGGCCAGAGTATTATGTAAATGCTATGATTGGTCATAGCGATCACATGATTACACTTTAAATAAACCAGTCATAATTGGTTCCTACTAATGACTACTTGCTTACCATTGTGAAGACGTGGTTAGCCCACTGCCTATACAAGGTCCCTGATACCTTGTACCATGTGATTAGCTATAGCCAATCACAGCATATCAAAATATATCTATGTCTATTTTCCAAAAAGGAAAAAAAAAGGAGTTATTTGGGAGAGGGGTTGTACAGAAATTTTTTGGTATTTTTTCATTTATAAAGCATAAAATAAAAAACCCAGTGGTGCATAAGTAATAATAAAAATTAATAATAAAACAATATTAAAATAGAAAATAATTGGAGGTCAAGTGGTTAATAAAACAGTTACAAGTATTCTTGGATAGGATTACTGGACAGGAATTACTCTGTGCAGTAAATAGCTCCTTGTTGCACATTTACAGTGCTTTGCGAAAGTATTCGGCACCCTTGAACTTTGCGACCTTTTGCCATATTTCAGGCTTCAAACATAAAGATATAAAACTGTAATTTTTTGTGAAGAATCAACAACAAGTGGGACACAATCATGAAGTGGAACTAAATTTATTGGATATTT
This sequence comes from Pelophylax lessonae, assembly GCF_965119305.1. Taxonomy (NCBI): domain Eukaryota; kingdom Metazoa; phylum Chordata; class Amphibia; order Anura; family Ranidae; genus Pelophylax; species Pelophylax lessonae. The sequence goes on from NC_138772.1 coordinate 365,088,214, forward strand.
CAAACTTTAACAAATAAAAAACTGAAAAATTGGGCGTGCAAAATTATTCAGCCCCCTTTAAGTGAATACTTTGTAGCGCCATCTTTTGCTGCGATTACAGCTGTAAGTCGCTTGGGGTATGTCTATCAGTTTGGCACATCGAGAGACTGAAATTTTTGCCCATTCCTCCTTGCAAAACAGCTCAAGCTCAGTGAGGTTGGATGGAGAGCGTTTGTGAAAAGCGGTTTTCAGTTCTTTCCACAGATTCTCGTTTGGATTCAGGTCTGGACTTTGACTTGGCCATTCTAACACCTGGATATGTTTATTTGCGAACCATTCCATTGTAGATTTTGCTTTATGTTTTGGATCATTGTCTTGTTGGAAGACAAATCTCTGTCCCAGTCTCAGGTCTTTTGCAGACTCCATCAGGTTTTCTTCCAGAATGGTCCTGTATTTGGCTCCATTCATCTTCCCATCAATTTTAACCATCTTCCCTGTCCCTGCTGAGGAAAAGCAGGCCCAAACCATGATGCTGCCACCACCATGTTTGACAGTGGGGATGTTGTGTTCAGGGTGATGAGCTGTGTTGCTTTTACGCCAAACATAACGTTTTGCACTGTTGCCAAAAAGTTTGATTTTGGTTTCCTCTGACCAGAGCACCTTCTTCCACATGTTTGGTGTGTCTCCCAGGTGGCTAGTGGCTTTCTTGTTGCCACTCTTCCATAAAGGCCAGATTTGTGCAGTATACGACTGATTGTTGTCCTATGGACAGAGTCTCCCACCTCAGCTGTAGATCTCTGCAGTTCATCCAGAGTGATCATGGGCCTCTTGGCTGCATCTCTGATCAGTCTTCTCCTTGTATGAGCTGAAAGTTTAGAGGGAAGGCCAGGTCTTCGTAGATTTGCAGTGGTCTGATACTCCTTCCATTTCAATATTATCGCTTGCACAGTGCTCCCTGGGATGTTTAAAGCTTGGGAAATCTTTTTGTATCCAAATCCGGCTTTAAACTTCTCCACAACAGTATCTCGGACCTGCCTGGTGTGTTCCTTGTTCTTCATGATGCTCTCTGCGCTTTAAACGGACCTCTGAGACTATCACAGTGCAGGTGCATTTATACGGAGACTTGATTACACACAGGTGGATTCTATTTATCATCATTAGTCATTTAGGTCAACATTGGATCATTCAGAGATCCTCACTGAACTTCTGGAGAGAGTTTGCTGCACTGAAAGTAAAGGGGCTGAATAATTTTGCACGCCCAATTTTTCAGTTTTTTATTTGTTAACAAAGTTTGAAATATCCAATAAATTTCGTTCCACTTCATGATTGTGTCCCGCTTGTTGTTGATTCATCACAAAAAATTACAGTTTTATATCTTTATGTTTGAAGCCTGAAATGTGGCAAAAGGTTGCAAAGTTCAAGGGGGCCGAATACTTTCGCAAGGCACTGTACATGTTCAATACACACAGTTTCTATAGGTCTACAACATTTATATATTTATCCTTAAGGCTACAGTCACATGGCCGTAAAAATTTTACTTATGTTTAGTTCCTGTGTAAATGACACCTGCTTTTTGATCCATTTTAAGTGTGTAAAATGTTCCTATGTGTGATAAGAGGTGTGACCAAGCTCCGGTAGGCGGGAAGAAACATGTCAGGGGGTGTGGGGCTGAAGCAATACACAGCTAAATCTACTTCTGATACACTGGGTCAGTTTTGAGTGGTGTCTTACCCCACCATATGTCTACGCTTTAGTGTCTGACGTTTGCTCCCACTCCCACCTATTATTCTTCAGCTTTGAACGAGGCTCCAGGTCAAAATGTGATCACAGTGTAAAATTGTCCAGTTTTTGTTTTGGATGTCAGAATGCACAGTACAGGTACAATATCTGACAAAAGTGAGTACACCCCTCACATATTTGTAAATATTGTATTATATCTTTTCATGTGACAACACTGAAGAAATGACACTTTGCTACAATGTAAAGTAGTGAGTGTACAGCTTGTATAACAGTGTAAATTTGCTGTCCCCTAAAATAAGTCAACAAACACACATTAATGTCTAAACTGCTGGCAACAAAAGTGAGTACACCCTTAACTGAAATGTCCAAATTGGGCCCAAAGTGTCAATATTTTATGTGGCCACCATTACTTTCCAGCACTGCCTTAACTCTCTTGGGCATGGAGTTCACCAGAGCTTCACAGGTTGCCACTGAAGTCCTGCGTTCCTCCACCTTCCATTTGAGGATGCCCCACGGAGGCTCAATAGGGTTTAGGTCTGGAGACATGCTTGGTCAGTCCATCACCTTTACCCTCAGCTTCTTTAGCAAGGCAGTGGTCGTCTTGGTGGTGTGTTTGGGGTAGTTATCATGTTGGAATACTGCCCTGTGGCCCAGTCTCTGAAGGGAGGGGATCATGCTCTGCTTTACTATGTCACAGTACATGTTGGCATTCATGGTTCCCTCAATGAACTGTAACTCCCTAGTGCTGGCAGCACTCATGCAGCCCCAGACCATGACACTCCCATCACCATGCTTGACTATAGGCAAGACACACTTGTCTTTGTACTCTTCACCTGGTTTCCTCCCCACACGCTTGACACCATCTAAAACCAAATAAGTTTATCCTAGTCTCATCAGACCACAGGTTCCAGTAATCCATGTCCTTAGTCTGCTTATCTTCAGCAAACTGTTTGCGGGCTTTCTAGTGCATCATCTTTAAAAGAGGCTTTCTTCTGGGACAGCCATGCTTTAAGATCTGAAGATTTTACCCCATTCCTGACCAGGCCATATTTTGCGATTCGGCAATGCGTTACTTTAATGGAAAATTGTGCGGTCGTGCGATGCTGTACCCAAATTAAATTTATGTCCTTTTTTCCCCCACAAATAGAGCTTTCTTTTGGTGGTATTTGATCACCTGTGCGATTTTTACTTTTTGTGCTATAAACAAAAAAAGAGTGACAATTTTGAAAAAATAATATCTTTCAAATTTTTATATGAAATTCCCCAAAAAAATATGTAAAAATCAAATTTTTTTTACCATTTTAGGCCAATTTGTTTTCTGCTACATATGTTTGGTAAAAAAAAAATCGCAATAAGCGTATTTTGATTGGTTTTTGCGCAAAAGTTATCGCAGCTACTAACTACGGGAAATTTAATCATTTTTATTGTTTTTTTTTTTAACTAGTAACGGCGGCGATCTGGCGGTGATCTGCGATTTCTTTTGCGGGACTGCGACATTGCGGCGGACAGATCGGACCCTTGACTGACATTTTTGACACTTTTGGGGGTACCAGTGACATTACTACAGTAATCAGTGCTATAAATGTGCACTGTTACTGTAATAATGACACTGGCAGGGAAGGGGTTAACTTTATTGGTGATCAAGGGTTAAATATATGCCTGGTGCTTACTGACGTGTGTGGGGGAAGGGGACTGTGTGACACAGGCACAGATCGCAGGTTCAGTAATCTGTCCCTGCCTGTCACATAGGAGATCCGCCCGCTTTGTTTACACAAGCGGGCGGATCTCCTCACTCGATCCCCGACGATCGGGGAAGAGCGGCGGTGATCACCGCCTCTCCTCCCCTGCCCCGACTCCCACTGTGTCTGAATACAGCGGGAGCGAGACTCCGGCGGCGCGCACGCGCCGCCCACAAGGGGAGGAATCCAGCAACGTAGGTCTACGTCGCTGGACGATATCGAGCCACTTTGCCGCAGTACGCTCCATGTGAGCGGTCGGCATGTGGTTAATATAGTTATCAAATAACTTATATAGCAGCTGCTATTAATTACAAAAAACTTATTTTAAGGAAGGTGTATGTATTATTCACACCAAGGTTATCCCTTATGAACATATAAACACTAGCAGCGCATATAGACGTACATCTCAAAAATCAGAACATTCAGGGGTATGCAAGATGATTACGGCCACACACACCTACACAGGTTGAACTGGATGGACTATTGTCTTTATTCAACCTCACCTACTATGTAACTATGTAATACAGGACACAGTCTCAAAAGTCCATAAGCTCAATGCCAATGAGCCAAAATTCATCAATGATATCAATAATGCAGTCTGTGGTGTAACCAGGTGAATAATTAGTTCGTGCTTATTACTCAAGATGCTGTGCACCTTCCCCGCACCTCTGTGGACCCCCTGTACCTTCTGAACATGTATATTGCACCTTATAGATCAATCCTCTGGCAAGTCTCCCTGGACCGGTCCCTTGAACACCAGCAAACCACAGGCCACCTGGACAGCAAGCAATCCAACTGATATCTCCCAATCCCAGCATGAACTGCAAATCAAGAGTGGGTGAGCAGAGAGCAGGGCCGAGCTGGGCCGTGGTTTTGAATAGATGCAAACAGCCTTGCTCTGGAGTGAGCTCGCATAAGTGACCCCACAGAAAGCGACTTCCTATGGGGCAATCAGTGGGGGAAGGAGTCAGGACTGCCAGCTGGGGCATCGGAAGGATCAGGGCTGCCCTGTATAAAACCATTGCACAGAGCAGGTAAGTATGACATGTTTGTTATTTTTTTTTAAATAAAAAACACAAGCTTCACAATCAGTTCAATCATTAAGGGGCAATATACACTGCTCAAAAATATTAAAGGAACACTTTTTAATCAGAGTATAGCATCAAGTCAATTAAACTCCTGGGATATTGATCTGGTCAGTTAAGTAGCATAGGGGATTTTTTATTAGTTTAAGCTGGTTTGGTGTTATTAACAACAGGTGCACTAGATGGGAAACAGTGAGATGGTCTTCAAAACAGGAATGGTTTTACAGGTGGAGGCCACTGACATTTCTTCCCCTACTCATCTTTTCTGAATGTTTTTTACTAGTTTTGCATTTGGATAAGTGTCACTACTGATGGCATGATGCAAATACCTGGACCCTATAGAGTTTTGCACAGGCTTTCCAACTCCTCCTGGATGACACATTCATCTGTGCCATTGCCAGATTGTTTGCTGTGTCTCCCAACACAGTCTCAAAAGCATGGAGGAGATTCCAGGAGACAGACAGTTACAGCTGGACAGGGCTGTAGAAGGTCATTAACCCATCAGCAGAACCAGTATCTGCTCCTTTTGCAAGGAGGAACAGGATGAGCACTGTCAGAGCCCTACAAAATGACCTTCAGCAGGCCACTGGTGTGAATGTCTCTGACCAAACAAGAGTTCAGAGTTCATTAAGGGGGGCTGAGGGCCCGACATCCTCTAGTGGACCCTGTGCTCACTGCCCAGCACTGTGGTGCTCGACTGGCATTTGCCATTGAGCACCAGAATTGACAGGGCCGCCACTGGCACCCTGTGCTTTTCACAGATGAGAGCAGTTTCACCCTGTACACGTCACAGAGGTGAAAGAGTCTGTAGAAGATGTGGAAACGTTATGCTGCCTGTAACATCGTTCAGTATGACTGGTTTGGTGGTCGGTTAGTGATGGTCTGGGGAGGCATATGCCTGGAGGGATGCACAGACCTCTACATGCTAGACAATGGCACCCTGACCCTACACTGGTGCTGTGGGTCAGGGGTTCTGGGTTCCTCCTGGTGCACGACAATACTCAGCCTCGTGTGGCGAGTTTGCAGCCAGTTCCTGGAGGATGAAGGAGTTGATACCATTGAATGTCCCCCACGCTCGCCTGACCTAAATCCAATAGAACACCTCTGGGACATTATCTTTGGTCCATCCAACACCGCCAGGTTGCACCTCTGTTCAGGAGCTCAGTGATGCCCTGGTCCAGATCTGGGAGGAAATACCCTCAAACACCATCCGTCGTCTCATTAGGAGCATGCCCTGACGTTGTCAGGCATGCATATAAGCAAGTGGGGGCCCTAACAATTACTAAGAAGAGTTTTTGCAATGAAATTTCATGAAATGCAAAAATGGTCTAGCCTGATGCATAATTTTTTCACTTTGATTTCTGGGGTGTCTTTAAATCCCTCTGTAGGTTGATATTTTTCATTTCCATCAAACAATGTGGCATCCTTTCGTTCCTAACACATTACCCAGTCCATATCAGTATAGATATCCAGCATGAAGTTTTTCCCCCAAGCAATGCCTTTACTTTTTTGAGCAGTGTATAAACAAATGCTGTTTTGCCTCTTGGCAATCTTTAGAACACTGTTGTAAATATTCTAAAACTTTTTAGAATACATTCACTGTCACAAAAAATGGCAGCAAGCTCCCACCATGTTTTAGTCTTTCTGCTAAAAAGTGGCAGTAGCTCCCCATAACTTCTCATAGGGTCCTCTCATGGCCAGCAGAGAAAAGAAATTCACAGAAGGATGTAAACAGTTGCAGGGTATAGGCAAGTATGCATCTGGGGAAGGCTCAAAAAAGGATAAGCACCTTTTGAAACTACACTCATTCTTTAAGTTTTATTATCCACAGAAAACCACCTGAAAGGAAGGAGAGCTGTCACACCTGTCAAAAAAACCATGTGCAAGAAAAACACTTACATTGCAGGCTTGGATGTATTGTAGGGAATAGGGCTTCAGGATTCTCAAGCAGACAGCATTTAATCTATAGTGGGTGGGAAAAATTATGCAATAACACTTTGCATCTCCCGAACAGTGATATGGTTGTAGCGCTTACTCCTGTAGGAGAGGCTGGATATTCGGGCCTTCTCATTACACAAAGCCAGGCAACAGAAGCTTTCTTACAGACTCAGAATCAGTCCAGGGTATTTTTGATTATTTAAGTGTTAAGTTGGATGGGGAAATGGGGAAAAACATGGGATGCCCAGGAAATCTTGAGGACTTGCACATTTCTCTGGCTGCTATGTGTTAATGTCAAAAATGGCCCAGCCAAACTGACAACAAAAAGTTCCAAATGAAGAATGCAGGTGCTGCTCCTTAAAAAAAAAAATTTTCGCACTTGGCTTTTTCTGACCCAAGCTATAATGTTGAATGGCTCTTGATAGCTTTGTACTAGCATTAGGCTGTCCCTTGATTATGGACAAGCAAAGTATTGCACCTTGCTGTCCCCTCTATCCAGGTTTATTGTGTTATGAAAGGAAGGTACTCACACCTAGCTAAGGCTGGTAAAAAGGGTTGAGACTTTCACATGCACCATCTCTCCTCCACCTGCTTTCTTCTTTTTCCTGTCCTTTCTACCCCTGCCCAGTGGCAGGGTCCCCTCCAGGCAACTGAACCCTGGACTCTGCTACCTCACTACCAGGCTCCTGAACATTTATGGCCTATTTCCACACATTTTGGGCTTTACCTACCGAAGGAATTGGTGTAAACTCCATAAATATGCAGGCTTTGGCCTCTGTTCCTCCACCCTCTAAGTTCCAGAACTAGCCAGCCAATTCTGGAAGCCAGAGTGAGAGAACATAGACCCAGATCTAGGAGCTTTGCACAGCTACTCCAACCCCAGCTCCTCTGCCTATAGAGGAGCCAACTAAATTGACATAGTACTGGAGAATAGCATGAAAACAAAGTATGCAGCGCTTAACAAAGTAATCACAGAAATTGGTCAATAATTGAAGTAATGATATGCACAGTACATCAACAGTTGACTATGAGCAATTAGTACAGTCCATAGGGAAAGGAGTCCATAAAAAGTCCAAGACCCAAGTGTTGAATCGGAAGATAAAGCCTCCACCAATCACCAGTGAGAATGGCCTCTTACCCTGTTCAGATGACCCCCATTACAGGGATCTCAAACGCTAATGATAAGGACTCCTCACATCCCAACATATGGACAAACAGGTGAAATCCGCCAACAAGAAAAAGCCTCTGAGTGCTCAATCCCGATCCTCTCAGGGGAGTGTCATTGGACCCAATCAGCATGAAAAACAGGAAAAACTCCTCATGGTGCAGTATGTACAAACAAAGACACTTTATTAAGTTGGAAAGCCAATAGAACACTCACATGTAATCGATGTATAAAAGCCTCAGAAGTCAATATCTTGTGGGGGAAACACAGATGGATAGTGTGGTTGCTGTAGCCATGCAGCCTCTAACTGCAAGAGTATAAGCGCTGGAAGATGTTCATATGGCGGACGTGACCGGTCCCCTACCGGTTTCGTCAGAGTCTGACGTCATCAGGGGGCGTGGTCTGACGCCGCCGATCGTCTGCGCTAAATGGCCCAAAGAGGCGAAAGGGGAGGAGCGGCATGCGTTCCAGCCGACTCCCCCCTTCGCCACCGCCAACCACACAATAGGAAAGGCAGAGGAAGTGTTTGATTTGCCAACCCGGAAGCTCTAACCGAGAGCCAATCAGGAGGTACCATCACGGGACCAATCCGGAGAGGTCAAAACACTCCCATGGAGAATAGCAGCCAATCACTGTGAATACTGTCACGTGTCGGACACTGGGGATTATAGCTCCAGCCACAACAGGAGGAGGAGCACCAGGGCTATGCTGCCAAGGTTGAGTATTGTGAGTTGAAAGGGCCCCTTTGCAAAGACACAGTCTTTCTGCCTGAAAACCAGACACCCAATAACCACATGCACCTTGTCCCCAACAACACAACTGCAATCAGCAATGATTGTTTAGAAAAGCAAGTGTTGAGGACTGCAGTTCTGTAGTGGAGACAAGGCAGGGGTGGATGTCTGATCAATGTAGAAAGACACCTTCTCACACACAGAGAGCAGTGGTCCTTATCTGCAGCCTGTTGTCTGTTACTTGAATTTGGGGCTGGTGCTTGCAAACAAACAAGACAGTTCAATGTATAATGCAGGTATAACCCAAACACATTTTTTTTTAGTTTTTGATAAAGTAAGGAAACGCCTGCCATAAAAAATAGACTTCGGAAATTTCTCTTTACTTCCTGTCCAAAAGACACAACAGAAAATCAAAGATAGACTCCAGCAGTGAGGGGAATGACTATCTTAGAGAACTGCCACCAGGTGTCTCCATTGAAAGACAATCATGTCCTTTACTTTTACAAAAGTTTTTATTGTATAGGGAGCATAAGTATACAACAAGGCCATACAAATGAATACAATGAAAAATGGAACACATAAGCAAGAAACATAATGAAGAACAAACAGGAATGCATAACAATACATGAGTCATTGTAAGCAGGCGTATGAGTATAAAGAAAATCATGACAATGGAGACGAACAGTCTCCCATACGCAGATAGCATAAATGTGCACATTCCCTTCAATGGGTGTGAAGAGTAATAAAAATAAAAGATGGAAAAAGCAACATTAGAGTAGGTTCCATTGATTGTAGGTAGACACGGTCATTCGGCATAGAATGCACAGGCGTGTCAACACAGACAAGACACAGAGATGAAGGAAGAGAAAGGAACAGGAAAGAAAGAATGAACGAGCAGAGAGGAGGGTGAGAAGAGGGGGCAAGGGGATTAGCAAAGGGTGGGTCCTCTGGGGTAAGCACCCGAGGGTCAGCTAAATGAAAAGGAGTGTCGCATAGAATCTGGACAGAGTAATACACGACGTCCAGGGGTCCCATACTTTAAGGAATTTATCGTGGGAATTAGTAACTATAGCGGTCAATTTTTCATTGGTCAGAATGTCATTCATACGGTTTTTGAACGCCTCAAAGCTAAGCAACGGGGTCTTTTAAGACCTGGCAACAGTCAATTTCCTAGCAGTAAACAGATGCTGAGCCAATTGGTGTTGCTGAAGAGACAGTTTAATTATTGGTTTACATAAAAGGGCCTCATAGGGCCTCTTCAAATTAATATAGAAAATATTGCGAAGCAGAGCGTAGACCCTGATCCATAGTCTGCAAACCTTGGGACATGTCCACCAAATATGGGCCATAGTCCCCCTCCTGGGAGCATTCCCTGAAGCACAGGGGAGAATATGTTGGTATAAAGCTGGCCAACCTAGAAGGGGTGTAATACCAAGAACACCTTGTAGGAATTTTCCAAGATCAGTACATTACGAGAACACTTCGAAAGAGCAGCTGTCATATGTTGCCAATCTTCCATATCCAACTGCCTCCCCAACTCTGTTTCCCACTGCGAATGATAAGTGGAAACTGGAGGTTTATCACGAGAGATAATAGAGGCATAAAGGAGCGATATGAGTCCTGTTGAGTGAGGTCTCGCCCTACAGAGGCTCTCGAAGGGTGTCAACGTGTAGGGCAAAGGTTTGGATTTCATAAGTTGTTGGAGGAAGTGTCGGAGCTGAAGATATCTATAATGTTCATGTAAGGGGATATCATGGGAAGATCTAAAAGTGCCAAAGGGAAGTATTTTAGTAGGGGTGAACAGTGAATGGATATCCACGAAACCGTGGTCCGTCCACCAGGAAAATTGCAGAGGGTTAACATAGCCAGGCTGGAACATGGGGCAAGGAATGAGAAGCATTAGAGGCAGATGGAGGGAGATAAGATTGGCCGAATATTTAACAGAGTCCCACAAACAGAGAGAATGAAGTAAGCGCGGTCGTAGATTCCTCGGACGGTGCTTCGGAGGGAGCCAAGGGACTCTAAAATTTTGCATGTCCTCTCACTTTCCATCTCAATGACAACCATCACAAGGACAAACAGAAGGGCGACTAAATAGTATCACAGTAATAAAACCATAACAGAGGGTCTAACAGAGGGTCTAACCATTCCTTAATTTATCCAAAACTAAAATAAAAATGTCTGCTTTTGCATACATATTAACTCAAAATCATCATATCCATTACGGGCGAACATCTGCTAGCACTTTTGGTTCCACATGACACATTTAAGAGCTCTACAATATAAAATCAATCCTGGCAATATGTTTGGCCACATGAAAGCATAGCTACAAGATTTGTGTAAAGAAGGTACCACATGTTGTACAGTGCATGCACTGAACATAACATACAGTATAATTCCACTTAAAGAATGCCTTTCAACTCACAACCAATGAAAAATGTGTTCTGTGTGAATGCAGCCTTCTAGTTCTCTTGCTTTGTGACTTCTATGGCCTTAAACATAACTGCAGATCCTGACACTATTCATCACATATTAATTGGAGCAACATCATGTCCCATGTCAAAAAAGATTTTCAACACAATTACTTCTTTTTGTCACTTTGAATTTAGCAAACACACAGTAAAGCAAACACAAGGAGAAGGGCAGCCGTTAAGTATACACAGAATTTCCCAGATATTATCTAATTAATGAGACAAGGCATGTTTAAGGGAGGAGATGTTCTTTTGGTAAATATGATAAAGAACTATGTACATTTCCCTTTGTCATTCACTCCAACTTTGTTAGTGCTGGCGCAGGCCGCGGTCTATCTTAATTGTTTGGCTCTGGTAAGGGCTGAGTCTGATCACTCACTGCATTGTTGAGTTGATGGGATTCGTGTAGCTGGTTATAAATTGATAATCTAAATTAATTCATTCAAGCAGAAATCGATTTTGTAACTCCTTGAGAGCTTGTAATAATGCTTACCTCCTACTGCTTGCTGCATTTGCTGTTTCATAAAAGCTGGTCGGAAACAGCTGGATTCAGGTGACCTGCTAGCTCATTAAATCTGTTACATGTTCCTTCTAGTAAATGATATTAACCAGAAATGTCCTCACGTTGATTTTTTTCCTTTAATTTTATGACAGAAATAACCTAATTTGTAACACAGAATAACAATCTCCTTGGATTACTTTGCCTTGTTAAAATATTTTATGCATTTTTCATTTACACGGAGGTAATGGAAAAACACTTAAACTATCTGTTATTTAAACCACAAGAGATATGTTACTGAAAGTCTGATAGCTTCCAAAATGATTGCCTCTTCATAGCCTCTGCTTTATTTCTGCAATAAAGGGAGGACATTTCAATTCATAGGTTAGTAAATAAAGCACAATACCTTTTCTTTTTATTTTTTCCACGGAATTACCAGACAAGGAATTGGAATACTTTTTAAATTCATTTAGGAGTACGTGTCATACTTTCCCTCCTGAGTTCTAATACCCATTACGAATGTTGCACTTGCTTCATCTGCAGGGGATGGAATCTCATTCTAAGCCGCACATTAAATGAATAGTTTTATATACCGTCCTTTCTGTTTTTAATGAAGGATTGCGGGGGGGACATTTGAATTAAAGCATGTCTGATGAATCAGAAGTAATTAGAAACATCTATTAGATAAGTAGAAGGCAAGATCCACATTCAAACACATTTTGTAAATGACATGTGGACGTGATTGCAAAGTGACATTGATAAGCAAAATGATAATTTAGAATGACCATCATCACATATTTGGTTGAAATTAGATCCTCTTCCTTTCTTCTATGAGCTATTAACATTGTACTAACCAGAGGGCTTAGAATATACCCATTCATGTATTTTCTGCTAACTATGGAATGGCTAGAGGGAACAGACTGGGGTTTAAATGGTAATTATCTTAACATAGGTTTAAGTTGAAGAGTACAAAACAAAAAAGAAGGTGTCCCACCCAGCTATGTTTTTCAGATTTTGGGTTTAAGGGTAATGGTATCTTTGATTGCACCTTGATTCTGGTTCCAGCCCCATTCTGACAACAACTATACAAATACATTTTATTACCATTTATGATGGTAGTCAGTACAATTTACACTTTATAGCTTTCCCAGGCCATAACATCAAGCTGACGGGTCAGTGTTTCTTTGGAACTGTACAACAGAAGATGGACTGTAGGAATTATGACCAAGCCTGCATATGCACCAAGCTAACGATGGAGAAAGGCAATTATGTATAGTTGTCTTTTAACACATATGTGGCTTTAACAAAGTACTGGGGACATAAAGTAAGAGAATAATGTTGTGGCCCAGGGAAAAAAAAGTAGTATAAACTACTCCTTATCATCAGAAAATGTATATAAAAAAAAAATGTATCTCGGTGTCACTACAAAAAAGCTGGTGATGGGGCTGGTTAAAGGTAGAGTTACACATTAAAGTGTACCTTTGATGCAGTTACACTTCTATTGGAGCCCCCCCCCCCCAGTTCCCAGCCCCCCTGCCAGTTTTATTCTCATCTGTCTCCATTCCAGCAAGATATTGCCGACCTAACCACACAACTCCCTAGTCAGGAGTCCATTACCAAGTATAGGGATGAGTAAATCTGTCTGGGTTTGATTCCCAAATGATAAATCAAAAGGTAACCACTTCAATACAGGGCATCTTCATTCTTTTTTTGCCCAGGCTAATTTTCAGCTTTCAGCACTGTCACACTTTGACAATTGCATTGTCATGCAACACAGTACCCATATGATGGTTTAAAAATTTTCTTTTACAAATAGAGCTTTCTTTTGATATTTAATCAGCACTGAGTTATTTTTTTTGCTAAAACATTAAAAAAAAAAATGCTTCTTTCTTTGTTTCCATTATAAAATTTTGCAAATAAATAATCTTTCTTCATAAATTTAGGTAAAAATATAAATTACTACATTTCTTTTCTGAAAATACCGCAAATCAGTGTATATTATTATATGGGTATATATTATTATATTATGTGGGTCTGAATGCAGATCACTTTTCAGTCTGCAAACCAGGTGCAAATGTGTCATTCCTGTTTTGCAGCATGCCAAAGAATAATGGCTTACTGCAAGTCTACAGAAGAAGGGCTATGCAAGGTTATTATGAAAGGGTTTCCTTCATACGTAAATTAATCATTTCACAGAGAGCAGGGCTCTGGGAGGGCGAGATCTGAGGGGTGGGACTCTCCCTGTTCACACTGTTCGGCATATTTAACTTGGCAGGGTGGAATTCTAATTCTGTCCAGCACCAGCACAGCCAGCTATCTATCAGAACAGGCTGTGTAGGAAGGGGTGTCCTTTTGAATGATGCGGTGATCTGTGAGGTGGGACTTGGGAGGTTTGGACTCCTCCTGTAGGTGTGACTGGGTGGAACTGAATGCTAATTAGGATGTATTTCATCCCACCCACCATCAGAGCTACAAAGGAATTTACATCATTTGCAGCCTCTGAAAGACCACAGGGGGGTGTGTTCTAGGCTAGAGATTGAGCAGGAAGTGGGTGTAAGGCCCTCAGTCTACATCCAGACTGTACAGAATGTCACATGGTACAAAGCCTCAATTTAATCACAATATTAGAGGATCTGCTGACATCAGAGCAACATGGTACACAGGTATGATCCATGCTGGGACTAATCATTTCATTCACTTCTAGTGAAAAGAAAGTTGGAATTCAGCTTTAAGCTTTAAATAATCCTGTCAGCAACTAATAAGCCCAAATCACTTCAAGCTAAAATATCTAATCTAATAAAAAAGAAAATACCACAATTATTAGAAAAAAAAGTAGCAAAGGTTTTGAAAACTGAAGAGATTACTAACAAGCCTTAAAGGACAGGTTCACTTAAATATATATATCTATATATATATATATATATATATATATATAATTATTTTTTTGAGCCTGTAAAGCATTGCACCAGCGATCAGCAGATCACTGGTGCTATGCAGGTCTCCTGCAGATCTGTCAATGTATCTGTATGCCCGTACATCCCATATGCGCAAACAGATACAGTGACAGGAAGAATCAATGATCGGCGGATCAGTAGAAGTTCACTGAAAACTACAAGCTGACCGCCATAAGGGATGTCAGGGCTCGTAGTTCATACACATACAGAGCTGTGTTAATGAATAATGTGGCCGTGTAGGCAGAGTGGATTTAAATAAGTGACAGATAGCACAGAGAACTTCTCCCCGTAATGCTGTAACAGATGGAATTCGAGCAGCACCTGCAGCATTGGGAACATGTTACATGTCCCCACCCCCAAAAAACAGGTGGACTAGGTAACATGCTCTCAAAGGTGATTTTATCCTTTAAAAGGATTTGAAGATGTGCAAATCTATGCACACGGGAAAGGCACAAGAGAAGATTGACCCCTGCACTGCAATCAACTCAAAACTCCTTTAGCTAAATAGATGTAAACCCAATCACTAAAATCTCATATAAGCTTTAACATGACACTATCACTTTGAAATACTTTTTTTATATTGTTAGTTTTCGCAAAAAATAACAACTGATAAGACTGGTATTAAGGTCCTTATTTGTGCATTTTGTGTCATGGGGTGATAGCTTTCTGCCTGCAAAACACCTTGTCACATGCTCTTCCCAAATGAAACTGTAGGCTTCCGTGTTAATGCATATTGCCCAGGCATATTTTACCATTTAAAGCAGACCTTCCATTAAGTCAGCCATCCCTCAAAGCCAAATCACCTGCAAAGGTGATTTTTAAAATAGAGCTTTTGCAAAAAAAAAAAAAAAAAAACCTCAACCCAGCTTTCAATGCTTTATCATCCTCTGACTATTCAACAACACATAGTAAACACAACAGAATTTTATGTGAAAGCATTGATAACACTATCAAACCTGCACAGTTTATCATAAGAGATATCTTGTCATATGATTAGTTCTATTACAGTGCATCCAGAAAGTATTCACAGCGCTTCACTTTTTCAACATTTTGTTATGTTACAGCCTTATTCAAAAATTGATTAAATTCATTTTTTTCCTCAAAATTCTACAAACAATACCTCATAATGAAAACATAAAAGAAGTCTTTGCAAATTTATTAAAAATAAAAAAGGAAAAAAATCACAACACTGAATACTTTGTTAAAGCACCTTTGGCACCAATTACAGCCTCAATTTTGGGGCAGTTTCTCCCATTCTTCTTTGCAGGATCTCTCAAGCTCCATATGGTTGGATGGGGAGCGTTGGTGCACAGCCATTTTCAGATCTCCCCAGAGATGTTCAATTGGGTTCAAGTCTGGACTCTGGCAGGGCCACTCAAGGACATTCACACAGTTGTCCCATAGCCACTTGTTTGTTGTCTTGGCTGTGTGCTTAGGGTCCTGGTGGGAGATGAACCTTCCCCCAGTCTGAGGTCCAGAGCGCTTTGGAGCAGGTTTTTATTAAGAATGTCTCTGTACATTGCTGCATTCATCTTTGCCTCGATCCTGACTAGTATCCCAGTTCCTGCTGCTGAAAAACATCCCCACAGCATGATGCTGCCACCACCGTGCTTCACTGTAGGGATGGTATTGGCCAGGTTATGAGCGGTGCCTGCTTTCCTCCAGACATGATGCTTGCCATTCAGGCTAAAGAGTTCAATCTTTGTTTCATCAGACCAGAGGATTTTGTTTCTCATAGTCAGAGTCCTTCAGGTGCCTTTTGGCAAACCCCAGGCGGGCTGTCATGTGCCTTTTACTAGTGGCTTCCGTCTGGCCACTCTACCATACAGACCTGATTGATGGAGTGCTGAAGAGATGGTTGTTCTTCTGGAAGTTTCTCCTCTCTCCAGAGAGAAACACTGGAGCTCTGTCAGTGACCATCGAGTTCTTAGTCACCTTCCTGACTAGGTCCCTTCTCCTTCAATCGCTCAGTTTGGTGTGGCGGCCATTCTAGGAAGAGTCCTGGTGGTTCCAAACTTCTTCCATTTATGGATGATGGAGACCACTGTGCTCACTGGCACCTTTAATGCTGCAGAAATGTTTCTGTACCCTTCACCAGATCTGTGCCTCAATACAATCCCGTCTTGGAGGTTTACAGACAATTCCTTGGACTTCATGGCTTGGTTTGTGCTTTGACATGCACGGTTAATTGCGGGACCTTATATAGACAGGTGTGCGCCTTCCCAAATCATGTCCAATCAATTGAATTTACCACAGGTAGACTCCAATCAAGTTGAAGAAACATCTCAAGACTGATCAGTGGAAAAAGGATGCACCAGCGCTCAATTTTGAGTGTCATGGCAAAGGCTGTAAATACTTATGTACATGTGTTTTTTTTTTTGTTTTTTTATTTGTAATACATTTGAAAACAAACTGCTTTCATGTTGTCATTATGGGGCACTGTTTGTAGAATTTTGAGGAAAATAATTAATTTAATCCATATTGGAATAAGGCTGTAACATAACATAATGTGGAAAAAGTGAAGCGCTGTGAATACTTTTCGAATGCACTGTATGTGTACTGAAATTTCCCTACCAGCCTAAGGCATGTCTAAGAGGATTGGAGACATGGTCTTATTTTAGACATCATTTGTTTGGGACCCCTTGACAACAATTTCATGCAAAATGTGAAGCATGGTTTGTCAATACTTTTTGCGAAACAATGCAAATGTGCAAATTCAGAAATGAGTCCATTGTAGCTGTCATTTTTAGCATTACAATAACCATGCTGTTAAACGAGGAAACAACTGCTGATTCTTTTTGAGACTGCAGTCTTTTGTTACATGATTTTGTGCTATACAATATTCTAAAACCATCCAACATTTGGTAGGTTCATAGCACAAGTCAACATGGGTTTAGTATTCGGCTTTGGCTTAACAGCTAACCTTAAAGGAACATTTACTAAGCTGCAGTGACCAGTCACTCAGCAGCCAAGCTGTCCTTTCATTCATTGGGTATTCTTCTCAGAGTTAATGTTTAAGCCAGACAGATATTAAAGAATAGCTACAATTACATCTAGAGAAATTATTAGTTTTTAATCAGAAGATTAAGCTATTAAGATAATGGTACTTAAGATTTATTTTATTAACTTAATAAAATTAAAACTCTGTGGAAATAAACCATCCTTTTAATTGTCAGACAGAGAATAACTGCATTGATTTTTATCTCCTGATAATAACAAAACCGTCCAAAAATTATTTCACACAAAATGTACTTTTGAGAGTTTGAAGAGCACACTGACGTGTGTCATCTCTTGAACATATATGGCATTAAAAAAATTAAAAAGTAATAAAAAGTGGCAACAAAGGAAAGAACATTAGTATGTGGTCATAAAAACAAATGAAACACTAACTGATTGCCGTTTCTAAGACCCCGTCAAAATGAATGCATTACTGTTAATGGAGTAATGAAAAATATGATAATTATTTTGGATATTCATCAATAATAGAGCACGGAGCTCATATAGTGCTTAAGAAGAGCACTTGCTATCTCTTAACAGTAGATGGATTCTTTGAAAACCCTGTAGAAAATTACAATCTTAAAAATATCTAAAGAATGCCTTATCAGAAACTAGGCCATTTAAAACTGAACTTAAGGGAAATGAGAAGAATGTCTAGATAGTTAATATCTCCAAAATATTTTCATAAATTTCATTAAGATGGCAAGAATCTACATTGGTTGCAGAAACTAAAAGAAAGAGCAAAGTAGGAGTGATTAGCCCCTTCACATCAGCAGTTTAAGGAGAGTTTTGGAAAAAGTACTCATGTAGGGTTAGAAAGTAGCTCAGACAGTACAAAAAAAAATGTCAGGTTAAGTTTAGAAAGGTATAAAATGGCATGGCAGTGGGGAAATCAGGCCATCAAACAATCATGATTTAGAAGGATCATGGTAGAACCCTGCAAGTTTCTGGACTGATCAGAACCTCCTGGTGTAGGTTTTATTTTGTAGGGATAATTCCAACCAGTTGTGAAATTCCAACCCAGCAGTTCAGTTAATCCCCTGGCACTGAGTGGCCAAAGGGTATCTGCAGAGGCTGTGGTGTGCCCATAAACATAAGATTGTTTATTTAACCATAAACAGCCAAAAGGGGTGACACACCATGCATTCATGAGTACTTTATAACTTCATACACACAGAATGCTTTACATTATGTATGCAATGCTGCTCTTTAGGTCTCCTGCACATAGGGCATAAAAAATGCTGCTTATACAGGCGTTTGGCGCTTTTTCTTTCAGCTTGTAGATGCAACTCTAGGTTAGCCTATGTGTCCATACACATTTGGGCTTTTACAGGCATATTGGTGGAGGAGCGTTTACAGGCTAAAAAAAAAAAAAATCATCAAGTCTGTTATTGATAGGAGCTTTTAAGAAGAAAAAATGCTTGACATGCCTATACGCAGCGATTAGGCGTGTCAATCATCTTTAAGTGTACAAACGCACCCCTAAACACTTATATGCTCCATAGGAGCATTTATTATGATGTTTTTTCTCTGCCAGCAGTTCAGACATTTTTTCTGCTGAATAGTGTACATGGACCCTTAATATGTGAAAAGAGCTTTCTGGACACACTGGGTATATCTGTGGTAGGAAGCCAACTTCAGTTTCAACCATCATCAACTAATGATATATCAAATGATAAATCTGAATTCTACACATTACAACCCAATGTAGTCTTTTCCTTCAAATCCACTGTGATCCACACAATGACCACTTAGTTCCACAATTACTCAAGCATTATGTGTCTAAAAGAAGCAAAAAAAACAAAACAAAAACAAAATTTCACAGAACAGGGAAACCTCCACCTTTGGAGCAATATTGCACGCTGGTTAAATAATGACCGCACAACAAAGATTATATATATATATATATATTTCAGCTGCTAAAAAAAGACATTTTAACACTGAATAGAAAGTCTCCCTAATGCACTGCACAATACTATACATTATTTCTGCTGTGTTCACAACCACACTTACTGAAAAGAAAAAAACATAATATGAAATCATAAAATGCTTAATAAAAAAGGTTTTCCACTATAAACTAGTTGTGAGTCCCACACGTATAAACCATGAGGGCCCCCATCATTTCTCCTTCGACCCATTACTTTCAATCACTATTCAGTATATGTTCATTTTATTATCATACATTTGGAGAAAAGAGACAGAATTTTGAAGTATCTACAGTAAATTATATCAAGAGTTTAAGTAACTACAAGAAGTACAATTAAACAAACTCTCACAAGATTAAATGATGTGCCATTCGTTTTTTTTTTTTTCTTTTTTTTTATGCAATATAAAAATAGGATTTCCAATATATGTTACATTTTAACAACTATTTATGACAAATATGACATAATGACACTAGTCAGAGATTATTTTTATTTTAGCATTTGGAACCCCTCTGAGGAGTTTTAAGAAGAAATGTAGTGTTAGACATCTAGACAATCTACATGCTGTGTGACAAAGAAAGAATAAAAAAAGGCGATCCACAAAGATGATGACAAAATCCTCTTCATTTAGCATGCAACAATCTGATTACTAGTCACAGGAGTATTCAACTGAATAGCACTACTGACGAATAGTCAAGGGACTCAATTAACAAAAATCGGGGCATTTTAGGTCCTTAATGATTGAGAAAAAAATGAATGAATGTTTGTCATGATTGGGATTGTCATTATAAAATGCTAATTACATATTAGTTTAATAATTAACCCATGATCATTTACATACATTTGCTGAATTTTGCACACTGAACAGCATGACATGTGGTCAATACAGCTTACACAGCTACTGTAATGACTATTCTAAAATGTTAAATGAATTTTATTTTACATTCATTCTTTGATTCAAAAAGGCATTGCAATGGGCATAGAACCTTCTCCATTCTGAGATCCTGACCTTGCCCAACCCCAGTGAGGTAAGATCTACAGTAGCACCAACCAACCCAGAGTTGGCTGGGTCCATTCATTGGCTTTCCATAGAAAGCAAAGGGTTTAAGGAGTTGATGGGTCATCAAACCTGCTGAACTCCAGTTACAACTAAATGCTTATGGGGGGGCTTTGATACCAAACAGCATGCTCCTTTATAGAAAATAAAACTGACAATGCATCTGGGCATAGAAGGTTCGACTTCTGGATGTTCCTAAAACCACAGGCCATGTCCCCTTTGCTACCTGAATGTCACCGGTAACCATTTCCAGGTTCTACAGTACAAAATAACCTGTACGTGGGGCAAAAATCAAGTATGGTTTCAAGACAGTAGTAGAATGATGCAACATGTTACAAGTTTAATTCCATCCACATTTGAAGTTTGAAGTTTTGTGAAAATTTGAAGTTTTGTGTTTGCGAAGTCTGAAGTTTTGTGGTTTTCACTGATTTGAGGGAGTTATGATCCTCTAGTTTGCTAGCAAACTGCTTCTCCCTGATTTTTCTGATGTGGCCTTTGCAAAAAGTAAATATCCCTACTGTGCAAGAAATCTGCAGTAAGAGTACAAGGACAACAAGATTACTCTTACATGTTGCTGGAATTCTGTTTTGGATGGAGTTGCATCCTAAGCACAAATTAGCCCTTCAGTTTAAAAGGAACTTGTTATTTAATCAATCTAGTGTTCAGAAACAAATATTTGTGTGAAGGTAATTAGCAGAAAAAATGTGCATCTGAAAATTATGTGTAGAGTCACCAAATATAAATGGCACTAACATTGAATAACACTCTAAATTACCAAAATATTGCTATCATAAATTGAAAGTTTATAGATGCAAAGGACATGTTTTACTTCTTTAATGTATTGGAGATGTCACTGCATATATTGCTAATGAAAAAGCAAAGAGATATAACCTTGATTAGCTTCCCTTTCCAAATGAAATCTTTGCAACCTTATCTGGATACAAAATATAGAATGTGTCTAAGGAGGTCAATATAAAAAAAAAAAGGAAGAACAGGACTGTGACTGACTTGTAGGAACACAAGATATTCTTACTGTTGCTCTGGGAAAAGTAAAAAAAAACAAAACAAAACAAATAATAGCAGAAGAGCTGCACATTTGCACTACAATAAAGCTAGACCAGAACCGTATACTTTCGTATATATTATCAAAGCTAAAAATTAGCTGTTACTGTCATTTGATTCATGGGACTATACATACTCAAAATGGTCTAACAACCATGTAAAAATTGCAAGGATGTATCATTGCCCATGCCAACCACCTTGCAGCTTGAACCTCATTTTGAATCAGCTGCAAGAGGAGGGGAGAGGTGGACAGAGTGGCTGCATACAACTCCGCAGCTGCAGGAGTTGGGACCAGAAGGTTCAGCTTTTGCTCACCAGAATCACAGTGATAATTAAGTTCCCAGTGCTTTGTAAAAGTAAAATTGGTAAATTAGAGAGGAAAAAGGAATAAATCCACAAGGTGGTATGCACCTCATTGAACGTAACCACCATTCAGAACATTTTAGAAAGTGGCTGAATTCCTTGAGTTCAGTTTTAAGGAGAAGCATAATGCAGGCTCAGTACAGTCGCTAGCATTTTATTGAATGGTCTGAAAAATGTAGACCACAGTTCTGGTGCCTGGTGGCAACTGAGATAGAGATAGACAGTTACACAAAAAAAACTACAAAGTTTCTAATCTTTACATAATTATATAGTAGATGAGGTTGAATAAAGACATCAGTCCATCCAGTTCAACCTGTACAGGTGTGTGCGTGTGTGTGTGTCAGTGGCCTGATCATTTCCCATAACTCTGAATGTTGTGATCTGTGAGATGCACGTCCAAGAGTCTTTTAAAAGTAGCCATACTCCCAGCTACCACCAATTGTGCAAGAGAGTTCCACATTCCCACCGCCCTTACAGTGAAGAACCCCTTACGCAGCTTAAGGTTAAACCGCCTTTCTAATCTCATTGTGTGGCCACGTGTCCACTCCTTGAAGCTAAATAGTTTTTTTTATCTATGCTGGGATCGCCATTGAGGTATTTGTAAATAGCTATCATGTCCCCTCTCAGGCGTTTCCTCTCCAAGGAGAATAAATTAAGTGCTTGTAATCGCTCCTCATAATTAAGGTCCTCCAATCCCCTTATTAGTTCAGTTGCCCTTCTTTGGACTCTTTCCAGTTCCAGCACATCCTTTCTGAGGATTGGAGACCAGAACTGGACAGAAGACTCTGGGTGTAGCCGGACCAGGGTTTTATAAAGTGGCAGGATTATAGATTTATATCTGGAGTATATCCCCTTCCTTATGCATGCCAATATTCTGCCAGCTTTGACAGCTGCAGCTTGACATTGCACGCTATTACTTAGTCTATCTTCAACTAGAACCCCCAAATCCTTCTCCATTCTGGATTCCCCTAGAGGTTCCCCGCCTAGAGAATAATTTGCTTTTATGTTTTTTGCCCCCAAGTGTAATACCTTACAGTATAAAACCACATAGTTGCCTACTCTGTTATTTTGTTCAGGTCATTCTGTAAAATTTCTATATCTTGATGAAAAGTTATTGCCCTGCATATTTTTGTGTTATCCGCAAAAACTGAGATTGAGCTACTGATTCCATCCTCTGTTATTGATAAATAAATTGAACAAAATTGGTCCCAGGACTGAGCCCTGGGGGACCCCACTTACCACTCCAGACCAGTCTGAGTACGCGTTATTTATCACCACCCTTTGGACACGCCCATGTAACCAGTTTTCTATCCAAGAACAAACCTTGAGGTCGATACCTGCAGACCTTAGTTTCTAGATTAAGGATTTGTGGGCAACTGTGTTGAATTACTTAGCAAAATCCAGATACACCACATCCACAGGTCTCCCTATATCTAGCTCACAGCTCACCTCCTCGTAAAATGTAAACAGATTGGTTTGGCAAGAACGTCCTTTTGTGAACCCGCGCTGATTACTGCTGATGATACGGTTGTCCTTAGCAAATTATTGGATGTAGACCCTTATCAACCCTTCCAATAATTTACATACAATTGATGTCAGGCTGACCGGTCTATAGTTTCCCGGAATTTCCCTCCTCCCTTTTTGCATATTGGTATCACATTAGCTTTCCTCCAGTCACCTGGTACAGTCAGTGGTGTATTTAGGTTTTGTGCTGCCCTAGGCCTGACTAGACTTGGGCACCCCCTAATTTAAATATGACCCACCCCTTCCTATAAAGGCCACACCCTTCCTGTTTATGACCCGCCCTGTCATCTGTAAACCACAGACCACAGTCTATCAGTTCCCATAAGTTCAGCCTCATCAGTGGCAGCCGGTGCAGCCTATCAGTGCCCATTAGTGCAGCCTATCAGTGCAGCCTATCAGTGCCCATCAGTGCAGCCCCATCAGTGCAGCTTTCAGTGCCACCTCATCAGTGGCCATCAGCGCAGCCTCATTAGAGCCCATCAGTGCAACATATCAGTGCCCATCAGGGCAGCATATCAGTGCAGCCCCATGAGTGAAGCTTATCAGTGCCACCTCATTCCCATCAGTGCAGCCTCATCAGTGCCCATCAGTGCAGCAAATCAGTGCTGCCTTATCAGTGCAGCCCCATTTGTGCAGCTTATTAGTGCCACCTCATCAGTGGCCATCAGTGCAGTGACAGCAAACACAAGTCCAAATATCTTATAAGATTGGAGTAATCTTACTAACCCAGTGACATATTGCGATAGCACATATAAGGTGAGCAGCTCCAAAATATTATTGCAATCATATACATGTAAAAGTCTTAGTTGTTTATGATGCAATTCAATATTCTCCCTCAAGGAGAAGGATGTTTAAAGAAAGAAATTATATTATTGACATGATGCCTGCGATACCTGGGGGCGGAGGAGGGTCGGGCCAGTTGTATTAAGTGTGGTCGGCGGCCTGTGGTCTGTCTGAATGTCCTCACCGGCAGGTAGCAGTGTGACCACTTTATGGGGCTGCCAGACTGATTTGCCTCCTGGACCCTGACCTCCGACTCACCCCATAAGACTGGCACTATACTAAAAGTGTAGCGCAAGCCGGTGGGGACCCTTTTCGTGTGGGAGTCGGGAGAAGGCTTTTTTTTTCTTGCGGGGTGCAGCTTTTTTGCCTCCCCCCCTGCCCTAGGCCTGGGCCTTGTTGGCCTAGGCCAAGATACAGCAGTGGGTACAGTGCCTGTCAATATACTGTCTGTGAAGATTAAGAACTCGGGTGCAGGCCATCTGGCCCGGGTGATTGATTAGTGTTAATGTTATCAAGTCTTTCCTTGATTTCGCCCTCTGATAGCCACAGCGACAAGTCTTGTGATGTTGTGCTAACAAGACAGTCCTGGTCTGTATACCCCTCCTTTTTGTGTGTAAATACCGAGGAGAAGAAAGTATTTAGCACAGTTGCCTTCTGTAACCATCCTCCTGTCATTGTTAATTATGTGCGCAACATGTTCTGACCTCGCTTTTTTGCTATTAATGTATTTAAAGAATTTCTTAGTGTTTTTTTACTCTACTTGGCTATGTGTCTCTTAAAGTCATTTTTAGCCATCCTGATTCTGTTTTTACATTTCTTGTTAGATTCCTTGTATTGGTGAAAAGCTGATAATGTCCCCTTGAAGGCCATTTTTTTTCGCTCCAATAAGCATTTTTACATTACGGTTTAGCCACCCTGGTTTGACCTTGGCTCTTCTAAATTTATCTCCCATTGGAAAGCACTGTGCAATACTTTTGTTTAATATGTTCCTAAAGCATTCCCATTTTTCCTCCGTGTTCAATGTTCCTAGGGTTAGGTCCCAGTCTATGTTCTCTATTATTGAGCACATTTTAGGAAAGTTTTCCTTCTGAAGTTAAGAGTCCTTATATTCCCCTCGTGTCTTGTTGTCCTATGATTTACTTTAAATGTAATCATCCTGTGATCACTAGAGCCCAAGTTGTCCCCGTACTTCTACATCTGAGATTAGGCCTGAATCGTTTGTAATTAATAGATCTAGCAATGCTTCTTTTCTAGTAGGATAATCTACCATCTGTGACATGTAATTGTCCTGTAAGACACTGATGAAATGACAGGCCTTTACTGAGTGAGCTGTCCCCTCTTCCCAGTCAATGTCGGGATAATTGAAGTCCCCATTACGATAAATTGTCCCTGCTTAGCTGCTATTCCCAACTGTGAAAGAAATTCCAGCTCTACCTCCTCGCTTTAGTTGGGCGGCCTATAACATACCCCCACTATTTCAACCCCCCTTCCTTTTTCCTTATCGAGTTCCACCCACACGGATTCCACCTCTGCTCTCATTTCTTCCATAATATCACTTCTCTCTACCACCCTTACCTTATTTTTGATATAGAGACATAACCCTCCCCCTCTTTTGCCTTCCCTGTCCTTCCTATACACCGGATACCCTTTAATATTTGCTAGCCAGACATGTGACAGGTCAAACAAAGTTTCTGTTATTCCTACCAGGTCTATGTCCTCCTAGTGTAATAACAGTTCCAATTCCTCCATTTTTAATTGCTAGGCTCCTGGCATTTGTGTTTACCCCTCTTCGTGATGTTGGAGTTGATACTGATTTATCATTAGGTTTATTCCTACTTGGTTTGTGGTTTGTCCGCTCATTTCCCCCCCTGTAGTTGTTACGGTTTTATAGTCATTGCTGCTCCCCCCTAGTAGCTTCTGTCCTTTGTTCACTACTAGCTGGCACTATCTTTGAGCCCCCCCCCCCAACACCTAGTTTAAAAGCCCCTCCAACTTTGTGTCCATCTTTCTTCCCAAAAGAGCTGTACCGTCCTGATTAAGGTGCAGCCCATCCTTACTAAAGAGCCGGTAGCCGACTGAGAAGTCAGCTCAGTTCTCCAGGAACCCAAAACCCTCATTTCTACACCAGTTCCTCAGCCACTTGTTCAGCTCCCTAAGCTCCTTCTGCCTCTCTGGTGTGGCTCGAGGTAAAGGCAGTATTTCAGAGAAAACCACTCTTGAGGTCCTTTTCCTCAATCTATTCCCTAAATCTCTGAAATTATTTTTTAGGATCATCCACCTTCCTCTGTCATTAGTGCCTACATGCACCATGACCGCTGGGTCCTCCCCAGCCCGCCCAACAATCTGTCTACCCGATCTGCATTGTGCCGAACACGAGCGCCCATTAAACAACATACTGTTCGGCGCTTAGTAGATTTATAGATTTAAAGCTCTGGAACTGTACTTATTCCATCTCTACTTGAACCTTAGACCTCTTTCATACAGACAGTAAAAACTATGGCTTTACCATCTACCTACAGACCACCATAAAGCTGGAGGGGGTGTTCACATACCGTGACCAATGTAACACGGCATGTTGAGCCAAATGGCAGCAGCACAACTTGTCAAGTTCATCCATTCATGTCAACAGGGCCATGCTGCAACCGCAAACCAAAATACATCTCTAAAAAGAAAGAATGTAGTGGTATAATTAGATTTACTCTACTCTCACTTTTCAACATGTAACAGTAAAGTGCAGGTGATTAAAGAGAGTAGGGTGGAGCGGAGTACCAGTAACCCCTCAATCAAGTCTATGTTGATCAGTTATTGTAGGTAATCCCTCCACTTTACTTTGTCACACTAAGACTTAGTCTGACAAAACTGTGTGTAAAATGAGAAGACTTAAAGACAGGGTTTGGTCTACAGTCCTTACAAATATTATGATAAATGTTATCTAAGACAGGACTCTAGATTAAAATCAAATACAGCTAAAATGTTTGTTTTTTGCTAGCAAGTAGAATAGTTAGAGCCTCTGTTAGACTTTTACTGCTGTGTCCACACTAGGCAGCTCACTGCTTACTTCCTGTCCAGGTAGCAGCTGTCAATACAGGAAGTGAGGGGAAATCTTAACAAAAGGGATACAGATAGCATTTAAAGAGATGGCCTTACCTTGTCATAAAAATAAAACAAACGCACCTTTATAAATGTTTAGTAATGAAAATCTACAAACAGTTACTTACAGTACAAACAGTATCTGGAACTTTGGAACTAGGTCTGTCTCTTAGAACATGTGACAGAAATTTCCCAGGATGCATTTGTGAGGCCCGGATTACATCACCTGTGCTTCACTCAACCAGTAGTGAAAAGACATTGCAAAAAAATTTAAAAAATTTGATTTTTGACTCGCTGGCTGGACTGCAGGAACCCTAAGAATCTATATTATTCAGTCCGGCACTTGATTGTAGTTCTCACAGGAACAAAATATTAAAAAGAGGAAAAAAATTCCATTTGAAATGAAAAAAATTTCCAGGACCAGAGATCCCAGCAAGGCACTAGGTCCTTACTCCTGACTGGTGCGGACAATTAGGGAGTACCTGGCAGCTACGGAGTCTTTTAAGAAGTCAGTTTAAGAAGTGTTTACGGACAGACCTCACAAAGGGCTGTCCGCCGCTTCTGTGACCATTTCCAGATGGAGGTTCAGGCCTATTGCGTCAGGGGTCAGGTTCCTCCTTTCCCTGTTTATGCGCACTCTACTAGGGCGCTTAGTGTCTCCTGGGCTTTCCATCTTCAAGCGTCAGTGACGCAGGTTTACAAGGTAAACCTGGTCGTCGGTGCACACTTTTACAATGTTTTTTGTAAAGTAGTTGTGTTGGCATCTACAAATGCTTCGTCTGACACTGTTTGTAACAAAACTGAGTGCCTATAGCTGAGAGTGGGTGTATACCCCCAGACTGCCCATAGGCGTAGTCAACTTTTTCCTGCCTAGTGTCCTACTCCTGTAGGAGAAGTATAACCCAATGGTTAAGAAGAATCAGGAGCTGTGTCCGTCAATGAACGAAAGAGAAATACGTTTAACTAATAAGTGTATGGCAATTTCATATCAGCACGTACAGCTGTATGCTGATGTGAATTTTAGTGAAAGGAGAGAAAGCTGACAGAGGTTCTAACCCTACCCTTTAGCATACCACAGCTTGGACTCAAGTAGGACTTTAAAGACATGTATTTTTATGCTTCTACTCAATCAAACCAGGATAATGAATTTAGTTCTCTAGAAAATGCCTTGTGTACTCTGTTTTGAATGATCCAGCAAATGGAATTTTAGTACACAACAGTGATGTAACAGTATAATGTAGTAGTTCTCTGTGCAGTGTGAACCACATCTAAAAACAGAATAAGACAGATACAGTTATGTTGCATCAATATGGTAGTCATATAAAGTTTCAATGCTATGCATTGTAAAATGCATTGGAACTAATCAAGTATTTTAACATTCATCTGATATTACTGAATCAGCTGATAAAACTTGTTGCAATTTAACCAATGTCATATTTAGAAGTGAACTGGTTTTGATCTATTTCTTTTTTAAGGCATCTTTTTATAATCAGTGTCTTTACTTTTTGACTTTGTACAGTATGAGAATACATTAGTCATATTCTTTTGACATTATGACTAATTTATCCCCGAATGTTACATAAAATTCTAAGATGTATGCATAGCTTGTCACATTACAAAATGCTAAAAAGAGTTAATGGCTCTTAATTACCTTGGTTATTATTAGAGTATATCATTGTTGATTTTCATAATTGATTTTAATACATTTTTTAAATATTCTGGAATTCTTTCAAATGCAATCATATAATCTGAAAAATGATTAAATCTCATTATTCTTTAAGACACTTGCCAGAAAAATGTCATGCACTTTTCCTGTCTTAAGCAGATACTTTATGTATTTTAGTTCTCCTTTTATGAAACATTTAACTCAACCTAGGCTTTGGATCCTACTTCCCTTTTTGGGGCAGATCTGTGCACATGCAAGTGCATGCTTAAAGTGGAGTTCTGGCCTCAAATACCTTTTTTAACTAAAAATACCCCTATAATACTAATCCATCGCCCTTTACAGAACCGTTATTCTCATACTTACAAGGTGTATAGTATTGGATTTTAGTCAAAATAGTACTTTTAAAAACGCTGTCTGGGCACGGCCATCTTGGATGTGGGCATCTGAAGCCGCAGTGTAATCTGCGGTGTCCTTCTTCCTGATTCCAGGGAGTGTTCTGGGAGTTCTTCCTGATTCCAGCCTCCTGGGAGTGATGACAAACAGCTCCCAGATTGCAATGCAAAGGCGGAAGTGATGTCGGCGGCCGCGGCCACAGAGGGGGGAGAAGGAGGAAGTACAATCAAAAATGCCCTAAAAAAAAGGTAATGGACCCCCGAAAAAAAAAATTGAAAATGCACAATTGTTGATCAGCATAGCGAGCACTCCAGGAATCACTAAAGTTGCAAAATAAGCCGGAACTCCGCTTTAAAGCTGTACTCCAAGCAAATACAAAAGACACACAATAATAAAGCCATGTAGTCTTTGATATGATCTTATATTTACTACTATTATTTATGCAAGTTCTATGATGCTGTACTGCACTGGTGAAATGTAAAAAAAAAAAAAAGTGAAATTAGGTTAGGGGCTTATACTAGTTTTGCAAGTTTATGTTTACCACACATTTCCTATCCAAGTTAATTTTCTATGGGGATTATTTATGCAGAACTGAATCCATGCCCTGTTCCTGTGGTCAAGTGTTGTAAAGATCACTTAACAGGTACCTTTACATTAACATACTTTTCCTATATACTTACTGAAACCTGTGTTTCAGTAGAATTTGCACAAATCTTTATGTTTTTGGCATAGTGTGGATGCATGGAAAGTTATATGCTCTTAAGTGCATAACAAAAGTAAAACAACTTTGGAGCAGGCTTGCAGAAACCTCCCCAATAAATGAACCAGTTACAATTTTAAGAATGTACAACCAAGCTGCCAAAAGTAAAGATTATAAAGATTATAATACTGACACTGTCTGCCATATAGCTTTTTATATCTAAAGCCAACCCAGGTTGCAGTTATGAAGCAGGTTATTATCCTAGCCATACACACCTCAAATTTCTGTCAATTCCTACTGAACAGTCTGAAATCTGAGCTGTCGGCACCACCCAGCTTGCCAAACTGTGATTTAAAAAAAATTGAGGGAGCCAGGCGTACAATTGTCAAATTGTTCAAGAAAGCACAGCATTGGCCAGCAGTGAAGATTCTTCCAGTCAGGCTCCTTAACAGGGATGGGGGATAAAGTAAAATCTACAACTGTATGGCTGGCATAGGCATCAAATAAGAACAAAAGCAGTAGACTGCATGGCCAAAAAAATAAAAAATAAAACAGGACTGCCTGTGAAGGTTTAGATAACTGCATCACAAAATGGATAGAATTCCTGAGTAGGCCCTCCTCATCCTTTGACCGCATAGTGGTTGCATGGTCTGCTATAGCAGTAGTTCTGACACTGCTGTTGATATACATTACTTGATTTCGGGTATGTACTGTTCCTGTCCTTGCTGCTAACTTTCCCTCATTTTTGTCTGATAAAACTGTCGTGGCATTAACTGAGGGGAAATCTCTTTCATGGGACCCTGAATAACTATAAAAATCTGACACGGGTTCTAATTCATTTTTGCTCCATCCAAAAACAGAAAATGTTTGTCTAGATATAGGAAAGCCACTACAAATGTGGCCCGGGGGCATGTAACGAATTTGCAAGGCAAACAAAATATTAGAGCAGACACGCAAGATTTGGTTCCTGTCTTCAGAATCTGCACCAATGCATATATGTGAGCGTTAAGGTGTAAGGGGAAGCAAAATGGCTAAGCTGATTTAGAACATTACATTATAAAAAAAAAAAAAACATTGAGAACCTATTTATCATTTGGTGGCACTCTAGCAGCTAAGTGGTTAGCACAGTGGCGTTGCAGAATTTGATGTCTATCACAAAAGTTCTCCCTCTGTTTAAATGACTTTCCTTTGCCATAATGCAAAAGTATACTAATCTGAATGGTTTATTGCCTAGTTGTAATGGATCATTGAAAATATTGTCACTATATAGACCAGAAAACAAATAATACTCATTCTATGCAAACAAAACCTACCTTATCAGAAGAACTACAAAATTGAAGCACTGTATTTTTGCATTGTGAATTAAAGATGAACAATTGGTGAAACACAATAACCTAAATAACAAATGAAATAAAAAAAAATGGTTGTCAGCACGCAATTCGTCAAGTCAGATAAAAAAAAAAAGAAAAACTCCAAAAAACTTCTGTGTCCGTATCTCTTCTCATCCTTCATGTACTGATGGAAATACATACAATTGTAACCACTATGTATAATGTGCATGACCCAGAAAGCAGGTATCATAAAGCAGACTATGTTTAATGCATGACTGGTAAAATACAGAGTGAATCACTTTACTTTGTATCTGCTGACCCACTTAAATAGGAAACAAAGTAGTAAAATCATGACTGTTTTCACAAAGGACAAAATATGCTCTTACCTCACTTTTTCAATGTATTTGTCGGTGACAAACATGTGTAATGTCTCTACATAATACTTAAGGTCATTCTGTATTGAGCTATGAACATTACAATAGTTTCAAATGACAGCCCTGTTTGGCTCTTATATGTACAACCTATAGCAATTTTGATTCTGAACCTGGTAGAGCTAAGAATATAAAAAATAGTTCCAAGACTTGCCCGGAATTGGGCTAGATTTCTTTTTAAGTGATTGTAAAGTCTGTTTTTTTTAAAATAAAAATAACAAACATGTTATACTTACCTGCTTTATGCAATTGGTTTTGCACAGAGTAGCCTGATCCTCCTCTTCACAGGTCCTTTTTCGGCTCTCCTGGCCCCTTCCTCCTGATGAGTGGCCCAACACCTAGCAGCTTGCTATGGGGGCACCCGAGCCGAGTCAAAGCTCCCTATGTCCATTCAGACACAGAGCTGCGGCCTGACCCTGCCCCTGTCCCTCCTCATAGGCTGAATGACTTTGATTGACAGCAGCGGGAGCCAATAGCGCCGCTGCTGTATCTCAGCCAATTGGGAGGGAGAGTCCCGGGACAGCCGAGGCATTCGTGGACATCGCTGGATAGAGATGAGCGCAGGCAAGTATTAGGGGGGCTGCTAAACACAGAAGGCTTTTTATCTTAATGCAGAGAATGCAATAAGATAAAAAACGTTCTGACTTTACAACCCCTTTAACCACTTAAGCCCCGGAAGATTTTACCCCCATTCCGACCAGGGGGTATTTTGCGATTCGGCACTGCGTGAATTTAACGCACAATTGCGCGGTCGTGCGACGCTGTACCTAAACGAATTTGACGTCCTTTTTTTCCCACAAACAGAGCTTTCTTTTGGTGGTATTTGATCACCTGTGCGATTTTTTGATCACGCGCTATAAACAAAAAAAGAGCGTCAATTTTGCAAAAATAGCAATATTTTTCACATTTTTTTATATGAAATTCCCCCAAAAAAAAATGTAAAAATCAAAATTTTTAAAAATTTTCGGCCAATTTGTTTTATGCTACCTATGTTTGGTAAAAAAAAATCGCAAAAAGCGTATTTTGATTGGTTTGCGCAAAAGTTATCGCGTTTACTAACAAAGGGAAAGATTTTTGTCATTTTTGTTGTTTTTTTTTTTAACGCGTAATGGCGGCGATCTGCGATTTTTTTTGCGGTACTGCGACATTGCGGCGGACAGATCGGACCCTTGACTGACATTTTTGACACTTTTGGGGTTACCAGTGACATTTCTACAGTAATCAGTGCTATACATATGCACTGTTAC
This sequence comes from Pelophylax lessonae, assembly GCF_965119305.1. Taxonomy (NCBI): domain Eukaryota; kingdom Metazoa; phylum Chordata; class Amphibia; order Anura; family Ranidae; genus Pelophylax; species Pelophylax lessonae. Next base: position 365,121,084 of record NC_138772.1, read on the forward strand.
TGTAAAAATACACTGGTAGTGAAGGGGTTAACTTTATTTGGAAGGGAGGGGCTGTGTGTGTCCCTAGGGGCGTGGTTTCTACTGTGATTGGCTGTGGCTCTAGCTGTAAGGACACTGATCAACGGATCTACATACCAGATCCGTTTTATCAGTGTCTTTGCAGCGAGGAGAATGACAGGCAGTTTGTTTACACAAGCTGCCTGACATTCTCCCTCTCCCCCGCCGATCGCCGAGTGACCGGCGGACATCGGGTCCGCTGGTCACACGCCCGGGGGGGTCCGTGACCACGCGGGAGCGGGAGCGCGCCCCCCGGGGGCGCGCGCTCGCTCCCTAGACCCTCACAAGCAAGCAACGTAGCCCTACGTTAGTTTGCCTGTGAGGGGCTGACCGCCGACGTAGATAGTCGTGCGGCGGTCGGCAAGTGGTTAAAGTGTTACAAAACCCACAACAGTAAAATCATTCTCTATATGCAGTAAAGCATGCTTGTTATACTCACTGTGGAACCTAAGGGGTTAATCCTCTGCAATGTGTAAAAAGGCTGTTTAAACCTGTATGCACAGATCCTCCTCTCCTTCCACTGGCTCCAGAACATGTCAAGATAAGACAGAGCCTTTGGAGTCAAGCTGCACATGCTTAGTTTGGTGTGTATTGCTAGAGAATTTTAATGTTTTTGTTTGGAGGGTGCATGTGATCAGCACAAGGCCAATCAGCACTCTCCAGACAGATGGTCAGAGGTCTAGCATCCTAATAGGACAGTTCAGTGTAGTATGAAAACTCCTCCTACAAGCTTTAACCAGTGCTCCGCTGACACTGATATAAGTCACAAGACTGCTATATATTGCTGATCAGAAAAGTAATTTAGCAGTTTAAATTTACTAAACAAATTGCTTTTCCATACTCTATGTACAAGGGGAGACCAGATATAGTAAAAGCCGGGTCCAGGGTTTAGTAACACTTTAAAGTATATTAGATAGTATAGTAGATAAAAGTATGCAGATCAGCATGTTTCTTCTAAACTTGCAGCTCTACAAGAATTAAAGCCAGAGGCAACCAAGCAATCCGTATTTTTATAAAGTGGTCAGCTATGGCTGTGCCTGTATTTTTTTCAAAACACATTTTAAGGATGTGCTATTCCAAATGAGGCCAGGTAACCTTCTGCGTTTTCCTGGGAGGTTCTGTGTTTTCATGCACAGTTTTATACGTTTTTAACGCATTAAAACATAATTGTTAATGTTGCTAAGAGGAGGCGTCTGTTGTCATGCAGGAAAATGCAGCAGAAATGCACCAAAATTTAATCTACATGCATTTTTGATGCAATTCCATTGAAGTCTATGGAGCCAGAAAAACACACCTTTCCAAAAAATGCTCTGGTGGAAACTGCAAAGATGTGAACGTGACTCATAGGAAATAATTTAAATGGACTGTACTGTACAGCATTTCTGCGAGTCTGCAAACGCGGTATAAACCTTATCCAAATCCACTAGATGGGCTGTCAGTAAATGCAACAGCAAGTATTGCAAGCCTACCCACTGCAGACTAACTATTTTCCACCAAGGCTGAAGTGAACAATCATTCAGATACCAAATATATGCTACTGTATATAAATGTTGTTCCATCTAGAAGAAAGTTAACACCAATAAACTTTGAAACTATGAATAATAAAGTAAACTCTATTTGGTAAGTAATATTTTGTCCTTATCTAAAATTCAAAGCCTCTCCCCACTTTTTCTGCCTAAATTTTACTCAAGTGCATGAAAAAGGCAGAGAATAAAATTATAAAAATGTAGTGCACTTTTAGTCCAAATTTTTTTTGATATAGTTTTTACTACAGTAGAAAACAGTCAATCCCCTGTTAGGGCTTTACTTCTGTCTGTATTTTTGCTGGGGAGATTCCCCCTTTCTACTGTATTGGTAATTATTGTCACTGAGACAGAAATGGTCCTGAAGTCATTTTATGTATTAAGGTAAGATACCCCCACTGTGCACCCCCCCCCCCCCCCAACACTTACCTGATTCCTGTATCAATCCAGGACTGTGCCCGGCTTCAGATCTTCTCTCCCTTCTTCCTGGTCTCACTGGCTTTGCTAATAGCAATAAGAGACATTGGCTCCTGCTGCTGTCAGTCAAATCCAGTGGGAAGAGAGTGGGGGAGGGACCACTCTCTAAGCCGAACTATGTATTTCTATGGGGACACACAGCCCAGCTCAGAAACAAGCCTGCATGTCTGCCCCAATAGAAAGCAGTTTGCTCTGGAGGTAGACACATAAGAGGAAAAGCCAAGATTCCTGGCAGGGGACCCCGAAGAGGAGGTAAGAGGAAGTTACCTATTTGCACAGAGCAAGTAAGTGTAAACCTGTTTATTATTTACATTTAAAAAAAAAAGACTTTACAATCACTTTAAAGGCAAATTTTTTTTACAACTGTCACCAGAGCAGAAAGTGAAGATAAATTAAACAATTTCCAGATGTCACAAGAACAAAATCTGAAGGGAAACCTTTGATTGTCTAGGAGGGGGCTTACTTTCACTTTGGAAAGATTTTCATTCATCTCAAGTCATGTCTTTAGCTCAAGAAATAAGGGAAATCTCCCCAATTGGACACATGCACATAAACCACATGACTGGAGTTCTAACAGTTTCCTACTGTATTAAAAACTAAAAAAATAAACATTGGCTAGTTATAGATTTGAATGATTTGTCATTTAAAAATGGCTACTTTTAAAATAAATCAGGGCCAGCAAATGAAATTGTGACCACATAATAAATACAGTAAATAATGCTGAAATATGGATTTTCAGCAAAAGATAGGGAAATACAGATCATGCAATGTGGTGAATTTGAACTGCAAAGTGCTGTACAAGTGGCAAATCTTTCTAAATGAATCCAGAGGCAATTGATCAATTTATAAAATGTCTAAGTGCTTACCCTCAGTGGTTTGGCTAGATCCCTAAAAAGTCTACATCCTTGCCAAATAATAAAGCCCTCAATAGGTTTGGGCACTGAGAAAACCCATGTAAGGTTTAGCAAAGATCCTGCTGAGCTATTGCCAGAGCAAGGTACAAAGAATGTCAGATTTCATTCTCAGCAGACAACTACAACAACTGATGCCTTGTAGTCAAAAGGCTGTTAAATTACCTTTGAAGGGTTACTGGCAGCCCAAATGTTCTTCTCATTTCTATTTAGTTCCAAAAGGCTCCTGCTCTTTGCGCTGATTGCTCTAACTGACAGCTCAGGAAATCTGGACTTTGTAAACACAGCGCTGCTGTATTGAATTACAGGTAACAAGTGTGTAATCAACCTGCAAAGGCTAACCTTTGCAAGGAGTCTCTCCGTGTCCAGACACAAAGTGTATGTTTCAGTGCAGGAAATCAATTAGACATTAAAGCAGTTGATAATATAAAATGAGATAGATTGAAACACAAATAGCTGATTACTTTTAAAGACATTGTCTTTGAGAAAGCACAGCCGCACTTGAATACCATTAAACATTTTATTGACAACAGTTACAACACAAGGCAAAATAAAATCTTAAAGAGGTACTACCACGTTTTACGCTTTTGAAAGAGGCCAAATAATGTTACAGTTACACGTTAATGTTTATAAAACCTAGTTTCTATGAAAAAAAAAAAAAAATGATATATAATCTATATACACATACATATACAGTCTGGTCCATAAATATTGAGACATCGACACATTTCTAATCTCTTTGGCTCTATACATCACCGCAATGGATTTGAAATGAAACAAACAAGATGTGCTTTAACTGCAGACTTTCAGCTTTAATTTGACGGTATTTACATCCAAATCAGCTGAATGGTGTAGGAATTACAACAGTTTGTATATGTGCCTCCCACCTTTTAAGGGACCAAAAGTAATGGAACAGATTAATAATCATAAATCAAACTTTCACCTTTTAATACTTGGTTGCAAATCCTTTGCAGTCAATTACAGCCTGAAGTTTGGAATGCATAGACATCACCAGACGCTGGGTTTCATCCCTGGTGATGCTCTGCCAGGCCTCTACTGCAACTGTCTTCAGTTCCTGCTTGTTCTTGGGGTATTTTCCCTTCAGTTTTGTCTTCAGCAAATGAAATGCATGCTCAATCGTATTCAGGTCAGGTTATTGACTTGGCCATTGCATAACATTCCACTTCTTTCCCTTAAAAAACTCTTTGGTTGCTTTCGCAGTATGCTTCGGGTCATTGTCCATCTGCACTGTGAAGCGCCGTCCAATGAGTTCTGAAGCATTTGGCTGAATTTGAGCAGATTACATTGCCCGAAACACTTCAGGATTCATCCTGCTGCTTTTGTCAGCAGTCACATCATCAATAAATACAAGAGAACCAGTTCCATTGGCAGCCATACATGCCCACATCATGACACTACCACCACCATGCTTCACTGATGAGGTGGTATGCTTTGGATCATGAGCAGTTCCTTTCCTTCTCCATACTCTTCTCTTCCCATCACTCTGGTACAAGTTGATCTTGATCTCATCTGTCCATAGGATGTTGTTCCAGAACTGTGTAGGCTTTTTTAGATGTTGTTTGGCAAACTATAATCTGGCCTTCCTGTTTTTGAGGCTCACCAATGGTTTACATCTTGTGGTGAACCCTCTGTATTCACTCTGGTGAAGTCTTCTCTTGATTGTTGACTTTGACACACATACACCTACCTCCTGGACAGTATTCTTGTTCTAGCCAACTGTTGTGAATGGTGTTTTCTTCACCAGGAAAAGAATTCTTCGGTCGTCCACCACAGTTGTTTTATGTGGTCTTCCGGGTCTTTTGGTGTTGCCGAGATCACTGGTGCGTTCGTTCTTTTTAAGGATGTTCCAAACAGTTGATTTGGCCACACCTAATGTTTTTGCTATCTCTCTGATGGGTTTGTTTTGTTTTTTTCAGCCTAATGATGGCTTGCTTCACTGATAGTGACAGCTCTTTGGATCTCATATTGAGAGTTGACAGCAACAGATTCCAAATGCAAATAGCACACTTGAAATTAACTCTGGATCTTTTATTTGCTCCTTGTAAATGGGATAATGAGCGAACAACACACACCTGGCCATGGAACAGCTGAGCAGCCAATTGTCCCATTACTTTTGGTCCCTTAAAAAGTGGGAGGCACATATACAAGGTTGTAATTCCTACACCTTTCAGCTGATTTGGATGTAAATACCCTCAAATTAAAGCTGAAAGTCTGCAGTTAAAGCACATCTTGTTTGTTTCATTTCAAAATCCATTGTGGTGGTGTATAGAGCCAAAAAGATTAGAATTGTGTCGATGTCCCAATATTTATGGACCTGACTGTACATACACAGTATCTCACAAAAGTGAGTACACCCCCTCACATTTTTGTAAATATTTTATTATATCTTTTCATGTGACAAGACTGAAGAAATTAATCTTTGCTACAATGTAAAGTATTGATTAATGTCACTACTGTCTAAACCACTGGCAACAAAAGTGAGCACACCCCTAAATGAAAATGTCCAAATTGGACCCAATAACAATTTTCCCTCCTCAGTGTCATGTGACTCGTTAGTGTTACAAGGTCTCAGGTGTGAATGGGGAGCAGGTGTGTTAATTCTGGTGTTATCGCTTCTAACTCTCTCATGCTGGTCATTGGAAGTCCAACATGGCACCTCATGGCAAAGAACTCTCTGAGGATCTGAAAAAAAGAATTGTTGCTCTACATAAAGAGGGCCTAGGCTATAAGAAGATTGCCAAGACCCTGAAACTGAGCTGCAGCATGGTGGCCAAGACCATTCAGTGGTTTAACAGGACAGGTTCCACTCTGAACAGGCTTCCCCATGGTCGACCAAAAAAGTTGAGTGCACGTGCTCAGCTTCATATCCAAAGGTTGTCTTTGGGAAACAGACGTATGAGTGCTGCCACCATTGATGCAGAGATTGAAGGGGTGGGGGGTCAGCCTGTCAGTGCTTAGACTATACGCCGCACACTGCATCAAATTTGTCCGCATGGGTGTCATCACAGAAGAAAGCCTGTTCTAAAGATGATGCACAAGAAAGACCGCAAACAGTTTGCTGAAAACAAGCAGACTAAGGACATGGATTACTGGAACCATGTTCTGTGGTTTGATGAGACCAAGATAAACTTTTTTAGTTTAGATTGTGTCAAGCGTGTGTGGCGGCAACCAGATGAGGAGTACAAAGAAAAGTGTGTCTTGCCTACATTCAAGCATGGTGGTGGGAGTGTCATGGTCTGGGGCTGCATGAGTGCTGCCGGAACTGGGGAGCTACAGTTCATTGAGGGAACCATGAATGCCAACATGTACTGTGACATACTGAAGCAGAGCATGATCCCCTTACTTCAGAGACTGGGCTGCATTGCAGTATTCCAACATGATAACGACCCCAAACACACCTCCAAAACGACCACTGCCTTGCTAAAGAAGCGGAGGGTAAAGGTGATGGACTGGCCAAGCATGTCCCCAGACCTAAACCCCATTTAGCATCTGTGGGGCAATCTCAAACGGAAGGTGAGGAGCACAAGGTGTCTAACATCCACAAGCTTCATGATGTCATCATGGAGGAGTGGAAGAGGACTCCAGTGGCAACCTGTGAAGCTCTGGTGAACTCCATGGCCAAGAGGGTGAAGGCAGTGCTGGAAAATAATGGTGGCCACACAAAATATTGACACTTTGGGCCCAATTTGGACATTTTAGCTTAAAGGTGTACTCACTTTTGTGGCCAGTGGTTTAGACATTAATGACTGTGTGTTGAGTTATTTTGAGGGGATAGCAGATTCACACCTTTATACAAACTGTACACTCACTACTTTACATTGTAGCGAAGAGTGATTTCTTTAGTGCTGTCACATGAAAAGATATAAATATAAAATATTTACAAAAATGTGGAGGGGTGTGCTCACTTTTGTGAAATACTGTATATATATATATATATATATATACATACATACTCTGCTCAAAAAAAATTAAAGGATCGTTTTAAAGCACATTAGCTCTCAATAGGAAAAAATATCATGCTGGATTTCTATACTGATATGGACTGGGTAATGTGTTAGGAATGAAAGGGTGCCACATGGTTTAATGGAAGTTAAAATTATTAACCTACAGAGGGCTGAACTCAAAGACACCCCCAAAAATCAAAGTGAAAAAAATGATGCAGCAGGCTAGTCCATTTTGCTGAAATTTCATTGCAGCAACTCAGAATGGTACTTGTTTGTATGGTCCCCACATGCTTGTATGCATGCCTGATGCTGGGGCATGCTCCTAATGAGACGACGGATGGTGTCCTGGGGTATTTCCTCCCAGATCTGGACCAGGGTAATCACTGAGCTCCTAAACCGACTGAGCTGCAACCTGTTGGTGTCGGATGGACCGAAACATAATGTCCCAGAGGTGTTCTCTGGATTTAGGTCAGGCGAGCGTGGGGGCCATTCAATGGTATCAATTCCTTCATTCTCCAGGAACTGGCTGCATACTCTCGCCACATAAGGCCGGGCATTGTGGTGCAGCAGGAAGAATCAAGGACTCACTGCATCAGTGGTTTGACAATGGGTCCAAGGATTTCATCCCGACTCCTAATGGCTAGCCTGTAGAGGTCTGTGCGTCCCCCCATGGATATGTCTCTTCAGACAATCACTGACCCACCACCAAACCGGTCCTGCTGAATGATGTTACAGGTAGCATAACGTTCTCTACAGCTTCTTCAGACCCTTTCATGTCTGTCACGTGCTCGGGTGAACCTGCTCTCATCTGTGAAAATCATGGAACGCCAGTGGTGGACCTGCCAATTCTGGTGTTCAATGACAAATGCCAATCAAGCTCCACAGTGCTGGGCAGTGAGCACAGGGCCCACTAGAGGATGTCTGGCCCTCACCCTCTCCTCATGAAGTTTGTTTCCGATTGTTTGGTCAGAGACATTCACATCAGTGGCCTGCTGGAAGTCATTTTGTAGGGCTCTGGCAGTGCTCATCCTGTTCCTCCGTGTACAAAGGAACAGATACCAGTCCGGCTGATGGGTTTAGGACCTTCTACAGCCTGTCCAGCTCTCCTAGAGTAACTGTCTCCTGGAATCTCCTCAATACTCTTGAGACTGTGTCTGGGAGACACAGCAAACCTTCTGGCAATGGCACGTATTAATGTGCCATCCTGGAGCTGTTGGATTGCATGTGCAACCTCATAGGGTCCAAGTATCGCCTCATGCTATCAATAGTGACACTGACCCTAGCCAAATGCAAAACTAGTGAAAAACAGTCAGAAAAAGTGGGTAGGGAAAAAGAATTTAATTGGCCTCTACCTGTAAAACCATTCCTAGATTGTTGCCCATCTAGCGCAACTGTTGTTAATTTAACACCAAAGCAGCTGAAATGTATTTGAAAGAGTTCTCTCAGAGACAGCGCTTTAGGACATATTGCTACACTTGTGGCTTAAGACATAAAAAGTCATGTAACCAGTCACGTAATTAAGATCAGCTTGCTTACAAAATGAAAGACAGTTTATTCCATAAACATGAAGTGCAAAAAATGATAAAAATTGAGCAAGGTCCAAAAACCTTATTACTAGTAGATAAAAATGGCAAATTGCTAGAGTCACTGCTCTTTCTCTCTTGTAACAACAACAGCCACTTGACAGTCTCCTTCCCTCTATATAAGATGTAGCTGACAGTCCTGGGGTGGATGAGTTGTAGCCTGCGGCCATGCTACTCCCTGCAGACTTGCACAGAGCCTATAGATGGGGTAGCTCGAGGTTTCAAAGGCAGCCCGACCCTAGGTGAGAGCTGCTCGGGTTCACAGTGCGATCAGTGTCATGCGGCTGAGGAGACGTCTCTGCCTCGCTCTGGGCTGGCTGAGTGCAGAGAAGGGATGGAGATCCAGGAAGCAGATTCGCTTGACAGCCGTCACCAGGAGATGACGTCACGGGCGATGCCGCGGCTCGGGGCTTTGTGATGTTGAGGAGGGGGGTTCCTCACAGGGGCCTGTAAGGCGGTCACAAGACGCGTCTCGCTCAGTAGAGCCTTGTCAATCATGTGACCATGAGTGGAAGAAAAAACTATTTAAAAATAAATGAAAAGGACAGGGGAGGAGCCCAAAGGAGGAGGACGGAGGCAGTGGGGAAAACGTAAACCTGGTTAACGCTTCAGGATTGTCTACTCCCATCTCCATCCTTAATAATTATTCATTTTTAAGCAAGCTGGTCTCAATTACCTGACTGATTACATGACTTTTTTTGTTTTAAGCCACAGGTGCAGCAATATGTCCTAAAGCGCGGTCTCTGAGAGAACTCTTTCAAGTTTTTGCTGTTTTCCTTCCCAAGGATACTCTTTAGCTGCAACGGACTATTGGCCTTTACTGGTAATTTCTTGAAAAAACATACACACAAAGTTCTGCTGGCGCCTGATCGTATTGAAATTGGTTTTTAGCTGAAACTGATTAACAACCCCCTTCGCTACTTAACTGACCAGATCAATATCCCAGGAGTTTAATTGACTTGATGCTGTTCTCTGATTAAAAAGTGTTCCTTTAATTTTTTTTAACAGTATATATATATATGTAAAAAAGGAATGGACTAATTTACAAATCTCATAAACTTATATTTTATTCACAATAAAATATAGAGAACATATCAAATGTTGAAAGTGAGACATTTTGAAATTTCATGCCAAATATTGGCTCATTTTGGATTACATGAGAGCTACACAAGTTGGGACAGGTAGCAATAAGGAGAATTTAAATGTACATATAAGGAACAGCTGGAGGACAAATTTGACACTTAGTAGTTAGATTGGCAACATGATTGGGTATAAAAAGAGCTTCTCAGAGTGGCAGTATCTCTCAGAAGTCAAGATGGGCAAAGGATCGCCATTTCCCCCAATGCTGCGGTGAAAAATAGTGGAGCAATATCAGAATGGTGTTTCTCAGAGAAAAATTGCAAAGAGTTTGAAGTTATCATCATCTACAGTGCATAATATGATCCAAAGATTCTGAGAATCTGGAACAATCTCTGTGAGTAAGGGTCAAGGCCGGAAAACCATACTGGATGCCCGTGATCTTCAGGCCTTTAGACGGCACTGCATCACATATAGGAATGCTACTGTAATGGAAATCACAACATGGGCTCAGGAATACTTTCAGAAAACATTGTCGGTGAACACAATCAACTGTGCCATTCACCTTTGCTGGCTAAAACTCTATAGGCCAAAAAAGAAGCCATATCTAAACATGATCCGGAAGCGCAGGCGTTTTCTCTGGGCTAAGGCTCATTTAAAATGGACTGTGGCAAAGTGGAAAACTGTTCTGTGGTCAGACGAATCAAAATTTTAATTTCTTTTTGGAAAACTGGGACGCCATGTCATCCAGACTAAAGAGGACAAGGACAACCCAAGTTGTTATCAGCGCTCAGTTCAGAAGCCTGCATCTCTGATGGTATGGGGTTGCATGAGTGCGTGTGGCACAGGCAGCTTACACATCTGGATAGGCACCATCAGTGCTGAAAGGTATATCCAAGTTCTAGAACAACATATGCTCCCATCCAGACGTTGTCTCTTTCAGGGAAGACCTTGCATTTTCCAGCATGACAATGCCAGACCACGTACTGCATCAATTACAACATCATGGCTGCGTAGAATTTTTCGGGTTTCGGGTACTGAAATGACCAGCCTGCAGTCCAGATCTTTCACAGACGGGTGTAAACGGACACGTCCATTAACATCAGCCTCCTTATAGAAAAAAATGGGTGGTCTCATTGGGCCCACTTGAAAAAAGGACAGGAAGACCTGATCCGTCTGCTTGTGTGAAAGGGGCCTAAGGCCCTGTTTACACAACGTACCTGTAGCACCCTCCTATGTAGGTGGGAGAGAGTAAGTATAGTTTTGGCTCTGTTTGCCTATCAGAGGAGAAGCAGGCAAATTCTATATTGCTCTTTGCCTAACAGGGAGCAGGATCTGTCTGTTAGGTCTGTGCTCAGTGTGTGATTCATCTGGTCTGGGGAGTGTCCCCACTGGTTCAATGGGGAGGCATGTTGGACAGTGGAGGAAACCTGACCAATGGGCACATAGGCTTTCTCGGTGCATTGTGGGGTTTGGTATAAAAGCCAAGAGCACATGTGCTTGGGGTCTTTGGCTGGTGAGCAGAGTCCCAGAAGGAGGGTGGTGGTTGCCTCCTCTTTTGCAGTAGTTCGCGTATGGTCACAGGCAGTCGGCCTTGGTGAGCCAGAAGGAAGGAGCTGAACCCAGAGGTCCAGGAGAGCCGACTAGAGGGGTTGAGACACTGGAGAACCTGGAAAAACAGTATCATGAGTACAGGGGATCGTGTCTAAGGGCCTGACCAGGAAGGGGGCCACCCCGGAGTAGAGTAGTCAGAGGGCGGGTGTCAGCTGGTGGAGTGAAAGGGGGTGCTAGGTGACTACCCTGAAGATAATGTGCAAACAAGTCTTTTGTTCTAAGGCTCAGTATCTACAAGTCATCTAGTGGCAAGGTGAAAATCGCAGCCAGGCTGCATCTTCAGATAGAAGTCCTTAGAATTGTGAATAGTACAAGTTCTGGAGTATCCCACTCTTCCCTTCTCTCATCCCCATTTAAAATAAAACAACAAAAACAACAACCCCTAGACTGTTCACTGACTGAGCCGGAAAGTAAAGTGTTACGTTTCTGCATACAGTTGCTAACGGTAACCCAGGGGGATCCGAAAGGTGAGGAATTCAGCAGTCCTCAAGGGGGCAGTGCTACATACATTTACAGGGATGCACAGGTGTTCCATGCATCTCTGTGCAGGCAGTCCAGTTGATGTAATTTTGGATGTAGCAACTGCACGAACAGAGCCGTTGCTCCCAATTTGACATCCATATAGGTCCGCATGCATGTTCCTGAGCTTACACAGTCTGCGTTCAGGGTCATGCACCCACACGGATGTCAGATTGGGAACAGCAGCTATGCCTGTGCAGCTGTTGCATCCCAATTGACATAAATGGGACTACCTGTACATGCATTGAACACCTGCATGGCCCTCCATGGGCATACACTTTAGTATGCCATGTGCACTAATGATTTTAGTGTATTTTTAGTGAAAATTGCGATATGAGGAACATTTGCGCAATTATTTCGGGGCCCAAAAAATCAATAGCACTTTATCTACAGGTCATTGCGCTTTCAAAAATGTCTGGTTTGAGGGCCGGTTCACACTGGTGTGATGCCAAACATCGCATGTGATTTGCACCGCATTGCTGTGCAGATCACATGCAATGTCTGTGCAATGCAAATTCAGCGATACAAACTGTATGGCTGAATTTGCATTGCATTTAAAAACAAACTCGTACAGGACCCTTTTTTTGTTTGCACCAGAATCAGATCGCATAGGTGTTTACACCCATGAGATTCGATTCCTGTCTGAAATCACAGTTCGCACTCCGATCTGCAGACCGATCTGGGGGTGCCATTAACTTTGTATTGACACCCGCAGCACTTTGCAAAGGGGAGTGTGACCTGCTAGCGATTCAGGTGCGATGCGGGAACCCACACTGGATTCGCAAGGTTTCTCACATCGCACCACTGAGTGGACTTTTCAAATTCCGAAAGCCGTAAGTGAAAAATGGTAACCTCTGGATTTTTAGAGTAAATTATTTTTATTTACATTATATTGAAAAAGCCACGCTTGGATGGTATAGGAAGAAATAACAAAAAGCAGCTGCTGTTCACCCAATTGGGAAATATAGCACTAAATAAATTTACTTATTTTAATTTACAGTTTTGCGTACATTCAGTTTTCACCATTTCACAAAAACGTGCAATTTGAAATGTACAAATATTTGTTCAAATATTTGTTATTTATTAACTCAATACAGTTTTAACTTTTATATTTAGTAGGAATGTTGTACATTTTGCCATGTATGAATCCACTATTAATGCTTTTAGTGTATTTTTAAGCGAAAATATTGGTTTTATAAACATTTGCGTAAATATCGCAGAGCTGTAAAAATCAGTAGCACCTACTTTTTATTCTACTGGCCATGTGCTTTCAGAAAAGAATATTGTTTGGGGGGTCTTTTATAAACTGAAAGTGAAAAAAGGAAAAAAAGCGCAATTTTATATCTACAAATATTTGTTATCTTTTAACTCTATACAGGTTTAGCTTTTATATTTAGAAGGAACTTAGCAGGGATTTTGCAAAATTTGCTGTGTTTGTATCAATTAATAATCATTTTACTGCATTTTTAGCAAAAATATTGTTTGGCAAACATCTGCGCAAAAATCGCAGGGCCTTAAAAATCAGTAGCACCTTCAATTTTTGCTTTCAGAAAAACGGAATTTTTGTAAAATCTTACCTGTAAAATTCCTTTCTCTGAGTCCTCCGACAGTCGCCGCCTCTTCATATTCGTCACATATGGGGTATTAGACTTTGCTCCGAAGGAGTAGCTAGGCAACAGAATATGTTAACAATAAAGCTTTAACATATCCCACCCTCAAGGGGTGGTCCCCTCAGTCAATACCCTCCTACTTCCTGCAACCATATCTCAGTTTTAGTGGAATAGCAGTAGAGTATACATTCAAACCCCAAAAGAGGGGCGGGGGCGGCGACTGTCGGAGGACTCAGAGAAAGGAATTTTACAGGTAAGATTTTACAAAAATTCCGTTTTCTCTTACGTCCTCCGACAGTCGCCGCCTCTTCATATTCGTCACATATGGGGACGTCCCAAAGCAGTGCAAACATGAGGGGTGGGAAACGCATCCGCGCCGAAAGGCAACGCAGTCTCCACATCAAAGAAAGGAACCTTACCAAAGGAAGGAAACCAGCTGGGCAACAGCAAAAATAAGTGCTCAACAGGAGCAACAACCCAGGAAAAGACAAAAAACCCAGGGGATACAAAAAACTATCCCAACAGCCAGGAGTCCCCAACAAGGGACCCTAGGGAACAGCCGCACTAAGAACCTTGCGGCCAAAGGAAGCATCCGCCGATGCCTGAACATCTACTTTGTAGAATTTTGTGAAAGTGTGCACGGTCGACCAAGTCGCCGCCTTACACACCTGGGCTACAGAAGCCCCATGACGGCAGGCCCAAGACGTACTCAGAGATCTAGTAGAGTGCGCCTTCACAGGCACAGGGGGAACCTTCCCCTGCAAGGCATAGGCCTGTTCAATGGTCTGCCTGATCCATTTGGCGATGGTAGAGGCCGAAGCCGCCATGCCCTTCCGAGGACCCTCTGGAAGAACAAACAAGGAGTCCGTCTTACGAAAAGACTCAGTCGATTTAAGGTAAACCCTTATCGCCCGAACAACATCCAGAGAGTGCAATCTCATCTCCTTTGGATGTTTAGGCTTCGTGCACAACGAAGGCAAAACAATATCCTCGTTAAGATGGAATTCCGAAACTCGTTTCGGCAGAAAAGAAGGATTAGGTCGCAAGACCACCTTATCCAAATGAACAACCAGGTACGGAGACTTGCAGGACAAAGCCGCCAGTTCCGACACTCTGCGAGCCGAAGTGATCGCCACCAAAAAGGCGACCTTTTTGGACAACATAGACAACGAGATCTCCCTGATCTGTTCAAAAGGAGCACGTTGCAACACAGATAGAACGAGATTCAAGTCCCAAGGGGGCAAAGGATCCCTCCTAGGAGGAACCAGATGCCGCACACCCTGAATAAAGGTGCCAACCAAGGAGTTGGAAGCCACGGGACGTTGAAACAGAACGGCCAGCGCAGACACCTGACCCTTTATCGTAGCCAGCGCCAAACGCTGATCGACACCCGTCTGAAGGAAAGACAGCACACGGGAAACCGAGTACGTGCGGGGTGAAAACCCCCTGGACTCACACCAGGCAAAATAGGCCTTCCAAGTACGGTAATAAACCTTCCCCGAGGAAGACTTCCTCGCGTTGATCAAAGTATGAACGACCTCTGGAGAGAGACCCTTCTCCTTCAGGACCTCGGTCTCAACAGCCAGGCCGTCAAAGCCAGCGACTGTAAAGCAGGATGGTAAATCGGTCCTTGAGACAGTAGATCGTCTCGAAGAGGCAGACGCCAAGGGGCGTCGACCGCCAGATCCACGAGGTCTGCGTACCAGGACCGGCGAGGCCAGTCCGGTGCCACAAGAATCACCGTGCTGCGTTCCGAGTGTAACCTGCGAAGGAACCTGGACAGCAACTGAATCGGTGGAAACGCGTACATCAGCCTGTACTGATGCCACGGGGCCACTAACGCGTCCGACACGTCTGCCCGAGGGTCGCGCGTCCTTGCCACGAACCTCTTCCCCTTGTAGTTGAGGCGAGACGCGAACAGGTCCACATCTGGAAGACCCCACTTCGCGCACAACATCTGGAAGACAGCCGGGTGGAGAGACCATTCCCCCTGATCCAGGGTCTGGCGACTCAGATAGTCCGCCTGCCAGTTCTCCACTCCCGGAATGTGAACCGCCGTTATCGCCGGGACATGAGTCTCGGCCCAAGATAGAATGTCGGCCACTTCTCGAGCCGCTCGGGCACTCCTGGTGCCCCCTTGGTGGTTGATGTAGGCCACCGCCGTGGCATTGTCCGTCTGCACCCGAACCGGGCAGCCCTGCAGCCGGTCCGTCCAGCGATGAAGACAGAGCCTTATCGCACGCAATTCCAGAATGTTGATCGGGAGGGAAGACTCCCCCTCCGACCAGGTCCCCTGGGCGAACAGAACGCCCAGAACACCACCCCAGCCCGACAGGCTGGCATCCGTGGTGATTACCGTCCACGAGATCGGACGAAACGACTTGCCCCCGGACACCAACGGGGACTGGAGCCACCACAGAAGGTTTTCCCTGGTGCGATGACTCAACGAGATCTGAAGATCCAGAGATTGAGGTCGCCCGTCCCACCTGGACAGGATCTCCGCCTGGAGACCCCGCGTGTGAAACTGCGCGAAAGGAATCGCCTCGAAGGCCGAGACCATCAATCCCAGACATCTCATACACGTCCGCAGAGACGAGTGTGGAACGTCCCTGAGGGACCTGACTTCCTCCTGAAGAGTCCTGAGTTTGTCTTCCGGCAGGAAGACCTTCGCCTGCACCGAGTCCAGTATCATTCCCAGATAGGGGAGACGAACCGACGGACTCAGTGTCGACTTTGGAACATTTATCGTCCAACCAAACTCCTGCAGAGTTTGCATTGTGACAGACAGGTCCTCCTCCAGACCCTGTCTGGTCGCAGACCGAACCAGAATGTCGTCCAGATACCCCAGGACAGAAATGCCCTGGGCCCTCAATAATGCCAGAACCGGTGCAAGCACCTTGGTGAAGACCCGCGGAGCCGAGGCGAGACCAAAGGGCAACGCCACGAACTGGTAGTGATCCTCCGCAATGGCAAATCGAAGGTATCTCTGATGACCCTCGAATATGGGGATGTGAAGGTACGCATCCTTCAAATCGATGGAGGCCATGAATTCCCCCGGAACCAGGGCAGCCACCACCGACCGCAGGGATTCAATGCGGAACTTGCGAACCCGCACAGAGCGGTTCAGAGCCTTCAAGTCCAGAATCGGACGAACCTTGCCCTCCTTCCTGGGCACGGTGAACAGATTGGAATAAAACCCCCGAAATCTGTCCCGATGAGGCACCGGAACCACCACTCCCTGAGCCCTCAGGTCCCGCACCGCCAGGTGCAGATCCCGCAGGCGCTCTGGAGACAGTTGAAGATTTGAGGGAAAAAATCTGCTCTCCGGCCGAGAGAGAAACTCGATCTTGTAACCAGATCGAACGATTTCCAGAACCCATCTGTCCCGCACACGGGCCAACCAGGGCTGAAGAAAACCGAGCAAGCGTCCCCCCACCCCAAAACTGGGTGAGGGCGCCCCTTCAGGCCGAACTGTTATGGGCTGCAGGTCCGGATTGGCCGGACTTCTGTTTCCCAGACCAGGGCTTCTTCTGAGAGCCTTGGCCTTTGAACGGTTTGCCCTTGTAGTGCGGCCGAAAGGCACGAAAGGACCCCTGAGGGGGCCGAAAATTAGCATGCTTCTTCCCAGAAGCCCCCTTAGCCTTGGGGAAATGGGGCAAGAGAGTGCTCTTACCCCCGGTGATCCCCTTAATCAACACATCCAGGGACTCCCCGAAAAGGCGAGACCCATCATAAGGCAGATTGGCTAAGGTCTTACGTGAAGATTGGTCCACCGACCAACATTTCAACCAAACCAGGCGGCGAGACAACACCGCCACGCTGTGCACGCGTGCAGCCAACGGAATCAGGTCCAGGTCCGCATCACACAGATACATGACACCCTGGTGGATCTGATCCACCATATCCAGGGTCGCCGCCGAGGCCGAATCGGCCACTAGGACGCGCCTAAGCATCTGCGTCCAACTTGCGATCGCCTGGGCCGCCATGAGAGAAGCAAACAGAGCCTTAAGCATAGAACCCGTAACAGAATAAGTATGACGGGCAAGAGACTCCAGTCTCCTATCCGTGGCATCACGGAAAACAGGGGAACCCTCTGCAGGAATCGCAGTGGCTTTGTTCAAAACCGCAATTGCATGATCCACTGGCGGAGGCACACACCACCGTTCATCAGTGGCAGGCGAGAAAGGATAACGCAGCTTGAATTTACTTGGTACCGCAAAAGGCTTGCGCAGATCGCGCCATTGATCCTTAACAGCGCGCTGGAAATCAGCATTGCAGGGAAAAACCTGCGGCGTCCTGCGTTTCCTCTGCGTCCCATAAGCCGCCAAGGCAGCGGGGGGACACACTTCGTCCTGCAAACGTAGCGTCTGCTTAATGGAAGCAATCAACTCATCCATGATTGCAAGCTCTTCAGGCGAGCCAGGGGGAGAATTATCAACCCCCTCAACTTCAGCCTCTACCTCAGACCCCACTAGATCAAGAGAGGAGCGGGACCCCAATAAGGAGGTCCCTGCCAGAACAGCCCCATCACCTTCACCCTCAGAATCAGAGGACAGAGCAACTCTGGGCCGTTTAGTAGATTGAGCAGCCACCAGCATTTGCACCTGGGCAGCAAGGCCAGCCACAATAGTGGCTAAATCCCCCCCTGGGGGGGAAACAGCGGTCCCCTGGCTTTCCACCAATACTGTAGGAAACTTGCCCTCCTGAGAATCCATTGCCCCTGTAATGCCAGACAACCAAGGGTTAACTGCCCCCTTTTAGCAAGCGCGGCAAGCGCAGCCCACCGCACCACACTCAGGCACAATGAGACCCCCACAGGGAATATACAAACTGAATACAGGCAATGGATAGCAAGAACAGAAGGATAAAACCTGAGGAGACCCCGCTGCTGCTGCTGCCTCGATCGGTGTTCCTGGAAAGAGGAAGTGATGCTGCCAGGGCGCTCTATGTAAGCCTATGGAGGCTACAAGAAAATGGCCGCCGTGCATGTAAACCATGCGGCCGGAGCGGGCGCCGGTAAAATGGCGTCGTTTGGCGCCGAAAACGCCGCTCCACAGTGCATAAAAACACACACATTACATCCCAATATAAGGATACATGTTAGATCGCCGCAGCGATCGCTGTATATGCCCAAACATGCCAAGAAAAAACATGCCCCACAGCACACAGCTTCTCACACTGCCCAGCCTGACACACACAGTGTCATACAGCTCCCCCCCCCCCCTTGCAGCCCACAGCATGCAGCCGAGAGATAGGGAGACAAGCAGTGTGATTAAAGGCAGGTTACACAGTCCCAGACTGAGACCCCCCCAGACAGACAGGTCCCCACATAAATACACTTACCTCACATGGCGTGGGGAACCCGCACAGGCGAACAAGCCGCTGCACATGAGGCAGGGAGAGTCGCAATTCAAGACGCACACAATGGAGGTTAAGAAACCGCACAGCGTCCGGTGAGGTAGCCACCTCACCAATCATCCCTGCACCGAACAGGGATGGGTCGTTCACTGTGCCAGGAGCGTTACCTGGCTGAACGCTCGATGGCAGACTGGGAAGCCACTGACCCACGACCTGCGACCAGGGGGATCAGCCCGAGACCCAGTCCGCATGATCCTCTTCGTCCGAAGAACTAACTAATGCTGACAAAAATAACAGCTAAGTAAAGATAGAGAGAAAACTCAAACAAAATATTAAAAAGAAGAAAGAGTCTGGGACAGAAAGTCCCAGCACAGAGAGAGCCAGCCACTCCTGACAAGCTAGACATTAAAACTGAGATATGGTTGCAGGAAGTAGGAGGGTATTGACTGAGGGGACCACCCCTTGAGGGTGGGATATGTTAAAGCTTTATTGTTAACATATTCTGTTGCCTAGCTACTCCTTCGGAGCAAAGTCTAATACCCCATATGTGACGAATATGAAGAGGCGGCGACTGTCGGAGGACGTAAGAGAAATGTATAGTTTGGGGGGTCTTTGAAAAACTCTGAAAGTGAATAATTAAAACATTCAGATTTTTAGAAAAATTTGATTATTTACAGTTTTGTGTACGTTCAGTTTTCACCATTTCGCATGAAGGTGCAAATAAAAATTTACAAATATTTGATATTTCTTAAATCAACACAGGTTAAGCTTTTATATCATCAAAATCAAAAGAAAGAAATGCTTGAAATATATCACTCTGTGTGTAATCAATTTATATAATAAATGGATTTTTGTAAAATCTTACCGTAAAATCCTTTTCTCTTAGCTCATTGACAGACGTAGTCCTCGGTGATACACCACCTTCGGGTTATGTTGCCTCCACAGGAGCAGGACTAGACAGGAAATTAAAAAGCTCTGGCCACACCCCAGGGGCAGTCCCAGAGGGTATATCCTCTCTCTCTCTGCCTCAGCAAATCAGTTATGTGAAAAAGCAGTCTTTAGAGATTTTAACCCAACTCAAAAAACAGAGGGGCGGGGACTACGTCTGTCAATGAGCTAAGAGAAAAGGATTTTACGGTAAGATTTTACAAAAATCCATTTTTCTCTAGCGCTCATTGACAGACGTAGTCCTCGGTGATACACCACCTTCGGGACGTCCCAGAGCAGTATCACAACTGAGGGGTGGGAAAATGGAAATCAAATCCCAATCTAGAAGGCCCAACCGGTGCCAACTAGAAGTTTACAATGCTCATCATTAATGATGAGACTCAACAAAAAAAGAGAAACATTTTTTTTTTTTTTTTTTTTCAAACAGAAAAAAACCCTCGAGGTAGACCACCGGTCTCCTCAAATTGCGGCCTGCAAAACCTTGCGGCCAAATGAGGCATCCGCCGATGCCGTCACATCAATTTTATAGAACTTTGTAAAGGTATGTACCGACGACCAGGTGGCCGCCTTACATACCTGGACCACTGACGCCTGATGGCGAAAGGCCCAGGAAGTACTGAGCGCTCGAGTGGAGTGCGCCCTAACAGGGAACGGAGGACTCTGACCCTTAATAGAATAAGCCTGTACCACCGTTTGTCTAATCCATTTGGCAATGGTCGCGGCAGATGCAGGCAAACCCTTTCTGGGGCCATCCGTGATCACAAAAAGTGAATCCGTCTTACGGAATGATTCCGTAGCTTTCAGGTATACCCTGATTGCCCGAACCACATCTAAGGAATGCAACGCATGTTCCCGATGATGCTTGGGCTGAGGACACAAGGAAGGTAGTACAATATCTTCATTCAGATGAAAATCTGAAACCACCTTGGGAAGAAAAGATGGCTTAGGATGAAGTACTACCTTATCCCTATGAATCACTAGGTATGGTGACTGGCATGATAATGCAGCCAGTTCTGACACCCTGCGAGCAGAAGTAATAGCCACCAAGAAGGCCACCTTCTGGGATAAAGTAAGCAAGGGAATCTCCCTGATGTTTTCAAAGGGAGGTTTCTGTAGAACCGACAAAACCAAATTAAGATCCCAAGGCGGTAAGGGCGCGCGGACTGGAGGAGCCAGGTGCCGCACCCCCTGGATGAAATTCCGCCCCTAGTTGCAAAAAGGCCAATATTCGAGACACCGAATAGGTACGTGGAGGAAATCCTAAAGATTCGCACCACGCAATATAAGTTTTCCATTTGTGATAATAGACTTTGCTGGAAGTCGCTTTCCTTGCTTTAATAAGGGTAGGAATGACTGAAGCTGACAAACCTCTGTCCTTCAGTACTTGGGTCTCAATGGCCAGGCCATTAAACCCAGCGACTGTAAAGCATGATGGTAAATTGGTCCTTGAGACCACAGACACTCCCTGAGACGAAGTTCCCATGGAACGTGTACGACTAACATGTCCAAGTCGGCCAGGCCGGCTTGAGGAGGCCAGCCTAGAATTTCTAGGACCACTGGCGCTGATTGAATCTGAACCAGGCGTCCCTAGAGGTATCTGGCCCCGACCATCCGAGAAAGTCTGGTCGTTTTCTGTTCCCACACATTTATCAGATACCTGATAGTTATCAGGAAAGGTGATCTTTTCTGGTTGAACCTCAGGGACCGAAGTCACCCGACTAGAGGCTACTTGGCCTATCTGGTCAACCAGATCCGATTCCTGTGAGGTATCGGGACTAATCTTGGGAAAAGGTAAAGGAAAAGATCTATTCAGGGAACGGTAACTACCGCTTCCTGTAGTACTTAAATGTTGGAAGGGAAGAATCGCACCGGTAGTAGTGGTTGATGCTCGATCTAATGTCCTGAATACCGGTGAAAACGTCCCCCCACCCTGAAACCGGGTGGGGGCGCACCTTCAGGCTGTGTACTCCTTTGCTTCGGGTTTGGCTGGGTTGGTCCCCTTCTTGAACCCTCCTGGAGGAGTCTTGCCTTTCCCGCTAGTACCAGCCGGGCGCCCTTTATGGGCGGTAAAGAAAGGTCCTCGCTTGTTGCGAGGTCCCTTAGCTTTAGCAGCCTGTGGCAAAAAAGTGCTCTTGCCCCCAGTGGCATCCTTAATGATTTCATCTAGGTTGGCCCCAAATAGACGATTCCCCTGAAAGGGGAGATTTGTCAAGGTCTTTTTGGAACCTAGGTCAGCTGACCAGCATTTTAACCACAGCACACGTCTGAGGATCACCGCTGTCTTAGATGCATGCCCTAATAAGGGAGTAGTGTCCAAGGCTGCGTCACAGATAAACTGTAGCCCTTGTATAATCTGTTCCATCAAATCAGATGTCTCCTGGGGAATATCTTTTCCCCTCAGTTCTTGGCGTACCATTTTCGCCCATTCCGTAAGTGTCTGGGAAACTAGACCAATAACAATTACTGGTCTAAAAGCTGACCCTATCAGAGAGAAGATGGTGCGGGACTCTGCTTCCATCTTTCGATCCACCGGATCCTTAAAGGACGAAGTGTCCTCCACTGGAATAACCGTGGCTTTATTCAGCCTGGAAATAGGCGGATCCACGACTGGTGGTACCGTCCATTTCTTAATGATGGATTCCTCAAACGGATAGCGTCTAGCAATACGCTTGGAAATAGTAAAGGTACGTTTAGAATGCTCCCATTCTCCTTTAATCTGATTACCGAAACATTTAGGTACAGGAAAAGCCTTCATCGTCTTGATGGGCTTATTAGTACCAAAAGGAATCTCTGTTTCAGTTGCCTCTGCCGGTAAAGCCTCAAGTTTTAAGGTTTCCTGCACTGCCACAACTAGTGCGTCCACCAATGCTTCTTCCTGAATAATAGCAGGAGAAGAAGCATCCTCCTCACTGTCTGAGGGGGCATTACCTGGGATAACAGCCCTTGCAGAGGAACCTGCAATTGCCGTGACCACCTCTGAATCTGAGTCAGAGGTGTCAGATGGTATAGGGGTAGGCGGGGGTCGCTTCCTTGACCCCCGTCCCTGACAGGCCGCCTCCACCCGAGCCACCATAGACTCCAAAATTGCTGTAAATGACTCTATACTCTGTGCACCGGCGGGTCCCGTGGCCCCCTCGAGGGGAACAGGTGGGGGAATATGTGTGGCAGGGTCCATGATAATTCCAGTTACTTCCTGGATAATATAATTCAAAAATAAAACTTTTTTTTTTTTTTTTTTTTTTTCGACCCCCAGCGCCACAAAAGCCCCTTAGTGTTACCTGCTAGGGATCCCTATCGATCGAGAGAGAGAGAGAGAGATAGACCCCCAGGCTCACCACTTGATGCTCAGAGTTTAACTGCAACAGGTTACAGCGCTGTCTTGACAAACAGGAAGTCTTTTGGCTGGCTGCCCAGGAAAAAAGGAGGCAGCTCCGCCCCTCTGTACGCCTTCCGGCGCCTCCCCCAAGCTCCACGAGGTGTTTGGATCACCTCAAACATGGCCGCCCCCATGCTGGAGACACGAGGCTACGCCAAAATGGCGGCTCGTGCGATCCAGCAAAAAAAAATGGCGGCGGCCCGTACTGAATAGCGGTGTGCTGCAGGGCACACAACACTCTCTCTGCATGGGGATATGGCGTGGTTGGCGGTACCGGCCCTGGCGGACCGCATGGCCGTTCGGGAGGCCTGCTAATAGCTGGAGATCTGATTAGGAAGGCAGTCTACATGTCCGTGGCTTCTGACTGGTAGGTAGCTTATTCTTAACCCATAAGATTCCCAGAATGCCACAGATTACATCTTTAAAACATGTATACAATTAGATTGTTAGCTCCCAAACCAAGCCTCCTGGCTTTTTGCACACATAAAATCACACTCAAAGTAGGAGGATGTGTGTCATGTTGTAGGATAGAAAGGGACTCTATCTTACCATACAGAGAGGGGCCCGCGTTCACCACAAAACCCGTCAGGGGGAAAGGGGGAACATACTACTCACCATACCGGAACCAGGCGGGCACCAACTCCTGACAGTACCCCTCTCCACCGGGGCGGGAGGGCTGTCGACCGATACGGACGCCGTGACTCATGGTCTTTGGCGTTTCAGCGAGACGTTTAACTCGCGTGGACAGTCCTTTAATGGGACTTTGTCGCGGCCGACCCAGCGCGGAGCTATGGCCTGCACGCGCTCGTAGGCTGAACTGGGGTGACCACCGGATCTCAACATCCAGCCCGTCGCCCAGTTCAGCTTTCTTGCTTGAAGATCTCACAGGAACACTGGAGAAAAAAAGCTGTCTAAAAAATCCTTTAAGAAAAAATTCTTGCCAGGACCTAAGATCCCAGCAAGGTATCTAGGTCCTTACTCCTAACTAGACAGAAAATAACTGATTTGCTGAGGCAGAGAGAGAGAGGATATACCCTCTGGGACTGCCCCTGGGGTGTGGCCAGAGCTTTTTAATTTCCTGTCTAGTCCTGCTCCTGTGGAGGCAACATAACCCGAAGGTGGTGTATCACCGAGGACTACGTCTGTCAATGAGCGCTAGAGAAATAGGAGTTTCACTTTTTGAATTTAATTACTTTAACTTTTTAATGATATTCATATTTTTTGAGATTCGCCTGTATATATGCATTATGAAAGCTAAGGTACTAAAGGTAGGAGATTTTGGAGTCACATTTCGTAACTACTACGTTGGTCATTGGTGTTCTTACTGGAGGCTTGACATGAGGAAGCAGAAACCCTGTCCCCACTAAAATGACAACCTCCATACAGATGCACTGTGCAACAAGGCATGGCAAGTCATTAGGATCAACTGCAAGAAGACCAAAGGAAATACTGCTGCCGTCTGCCTTTGTTTGGGCACAGCTTCCAGTTTCATCAACACGTCAATTAAAGTAATATATACTACTGAACACAAGTCTTGGTACTACGTAAATTAAATTCCCCTCGCTATATATTACTTAGAAAACAACAAATCTCCACTTTTGAGGTTAGGTTAATTTAAAAGAAGTTCAAAAGCTCGTTTTTGCTTTACTTTACCTGTGAATCACAGGAGTAGAGTTCGTTTTGCATTCCTGTGAACCGTTTTCAGCCGACAGTGGGCTGAAGCCCGCTGTCAGTTGATGTCACAGAAGAACCAGTCCTGGCTGGGGAAGGATTGCAATCATATGGTCGGAAACTACCCAGGAGTCTTGGCAAGCACCTGGCTTTGCCTCTCAGTGAGCTGCTGAGATCCTGAGCCAGCCGCTCCCGCCCCTCAACAGGTCAGCGCTCCATCGAGGGCAGGGTTGGGAAAAGCAGACAGCAGTGACTGACAGTCACCAGCTCTCTGCTCAGAGCGGCAGGGAGAACTGAGTGATCAGTGGTTTCTGATTGCTCAGTTCTCCACCTTCGAGACTGCGGGGGGACAGATGCAGCATCGGAATTAGTACTGCATTTACCTAGCTCAGTATGATTAAAAAAAAAAACAAATCCATATTTCTCTTTTAAAGAAATCCTCCAGATGACTGCTTGTGCCCTTTTTTAACTTTTATATTCAGAGCACATCAGTCCCTCAAAAATCATTTCTTATCCAGACTATGTTTGACTTACAGTCTTGAACCCACAGATATTTAGTAGATTGTGTCTCCCTCCTTCACGTTTGCTGCTAAAAGCTAGAAGAGAGAATTCGATTATTTGTCCTAAACAGTGATCTTTATATGTTCACAAATATGTATTTCCAGTCAGGCAGAGATCAGAGAGGACAAAAAAAGACATCCCTGCATAGAAAAATATGCTTGCTCGGCTCTGATTGGAACTAAATCTAGAGCCCAGCTCCTGTTCTTAACAAGACAGAGGAAGGGCAGGCTATTAAACAGCCATGTTCACATAGCATAAAATAAATATATATTTATTGTAGTGATAAACTAAGCAAGGCAATGGACACATGCAAGACATACCCCTTTTAGACTCCTTCCACAGTTTTCTGAGAAAGTCACTAGTCTTCAGATTCATGACTCCTGAAATAACTTGTTATTCACATTCCACAGTGCATTGAGCTATTGTGCCAGCCAAATACAGTGTTCTAACTAGATTCACATTGATAATATATAGCCATAATTCTGTTCAATTAAAAACATATTTCAACAGAAGCCCAGAATATGACTGCTCTATGCATTTTAATAACACAAAGTACAGATCTGTGCTTATAGTAAATGCACATTGCTTAAAAGGACTCAGAGTTATATTTTACATAAATAAAGACTGATCATATTAAGACAAAATCCAGTGTGGTTTAAATGTATGCCGTTGGCAAAAGATAAGAATCTTTTGACAATTCTATTACACTTGAATAAAGTAATTTTCCTAGATTAATGCCTATCAATTAAAAAGTCATATTCAACAGTTTTCAAATCGAATATAACCTTCAATGCTGGCTATGAGCATCCCAATGCTTGAGGGTGATACAACTGCTTTAGGAGTTGCCATCTCCAGCTTTTGGGATTTATTGTTTAGATGCCATTCCTTTACCAAAAGTTACCAAAACACTTCTCACCCCCCCCCCCCCCCCATGCTCCACTGCTGCCCCCACATCCTCCTCCATAGTCCAAGACCAGACTTCTTCCAGGTTAAATGATGCCTAGTGTCATTCAACCCGCTTTTTGTTGGCTTTAAGCATGCACCCCCTCTGAATACGTCATCAATCCGCCCTAGGATTAACAGGAGAATTTTGCAACTTTTTATTGCAAAGAGCAGAAAAGAAGAAAAATATTTAAAATAGTTTAAATCCTAACTGTTAGATTGTGCTTTGCAATAAGATCCACAACTATTAGAAAAAAATGTTTTATTTTCTTTCTTGTTCTTCACATTCTTACTTTTTAGCTGCATTGAGTTTTTCTTGCCTGTGTTCCTCCATTCAGCACTTTCCCAAACTGCCAGTCAGGGAGCACGCTCTAACAGCAGACATATATACCCTCTGGACTACACGTCTCATGATTCCTTGTGTGCTTCCTCACACTCAGCTGAATGCATGCGTGGGCCAAATCCAATACCCATACTGCACATGCATCACTCTAACAGCACCAGAGCAGGTACGGGCAGTACCCATTCTGTGCATGCATCAGGCAAACAGGGGCTAAAGGCCCCTATTGTACATGTATCCCAAAGTAGCAGCATGTGTAGATTTAGGACTGACCAGGAGCACACACATCAGGGTGTCTCCAGGGAGACCCTGCAGGGCAAAGGAGACACCCCAATAGACAGATACTCCACATAGCAGGCTTAAATAGGTTAGCTATTCTTTAAAGACTGCACAAAAAAGGGGGAAAGGAACTAATGGTGATATAACATATGAAGCTACATTTATTCCTTTTAATTTTGATTCAGTTCATAGATTTAATAATGCTTTCATGTTTCCTGAACTACAATGAACCTTCCGACTCCTTCCATTATCCACTGCACCCCCTAATCCATACATATTTCTTTTTTTTTTTTTAATAAATTCTTTTCTCAAAACAAGCACAACAATAGTTACAACTAGATTGGTCGATTAACATAGAAAAAACAGTAACTGAATACAGGTGGGTCTCATAAAGGGTAAAAGGTCCCAAGGTAAACGTTACAGAACATACCTTATGTACATGTACCCATGAATCTTTTTGAAGGTCGGATAATTCCCTAGCTAAACAACTAGGTCTACGGCAAGTATATCCACCAGAATAAGCCTGCAACCATCATTCTTCCTAACATTTTTCATATCTAAAGAGACGGTGGGGGAGGGAGTTTAACCACTTCAAGACCAAGCCTACTTCTGACACTTGTTGTTTACAAGTTAAAATCAGTAATTTTTGCTAGAAGAATTTGCTAGAAGTATTTTTTGCTACTTAGAACCCCAACATATTATATATATTTTTTTAGCAAAGACCCTAGAGAATAAAATGGAGGTCATTGCAATATTTTATGGCACACGGTATTTGCGCAGCGGTCTTTCAAACGCACTTATTTGGAAAAAATACACTTCACTGAATTAATAAAAACCACAGTGCCTTTGCGAAAGTATTCGCCCCCCTTGAACTTTGCGACCTTTTGCCACATTTCAGGCTTCAAACATAAAGATATCAAACTGTAATTTTTTGTGAAGAATCAACAACAAGTGGGACACAATCATGAAGTGGAACGGAATTTATTGGATATTTCAAACTTTAACAAATAAAAAACTGAAAAATTGGGCGTGCAAAATTATTCAGCCCCCTTAAGTTAATACTTTGTAGCGCCACCTTTTGCTGCGATTACAACCGTCAGTCGCTTGGGGAATGTCTCTATCAGTTTTGCACATCGAGAGACTGACATTTTTGCCCATTCCTCCTTGCAAAACAGCTTTAGTGAGTGGCATCTTGTTAAAAGCATTAAAAGTTTAACAGGATACCACTCACTAAAGTGGTGAATTATATGAAATGTGACCAATAAACAAAACTATTTTTGTATTTTTAAAACAAGTGTTTATTCTTCTATGGTTGGTTGCCGACAAAGTCCCATGAGAGGGTTAAAACAATTTCTAGTTAAAAGAAAAAAAGGACAATATGAGATTTTGAATGTTTAGACACCTTTAACTTGTTAACCACCGCTTCTGACACTCAGAAGTCTGTTTTCCTCTATTCTTGTCTGAGCATTGCAATAAATGCGTTAAGCAGTTGTACTGTAGGTTACTGCTCG
This sequence comes from Pelophylax lessonae, assembly GCF_965119305.1. NCBI lineage: Eukaryota > Metazoa > Chordata > Amphibia > Anura > Ranidae > Pelophylax > Pelophylax lessonae. The sequence continues at coordinate 365,149,406 of NC_138772.1, forward strand.
TTAATGCCAAGCAGAACATGCCTCTCACCTCACTAAATTAAACTGACAGTATGGCAGTGCTAAAGAGGAATTTTTTTTTTACCACGTTTCTACCACAAAGTGACATTTTTGATGATATCACAATAGACAGGAGCTGGAATGTAAATGTGTGAAACCTCCCAGCAAAGACATTTTAGACACTTTGTTACAAACAAATGAAGCACTGCATAAGCACCTAATACCTGCAAAAAATAATATAGTAAGGGTGTTCCATTCTTTTCTACCCAAACTCCCCCCCGCCTCCCATTTAGTTATGAGGTGCCACAACTGACAAAATATGACAAGATCAGCCTGCAATTATAACCAACACATCAATTCACACAATAATGCAGCTGCTTTTGATATACAATACATTTCTTTGATTGACTCATTCATTTGCTTTAAGAAATTTATATCCAATTCTCAATTACAAGCAAAGTGTTCTGAATGCCGTAGATTCAAATGAATATACATTTCACTTTTTACAAAACGTATAGTGTTTTATTGAAAGGCGCAGACAAAATGCAAAGCTTTTCACAAAGGAACTTGAATGATAAACTGCCAATCAAGCTGATGTGCTTTATGCTGAGACTGTCTTGATGCCAACAGCTGTGACAAGAGTCAATCTCTTTGAAGCATTTATAATGCTGACAGGAGTGGTTCACCACAATGTGTTTAAATCACTAGTTTTATCAGGCATAGAAAAATAAACAGAAGGTTCAGTTGGAAAACTACAAACATCTAAAGTCTCTATCAGCAAAAACAACTTCATTGTGCTCTGGTAAAATATCTTTCCAACTCTCATAAATACTTGGAAATCCTGAAACTTATGGCAATTCACATAAAAAAAGACTGCACCTGTATGAGCTTCTGATGATTTTTGGTTTGCACTTACCTTAATAAATGAGTCGAAGTGGTGTTAAGTTTGAATACTCAATCAAGCGCATGGCAAATATTAAAAAAAATAATGTAAGCTTGCACATAATTGTATGACTGTAGTAAACACAATTTAACCTTATTTACTAAGCTAAGTGAGCTTTCACATTGCAAAATGCAAAAACGCTGTAAAACACGGGTGCTTAACCTGTGGCCCTTCATTTGCTGTGGAACTACAAGTCCAAATCATGCCTCTGCCTTTGGGAGCAATGCTTGTTTAACTGACAGCCTTGCAATGCCTCATGGTATTTGCAGTTCTGCAACAGCTGGAGGGACACAGGTTGAGCACCCATGCTGTAAAAAGATACATATGCTCTATTCATGGTGTATATTAAGGCCAGTGTCTTTTTGTACTTTATTTTTGGCAAAACACTCAAGCAAAAATGACAAACAGTCAAGTACAGCAGGTAATTGTCCTAATAGGTCTGAAGAAAAAAAATAAAAATTAGACCATGGAATGTCAAGCTAGAGTCCTTTTTAAATTTTTAGAAGCAAAATCTTTGTGCTGAGGGCCCACAGATCAGACTCTGGTGAAGAATAGTGGCTGAAAACCAACACTGAATTTTTGCATCCATTTCTATGAATGTTGGTTTTGTGAACTTGTCTGTGGACTCTTTGTGGAAACATGGTTTTCAAGGTGGATACTGCTACTGCAGTATGTCTGTGGTTTTGGCTGCAATCCTTAGTGTTCAAAAGTTCTGGAAAGTTATTGTTGGTTTCTGGCCACTATTCTTCTTCACTAATAAGGTCTTGCCATGCTTTTTTATGCAATCATAACCATAACAGCAGTTTCTTTTGAAAACCAAACAATTTGACGGCTATAATTACAGAAAAAACTCACTACAGTGGGCACCACTGATCTGTCCTGTTTGGGAATTTGAGGAGTCACTATTTCTACTGATCACAAATATCAACCACTACACAACACAACAGGTAATATGGGTATACAACTTGGAGCGTGCTGTCAGAGAAATAATAAACCAAAGATCATCAGTAAGTAAGAGTAAGAATTACAATTTTCATTTTTGGTAAGACCTTGGTAGTAGATTACCAAATTAAATAATGTTTTGTATGTTGGAAAAGTCTGAGGCCAGATCAAGTGCGCTATGGCATGTTATGTGCATTGGTGCTCTGCCCCAACTCACCTTTTTCTAATCCATCTATTTTGTTCCACATCACATTGGGGTGTGTTCAAAAAATAAGTATACTTTTTTGGTGAGTTAGGCAGCCTACTCTAATGGATTAGCTGCCTTAATAAAACACCATTAAAGTTTGTGTGCAAAGATGCAAAATGAATTTGAAAGAAGGAAAATTGAAAAAAATAAATGTTTCAATTCTTACCAGCGTGAAGATAGGCTAAATCTGGATTCTCGATGTCAGTATGTTGTTCTTTTAGATGGTTTCGAAACTCCATAGGTGAATTTGTTCCATAGTTACACTTGGGGCAATTGTACATTTTCACTCCTTCATGCTTGCCAGTATGCAAAATATGTTTGCGAACATTTTCAGCGCAATTTGACCTAGGGCAACAAAATATTTTCATTATTATAATATATGAACACCACATAAAATACCAAAATACAACTTCTAAGCTTTTTTTTTTTTATCCCATTCCCAGCCTTTATTGAAATGCTGACAGATGGAGCCTGACTGGTTGACAGGCGTAACACATGACTGGTTGATATGTGTATGTTCAATCAAAAAGCTCATAACATGCAATACATTAAACATAGAATATAAATGTTTCAACAATTATGCAACATTCCAAGTTTAATATTACACTAAGAAAAATCTGAACATTGGATATTTCATGAGCCTGTATGAACCCGAACAACATGACATGAAAATATGTACTATGATCTCGCTACAGGGTTGACTATTTTGTGTTCTGGTCTTTCAATGCCAAATGTGCCAAAACGGTGATGCTGGAATTTAATTACGGTGGCAATAAGCCATTTTTGTTTTATCAAAACCCAAAGAAGAAAAAGAAAAAAAAAAATCTACCTAATTAATTCTGCTACTTCTTCTGAGCATTAAACACAAACGAATAAATACTTTCTGTAACTATAAAAAATATAGGTGGTTCTTGGCAGTCGGTTCTGACCCCTACCAAGTGCCTCCACAAGTTATGAGTGTCAAAGAGTACAATAAGCCTAAGGTATAATTCTGCCCAAAAAGAACTAGCTTTGAGCAACACAGTGGCTAAGTATTTAGGTCTCTTGAAATGCAGCTCTAGTTTCTAGGTTTGAATCCCACCATATTGTTTTCATGTCCTCATATTTAGCTGGGTTTCCTCCAAGTACTTTACCTTATTCCCCGCAATTCAGATAAAAAACAAAAGTTTTTTAACTTATTTATGCACCATGGTTTATGGGTTCATATCTTCAGGTGATTAGACTTTGGCAAGCTTTTGGCGGACACCCCCCCTGGGGGCCTACACTATACCCCTATCCCTATTTGTGAGTCCTCAGTTTTGTAGCAAGCAATGCAGACCATGTTCCCTAAATTGTCAAAAATGTTAAGACTCTTCTTCAGCCTGACAGCCTGAAGTGGTGATCTAGTAGGACAATGATGTTCTTGTTTGGGTGGATAGAAGCATGTGTAGGATCCAGGGAAAGAGCCTGTTATTTCCATGCTGGCAGAATGTTTATTTGGAGAGTTCTTGAGCTAAAGGGCTAAAGGTACTGAGTCAAAAGGAGCCAGCATTAGACGTAGAACTTTCATATAAAATCTTTGTGGGATTTCTTTTGGATCTCAATTGTTGAGCATGAGCTCTTAGAGAAAGAACATTCTGAAGAACTTTTATTCAGAAAGAGCTTGAAGTGCATCCAGGATTAGACCCAAGAAAAGGCTGCAGAGCAGATTTGTTGAAATTCATCACCCAGCCAAATTCCTGGAGCATCAGAATTATCTTTTGGACATTTGCATAGGGTTGCAAGGGAGATGAATCCTTTAGAAGAAGGCTGCCTAGATAGCTTGTCACTTAAATGCCCTGAGTTCTGAGGAGGGCACACAAAGGTGAAAAGACCCCCTGGAAGCAGAGAGGCCGAAGGGCAGTGCAACATACTGTAAATGGTTGACTGCTACTGTGGAGTGTAGGAATCACTTATAAAATGGGTAAATGGGAACAGACAAGCAAGTATCTTGGATGTCCATGGATGCCATTTATTCCTCTGGCCTCAAAGAGGCAATTACTGACCTCATGGGTTCCATGCAAAAATTTGGAAATTGAGGGATTTTAAAGAGTATGTAAAACCAACATTTCATATTCCTGATGTGTGCCTGCTGCACCATGTACTTTTTTTTTTTTTTTAAGAACGACAAACATGTTATACTTACCTGCTCTGTGAAGTGATTTTGCACAGAGTGGCCCGGATCCTCCTATTCTCTAGTCCCTCTCTGCTGCTCCTGGCCCCTTCCCTCCTGTTCAGTGCCCCCACAGCAAGCAACTTGCTATAGGGGCAACTGACCTGAGCTGCAGCTCAGTGTGTCCATTCAGACATGGAGCTGCAGTTCGGCCCCGATCCTCTTTCTCCTGATTGGCTAACTGGCTTTGTTTGACAGCAGCGGGGCCAATGGCAATATCTATGGCTGTGTCTCAGCCAATCAGGAGGGGGAGTCCCGGATGGCCGAGGGACTCATGGACATTGCTGGATAGGGATGGGGCTCAGGTAAGTATTAGGGGGTGTTGGGGCAGCTGCTACACACAGAAGGCTTTTTATCTTAATGCATTAAGCTAAAAAAACTTCTGCCTTTACAACTCCTTAAGCATTAGAATACACCATTACACATTAGAACACACTGTGGTCAGTCCTCTAGCTATGCTGACAACTCATCTTACTCTTTTACAATGATCCGACTTGCCCTGACATGCCCCCCCCCCCCCCCAGCATAGCTATTCACTGGGAAGCGCAGTGTACTGTTGCTTCTCCCCGCCCAGCTTTTATGCAGCAGAAGGAATGTGATCGCTTATAAAATAAAATATTTTTTTTTTATATCTATATACAAATGTATTGCGTATATTGCATATTGAGTAGAATTCCTTGAACCTGCCCTGTAATGGTACTAGTATAACAACTCCCTGGGACGAGAGGTGGCAGGGCATTCTGGAAGTCTGGTTGTCCTTAGACAGCTTTTGGGGGATTTGAAAAAGAAAGTGGTGGGGCAGTAAAGTTTGGCATTTTATCTTGTACCCTTTTGAAACCACCAATTGAACCCAGAGGTCTGAGATGTCTGTGAGCTGGAGAGACGTAAACTGCAGCAGATGTTCCCCCACGCTATGGAGTGGGCCTCTTAATTGTGAAGAGGGCTTTGGGGGAAGGCTTGGTGGACTTTGTGAGCCAAGCTTTGTGCTGAAAGAAAGGGCTTTACTTAGGTTTGGAATTTGAAGCCTGGTAAGAGCGTGCATGTGCCCTGCATTTAGAGGATCTAGGGGCTCCTGGTAAGGGTGGTCTGAGAAAGCAAAACCTTCCCACCTGTGACCTCTTTTATGAATTGGTCAAGTGCCTTATCATATAGACACCTGCCCTGGAAGAGAATACCTCTCCCACAGCTTTACTCTCTGCACAGGCTTTTAGTTAGGAGCCTTTTACAGTCAACCTTTGCCGTCCAAGCCTTTAGCCATATGATTCTGGGCATATGAATGGAGATTAGAGCCATTCTGAATATTTGTCTCATGTGTTCCAGGGCATCCACACAAAGAAGAGTAGAAGGCAACTATTGTAGTTGCTCTGATACAGCACTACCCTGAAAAACAGGATCATGAAGGTTTTTCATTTTTCTAGTCCAGTTAGCTGCAGAAATACAGCAACTGGTTGTGGGGCTGCTTCTACCATGTTAAAGAAAACTTGTAAAAGCATCTAAACGAAAGAAGGAACATCTTCAAAAGGTACAGTGAGATGCTTGCTTAGGACAAAAACAGCAGGGTCAGCAACAGGAATAACCCACTTTTTTGCACTCTTTTTCCACTAAATAGAATTCAGCTTGAACAAATATGGCTGTATTAATGTTGTGATCTGTCCAGAAAACTGTCAAATAGATGGAGAAAATTCTGCTTTTGTCAGTTCATTTGTCAAGCCATTTGTTGCATGTAAAATAGAGCTGAGGTATGCTGAGGTATTAAAAAACTGGGTCCTGCTCTGATGCAAGGGGTGCATCATCACTCTGAAGTGTTGTGCAGGCCTTCTGCAGAGTGAATATTCACCAGCTGTATAGAATTGACTCCTCTGGCCTGGTCTCCACTATAGCCACAAGTGAGGGTATTTCCTTGTGAAGTGCTCATGCAGTAGAGTATGGGGGATAAGCATATCCAAAAGGAGTATGAGAAAACTCAGGTGTAGATAATCTTGCAAAGAATCCCCATATCTTAAGAGGGTTCTAGGGGGAAGTTGCATTAAAGTGTGTGACCACTGGTGTGATGTAACACCTAGTCCTCCACCTAAGACTGGGCTCAGAGTGGTTTAATTTGAGCACCAAGTTTGAAAAGTTTGCACTGTGAAGTGAATACATTCCAAATATAGTCTTGTTTTACACAAAAACAGTCAAGAGATACATTGAGACCCTGTCTTACCTGTTTATGTTGGACTGAATATAAAATCAAGGCTTTGCCCTTCATGGTGGACATATCTCCGATAGGGGCTTCAGACACTGGATTCCATAATGATGGACAACAGACCTGTGTCATGAATAGGACCCTGTGGCTAACTCAACGTGTTGCACCAAGTTGCCTAGGTGAGCACCCCAGGTAGGATCCAGTTCCTGAAGCAACATCACAGGCCGTCCCCACAGTATGGGGTCCATGTACAGCACCTGACGTTGCACTGATCTAGATGCACTGCTTCTGTTTAGGCCTTAGAAGACAGTGAAGGTTGATTAAATAATTCTAAGAAATAATAATAATAAAAAATAAAGGAAAAATAATACACTAGTGAAGCTGTATTTTCTGGGAAAGAGAAAAGGTTCATCACCTCTAGACAAAAAACTGAAGACTCACAGAGTGGGTTAGGGTTATAGGGAAGGCACTCTGCCAGTGTCCAATCCCTTGAAGGTACGAGCCTAGAAGGTTGCCAGTGTCCAATCCCTTGAAGGTATGAGCCTATAATCCATGGTGTATGAATAAGTTGCCTGTGTTCTGTACAATTAAGAGAATACCTTACATCCCAGCTTTTGGTAAACTTGCCTAGGAGTAGGTGGCATTACTAAATCCCATTGCAGGATCTTCGAAATGTTGAGGAATACATATCCTGTGAGAATGCACTTGAGCACCACATCAGAATCCTACTGTAAGGCCCAGTGAAGTTACCTTCACCTAGGCAGGTATGCTGGAAGCTGGGGGTCTAGAGTGGATTTTTTTCCTTCCAATGTTTTATCATAACATTGATACACTTAGCATTTTTTTCTCAGGGGGTGGAAAATATTTGGGACCTGCATGTTCATGCAAAGTCTGCCCTAAGCCTGGTACACACCACTGTTTTTTTTTTCCATTCAACCCAGCGGGTTAATTTAAAAGAAGCTCACAGCTCAGATCAGAGCAGCTGTACTAATAATCCAAAGTACAGCAGATCTCCCCTGGTGTGTTATTGTGTTCTGACGTCCCCCCCCCCCCCCCCAGAACACTCCTCAGAGCACTATTTGGGAGCCTGTTGTCTGCTAGTTTTCCAGCAAGCAGGTCCAACAAAGGGCGGGCGAACAGCTAGCTTCTGTTGGGCTGGCTGCTATACACGAAGGCCGACCATCGGACCGTTTTTATTGAAGCAACAGATTTTGCCTAACATTCGGCCCATCTTTACTAGGCTTTAATGTTTCCTAGATATACTTTACATGTGAAAAATTATATGCCAAATGTAAATGATCTTAACAGAGGGTTAAACTGCTTAAAATATTGTCTTTATTTGGTTAGTTTTTAATTAGCTATGTACATTGTGGCTGCTATACAGTTAGACATTGATTCCTGCTGATTCTTTTATCTCACAGAATAAAGTTAGACCCTCAAATAAAGTCAAACACTCACATTCCTCCTGGTAACCAAAGACAATGCCATCCTTGTCTGTAAAAGCATGTCATATTTTCCAGCAGTATGTTATATCCATGGAAAGAAAAAAGGTGTTTTTGTACTAACATTATTTGAAAACGGCAATGTGTGTTCTATTGATTCATGTGGAGTGTGATTTTTTTTTTTTAATGATATATCCACTACGAATTGAACCATGACATTACCTAAGTCAGGGTGATGTCAGACCGTTCTCATACATTTCAGTACTTATTATTTGCATGGTAAGCATCCATCTTTTTTTTTTATTGAAGTTACTTTAAAATATTTGCTTATAACCTGTGCCTAAAGAAAGGTTAGATGAAATGGGATTTTGGAACATTCCTTTGTTGCTAGTATCTGTTGTTCCTTAATGACTGGTTCACTGTCAAGAAGAAGCAGGTGGTCATTTTTCAGTGTCAAGCAAAACAAAAAAGTTTTGAGAACTGGCAGTCTCCCATAGTAATGTCTGGCAGTATCACATTCAAACAAAAATGTTCCCAGAAACAGTTGATAAAATAAGATTGGCACATTTTTATATTTATGTATTTCTGCTATATAGAATGCTTTTGCCATACAGCAGAATGGGATGCTCAAGAATCAACCATAAAAGCATAAACATATTGGACAAAACTTCTGTTTGATATCACTTTTGCAGTCAATTAACAAATAGCAAATTATATAGGATTCTCCTTTTTAATGGTTAATCTCATTAGCGAACATATAACACAAAATATTTGTAATCAGTTATTACATTTTGTGATCAGTTATTACATTTTGTTTTACCAGTTAAACAGTTTATATGTGAAAATCTGAGCAGGACATTGGTTTCCATCTTTTGCCTTCTAGTTTCTTCAGAATATGGATTCTCTCAGTAATCTTTAAAACACAACAACCTAAAGCTGAATTTCAGGCCCAAAGACTTTCATTTAAATATATTTCCTTATCCCTTCATGACAGAAGGTAAAACAAATCTTAATGCCTGAACAGCGTATTGCAAATTTGACATCTTTGCAACTACTTAGTGTATCCAGGTGGATAATGCCTTGTTTTTCCAGGACAAAGTGGGCCTTTTTTAATGGTATATTGTAATGGATATCGCCTGTTTTTGTTTTTTTAATCAAAGGAAAACTGGCACGCAATAGTAACAATATATATATATATATATATATATATATATATAGTATCTCACAAAAGTGAGTACACCCCTTACATTTTTGTAAATATTTTATTATATCTTTTCATGTGACAACACTGAAGAAACTACACTTTGCTGCAATGTAAAGTAGTGAGTGTACAGATTATATAACAGTATCAATTTGCTGTCCCTTCAAAATAACTTAACACACAACCATTAATGTCTAAACCGCTGGCAACAAAAGTGAGTACACCCGTAAGTGAAAATGTCCCAACTGGGCCCAATTAGCCATTTTCCCTCCCCGATGTCATGTGACTCGTTAACGTTACAAGGTCTCAAGTGTAAACGGCGAGCAGGTGTGTTAAATTTGGTGTTATCACCCTCACTCTCTCATACTTGACATTGGAAGTTCAACATGGCACCTCATGGCAAAGAACTCTCTGAGGATCTGAAAAAAAGAACTGTTTCTCTACGTAAAGATGGCCTAGGTTATAAGAAGATTGCTAAGACCCTGAAACTGAGCTGCAGCACAGTGGCAAGACCATACAGCTGTCTAAAAGGACAGGTTCCACTAAGAACAGACCTTGCCATGGTCGACCAAAGAAGTTGAGTGCATGTGCTCAGTGTCATATCCTGAGGTTGTCTTCGGGAAATAGACATAGGAGTGCTGCCAGCATTGCTACAGAGGTTGAAGGGGTAGGAGGTCAGCCTGTCAGTGCTCAGACTATACGCCGGACACTGCATCCAATTGGTCTGCATGGTTGTCGTCCCAGAAGGAAGCCTCTTCTAAAGATGATGCACAAGAAAGCCCGCAAACAGTTTGCTGGACACAAGCAGACTAAGGACATGGATAACTGGAACCATGTCCTGTGGTCTGATGAGATCAAAGAAACATATTTGGTTCAGATGGTGTCAAGCGTGTTTGGCGGCAACCAGGTGAGGAGTACAAAGACAAGTGTGTCTTGCCTACAGTCAAGCATGGTGGTGGGAGTGTCATGGTCTGGGGCTGCATGAGTGCTGCTGGTACTGGATGGGAGCCTATGCTGCTCTATAAACTGGAAATATGATTCAGCATTGGTGGTGCCTTTTCAGATGTGGAAGCTGCCCATTCCATATGCATTATTGCACTCCCATAACATCAGAGATGCAGGCTTTTGAAATTCTTGCTAATAACAAGCCAGAAGATCCCTCTCTTTAGTCTGGAGAACGTGGCACCCATGGTTGCCAAAAAGAATGGCAAATTTTGATTTGTCTAAACACAGAACAGTTTTCCCCTTTGCAACAGGCCATTTTTAAATGACCTTTGGCCCAGAGAAGTGAGCAGGGTTTCTGGATAATATTTGGATATGGCTTCTTCTTTGCATGACAGAGCTTTAGCTTGCATTTTTAGATGGCACTGTGTTCACAGACTGTGATTTATGGAAGTATTCCTGAACCCATGCAGTGATGTCCATCACAGAATCATTCCTGTTTTTAATGCAGTGCCGTCTGAGGGCCCAAAGATCACGGACATCCAATATTATGTTACAGCATTGTCTCTTACGCATAGAGATTTCTCCAGATTCTTTGAATCTTCTGATTTTATGTACCGTAGATGATATATTTAAAGTCATTGCAATTTTATGTTAAAGAACGTTATTCTAAAAAATGTGGACACCTTTTTGATGCAGATTTTCAGATTGGTGAATTTCTGCCCATCTTGACTTCTAAGACACTCTGCCTCTCTAAGATGCTCTTTGTATACCCAATCATGTTACAGACCTGTTACCAAGTAATCTAATTAGTTACAAAAAATTTTTCCCAGTGCTTCTTTGTTAGTACCACTTACTTTGTCAGCTTTTTGAGCCCTGTCCCAACTTTTTTGAGATGTGTTGTTGCCATCAATTTCAAAATTACCTTATATACCATTATTTTCTTAAAATTATACATTTTCTCAATTTAGAATTTTAATATGTTTTCACTGCATTCTGTTTTCATGGGTATTTTAAACAGCATCCCAACTTTTTTGGAATTCGGGTCGTAATAAAACTACAAATTTATAATAAAGGCTGAGTATTTAATGCATAAGTCTAATCGTGACAACATATTTATAAACCCAATTTGTTGCATGCTAAAGATACTCAAGATGAAAATGACATGCACATCCACTAAAATAACAGTCAATAAAACTCCTAATCAAGTCTCAAATTCATACACTAACTGCTTCTATCATTTTTTTGGAAAATAGTTTTTTTTTTCTTTTACATCCAACACTTTTTTTTTACAGGGCACAATAAATATGCTAATGCATATATGAGCCGGTTCACACTCATGCGGCTGCGGCGTTCGCATGTAATGTCGGAGCGCACTGCTCCTTCATTACATGCGATCGGCTGTGCGGTGCGAGTTTAGCCATACACTTTGTATGGCTAAATTCGCACCGCACCCGCAGCAAACACGCACAGGACCCTTTTTGGCAGCCGCATCAGGATCGGATCGCACAGCGGTTCACACTTGTGCGATCCGATCCTGTGCGAACTGCAAGATCGCACTGCGATATGCGATCAAACTGGGGGTGTCGTTAAAATTACACTGACACCCCCAGCGTATCGCATATGGCAGTGTGAACTGCCAGGGGTGCGTTTGCGATGCGGGAACAGGCTGCGGATTCGCAGCCTTCCCGCATCGCATAAGTGTGAACCGGGGCTAAGGCAAGTGATTCAAAAGTGGTATTTACCTTCAGTAAAAAAACATATTTGATAACAATCAAGCTTAGCCAACCCTAATCTTCTTAGCCACTCTATAGATCATTGAGGCCACTTATTAATAAAAACATTTAAAACATTAAAAGACTGATAGGAAGACTTGGGAGGTAGTGGGGCCAAGCTGGACTTAAAAAAATGAAATCTGTAAATACATTTTGCTACTCTAGCTATCCTTATATTTACCGATCATGTTGATGTGCGGCTTTCACTTCTGCTTATGCATTTATTTTATTACATACTCAGTTTAAATTGACCACATTAGTGACAGGTTTACTCCAATACATTTGGCAGAACATACTGTTGCTGATCCAAATACAAACCCTTTTAACTGGATTTTAATGGGAAGCCAAACTATTGCTACAAACAGAAAGTTAGATGGTGCTATAGCAACAAAAATGCACATTTTAATGTATACAATACACATATACAGTGCTTGAGAATCTGAAACGATGCAACTTTCATGTTTCATATCTGTACCCGAGTGCTGGAGATTTATACCCCTCACTGATGAAGTCAGTGAAGATGTACAGTATATCGTGGCTGATGAAATCTCTTGGAACCAGTTGTTCATGCAACAAATTGGAGGTATGTTAGCAAGTGTATTTTGCCTACTACAGTCAATCCTTTCTCTCCAATAACTCTTGCTTGCTGGAATTGCACGACACTGCGCCTTAAACTGTAGGTCATCCATATGGCAGCTTAGTATTGCTCTTTCTTGCCATCCTATTGTACAGTTTCTTCAAAGAATAGGTCACACTCACAGTTGTCTCTGGTTCAGTCAGTGAAATTAATGGAGAAAATCATTATCTCCAGCTCAGCAACACTACTCAGCAGAAAAAATGTTCATTAAACAGTTTACAGGATGGTATTGTCTTTTATACAGTTGAAAAATAAAAGGTGATCACTACTTAACAAACATTTTAAGTGGTATTCAAATGTCATAAAATGCTCTCAGTTATCTTTTTTAAAAAATAATAACCTGTTCTTTTTGGGCCTTGTAGAACACTCCTTTGTCCCTTGTAAGTCTCTCAAATGTCTTATTTAAAAGGAATATATAGTAGTCCCAGAAGACATTTTCCCATTTCTATTCTCTTCAACTCCTGTGAGCCCTTGTTCAGTGTGATAAGGCAATCTCCTTGGGGATCTGAGCTGTGTAGTTTCGTAGCACGAGTGACAAGGACTCGACTTGAATAACTGCTGTGCGCAGGTTGTAATTATGTCAGCTGGAGTGTTGAACAAGGGGACTGATTAATGTGAGCCCCAGCCCAGGCACAGTCCCTATCAAAACCTTCATGCAGGCCAGCAGTGGGGATGGGTTAAAGCAGAAAGACAAAAAATGTTGTACGGTCCATGATAGATGAATTGCTCCAACAGTCTTCAGGCAGATGTTCCAGGACAGTATAATATACAATTACTCTGCCTTATCACCTTCCCAGGGACAATAAAGCTTCCTCCTACTATAGCTCATGTGAGTGAAGGCAAAATTAGTTTTACTTTTACAACACTGACTCACTCATCATGTTGCATTGATTGTGCTTTTATAGCTACAGCAACAATCATTTTTACATTATAAAACAGAAATGATAATATTTGTGCTTGGATTAATACTGTGAGGCATTGATATTTATTTGATCAGTCTAATATTATTGGCTGTAAGATTATCTGAAAGCAGTAAATGCTCTAACTTAAGGGCAAGTCTTAAGGAGAAAGAATAGAATAAAATTCTTACTAAGGGACTCGGGTTGATCGCAAAGATTTCACCTGGATGTGTATCCTGCCTATTGCTAGTTGTGATAAAAACTGATCACAAAACTATTGCAGCTCCTCAGAGCATTAGAAACTGGTTTACAAAGAACTTCTGTAAATACACCAAGAAAACTGCAAGAATTCACAGGAGTGTACCTTCAATTCATCAATCCACGGTACAGTGAAAATCTAACTACAGGCTTGACATAAAGACCATATGTATGTTTCTTTATTGGTAAATCAGAACTCCAAGCACATTTTCAAACAACTAACAGCAGCAGGGGCAGTACTATAAGCAAATCAGACTTCAATGCACAGCCAAGTACCAAGTAGTAAACTAGCACCAGGTGCTTTGTGACAAGAAATAGCAGTGAGCAGGCTGATGACTCTGTCATTGTTTTGCTTTTCCTTCACTGCCCAATCAGATTGCCTGGGGCATGTCAGTGACCAAGCTATATTGGTTAAAGTGAAACTCTAGGCAAGCCGCTTAATACACAGAAATGCATAAATGTTGACTATTTTACACCCCAAACATTTGTAATTTTGGACCAGAATTCTTTATGATACACACACCTAGAGTAAACAGTAAGATCACTCTGCTACTTTCTGGTTTAACATTACTGATTTCTGGGTCAGTTTTACTGGTCAGTGGACAATGATTGTACAGCTCCATTGCCCAATGAGGAGACTGGACGTGGAGAGGTGACATAGGAAGCTGCATTACCGACAAGATGAAATACATTATCCATCCTTTAACATTCTGGCTGGACAGTTTGTTAAAAAAAAATAAAAATATGTAAATCACAAGACTTTTATGTTACCGAATTGAAAAAATGTGGTCACTGACCTGGTTATGCTGCTTGGATCACAAAACTAGTTGAAGAAAATCACAACTCATTGTGCCAGATAGAAGAGTTCAAATATATGTATTTTAACTGTGTGTGTGTGCAGCTGGAGTTCAAAATAACAGTTGTAGACCTAACTGTGGTGTCTTTCACACATTGTGAATATTCGTGCATTACACCAAAATAAAATTTACTGTACATAAAAAGTACTACATTTATCGAAATTCATAAGAATTAAATTGGGTGCACATAAAGCCCTTTAGTCATTTAAAACTTTACAAGGGATTCACTCTTAAAGCCCAATCCATACCGCTGGGTTAAACGAAAGAAAACTGGCAGCTCTGGTCGTAGTCACTGTCCTAACAATCCGATGTTAGTACAGCAATCTCCCCCACTGAGCTGTTCTGAATAGGGGACGGCCCCCCCGCCAAAACACTCTGGCAGCGCTCTCAGCCAATGGCTAAGAGAGGTGATCGGGAGCCCGTTGGCTGCTGGTTTTCCAGCATGCACATCTGACAGAAGTCGGCCAAACGGCTGGCCTCTTCTCGGACCGGCTGCAGTACACATAGGCCTAATGTCTGTTTTTATTGAGCCGGAAAAATATACCAGACCCACATATCTTCCCGCATCTAGTTTTGACAAAAACAGTGTTTAGGTACCTTCAAATGAGACTCAAGTCAGTCATGTTCCAACCACTAATTCTTTCTCTGTGTCTCTCCTGTTGGGATGGGTAAAGGTTTTCCCAACTCTTCTATGAATCCTCGTTGGTTAGAACTATAAAAAAGTACATACATTTCCCTAAAGCTCTATGTAAGGAGCAGGAGCAGATATCATTCTGCTCTTCTCTTCTAAACGCTATGACACAAACAAATGACCATGGAGGGCTATGACAGCCAAGGCTCACAGGAAGATGTCATCCATCCAGGATGTGAGAAAGCAGCAAAAGAAAAATTAGGAAGCATTGAGCAGCACAGTAGTAGGTATATGGTAAATACTACAAACCGCATATATTTATGCAAATTGGGGGGAAAAGTTGATTAATATTAAAAATATAATAAAAAAATGATCTAGAGTTGAGATTTAACAACTTTGGATTTAAAAATGATAGGTGCTTACTTAGACCTTAGAATCTGAAAAACAAAGCAGTAAAAGAGTCCTAAAATACCTTAAAACTGAAGTCAAGGCATACATGTTTTACCTCTTTAACCACTTCCTTACCGAGTCATGTAAAATGACGTCGGCAAAGTGGTTGTCTAGATCCGGGCCGCCGTCATATGACGTCGGCCCGTTCTAGCTGCTACTGCGCGCCCCCGGCGGCGCGCAGCGGCGCGATCAGGGATGAGGCTCGTCCCTCGGACATAGCCCATCACTGATCAAGGTAAACAGCCAATAGAAATTGGCTGTTTACCACGTGATCGGCTGTGTCAATCACAGCCGATCACATGAGCGGCTCCAGCACGAGCCGCTCGTTCTCTCTGCAATGCGCGCCCCCGGGGGCGCGCAGAGCAGCGATCGGGGACGAGGCTCGTCCCTCGGACAGAGTCGATCCCCGATCTAGGTAAAGAGCCAATGAAATTGGCTCTTTACCACGTGACCGGCTGTGTCCAATCACAGCCGGTCACAAATGTCAACAGAGAACACGGTAACTAGCTGTCACCGTGTTCTCCTCCTCACACACTGATCCTGTGTGAGGAGGAGAGTATGGTAACAGCTAGTTACCAACTACAGTGCACCCCAACCACACTGATTGCCCCCCCCCCCAATAAAGAGCACCTGTCACTAGCCCATCAAAGTACCCGAGTACCTGTCATCAGGTACTCAGATGACAGGTACTCGGGTACTCTGATGGGCTGGTGACAGGTATTCGGGTACTCTGATGACAGGTACTCGGGTACTCTGATGACAGGTACTCGGGTACTCTGATGACAGGTACTCGGGTACTCTGATGACGGGTACTCGGGTACTCTGATGACGGGTACTCGGGTACTCTGATGACAGGTACTCGGGTACTCTGATGACAGGTACTCGGGTACTCTGATGACAGGTACTCGGGTACTCTGATGACAGGTACTCGAGTACTCTGATGACGGGTACTCGGGTACTCTGATGACAGGTACTCGGGTACTCTGATGACAGGTACTCGGGTACTCTGATGACAGGTACTCGGGTACTCTGATGACAGGTACTCGAGTACTCTGATGACGGGTACTCGGGTACTCTGATGACAGGTACTCGGGTACTCTGATGACAGGTACTCGGGTACTCTGATGACAGGTACTCGAGTACTCTGATGACGGGTACTCTGATGACGGGTACTCGGGTACTCTGATGACAGGTACTCGGGTACTCTGATGACAGGTACTCGGGTACTTTGAGTACCTGTCAACGGAGTACCCGTCATCAGAGTACCTGTCACCTACCCATCAGAGTACCCGAGTACCTTCCACCTGCTCATCAGAGTACCTGACGCCTGAAGTACCCAAGTACTTGCCGCCTGCTCATCAGTACCCATCACTACTCATCAGTACTCATCAGTACCTATCACGTATCAGTACTGATCATCAGTACCCATCAGTACAGTATCACCTATCACCTATCAGTCAGTGAGTACTACTCATCAGTACCTATCACCTGCCTGTCACCTGCCCATCAGAGTACCCGAGTACCTGTCACCTGCCTATCGGAGTACCCGAGTACCTGCCACCTGCTCATCAGTACCAGAGTACCTGTCACCTGCCCAACAAAGTACCCGAGTACCTGTCACCCTTCATACAGCCACCATGTCCAAGTCCAAAAAGGTTTATATACGTCCTCCGTTTAAACCTAAATACCGGTGTTATGGTAGCAGATAGCTGCCATAACCCTGGTATTTTTTTAAACGGTGGACGGTTGGCTTTCCGATAAGGGTGGTCCCAGCGGCGGATTCGCCGTGGGATCACCCTTCCGGGATGGCGGAAGAGGCGCCCCCCCCCCTCCCGACGCGTTCCGGTCCTTTTCCCCGCTTACCGGACCCGCCGGCAGCGGGGAAAACGATCCGGTCCCGAATCCTCACAGACAGGATGTCGAGTGAGGGCAAGCTTGCCCTCACTTGACTCTATGGTCTTGGAGGACCGGAGCTACGGAAAATGTTGTTGCCTAGCAACCGGTTTAAAGGTCCTTTTTTTTTTTTTTTTTCATTTTATATTATAATTATTATTTTTTTTTTTTTTTCTATCTTTTAGTGTACTTGTGAGATCTGAGGACTTTTTGACCCCAGATCTCACAAAAAAGAGGTCCTGTCGTGCCTATTTCTATTACGAGGAATATTTACATTTCTTTTAATAGAAATAAAAATGATCAATTTTTTTTTTTTTTTAAACGGTGTAAAAATAAAAAATAATAAATAAAATAAATAGTAAAAAAAAAAAAAAAAAAAAAATTAAAGCGCCCTGTCCCCGTTAGCTCGCGCGCAGAAGCGAATGCATACAGAAACCCCGCCCACATATGTAAACGGTGTTCAAACCACACATGTGAGGTATCGCCGCGATCGTTAGAGCAAGGGGAATAATTTGAGCCCTAGACCTCCTCTGTAACTCAAAGATGGCAACCTGTAGAAATTTTTAAATTGTCGCCTATGGGGATTTTTAAGTACCAAAGTTTGTCACCATTCCGTGAGCGTGCGCAATTTTGAAACATGACATGTTGGGTATCTATTTACTCGGCGTAACATTATCTTTCACATTATGGAAAAAAATTGGGCTAACTTTACTGGTTTCTTATTTTTTAATTAAAAAAAGTGAATTTTTTCCAAAAAAACTGCGTTTGGAAGACCGCTACGCAAATACGGTGTGATAAAAAATAGTGCAATAATCTCCATTTTATTCTCTAGGGTCTCTGCTAAAAAAAAATATATAATGTTTGGGGGTTCTAAGCAGTTTTCTAGCAAAACAACTGATTTTAGCTTGTAAACACCAAATGTCAAAAATAGGCCTAGGCAAGTGGCTAGGATGCATGATGATGCTCCTTGGATGTTCGGCCCCTCTATATGGCTAGGCTGTGAAAAAGTCTCACACATGTGGTATTGCCATACTCAGGAGGAGTGGCAGAATGTATTTTGGGGTGTCATTTTTGCTGTGTACATGCTATGTGTTAGGAATATCCTATAAATTGACAACTTTGTGTAAAAAAAAAAAGTTTTCATTTTTTTCCCACATTTTCCAAAAACCTGTGGAAAAAAATGATATGTTCAAACGACCCATAATGCCTCATAGAATATACGTTGGAGTGTTTGCTTTCCAAAATGGGGTCATTTTGTGGACTTTTCCATTGTATTGGTGCTCTAGGGCCTTGAAAAGTGTGATAGGTAGTAAGAAAGTTTTATGTGTATTTATGCTCCTAGAACGCCTGAAGGTGCTTCTTGGACGTGGAGTCTCTTTTTGTGGCCAGGCTGTGTAAAAGTCTCACACATGTGGTATCGCCATACTCGGAAGGAGTAGCAGAATGTATTTTTGGGTGTAATTTTTGCTGTGTACATGCTATGTGTTAGAAATAGCTTATAAATTGACAACTTTGTGGGAAAAAAAAGAAGAAAAAAAATTTTTCTTCATTTTCCCAAGAATTGTGGGAAAAAATTACAACTTCAAAAAACTCACCATGCCTCTTACTAAATACCTTGGAATGTCTACTTTACAAAAAGGGGTCATTTGGTCGGTATTTGTACTGTCCTGACATTTCAGGGCCTCAAGAAAGGAGATAGGCAGTCAGTACATCTGGTGTGATCAATTTTCAGTAATTGGTACCATAGCTTCTAGACTCAATAACTTTCACACAGACTAAATAATATACACTAATTTGGGTTAATTTTACCAGAGACATGTAGCAGTATACATTTTGGCCCAAATGTATGAAGAAAAATTTATTTTTTGCAAAATTTCATAATTGAAACTAAAAAAAAGTGTTTTTTTTTCAAAATTTTTGCTCTTTTTTTGCATATATCACGAAAAAAAAAAACCCCAGTTGTGATCAAATACCACCAAAAGAAAGCTCTATTTGTGTGAAAAAAATGATAAAAATTTTGTTTGGTTATAGTGTAGCATGACTGAATTGTCATTCAAAGTGTGAGAGTGCTGAAAGCTGAAAATTGGTCTGGGCAGGAAGGGTGTCTAACTGCTCTGTATGGAAGCGGTTAAAAAACTAAACACTGTTTCCTAAAAGGCTAGGGAAACAGTCTCTCTGTACCATAAAACTCTGTGGAGTTCTACTGTGCATGCGCTAGTAACAGTAAAATGAAGATCGGACAGCCACATGCAAAACACTGCATTGTAACACCAAGAGATTTGATACCAGAAATCATTAAGTTTGCAGTTAAAAATAGGGAGGGGGGGGGGCACATGCAATAACTGCACCAGAACCCTGGGGGCCTTAATACCAGATTTTGGCAAGTATATAACTAAGAAGGAAGGGGGAGGGTGGGTTACTTCCGCAAAATGCAAGGTAAGGGGATAGGGAAACTTAAAAAATAAATAAATGATTTTGCACTTTCTGCCTCCTGTGTCTAATTAGGGAGCTTCCTCTTTCCTTTCTGTCCTGTAGACAGATTAGGAAATTACCAAAGTAAAGGAAATCCCCATTTAGCCCTCGTTCACACTGGTGTGATTTGTCATGCGATTTGGAAGTCGTACCCCTTACTGCCAATGTTGCAGCGATTATGAAAAAGTTTCCCGCATTACTTTTTTCCAATTTCATTGCGACTTGCATAGGCTTCTATTAAATTAAAACGCAAGCCGCAATGAAATTGGCAGTGCATATAGCACTGATCTGCGGTTTTGAGCTTGTGCTGAACTAGTACAACTTCAGCACAATTTCAACTCACACCAGTGTGAACCAGGGCTTAGAGAAATTTCACCAGAACAAGTGTCTTCATTGGAAGAAAATCCAACCACTTCCATTCTGGTAACAATTTGCCAACTTAAAGATTGAATTTGTCCTTGTTTTCAGTGGAGAACCCAAAAAAAACAAGAAATCAAATCTCTCCCCCTTAGGGACACAGAAATGAATGCCTGACAGGGGCAATAACTGCTCACCACTCTAAAACTAAAAATAAAAGTTTTGACTCTAGATGTAATTTAAGTGTTTGTTACCCCGACACTTCATATTTCTTATATGTGCCTGCTGTATCATGTACTTGTATGAGAAAGTATCCTTAACTCTTTGTAGTACTTCCTTTGTGTGAAATCCCTGGTGTTCCTACCAGTTCCTCTGCTTTTCTATTAAAAACTGACCACACTAAGCAGGAGAGCACATCATGGTCAGTTCTCTAGCTATGCTGGGAACTCAGCCTGCTCTCCTCCACTGATCAGACTTGTCTAGACCCGCCCCCACCGCACAGCTATTCACTGGGAAGCTCAGTACACTGCTACTTCTCCCCCAGCTTTTATGGAGCTGAGAACAGAGGAATGTGATCATTTATTTAAAAAAAAAAGGGGAAAATTTTAATTTTTTTTTTTTAGCTATACAAAAATGTTTTGCCTTTCATTTCTATTTTAAACTGAATAGGTCGTTTTAGAAGGTGATCGATTACAATCACTTTAAGACAAGTTGTAGGTTTTCATCTAAATGAATACTTAGATACATATAAAAGGAGGCCATCATCTGGACCACTGTGCAACTGGACAAAAAAAAAAATCAACACACACAGTGGGGTTGATTTGCTAAAACTGGAAAGTGCAAAATCTGGAGCAGCTGTGCATGGTACGCAATCAGCTTCTAACTTCAGCTTGTTAAATAAAAAAATCCTGGAAGCTGATTGGTTTCTATGCTGAACTGCACCATATTTTGCACTCTCCAGTTTTAGCAAATCAACCCCAATTGGTTTAGTGATGTACCTAGCTAAAATACATAGTAGATATCCATACTGTTTAAGTAGCTTCGCTATGGGAATACAGCATATTAAACTGTGCTGCGTTATTCCATTGCGTTATTCAAGGACCATCCACGTTCCCATGAGATTTGATCAGTATGTTGAACTGAGACAAACATTTCAGTCTGCCATTACTGCACGTGTTATATATTTCTTAGAATATCACTGACAGACAGGGTCCTGTAGTTGTGCAGGAGAAATGACAGATGGAAGGGAACAGGTGAAAAAAAGTTGACATTGTTAAGACAAAAGAGGAAAAAAATTACAGAATGAAAAGAGCTTGCTAGCTATGTAAACTAAAGCAACTTGCAAAATAATTTTTTTACATCATTTGATATCCCTACTGCTCTATAGATAACAGAACTTTAAAAAGTTAGTAAAAATACACAGATAAATATTGAATAACATGACAAAGAAAATGCAAATAAATGTATATCTCTGTATTAACCCCCACGAATCTACCATTCTTGAAGAGTGTTCCATTTTACCACAGTCACAGTGATGATGTTACTGATAAAGAGCTTAATACTCATCATTAAAGAGCTTAATACTCATCATTAAAGAGCTTAATACTCATCATTAGGGTATTTATCAGAAGCAAGTTTCCTAGTGGTATGTGGAGTTAAAGCTCCACAGCCCATACAGCTGTGGGGAGAAGTGTTTAGTTTCCCAAAATTGCAGCAAAAAATCTAATGATTTTGGTGAAATTATGGTGGTTTTTAGGGCTCCTGAGGGATATGAAAGTTTCCTTCAATTGTCCCAGATCTGTTCTTGTCCTGGAAAACAGCCCCTCATTAGCCCTATTATTTTTTTGCAGAGAGCCATTTTTTTTGGGAGTATATACAGTATATGCATACACATATTGTTTGAGTGTGGATATTCTATACACCAGGGATAAGCAAACTGTGGCCCTCCAGCAGTTGCAAAATTACAAGTCCCATCATGCCTATGTCTCTGGGTGTCATGCTTGTGGCTGTCAGAGTCTTGCTATGCCTCATGGGACTTGTAGTTCTGCAACATCTGGAGGACCACAGTTTGCATATCCCTGCTATACACTGAGCAGATGTTTCTGGTGCCATCTCATCCCCCTTTTTGTGGGGAGAACAACTTAGATTCAACATGAATGACTGACTTTTTGCTCTGAGAACAACTGCACATGGTTCTCAGCTCCAACAGACAGGTAGCTATAAATATTTATTACATAAAAAGTATATATGCATTTACACTGCACATTTTACTACATAGTTTTAGTGGAAGATATTGAAACATACTTTTATTCATCAATATTGTAAAATGCTGAATAGTGAAGATAAATCAATTCTGTGAATATCTTCCTATATGACATTAAATGTTGGCTCTATTTTTAAATTTATACAATAGACTACAGGACCCTTAGCAGTTTGGAAAAAGAATAATTTATCCTGTGTACATATGCAGTATTTTATATAATATTGCATGCTTCCCCTTTAAGCAAACAACTCGCCTAAATTTAATTGTGGCACAAGGCTCAAATAATAACCTTAATTTAGGTTTGCTGAAAGGTGCAGATTCTCTAGAGCTTGTGATTCAGCCAATCAGGATGTGATCATATCACTTAGGTCTTCTCTGAACAGTAATAAATGATTTGGCGAATGATCATGATTTTTAATGTGCAGGATATTTACGACTGCAGTCAAGTGTAAGGAAAAAGGCTACAGGCAGTTGTAAAGTAAGCCCACATACTTTATACACATATCCTGAATGGATGAAATGTCATAAATATTTATATGCAAATTGAATAAGGTTTTTTTATATGCCAACATGAACACACAAACCTGAAGCATGGCTAATATAAAAGCCCAACAAGATGTGGTTTGTTAACCAAGTATTTACTTTCCACTAGAAAAAAAATAAGACAAAGAATACTAGACATAATATTACTATTTGCACTACCATTCCTTAACGTCTATTAACTGTGAAAAGCAGAGTTAAAGGAGAAGTTTGCATTTAATAACATTTTAATAATATCTCTTCTATATAAATAGTCAAAACCTGTGCATTAAACATGTAAATTTTTACCATTTTAGGAATAGGTTTGGTTTTAAAGATCCCAATCCATCCTATCCCAGGATTTGATAATATGCAAAAGTTTCTGAATATATCATTGGTTTGTTAATGGGTAGACCTTTTTGTAGTGTGCAGTTGGGATCCATGGAGTTAGAAAATGTCAAGGTGAGTAATAATAAATGTCCAACATCCCAACCACCCACTGTACATACTGTTAATGAATTTACCTGTAATCACACCAAGGACACATGTACGGCTTTTCTCCAGTATGGACTCGCTTGTGTCGTGTTAAGTGGGATTGCGTTGCAGAAGCAAAATTGCATTCATCACATTTAAATGGTTTCTCTCCTGTTTAAAAGCAAGAATTTCCACATAATTATAAGAGATTCATTTGTATCATTACATTTTTAAGTACACTACAATGGTTGTTTTTAAGCGCTTATCAGGTGGTCATATTTTTCTTTTGTTTGATATAACCTGGAGACAGCAGTGGTACATTATATTGTATATATTTACCAAAATGGATGAGCGCTAGGTTTTCAATTATATGTCCATTTAATAAAAATTTGTGCAAACAATTGGTGAAATACCAGTATAGTGCCACCAGTATTGAAGTGCAATTAAACATAAGAACATGTAAGTGTCCGAAATAAATCTTTAAACAACAATGTTCTTGAAATTCTTATTTAATATGCTCCACACACTTCATGCAAATATAAACTGCTGTATCAAACAGTGCTCCTTTGTGTTTCCACACCACGACCCCCTCACAGGCTTTAACTCCACTTCCACCATCTAACCACCCTCCTTTCAATGGTAGCAGCCATCGCCCTCACACTCTTATTTCAATACCCCTGCTTCCACAAGTCAGTCCCCTCTTCTTATGTGTCCTCGGGAATGCCCACGCAGTCTTTAACAAACTTGGCTCTGGAAGCGACCTCTTCCTCTCGTTATTGAAACCTGGCTTCAAAATTCTGACTCTCAGCTGCCCTCTCTTATGGTGCCCTTCACTGGACTCCCCCAGACCCAGTGGATGAAAAGGAGTTGGAATTGGATGACTTCTTTGCCCAAAAAGCATCTCCCAGATTCTCTGCATACCTCCCTCTCTTTTCTCTGCTCTTTTGAAGCACACTGTATGCATCCTTTTTTTCCAGTCTCCCTGAGGATTGCAGTGATATATTAACTTCCCAGACCAATGACATGCTTTCTTCATTACTTGTCTGCTTGGCTACCTAATATCATTCTTAGTGACCAACATTTCAGTCAAATTTAAAAAATAACTAAAGAAAAAACTTTTTATTTAGTTTTAGACAGATGGAGATGTGTTAGAACACCTGAAAGTTTTTATTGCCGTCTGTAACCCCATTAGGCAGATCCATCCTCTCAATTTGTTTGGTCAGGTGGCAAAAAATGAACCCAAAAGAGTTACAACCCTCCATTACTCTATCCAAAATTATATTTTTTTTTTCATGCAGAACCAGGTTCCATCTCTCCACTGTCATCTTTCCCTCCATTTTTAAACATACAATGGTTACCCCATACTTAATAAACCCTCACTGAACCCCACCTGTTAAAACAACTTAAGACCCATCTGTCTGCTCCCAAATGCCTTCAAACGTCTTGAACACCTTGTTCACAACAGTACAAGTTGTTACCTCACTGATAACAACCTCCTTGACCCTCACAGATTGCTATCACCTTCAAAATGTATAATACAAAAGTTACAAAGAATATAACACAATACGTAAAAAGGAAATCAAGTCTGCAAAATATCAAAACACATAGGTTGCAATTCTTCAAATATTTTAACAGTATAAAAGGTCAAGTCAAATGTATTAATTACCTTTTTCAGGTTTGTGTATACAACGGGTAAGCTCAAGTCCATTATGGGGATAGTATTGGCATACCCCCAAATTAACCACTTTGGCTCAAAATTAATATGGTACAGAATTATTTTGACAGAATAAACATTAGTAAAGCAGCTGGAATGGATTAGATGGCATACACCTACATGTCCTAAGTAGAGCTCTGTTTTGTCAAAGAGCCATTGTTTCTAACTTTTAGGGACTTTTTAATGATTGGAATAGTACCAATTGATTGGTGTAAGGCCAATGTGGTGTCTATATTTAAAAAGGGATCAAAGTCTTTAGCAAGTAACTAGAGACTGGGTAGAATAATATCTATAATTGCGAACATAATGGAGAGTTTAAAAAAAGACTGCATAGATGAGTTTTTGCTATATAAAAAAAAAATATTTAAAGCTAATAGACAGCATGGATTCACAAAAGACTGTAGCTGTCAAACAAATCTGATTCCTTTTTATGAGGAAGTAAGCAAAAAAAGACAAGGGAGAGGCTGTGGACACAGTATACTTGGATTCTGCAAAATCTTTTGACACAGTTTCCCACATGTGGCTTAAGTGGACGTTAAAGTCGATGTTAAATGGATTAAAACTGGGTATAAGTCCATATTCAGAGAGTAGTGATTATTGGTTCATACTCTGAATGGTTAAATGTTATTAGTGGTGTACCCCAAGGTTCAGTGTTGGGGCCCTTACTTTTTATTATAATTATAAATCATGTAGTGTTTGGGAATAAAATTATAATTTCGCTATTTGCAGATGACACCGAGCTATATAATGGAATAATGCCCTTACACGATGTCTCCAACTTACAAGCAAATCTTAATGCACTGTTTAATATGGCAGCTATGTGGCAAATGAGATTTAAACTTGATAAATGTAAAGTTATGCACTTGGGGGTAAAAACATGCATGCATCATACATCCTAGGAGGAGTAAAACTAGGGAAAACAATGGTTGAGAAGGATCTGGATGTTCTAGTAAATCATAGACGTGTTAATAGCATGCAATGCCAAGCTGCAGTTTCTAAAGTAAGCAAAATACTAGTATTAAAAGTGGCATGGGCTCCAGAGAGAGAGAGAGAGAGATCATTTTGCTCATATACAAATCATTTATCTAGAATATGCAGTTCAGTTTTGGTCACCAGCTCACAGAAACGATAATGAGGAACTGGATAAAGTGCAAAGAAGGGCAACCTAATTCATAGTAGCCATGTAGGAGCTTTGGCTTTGAGCAAAGATTAGTTGAACTGAATTTATTCTCTCTTGAGAAGAGATGAATAAAGGGGGATATAATCACCATGTATAAATACATAAGTGGTCCATATAATGAACTTGATGTAGAGTTATTTACTTTAAGGTCATAACAAAAAACAAGGGGGCACTTGTTACGTTTGAAGGTAAGGGGGTTTAACCTGTAAATATGTAAAGGCTTCTTCAGAGTAAGAGCTGTGAAAATGTGGAATAGACTTCCTCAAGAACTTGTCCTGGCCAGCTCAGTAGATTGCTTTTTTTTTTTTTTTTTTTTAAAAAGGCTCAAATTCTATCCTGAATGCAAAAAATATAACCAGATACTTATATTGATAGGCATTAATACCAGGGGCAGTTGATCCAGGGAAATCTGATTGCCTCCTGCAGAATCAGGAAAAGTGTCTTTCCCCCACTGGAGCAAAATTGAATCATGCTTTAGTGTTTTCTTTTTTGCCTTCCTCTGGTTCAACTGTGGGTATAAGATTGTGTATATGGAAGTTTTCTGTGTATGTTTTTTTCTATTGGTTGAACTAGAACTGTTTTTTTTCAACCACACTAACTATGTAACATTCCACTGAAACTGTCCTACTACAACTCATAAATGACTAACTGCTTAAACTAATGGCCACTACTCCATACTCATACTCTTAGACTTTTCTGGTGCCTTTCATAGAGATCACCACCAGCATCTCCTCAATAAACTTCACTCCCTTGGTCTCTGTGACATGTGCTCTTTCCTGGTTCTCCTCTTGCGTATCTCATTGCACCTTCAGTGTCATCTACAACTCTTATCACCTCTGCTCCTTTTCCTCTTCCTGTTGGGGTACCCAAAGGCTCTGTCATGAAGACCATTCTATTCTCTCTTTATTCCTCTTTCCTGGGCCAGTTGACAACCTCACATGGCTTTCAATACAACCTCAATGCTGACGACACCCACGTCTATCTCTCTACTCCTTATCTCACCTCCTCGATCTCCTCATGTATCACTAATTTATTGAGTGGCATTATCAGTATGAATGTCACAACACTTCCTCAAACTCAATCTGTCTAAAACTAAACTTGCAATATTTCCATCTCCCCAATCCTCCACTCCTGACTTTACCATTAATATCAATAGTACAACCATGGTTTCCTCCAGGCATGCTAGGGTGCTAGGTGTAATCCGAGACTCTGACCTCTCCTTCATGCCCCACAATCAATCACTGGCTTTGTCTTAGTGTCCATTCACACTGGTACGACTTGTCAGGCGACTTGGTCAGCCTGACAAGTCGTGCACCGTCGATCCCACTGTGTAGTACAGGAGCCATTCTAATAGGAGCGACACAAGTCGCTCCGACTTAGAAAAAGGGTCCTGTACTACTTGGGGCCGACCTGGAGGTGACTTGCATTGACTTCCATTATGTGAAGTCCATGCAAGTCGCGCCGAAGTCGCGCTGCACGTGACTTCACAGGTCACCCCCTAAATCGGAGCGACTGAATGTGAACGGGGACTTACTGCCTTAACATCCACAACATTCCCAAAACTTTTCCCTTCTTAACTAGTGACACCTCAAAACAATGTATTTATTTCATAGTCATCCCCCACTTTCACTACAGCAACTCTCTTTGTACTCTTCCTAGGCCTAGCTCTACCCAGATTATCCCCCCTCCAGTCTTTTATGAATGCTGATGCTAGACTCATCTAATTTACTGATATGTTGTTGCTGTCCCACTTTGCCAATCCCTTCATTAGCTTCCACTGATCCAACATATAAAATTCAAAATACTAACTGCAACATACAAAGCCAACCAGAACACTGCCCCCCCTTACATTACCAACCTCATCTCAACATATAATCGCCCAAATCGTCCATTCTTTTCTTCCCAAGAACTTCTTCTCTCTCATCACCTCCTTCCACTCTTGTCTGCAGGACTTCTCCAGAACCTCCACCATCATTTGAAAGTCCTTACCCTATCTGCCTTTAGGTGACCACCTCCATAAGCTCATTCCCCCAGAGCTATTACTTTTTTATATCACCTCCCCTCCCTTCATATTGTAAATGCTGTACACACTGTTGGTGCCATATAAATCCTGTATAATAATAATTGTACATGTTGTCAGAGGGAAATCACTTTTTGGATGATGATAGTCTTGCAAATAAGGTTTAGACCGCTGTCCATAACTCAGCTTAATTATTTTAACAGGGCATGTGAACTGGACGTTCATTTTTATTGGCAGGCAATACAGGAATCTTTCCCCTCCAAAACTAAAATAATAGGCTAAAGCTTGAAGCAGTTATTTTATTTCACTGTATTAACTGCAGCACTTGTTCATTGATGGCTTCACAGATTTGTGATCATTTCCTCTCCTCTTTCTCCGCCTCTGAGCTTACTCCCGGACTTCAAATGGGCAGTGTGTAATTAGTATTAATAGGGAACATTATTGAAATAAAGCTGGAAAGTCTCTCATCTGTAGCTGATCGTTTTAATATCCCTATTCTTACTTCCAGCGGCAGTACAGACTTTACACTGACATGACAATAATCATCTAGTTCATTTTCCATCCTTGATTTAAAAATGTGGCTACGAAGAATCTATCATTTACATATATCATTAGATATCAGATACGTTTTCAGATTGGATAAAAATGTGCATAAAAATGTACTTTGGTCAAAGGACTTGCTTGAATTTATTTGCATTAAAGTGCATCTCTTGTATATACTGAATGTATCATTTTGTGGGTTGACTCAGTTCATTAAGGGGTACTCAATTGTACATGGCTCCTCTGAAACATTTGAGACTGAGATGAAAAATGTTACAAAACCCAGCATATAGGAGTCTCATTTTACAAAAAGATATTATTGTCTGCTTCTGTTTCCTTGGCTGTATTGTCTTCTTCAACTTATATTATACGAAGGTAGAAACCCTATTCTACTTTTACTTATATTATACGAAGGTAGAAACCCTATTCTACCGCTTCTGATCTGCATAATAAAACATTTTTTACATTGAGTTCAAATTCACTGATTTATGAAAATTAGACCTCTGGAAGTCTTGGGAGCTGTCCAGATTATTACTTTTAAAATGAGGACAAACAATGTTTTTTGAAAAGGATTACGTGCCCCTGGGTCATATAGATTAATAGAGCATAATCGTTAATCCCTATATTCCCTTTTACGAAAGGGAGCTCCAAAATTTGTCTCAAACTGTTGCCATTTATTGGGATGCTTACACTGAGTACTTCTTTAAGTGAAGATTTCATACATTTACCCTTGTATCACAACCATCAATCTAGTTGATCAAAGCAGGAGATGACCTAGGGCTTTAAATTGGAGAACTAAATGGATGATAGCATAGAATAGGCTACTGTTACAGTAACAACTGTTACCGTCACTTTATCATTAAATCATTCACAATTCTACTAACTACTGTATGTCAAATTTTGGTTCCTCAGAAGCTAGACGATGGCACATTACTTGCACGGGCCCGATATTGTAAATCTGACCTTGACAGCATACTCCTATTATGCTTCCTTCATTCCTTAGGAAACAAGCAGCCAGGAATACGTTTACAAAGTGAATAACTTGCTCAGAGTTTTATGTTACTACCATTTTTAGGGTCACAGCCACCCATCTTTCATGTTGCTTCTGCTGGGAATTCTTATACTCATAAGTGCTGAGCCTTCACACATGTCTTTTTCTACACCACTGGCATAAAGTCTCATCTTTTGAATCCCTTCAAGAATCACAAAGAATGGGCACAGTGATCCAACAGAGAACTGATAAGGAACATAAAAAAGGGCCCACAACTACATGGAACATTGTGGTCTTTTTCTACACTTCCCATTAAGTCAACTTTGTTGCACTGAGATACATATAGCATGCTAGCAATTCAGTGAGCAACTAATATCTCGGGATAGTTAGAGTTGTTACATAGCTATATAAAAATACTTCCTGTATGCATGATTTTACTGTAATGATAGAAAAAGACACTCCCACAATGTCTTCCTACTTTTGTCTTGATATTGAGTACTGCTTGTTAAACTGGCAATGTAAAATCTTTCTGATGCATCCTCTCTTATTACTTTCCCTATAATTAATGAATGCTACTTGTCAGGTTTAGCTAAAAAAAAAAAAAAAAAATCTAGTCATTTATGCCACAGATATCCTTCACACAGAAGACAGTCACATAATTCAGAAGTTCCGTTTGGTAGCTATTTGTCAATCATCTCTACTATAATTGGAGGTGGCTATGCTGTTGATTGAACAAAATACTACTATATGTCATGATGTCTCTTGAAGCTGTCAAGACTGTGTAGCCTATGAAGTACAAAGCAATCTTCAAATGAGTGATGAACTGACTAGGTGCTTCTATGATAGGAACAGAGTTGAAAAGGCTGCTTTTAATTCACACAACGGAGGAAACAGAGAGCTTGTCTGTCTCTAGCAAGTGAAAAATGATACAAAATTAAAAAAAAGAAAAGTTTATGCAGTATTAAAATTATTGTGTGACATATTTATTTAAAAATGTGATATTTCCTAACTTTTAAAGAAGAACACACACCATTTGCTTTGGATGATATGCAACAAGCACACGATGCTTGTACATTTAACTGTATGCATACAGTATGACAGACCACCTAACTGCTTGTCAATATGTAGTTTAAATTATTTACATTTCATTTAACATACAATTTGCCTGTATAGTGTCTTTGCAGTCAACCATTTCAATTTTTTATATTATTATTATTTTCAGTTTTTATAGTCAGTACATCTGAAGCAGTAACCTAATTTTCTCAAAGCTTACCATTTAAAAATTTTGGTCAACAGAAGGCATCCCTTTTACAGTACTTTTGTCTTCTCTACCCACATACAAAACTTCTGTGGGTTATTTCTGGATTTAGCAATGATTTCTTTTACTTACTCTTACCAAATGTAGAGAATCGTGGTAGTGAGGGGGGAAAATCACATATTCTCCCATAAAGTAACAGGCACCAACAGGCAAGCTGAGTGTTGGGAGAGTAGGGTAAACCCAGGTTCACATTGGTGCGAAATGAAAGACATGGTGCGACTGTTGAACCAACTTTGCCCTGCTACTTTAGTACCACATTGATACGACTTCCATGTGACTTTAATGAACGGGATCCGATTTTAAACTGGCTTTGAAATTAGTTCAACTTGGGTCTCGAGGGGAAGTCCCATGCCAAAATAATAATAAAAAACAAAAAAGCTGGGGCACCTTGTGGGCTTGTTCCACACAACCCTAGGCTGTGGTTGTGTGCGGGCAGGGGGCTTATCAAAATCTGGAAGCCCCCTTTAAGAAAGAGGGCCCCCAGATCCCACCCCCCATGTGAATGCATATAGGGGTGCATGGCCTAGTCACCCAAAAAAAAATAAACAGTGTAGTGTAAGAAAAATGGGCAACAGTTTTTGGGAAGTCCTTTGTTAAAAATGAATTATGTCCCCCATGGTATCTCCAATGTCAATCATGATGACCGTCGCTGACCCGATATAAAAATAAAAAGAACTCTTCAACTGACGAAGGCTCCAGCAGCTCTAGCCACTTCGGTGTCTGACAGTTCTCATATAACTATGGGGCGTGGCCATGCTATGACATCACCCAGGGACCCCCACCCTATTGTGACATCATGGACCCATCATGCCCGAGGCAGTGATGTAAAAAAGGGGCGGGTTATTCAGGGGACATCCCTGCATGGCCACACCCCATAGTTATATAAGAACTGTTAGACACCGGAGCTGCAAGAACAGCGGGAGCCTTCATTAGGGAAAGAGCAATTTTTTTTATCAGGTTGGCGACGGCAACCATCGTGATTGACGTTTGAGCTACTACGGGGGACATTCATTTTTTTTAAAAGGACTGCTTACACTACACTTTTTTTTTTGGGTGAATGAGTACTCCCTACTCATTCACATTGGGGGGGGGGGGGGGGGGGTGGTGCGCAGGCTCTTGTGGCTCTTTTTCCTGCCGGCCCCCCCACCCACAAAAACAACCCAGGGTTGTGGGGAAGAGGCCCTTGGAGGACTCCCAACACTGTTTTTTGTTATTTTGGTGTGGGGTTTCCCCTAAGAATCCATACCGAGCTCAAAGCACATGAGCATGTTGCAGGTGACAAGTCGGATCAGTTAAGATGCTAATCTGACTTGGATGTGACTTACATTATATTCTATGGGCTGAAATTGCACCCAAGTCAGACCAAAGTCGTGCAGGAACCTTTTTAAAAGTCGGACAGACACAACTCGGACCAGTTAAGATGGCTCTCGTATGGAAAAATAGATTTTTGCATGTCATGTGTCTAGTGCTCTCAAAGTCAGAGAGCTTGTCGCACCAGTGTGAACCAGCCCTAGAGGTGACGGGTGGGCTTTGTACAGCACCTGTCATTTTGCCTTGAGTGGGCAAAGGGATCGATTGTCTTAACACTCTCTTGTACCATAGCATCAGTCTTTGGCAGCATCTTTCCATGCAGAGCTGTCATATAATTTGGCACAGATTGCTTGAAATATGTGTCATTTAATGCAGTGGTCCTCAACTCCGGTCCTCAGGGCCCACTAACAGGCCAGATTTTAAGTATTACCTTGGGGAGATGCAGACTAGAGTACTGCAATCACTGAGCAGCAAATTATATCACCTGGGATGTATTTCAGTTATCTTGCAAATCTGGCCTGTTAGTGGGCCCTGTAGGCCAGGGTTGAGGACAACTGATTTAATGGAACAACTTTGTTTTAACATGGCAGCTCGTTATGTTAAAATGGTCCAAACACTTTTATTGAAACAATGTGCAATAAAACTTGTCAACTTACGTTATTGCAACACCCATTAAGGCACGGCTCTCTGTGCATTCCAGTGCCATGCATTTAGAATGGCCTGCACAGTGCGCCACAACACACATTTTTTCATTGTACAATACACAGCTGTAGCGCACCAACACGCACAATTGTTTCAGTTCACCAGAACGCACATACGCGTTCAAGCTCATTCAAAATGAATTCCAAAAGAACAGACTGTCTTTCCACAACACAGAAAATCCTGCACATTAATGTGCATGTGGTAATGCGCAACAATGCCCTGGCACAATTAGGATTTTTAAAATGCAGCTGGACAAAATACCTGAGTTTTGTCTTCATTATAGACTTCTGCAATGCCAAGCACAACGGAACTTACACAGAAAGATCCTAATGATTCAAATTAATTTTAGTTATTTATAAAAAGATTATATTCTAATTTAATAAACCTCTCTATATACACTTCCTATTTAAATTGCAATATTTCAAAGCATATCTGTCCAGGTATCTATTGTTAGCCCAAATTTGTAAACAGAACAGACACAGAGAAAATCTTCCTACACCGCATCTTTCCTGCTTATGTCGTGGATGTGAAAGCAAAAAAGTAAATGACCAACCTGTGTGCTGCCTCCGATGCTTCGTAAGGGCGTGACGGGTCCCACCAGCAAAGCCACAAAGGTCACACAAGAACGACTTCTCGCCTGTTGCAACAATAAACAGATGTGGGATTGTAGAGGTCACAGATCGTTAAAACATATCTATCAAGCCTTTCAGGGTTACTAATTCCTCCAATCAAATGTTTCCATGTAAATATGTCAAATGGGAATGAAATTACCACTGCGGTTTATTGACTGTGATAAAATCTGAAAAGCACCACTGAACATAATTACATACTTGTCAGACCCATAAAAATTAGCTTTATTATCAATGGAATGGTTTTGTACAACTTCATTTCTGTTAGATGCCTTCCAGATGGGGCTGCTTTATGCACTTGAACAGTTTTTATGCATACCCTGATTTTTTTTTACAATTCCCATACATCTGGCCTTTCTGAGCACACTAAATATTGTCTAAAATGTAGAATACAAATGCACATTATACAATTATAATCTGAATTTACTAACGCGCTATGTTTGTGTACGTTATTAGATACATTCATTTTTTTGTCTGCATCCATGAAAAGTATTGTAAGCAAATTAATAAAATGTTATGTATTGTGAACCATAATGCAATGTTGGAGAGGTCATAAAATAAAAGGCAAACAAGCTCTCACAACTTACATTATAACACTTATTTTAATAAGGCATCTTACGGTACTCCTCAAAATATTAGTGCTCATATTCCCTAAAATCATCCTTCTTCCAAAGGTAGAAAACAGCGTGATTTCTCCATGAAATCACACCTAAATGTTTTAAATAAAGCACAGGTCAGTTTAAAAAGAATGGAGATTCAGACTTATCAATGGATCACAAAGCATTTTTTTCTTAACCACTTAAGCCCCGGAGGATTTGGCTGCTAAAAGACCAGGGGGTTTTTTGTGATTTTTTACTGCGTGACTTTAACGGACAATTGCGCGGTCGCGCGACGCTGTACCTAAACGAATTTGACGTCCTTTTTTTCCCACAAACAGAGCTTTCTTTTGGTGCTATTTGATCACCTGTGCAGTTTTTTGATCATGCGCTATAAACAAAAAAAGAGCGTAAATTTTGCAAAAATAACAATATTTTTCAAATTTTTTTATATGAAATTCCCCCAAACAAAATGTAAAAATCAAAATTTTTTATCATTTTCGGCCAATTTGTTTTATGCTACATATGTTTGGTAAAAAAAAAAATCGCAAAAAGCGTATTTTGATTGGTTTGCGCAAAAGTTATCGCGTTTACTAACAAAGGGAAAGATTTTTGTCATTTTTGGTGTTTTTTTTTAACGCGTAATGGCGGCGATCTTCGGTACTGCGACATTGCGGCGGACAGATCGGACCCTTGACTGACATTTTTGACACTTTTGGGGTTACCAGTGACATTACTGCAGTAACCAGTGCTATACATATGCACTGTTACTGCAAAAATGACACTGGCAGGGAAGGGGTTAACTGTATTGGACAGGGAGGGGTTAAGTGTGTCCTAGGGGCGTGATTCTAACTGTATAGGGACATTGCTATTGGTGTAAAAACAAAGATCAACGGTCCTACATAGTAGAACCGTCTGATCTTCATTTTTACACCAGGGAGAATGACGGGCGGCTTGTTTACATAAGCCGCTCCGCCTTTCTCCCTTCACCGGAGCGATCGTAGTGTGACCGGCGGACATCGGGTCCGCCGGTCACACGCACTGACTTGTCAGTGAACGAGCCGCGGCGGGCGCGCGCCTGGCCGCAATTGGCTCCCAAGTCAGTGACAGGCGAGTGACGTATCCATACGTCACTCTGCCTGGCCGGGGCTGACCGCCGCAGTATATAGTGGTGCGGTGGTCGGCAACCGGTTAATGTAGTAAAAAAAAAAAAAAAAGACTTTTCTTACCTCAATTATTCCTTAAAGCAGTATTAAAGTGTTAATAAACCCAGAACCCTGCATTCACTGTATCTGATCTCCCACTGTACACAGAACATAGAAATGCAATTATTTTAGTAAATATAAACTGCTAAATACCTTTTCTCAAAAGCAGTATATAGCAGTCTTGTGACTTCTATTAGTGTCTGGGTAAAGCTTGTAGGAGGGGTTTTCATTCTCCTCTGACTGTCCTAGGAGACTTTAGGACCCCTGACCCAATGTCTGGACAGTGCTTATTGGCCCTGTGCAGAATTACATGCGTCCTCCAAAAAAAAAAAAAAAAACTCTCTAGCAATACACACCAAACTGAGCATGAGCTGAGTGACTCCAAAGGCTCTGTACTATCAGGAGATGGATTGGGGACTGTGGAAGAAGGGGAGGATAAGAGAAGACAGGATCAAACAGCCTTTTTACACAATGCAGAGGATTAAACTCTTAGGTTTCACAGTGAGTATAACAAGCATGCTTTACTGTATATACAGACTCATTTTACGGTTGTGGGTTTAGGAACACTTTAAACCCAAAAGCAAACATTTATTATATTACAGCTTACCAATTCTTAGATGTGATAGCTGTATTAGTTTCCTTTTTTAGGCTTTCTTTCTTCTATTTTCATCTGGTGATCCAGCCAGCAAGTCTATGGTGATTACCAAGCTTAAGCTCACCAGCAGAATGTATCAGTTTACATGGATGAGACAAACCACTTAAAACTGGCAGGGGTGATTAAAATGATCAGCTTTATTTTTTTTTTCTTGCAAAGCCTTTAACTCAAAAGAAGAAAAAATGTTTGCTGTTACTGATTAAAAAGTGTGAGATGGAGTTCGGCTTCAAACTATGTATCTAAAGCCTCGTACGTACCGATTGTCAGCCGTAACTATTCGGCCGATGACCGATCGGCCGATTGTAGGCTTGTTAGTATGATGCTTCCGACAGCGCATTTTCGGCCGAACAGAATCTGTCGTGCAGGCATTAAAATTTTTGTTGGCCAACACCAGAACGGCCGATTGTTCCCCAGTCAGTACAGAATTTGGCCGACAATCAGCAGATTTGCAAGACTGGGCATGCTCAGAAAAGAAAAAACACAGGGAAAGTTAACCATCACATGACATCACTTCTGCAGTCGGCGGACAAAATTCTTGTGCAGTCTTTTGCACTTTTCAGCGGACAGGACAGCCCTGGACAAAAGACGGCCGATCGGTCGGCCGACAATCGGTACGTGTGTACGGGGCATTAGTCTGCTAATACATTTAACTCTCCTCCCCAGACTGAAAATGCTGCTGTCTGCTGTGCCTCTTTGCTCATTCCTCTAGAGTTCTGTGTCTCACTACTACAGGAGGTGTATACTGGTCATATTAGGAAAAAATAGCCAAAGAAAAGAAAACGGATGTAGCCACATCTAATGATGGGTAAGCAGCAATATAATACATTTTTGGTTTTGGGTTTAATACAACTTTAGTGAAACGCCAAGCTTCCACAAAAAAAAAAAAAAAGCGCCTTTAATCCTTTGCTCTCTACTTTTCCACTTGATAGTGCTCCTGTTCCAGGGTTATTGAACGCCAGTTTTATTCAAACCACTATCTGTGAGCCCAGGTTTTAACCACTTTACTACCAGCCACGTAACCTCTACGTCGGCTGACTTTGAGTGGTTATACCGGGATGATGCCTCTAGCTAGAGGCATCATCCCGGTACCGTTGTTTGAAGCCGACGGTCGGCTTTCCGTCGGTAACGATCGATGCGGCTCGGGAGCCGCTCGATCGTTACCCGGGGGGGCGGGAGGGGACGTCCCCCCCCCTCCCGCGGCTTTGCTCGGGGCTACCGTCCCACCGGGAGCCCCGAGCACCCAGCCGGCACGTCCGCCGGCTGGATGGAGTCCCGATGAATGCCGGAAACGGCATCGATCGGGTCTCCGATGACGTAACCCGGAGGCGGCGTCCATGACGTCACGTCCGGGTTACTGTGCTGCAAAAGGCGGCAGATTTGAAAAACGGCTGTATGCAAAAATGCCGTTTTCGGCGTTTTGCATACAGGGAAGTGTAGTGGAGGGGTCTAGGGTCTTTTAGACCCTCGATCCCTCCATAAAGTGTACCTGTCACGACATATTGCTGTCACCAGGGATGTTTACATTGCTTGTGACAGCAATAAAAGTGATCAGATTTTTTTTTTTTTTAAAAACCTGTAATAAAGTTTAAAAAAAAGAAAAAATAAATAGGAAAAAAAAAAAAAAAAAAAAATTTAGCCGTCCCCGTCACCGTTAGCTCGCGCACAAAAAAAAACGTATACGCAAGTCGAGCCGCAAATGAAATCGCTGTTCAAACCACACATGTGAGGTATCGCCGCGATCGCCAGAGCGTGGGCAATAATTAAAAAAAAAGAGCTACACTCTAACTCTAAACTGGTAACCGTTAAATAAATTTAAAGCGTCGCAGATTGAGATCTCTATTGACCGTAGTTTGTCGCCATCCCACGGGGGGGCGCAATTTTAAACCGTAACATGTTTGGTATCTATTTACTCGGCGTGACATCATCTTTCACAATATACAAAAAAAATGGGCTAACTTTACTGTTTAGTATTTTTTAAATGCAGTGAAATGTGATTTTTCAAATTTTTTCCAAAAAAATGGCGTTTTAAAGACCGCTGCGCAAATACCGCGTGACAAAAAATTTTGCAATGACCGACATTTTATTCTCCAGAGTCTTTGCTAAAAAAATATATATAATGTTTGGGGGTTCTAAGTAGTTTTCTAGGAAAAAATACTGGTTTTAACTTGTGAACAAAAAGTGTCCGAAATAGGGCTGGGGCTAAAGTGGTTAATAAAAACCCACCGGGAGTGTGTCACCAGTTCATAGTACTGCGGCACAGAATGGCGCTCCCACCATGACCAGTCAAGGAAGAATCTGTGACCATGATTTAAAGTGGGACTAATCTTTGAAAATAAAGATTTTACAGATATGCATTAGAAGAGAAATTAAATAATGAATCTTCCTCTTTCCCCAAGAAATGTGTTATTTTCTGTGTACATTGCCCAGGTCATGCATCACCCAGTGTACACTCCTGGCTCATTCTTAATAAAGCCAGGTGCCCCATTGTAATATAAAGAGTTAGCACAAAAAGGGCCCTTAGGTAGTTAGATTGGCAGGGGTGCCTGATGCGGTTGTTCAAAGGATAGGTACGAGCCGTCTGCTTAAGTAAAACATTCAATTGCTTTAGTTCTCCAAAAAAAAATGCCTTTCGTAGCTTTAAATTGCCACTTCCTCAGTTCAAGGTGATAAAATTGGGGTCTAGTATCAGCTGGTAGTGAGATCCACTTAGGGAATATTCTTTATTGGCCAATAGATGGAATATAGAGCTTGAGGCAAAGACGTCATCTAGGTGGTACACCACATGTAGCTGGTTTTTATCACCTTGAACTGAAGTGCCAATTGAAAGTCACAAAACGCGTTTCATTTGGTGAAATAAAGCAATTGGATGTTTTACTAAAGCAGTTGACTAGTGCCTATCCTTTGAACAAACAGATTGGGTGCCTCTGCCAATCGAACTATCTATGGGCCCTTTTTGCACTCACTCTTTGTACTGCTCTGTTCACCCACCTGAGAACCCCCATAAGAGCACACAGAATGGGAATGCATGAGGCATAGAGAGCAACTACACCGAACCTGCATGGACAGAGGTTTCTTTTTCTACTCAGGCACTATGAAGGCCGGGTATTACCCCCTAGTTGGGTAAACGCAGCCTCAACAGTTGTAAGTCCATTTTGATCTTTTTTTTTTATTGTGGAAGCACTGCATTCTTGTTTTTGAATGAATCTACTATATTATAAGGGCATCCCCACCTCCCCTCTTTTTTCTTTTCTTTTCCAGAAAATCTGAGCTTTACTAGAAACCCCTGGCCAGCTCCTCAGGATTCTACCACCATTATCTACCACCACACACCAGACCTTATATATAGGTGCCCCACAGTAAATCCCTATTAGCCAAGGAAAAATGCCTTATTAGACAGCAGACACAGACAGCAGGTGTCGCCAAAGAAAGATTTCAAAACACACAAAACAAAAAATAACATCTGCACTCTCCAACACTTTCTGCCCCAGCGCCAATGGTCTCCAGGCCAATTAGATAGGAAGAATCTCCCCAGTGGGGATAGAGACAATAACCTTCCCCATTCTTTCCAAAATGTACAACCAAAATAATCGCAGTGTATATATATATATATATATATATATATATATATATACACACACACACATACATACACACCCAGTATCTCACAAAAGTGAGTACACCCCTCTTTTTTTTTTTATTATATCTTTTCATGTGACAACACTGAAGAAATTACACTTTGCTACATTGTAAAGTAGTGAGTGTACAGCTTGTATAACAGTGTAAATTTACTGTCCCCTCAAAATAATTCAACACAGCTATTAATCTCTAAACCGATGGCAACAAAAGTGAATACACCCGTTAGTGAAAATGTCCAAATTGGGCCCAATTAGCCCTTTTTCCTCCCCGATGTCATGTGACTTGTTAGTGTTACAAGGTCTCAGGTGTGAATGGGGAGCAGGTGTGTTAAATTTGGCGTTATCGCTCTCACTCTCTCATACTGGTCACTGAAAGTTCAACATGACACCTCATGGCAAAGAACTCTCTGAGGATCTGAAAAAAAAAGAAAATGTTGCTCTACATAAAGATGGCCTAGGCTATAAGAAGATTGCCAAGACCCTGAAACTGAGCTGCAGCATGGTGGCCAAGACCATACAGTTGTTTAACAGAACAGGCCTCGCCATGGTCGACCAAAGAAGTTGAATGCATATTCTTAGCCTCATATCCAGAGGTTGTCTTTGGTAAATAGACGTATGAGTGCTGTCAGCATTGCTGCATAGGTTGAAGGAAGTGGGGGGTCAGCCTGTCAGTGCTCAGACCATACCCTGCACACTGCATCAAATTGGTCTGTATGGCTGTCGTCCCAGAAGGAAGCCTCTTCTGAAGACGATGCACAAGAAAGCCTGCAAACAGTTTGCTGAAGACAAGCAGACTAAGGACGTGGATTACTGGACCAAGATAAACTTATTTGGGTTCAGACGGTGTCAAAAGTGTGTGGCGGTAACCAGATAAGGAGTACAAAAACAAGTGTGTCTTGCCTACAGTCAAGCATGGTGGTGGGAGTGTCATGGTCTGGGGCTGTATGAGTGCTGCCGGCACTGGGGAGCTAGCGTTAATTGAGGGAACCATAAATGCCAACATGTACTGTGACATACTGAAGCAGAGCATGATCCCCTCATTTTGGAGACTGGGCTGCAGGGCAGTATTCCAACATTAAAAAAAAATAAGTGCAGCGCTGGTTAGTAGCTATCAGTACTGAATATTCAGTCCTTAATAGTCCATAAATGACAGCATACAATAATGGTTAAAAATATAGGAAGTTCAGTTCTTTGAAGATCCAAAGATCACAGTATCTGATGATGAATGCAAATAGGAAACAAGGAGTTCCTCCTTAGGAGTCCCAATTTGTAGCTTTGTAGTTCACACAAAAGATCCAAAAGGGTGATAGACCTTCAACAGCCAATAAGTTAAACAACACAATGATCCTCCACCAAGTACATATATATGCTCACCAAATTTCCCAGGGAGCCAAGCCTTGAATCAAAATCCCAGTGGATAAGTGAAGGTACCCCTTAGAGCTATAGAGACATCTTTGGCCTCAGAATGGATACACTAACTAGAATGCTCACCACATGGAGCCAAAGAAGTTTTTATAATATAGTATATTTTTATTCAAAAGAATGATAAAACATGTACATATTCTAAAATCATGAAGCAGAACTCGCATCAGATGGTCCGCCACTCCACAACACGGCTACAGGGCAGACAGACGCCAGCGTGTAGGCCTAGTCCTGGACACGTTTCATGTTAAAACACGTTCTCAACATGGGTTTGCCTATCACTGGCATCAGTCACTTACTTCAAATAAAATGTGGGAAGACCGGATGTTCTTTCATTCAAACCAGAAGCTGTCACTACGCTATTTTCCGGAGGACCGGAAACGTTAGAGCCACCATTTTTCGGGCGACCGGAAATTACCTCATGTCCAAAACACATTTGGAGCCAGACTGAAGCGCTTAAAATAGTGCTACAAGCAAAACACAAAAATGCCATTCAATGACTCCAGAGCAACTGTCGGTTTGAACTCTCAATGCCTTATTGATAAATTGTCATGAATGACACAAAGTATCCTCAATCGGATTAGCTTCATTATAACACAAATAATGAATAAGAAATATATATTGTGAATGATATAAATACATATTAAAATATATATTAAAAAATATACATTAGAAATATATATTAAAAATACTCTAAAGCCTCATCTGGTATTTCCTCTCTTATATCTTAACATACATTGAATCTACTACATGATAAACAATTGCAAGCAGATTATTACTATAAAAATTCATAAACATATCACATTTAAAAACCTCTATTAGGCACAAAATACCCATATAGAACAGTATGAAAGAATCGCAAAATACTTTATCCCATAAAAGGGAGTATAAAAAATATAATTATATAAAATATTTCATTTGGATGGTGTCCCTCTCCCCTCATAGGTGATGGACAATCCATTATGCAAACAAAATAGTTATACTAGACCATATGGCATGAATGTCCCTGTACATGGGAAAGACTATATTCGAATTGGGGGAGATCCCCAGTGGTCCCTATGTACAAAAGGAGGGAATGGTGAAACTAAACAAAGTAAAAGTCCCAACTGTGAGGTCTAACTATTATCTAAAAAACAGTTGATGTCTAAATCTACATTAAGTCCCCTCGGTACCGAACTTCTTAGTTCATAAATCCACATGGTTTCTGTGAAGGTACTAACCGTCACTATGATTTAAAAAATCAGATACTTGGTGGTTTGGATTGTTTCAAATGGGGCCTGTATTTACAAGTGATGCTAACGTGTATTGTACTGCAATGTCAGCAATGTCTTCATATAGAGATGTGAAGGTTTTAATCCTACACTGGGAGACTTAGACTGTTCTAGACTGCTAATGTCATCAGCTCAGCCACTTGTCGTCCACACATTGTTAAATATGTTAATACTGTCTGTGTTTTGAAATGGAATGTGTATTGTGCTAAGTATTCCTGTTCCATTCTTACATGTTAATGACCTTGTATTTTTCTGGCCAGATAATTAGTTTAGGGTTATTTTGTGCCTGTTTACAAATCTATCTGCATATGCTAATGCAATCAGACTCACATTACCTGATAGTGTATATAATGTGTTTGTGTGGGTTTAATAAACATTTCTTCTTGATACCCTCAGCATAGAGTTTCATCTCATGTTTGTGGGAGAAGGCTATACCAGCTCTATCTCTCTTCTGCTTGGATCGCTCAATCACTAGCTATGGTAAGAGCGATTCCTGCTCTACTCTACAGCATCCCTCCCACTAGGGGGAAGAGAACATCTCTGGTGGCGAAACCCTTCTTTCCATGGGGGCGGCCGCTACAGTTTCTTTCTCCGAAACCTCTTAATTTTTATTGATGCCTCTCCATTGATGTTGGATTACAACTATGGCCACAAACTTCAAAACACTTGCATTCCTATTATAGAATCTTCTAAAGTGAGCAGAAAGTTGGTGATCTTTGAAGCCTCTTTTGATGTTATACACGTGCTCCCTCAATCGGTCATTGAGACGTTTGATGGTTCTTCGCACATACAGTTTATGACAAGGGCATTCCAGCACATATACAATATGCGTAGTGTTGCAGGTGATATAAGCATCTATAGGGTACATCATTTGCGTAACATTAGACT
This sequence comes from Pelophylax lessonae, assembly GCF_965119305.1. Taxonomy (NCBI): domain Eukaryota; kingdom Metazoa; phylum Chordata; class Amphibia; order Anura; family Ranidae; genus Pelophylax; species Pelophylax lessonae. Next base: position 365,193,058 of record NC_138772.1, read on the forward strand.
GAAAGCTAGTACACTTGCGTATAGCGGTTTAAGTTTCTCTGCATATGACACATTTTCTGCAGGGAAAAAACTTTTAGATTAGAACAGAATGATGTTCTGACTGGAGGGTTAATTATATTAGGTGCTAGTTTATCTCCCAGCATGGGAACCTTTCAGAAAACCACCTGAGGTTGAACTGGTAAGATAGAGTTCAAAACTGGATCATTTCTAAGGATGCCCCAATGCTTCTTGATAATTTTCTTAATCTGGTAGTGTTGTATAGAATCCCCAGTAATAAAAGGGCAGAAATCGTCTTTAGGGAGTTCTTTAGGCCTAGTTTGAAGTAGGTCTGCTCTGTCTATATGTGCCACAGTATGAGTAGTGTCTTGTAAATTCCAGGCATCATATCTCTTTTCCAAAAACCTAAATTTTAGTATCTCAGATTGGGCATAATAATCTGATTCGTTAGTACAGTTACGCCTCATTCTGATGAATTGGCCCTTGGAGAGGTTTTTAAGCCAGTTAGGGTGGTGACGACTGTTTATTGGAATATACCCATTCCTTTCTGTGGATTTAAAAAAAAAAAGATTTGTAATGTTCGAAGACTCAGTGTTAACCAAAGTGAGGTCCAAAAAATGTACTTCTACCTGGCTACATACCTAGGTCAGTTCAATATTTAATGTATTATTATTCAATGTACCTATGAAATTGTCCAATGAGGACTTGTCAGCTTGCCACAAGAAGAGGACATCATCTATGTACCTACGATAAAACATAAACTCTGGCCAATCTCTGAATGCCAACATGTACTGTGACATATTGAAGCAGAGCATAATCCTCTCCCTTTGGAGACTGGGCCTCAGGGCAGTATTCCAACATAATAACAACCCCAAACACACCTCCAAGATGACCACTGCCCTGCTAAAGAAGCTGAGGGTAAAGGTGATGGACTGGCCAAGCATGTGTTCAGACTTAAACCCTATTGAGTATCTGTGGGGCATCCTCAAACGGAAGGTGGAGGAGAGCAAGGTCTCTAACATCCACCATCTCCGTGAAGTCATCATGGAGGAGTGGAAGAGGACTCCAGTGGCAATCTGTGAAGCTCTGGTAAACCCCACGCCCAAGAGGGTTAGGGCAGTGCTAGAAAATAATGGTAGTAACACAAAAATATTGACACTTTGGGCCCAATTTGGACTTAGGGGTGTACTCACTTTTGTTGCCTGTGGTTGAGACATTAATGGCTGTGTGTTGAGTTATTTTAAGGGGACAGCAAACTTACACTGGTATACAAGCTGTACACTCTCTACTTTACATTGTAGCAAAGTGTAATTTCTTCAGTGTTGTCACATTAAAAGATAAAAAAAGATATAATTTACAATATTTACAAAAAAGTGAAGGGTGTACTCACTTTTGTGAGATAATGTATATATATCTATTTTTTACTTACCTACTTGTATTACTGATAAGAACCCAATCTGTAATATAGTCTTCAAAAAACAAATCAGCCAACTTTAGTTAAAGATGGATGCCATTAACCCTCTCTGAGTTCTCCAAAGATTTGAAAGGAAACATCAACAACAGGGCAGACGCCCACACAATAAAATTGATCAGGGCCTTCCATTGAGCCCACCCTGAAAAACACGGTCCTGGGGGCATCCGGTGGCTGCCCATAAGTAGGGGGCAATGTTACAGTACCTTCAGGGTCCACATAACCTATCCTGTCTATCTATAATGTGTTACATGTACGCACCAGTTTATGACTTTTTGGCTATGGCCAGTTGCACCCACGGATGCCTATGTGTTGGTGTGCATCGGTTCACACACCGGCGTGTTTCCCTGATGCTGGGCATGCTCACAGACCTCAGAAGGTATTTCTTTTTTTTTTTTTCAGAAGGTATTTCATCACTGTAATTTGAAGTGGCTGGTGCAGTGTCTTCTTGCCAACTACCCTGTGTGGTGAGATTGCTGTTGTCTCTGATTATACAATGCTGACCTGGATCGCCTGACTCTTTTGCCTTTTGTCTTAGGCTCCTGTTGCCAACACTGCCTGTTCCTGATATTCTTTTGTCTGCTGCCTGCCTTGACCCATGCCTTGACACTTCATACAGATATTACCCAGATTGCTTGGAAAGGCACCATCATCCCTTATGATGTCCCTATGCCTGGACAATGAATGTCCTTTTGCCTCCTGTCTTCCTCGACCTCTGCCTTGACACCGGATACTCTCTGCCTGCCACCTGCCTTGACCTCAGTCTAGACATACAGTTAGGTTTATACATATTTGGGCACAGGCACAGTTTTCATACTTTTACCTCTGTATGCCACCAGAATAAAATTAAAAGGGAACAATCCAAATGACCTTGAAATGCAGACTTTAAGCTTTAATTCAAGGGTTTGAACATAAATATCAAGTACAAATTTTAGGAACTGCAACCATTTTTTATACACAGTCCCCCCATTTCAGGGGCTCAAATGTAGTTGGACAAATTATTAAAACCATAAAAAAATGTTCATTTTTAATATTTTGTTAAGAATCCTTTACTGGCCATGACTGCCTGAAATCTGGAACCCATTGACATTACCAAAACTGGGTTTCCTCCTTTCTGATGCTTTACCAGGCTCTAACTGCAGCTGTATTAAGTAGTTATTTGTTTGTGGGTCTTTCTGCCTTTAGTTTTGCCTTGAACAAGTGAAATGCATGCTCAAATTGGTTGAGATCAGGTGATTGACACAGCCATTGCAGAAAATTCCACTTTTTGTCCTTCAAAAGCTCCTGGGTTGCTTTTGCAGTGTGTTTTGGATCATTGTCCATCTGTAATGTGAAGCGCCGTCCAATCAGTTTGCTGGATTTGGCTGAATATGGGCTGACAGTATATCTCTAAACACTGTATAATTCATCCAGTTGCTTCTGTCATATCATCAATAACCACCAATAACCCAGTGCCACTGGAAGCCTTGCATGCCCATGCCATCACACTGACTCCACCATGTTTTACAGATGACATTGTGTGCTTTGGATCATGAGCTGTTCCAAGCCTTCTCCACTAGTTTTTCATCCCATCATTCTGGTACAGATTATTCTTACTTTCATCCATCCAAAGAATGCTTTTCCGGAACTGGTCTGGCTTTTTTAGATGTTTTTTCGGCAAAGTCTAATCTGTCTTTTCTATTCTTCAGGCTTATGAATGGTTTGCACCTTGTGGTAAACCCTCTGTATTTGATCTTGTGAAGTCTTGTCTTGATTGTACACTTTGACAATGATTCACCCACCTCCTGGAGAGTATCTTCACTTGCATGGATGTTGTGAATGGTTTTTTTCTTTACCATAGAGAGGATTCTGCAATCATCCACTACTGTTGTCTTGCGTAGACGTCCAGGCCTTTTTATGTTGCTGAGCTCACCAGTGCGTTCTTCTTTCCTCAGAATGTACCAAACTGTTGATTTGGCCACTCCTAATGTTGCTGCTATCGCTCTGAAGGATTGGTTTCATTTTTGTAGGAATACAACGGCCTGTTTCACTTGCATGGAAAGCTCCTTTGAACGCATTATATAGGTTCACAGCAACAGATTCCAAATGCAAATACCACACTTACAATCAACTCCAGACCTTTTACCTGCTTAATTGATGAAGAAATAACGAAAGAGTAGCCCACACCTGCCCATTAAACTGCTTTTGATTTAACTTTCCAATTACTTTTGGTTCCTTGAAAAAGGGGGATGACTATTCTTAAGAGCTGCAATTCCTAAACCCTTCCTCTGATTTGAATGTACATACCCTCAAATTAAACCTAAGAGTGTGCACTTTCAGCCCATATCTATTATATAACTAACTATAGCTTGAATATGTTACGGTAAATACCAAAAAAAAACTGCCTGTGTCCAAATATATATGGACCTAACTGTATATCTACTGTCATTGTTCATTATTTCTCCTCTTTGAAGCCAGCCTGTTTCTGCAAAGCCTTTGTAGGGCATTCCTGAGGACTGCGACCTGACGTGAGCTTGCAGCAAAGTAACCCAAAGGCCACTACCCTAGTGTCTTGCAAGTTGCTCTGGTGAAGACCATGTGTCACTTTGCACCTTGGGTGAGCCCACAACATGTTAGGGGTGTCATCTGGACCAGGTTAAAATGTGAATCAAGATAACAGTTTAACGCGTAAAATTCTTTTTTTTTTTTACAGAAATCTGCATGGACTCAGAGGGTTTGGACTATGGTCTGCACATGAAAGTTGCAGATATTTATTTAAAATGGCCAGATGCAGAACCAATTTTGTATTACATTACCCTGAACACTGATATCCTCAGTGGATTCTTATTACTTCACCAAAGTAGTGAACTTCTGCATTTATTTTTACTTACCTACCCGCATTAAGAGAACAATACCTCTAATATAGTCAGTTTAGGGTGAATAGCCGTGCACTGTACATGAAGATTCTGAAGGCTTTGGGTAGAAGAGAACCGACCCTGTCAGACTGAGGGATAGGGTAAAAGGAATGCACCTTACTCCTGCACCCCATACATCTGTACATCCATCTACTTTGTGAACTGCTGCACATCTCAGCACCTATTGATCACAGATGTGTTCCACCATTTCTTATACTTCTTTATTCTTTAGTTAGGTCACCAATATTAACTCAAAATTCCCCAAAACACAGCAGCTAAGCCAAAGCATTAAAGGATGACACATGCGGATTGTACTGCCTAAGCATTTGTTAAATATAACAGTTATTGAATATCTAAACAGTAAGGGCAGATATAAATTTAATTTCATAAATAGCCAGGGTCGGCAACCCACCAATAGCAATCTACCTGTCAAAGGCAGGAAGCCGACAGGTAGATCACGGTTGTGCCAATGCTTTCCCCAGTCTCCGCCAAAGCCGCTCTCCTTTCACTGGCAGAGAGGAGTGAGAGGCAAAACAGTGCTGGATGGAGGGCAGGAGCATGGCAGCTGCTTTAGTTAAGTTTTCCTGTTTTTCTCCTCTGGTAGCCATCTATAGCTGTGTGTTGTCAACACGTCTTTGGGGGACAGAACAAACAGCTATAGAGGGTCAGAGGGCACTACAGTGGGGGGAGGGGGCCGAGGACACTGCTTTGGGAAAAGCATAGGACACTAATGTTGGGGGGGTAGGTCAGAGAATACTTTGGCGTGTGTGTGTGTGTGTGTGTGGGGGGGGGTCAGAAGACATTAGAGTGGGGGACGTAGTATAATACTGGGAGGATCTAAAGGGGGGGGATGTGAAAGGGGGTGTAGGACACAGCTGGGGGGGGGGGCAGGAGACACTACTGTCACACAATATATGTTTTTATTGAAGACTTTTTATTTAGTTACTTTTTTAAAGGGCCACAATGACAACACGCAACTTTCATTTCTTCCATGTTGTCCAGGTAGATTTCAACCTCTTAAAGGTTGACTACCCCTGTTATATAGCATATGGCCAGCCAATGCATTAGGAAAGCTGTTTCCATGCCTAGTGAGTGAATAAAAACCAAGCACCAATTAAAAATTGGATGTGCTACTATGGAGCTATTTTAAGTGACATACTGTTTTTCATTAATAGAGATAAAACAGACTAGTTGTTTTAGTCCCCCCAAAAAGGCTTTTTTTAAAACATTTTTTATTAAACTGTATAGAATGGACTATACTGCTCCACAGTAGCTAATCAAGTAAATAAAGCCAGAGGTGATTAAATACCACCAAAAGAAAGCTCCATTTGTGTGAAAAAAAATGATAAAAATTTCATATGGGTACAGTGTAGCATGACCGCGCAATTGTAATTCAAATTGTGAGAGTGCTGAAAGCTGAAAATTGGCCTGGGCAGGAAGGGGGTATAAGTGCCCAGTAGGCAAGTGGTTAAAGTTTTGAAAAATAGACAATTTTTTACACAAATCTGATACTGAACATGTTAATTTTTGTTTAATGCCTAATGGCTGGCTTGCTGGCACCTTGTGGTGGGTGGCTGGCTGTCTGGCACCCTGTGGTGGGTGGGTGACAGGCTTGCTGGCACCCTGTGGTGGATGGCTGGCTGGCACCCTGTGATAGGTGGCTGGCTGGCACCCTGTAGTGGATGGTTGGCTGGCACCCTGTGGTGGGTGGCTGGCTGTCTGGCACCCTGTGGTGGGTGGCTGGCTGGCACCCTGTGGTGGCTGGCACCCTGCGGTAGGTGGGTGGCTGGCACAGGGGCTGTGGGTGGGTGGCTGGTACAGGGCCTGAGGGCGGCTGGCTGGTACAGTGCATGTGGCTGGCTGGTACAGGGCCTGTGGGTGACTGGCTGTCTGGCACCCTGTCTGTGAGTGGCTGGCTGGTTGACACCCTGTGGTGGGTGTGTGGCTGGCACAGGGGCTGTGGGTGGCTGGCTGGGCCTGGGGGTGGCTGGCTGGTACAGTGCCTGTGGGTGGCTGGTACAGGGCCTGTGGGTGGCTGGTACAGGGCCTGTGGGTGGCTGGCTGGTACAGGGCCTTTGGGTGGCTGGCTGGTACAGGGCCTGTGGGTGGCTGGCTGGTACAGGGCCTGTGGGTGGCTGGCTGGTACAGGGCCTGTGGGTGGCTGGCTGGTACAGGGCCTGTGGGTGGCTGGCTGGTACAGGGCCTGTGGGTGGCTGGCTGGTACAGGGCCTGTGGGTGGCTGGCTGGCTCGCTTGTACAGTGCCTGTGACTGGCTGGTACAGGGCCTGTGGTTGTGGGTGGCTGGCTGGCACCGAGCTGCTGTGGGTGGGTGTATGGCTGTTATACACTCCCGCGAGACTAGTCCCGACTCCATACGAGGCTTTCCAAGGCAAATGAGACAGCCTAAGAAGGCAGAATGACGTCACAAAAATATCGGCAATATCGGCCAGTTCCGATATATCGGGGAAAGTGCATATCAGCCTTGCCGATAATCGGTCTATCCCTACTTCATACACATTGAAAGTGTTTAGGTTTGACCTAATATTATACGATTTTGGTAAAGCTAAAGGAAAATTGAATAAGAAAATTGTATAATGTATGGCTCGCCTTACTTTTTATAAAACCTGTTCCAAAGAAAAAAGCAATTAAATAGGATGAAACGTTCTTTTAACATTTATTATTATTAAACCATTTATCTCATTAGAAACATCTAAAATAGTTTTGGGAGCGATAGTTTGTGCTCTCAGCTGTTGCCTAATTCAAAAAAGAGAACTGCACTGCCTCACCATCACCAGGTGCAGTGGATATATCTCAATGTCAATAAATGTTCAGCTGCAGCATGTTAGATGGAGCTGGTCTCATTTCCAGGGTAAAGGACATCCAGCGTCCTCTAGCTTTTCTTGCCCAGCCTTACTATACCTGCCCCCCTCCCCTTTCATTCATTGGATTTTAGCTTTCAATCATGAATTGAATGTTTAGAATCACATGTGGGTGTTTCATAGGGCAGTCTGCACGCAAGTACAGTCTGCTAAGGAACACCCACTACTTCACCCTGACATCCATCTTTTAAGGCATTTTCAACTGTAAATAATCCTCCCCAAAAAAAGCCTACAGCTTACATCAGGGCCAAGGGCTCTTAAGAGGAGTACTGAGGCAGGGTGCTGTGATAGTTTCAGGGATGTTGCTAAACACTCCCATCAGGAAAGATCTGACTGTATTGCATGGAGAAGCACAGATACTAGGTAGTGATATCTTTGGTTATCAGAAAGAATCTAAGGAAAATACTTTGGTCATACTTCTCCTGTAGGTCACAGGAGTGCACTTCGTTCTGCTTTCATGTGACCCAGATTCAGCCAACAGCGGGCTAAAGCCCTCTATTGGCTGACTTTACAGAGCTGGTCAAGGCTTTGCAGGAATCCCAACAATATTGTGGTGACTTTGAGAACTGAGCAATCAGCAGTCTTTGATTGCTCAGTTCCCAGTGAAGACCTGGGGGGGCTGCATCTGCATCCATCTGCGTGAGAATGTAGGTTTGTTTTTTAATCCCACACTTCTCTTTCAAAAATGTTATTAGCATGTTGATGAGGAAGGTAGAAGAAACCAAGGAAGGCAAAATATAAGCAGATTAATTTGCAGCTTTTAAAATATTTCCATAATTTAATTTATTACATAGACCCTTTCTAAAAAATGGGGAAAAACAATTAAACAATCAGGCCTAACAGTTTGACACATTTAAGTGTTCAACCTTCTCATAAATAATATAAAGAAAAGTACAATGATTCACCTGATCTCTATTACACTTATAATAGATTTAAGACAATGGGTATGATAAATGGTAGACTCTCTGGCACAGTCAGTATGTTCAACCCAGTTATTAAAAATTCTACTGCCCTTTATACGATCTGTGACATCTTGGCAATTCAGTTTACTCACAAGACAGAACAGTCCTTATGTTGTAACGCCAGTAGCTCTCCTTAGCCAGAATTACTTTAGAAAAGTATAACAAACCGAGAGGTTACTTAAAGTGGTTGAAAACACTCACATACACCTGTTGAGGTGACTAGCATCAAGTGATACACAGAGATGAAACGAATCCTCCTATATAAGTTGTACAGGTTTATCTGCAGCATTCTATTCTCTACATTACTGAAAAGCAGGGGGCGGTGATCTGAAGTCTCACAGTGCAATTCTCTGTGAGGACACATCCACCTCCTCCTCACAGTACACAAAGAACATGCAGAGTTGTGGATATAAGTCACCGCCATCACCTTTTAACCTCTTGTGTTGGTAAATCCTGTCAGAAGTGACTCATGCTGATAGCAGAATGCAAGTATAGAAGGTAGGTATAGAAGGTTATGATTTGTTCATATTTCATGTCTGAGGTTTACAACCACTTTAAAGAGGCCACGGTAGTCCACTGGTTCTTTCTTATTTGGAAAAGAAACCTTATCAGCAAAACTCTCCAAATAAATGGAATTCTATATAAAAAGTAAGTTCTATCAGATATGCAAGCATGGGATTCCAATATACACAATATACAGTAAACAACAAGACAACGGGGTTGATTTGCTAAAACTGGAGAATGCAAAATCTGGTAGAGCTGCGCATGGTAGCCAATCAGCTTCTAACTTGAGCTTGTTCAATTAAGCTTTAACAAAAATAAATATATAAACAAAACGGGAAGCTGGTTAGGGACCCTACTGAAGACGTCGATCGTGGCGTAAGGCGTATAGGGGCCGGAGACTTACACTGAGACGTGACTCGGCGGCCAGCTCCAAACAGAGACACAGACATACGAGGAATCCCCGCACAGCTATATGTGCTTATTTTGTGAGTGTATCATTTTTATTCTTACTACCAATAAATTGATTACAAGCAGAGAGCACTAGATATCTCCCTCTTTTTTCAAGCATATATGAATGTGGTGGAGACTAGCCCGGCATTCTAAGTGCTTTAAAGGGACGACTCCAGATACGGTGGTGTGGCTTGTACTATCCCCTTAGGGGAACAGCTGATGAGACCTTGTGGTGAAACACATGTCTAACCTTAGGTGAGAGGCCATCTTTATGTGGTGGAGGAAGCACGAGCACTTTTAAAGCACCTTTTTTTGCCAAGTTTTGCACTTTTTTGACGTGATGAAATAATTATGAACCGTTGATGCACTTTACAGTGCCTTGCGAAAGTATTCGGCCCCCTTGAACTTTTCGACCTTTTGCCACATTTCAGGCTTCGAACATAAAGATATAAAACTAATTTTTTGTGAAGAATCAACAAGTGGGACACAATCATGAAGTGGAACGAAAATTTATTGGATATTTCAAACTTTTTTAACAAATAAAAAACTGAAAAATTGGGGGGTGCAAAATTATTCAGCCCCTTTACTTTCAGTGCAGCAAACTCTCTCCAGAAGTTCAGTGAGGATCTCTGAATGATCCAATGTTGACCTAAATGACTAATGATCATAAATAGAATCCACCTGTGTGTAATCAAGTCTCCGTATAAATACACCTGCACTGTGATAGTCTCAGAGGTCAGTTTAAAGTGCAGAGAGCATCATGGAGAGCAAGGAAAACACCAGGCAGGCCCGAGATACTGTTGTGGAGAAATTTAAAGCCGGATTTGGATACAAAAAGATTTCCCAAGCTTTAAACATCCCAAGGAGCACTGTGCAAGCGATAATATTGAAATGAAAAGAGTATCAGACCACTGCAAATCTACGAAGACCTATCCGTCCCTCTAAACTTTCAGCTCATACAAGGAGAAGACTGATTAGAAATGCAGTCAAGAGGCCCATGATCACTCTGGATGAACTGCAGAGATCTACAGCTGAGGTGGGAGACTCTGTCCATAGGACAACAATCAGTCATATACTGCACAAATCTGGCCTTTATGGAAGTGTGGCAAGAAGAAAGCCATTTCTTAAAGATATCCATAAAAAGTGTAGTTTAAAGTTTGCCACAAGCCACCTGGGAGACACACCAAATATGTGGAAGAAGGTGCTCTGGTCAGATGAAACCAAATTCAAACTTTTTGGCAACAATGCAAAACGTTATGTTTGGCGTAAAAGCAACACAGCTCATCACCCTGAACACACCATCCCCACTGTCAAACATGGTGGTGGCAGCATCATGGTTTGGGCCTGCTTTTCTTCAGCAGGGACAGGGAAGATGGTTAAAATTGATGGGAAGATGAATGGAGCCAAATACAGGACCATTCTGGAAGAAAACCTGATGGGAGTCTGCAAAAGACCTCAGACTGGGACGGAGATTTGTCTTCCAACAAGACAATGATCCAAAACATAAAGCAAAATCTACAATGGAATAAACATATCCAGGTGCTAGAATGGCCAAGTCAAAGTCCAGACCTGAATCCAATCGAGAATCTGTGGAAAGAACTGAAAACTGCTGTTCACAAAGGCTCTCCATCCAACCTCACTGAGCTCGAGCTGTTTTGCAAGGAGGAATGGGCAAAAATTTCAGTCTCTCGGTGTGCAAAACTGCTAGAGACATACCCCAAGCGACTTACAGCTGTAATCGCAGCAAAAGGTGGCGCTACAAAGTATTAACTTAAGGGGGCTGAATAATTTTGCACGCCCAATTTTTCAGTTTTTTATTTGTTAAAAAAGTTTGAAATATCCAATAAATTTCGTTCCACTTCATGATTGTGTCCCACTTGTTGATTCTTCACAAAAAATTACAGTTTTATATCTTTATGTTTGAAGCCTGAAATGTGGCAAAAGGTCGAAAAGTTCAAGGGGGCCGATTACTTTCGCAAGGCACTGTATATGGACGTTTATTAATTGGTGCACCTTTATGAGTGATAGGTTTACATTTCGTTGTACAATTATATGAGTATATTGCATATTTTAAGCACTTTAATACACTACATGCACCTTCTTATTCGGCTTATATTGCACATGTGTATTATTTATTATGCAAGTAGCACTGTATCGTTTTTATATATATTAATACATGTTTAAGTTTTAATGTGCTATTATTACAGGCTCTGGATATAATTGTGTTGCCAATTTAGGAATGGGCAGCAGAGGAGTGTTATTTTGATGTACATTTTCAATTTAGTTTTAGTTGTAGTCTTATGACTAAAATGCCATTTTAGTTTTGGTCGTATTTTAGTCATCTGAATTGTTTTAGTTTTAGTCGTATTTTAGTTGACTAAAATTGTGTTAATTTAGTCAACAAAGCATTTTAGTCGACAAAATTAACACTGATTGTCAGCTCAGTTACCATTACGAACATCTGGGTTTACAGATCCTGTACATGTTTAAGTGAGTTTTTTTTTTCTTAAGTAAAGCTCATGGAAGCTAATGCTTGATCAATAGTACTTTTAAAGAAAACCGGTCTTTCAGTAAAATCTAGAAGCAAAGCCTAGTTTTATGAACTGATGCTGGGAACCAGTTTTCACTTCTTAATCTGATTTCATTGCACAATGTGCAGTGAAAACAGAGTAGGCAATTTCAGTACAGTAGAGGAAATTGTTCAGCTGTACAAAATAGAGCTGGAGTTCAGCTTTAACATGCACCACCTGAACTATTTTGATGTCAAAGTATGGTACTCTGAGCTAAATTATTTTCCGGATATTGAAGTGTCCATAAACCACTGTTTAATTTTAGACATTACTCAATGTACCAAAAACAAAATATTACATCACAAAATAAAGTCCTTAGGCTACACTAAAAAAAAATTGGCCAGGTTTCATTAGATCATGATATCCAATGATAAGCTTAGATTGCAGTGCATTTCTGACAAAAGATTAAAAAAATACACTATTACAAAAAGAGGGGAGCATTGGACTTGGTCTTACATGGAAGACATTTTTAATGTACTGTATGGCTTTGTTAAACTTTATTAAAATAACCGTGTCTGCCCAGAACCAGTGGTTCAGTGACATTAGGACTGTTCAATCTTGTGAGTAAACGTAATTGCCAAGATGTCACAGATCATATATTGGACACTACAAATATTAAATACCTAGATTATTAACACTGACTGTGCCAAGCTATTTTTCTTGCTATGGAATAGATAGTCTCGCTAACCAATAGTTCGTTGGGATAAGCAAGACTCTTAATGGGACAATACTAGGCTTATACAAAAGGATGTAAAGAACAATGGTCTACGGATAAAACACAAGAGAAACAGTGCTACTACCCAAACACAGAGTCGGCAGTCGGCAGAGCTCACGGGTGCTTGCTCCAATCATTTGTCTGTAAGAAGTAACCTATTACAGATTGTACAAAACGCAGATAAAACCAGTTGCCGCGTTTCAGCCTGCAAGACCTTAGTCATGGTCTATGTATCCATGTATTCCCCTAGTCTTAGACAGGCAACTACTGACCTTGGGATTCCAGGAAAAATTTGGAAAGAGGGCTTTGGGGAATACTTACTGGGCTTTGTGGTTAACGTCTTGCACCAAAAGGTAAGGCAGAAAATGGTTTGGAAGCCTGGGTATAGAGATTAGGTGCTTTGCATTTCACAGAGCTATAGACTACTGAGGAGGAGGCCTTGTGAATTTCACACTGTGGAAGTAAAACCTTCCCGCGTGCAACATCTTTTAAGATGATCAAGTGCCTCCCCAAACTGACATCTTTTTTTAAAAAGGCATACACATAAAACGTCTTTTATAGGCAGCTTCAGCTGTCCAGGCTTTTAACAACAAGATTCTGTGCATGTGAATGGAGATTGGGGCCATTCTGTGAATTTGTCTCATGACATTTGTTAGGGCATCCACACAAAAATGTAGAGTAGCAGGTAATTGATGTAATTGCCCTGCAAAAACATCATTTTGATCCAGTTAGTCACAGTTTGACAGAGTGAAATTGCAGCAAGAGCTGGTTGCAGGGCTGGGCTTGCCATAGTAAAGAGATTTTAAGAGTGGTTCAAATGCTCTGTCTGCAGAATCTATAAAGAGGGAATATTTCCAATAGGTACAGTGAGATATTCCTTTAAGACTGATATGGCAGCATCTAATACACAAACAGACCACTGTTTAGTGAACAAAATTTCAAGTAGCTAGTTTGGAAAATATTTTGGGAGGATTGAAAATCCTTTCTGGAGTGATGTAATCATCATAAATTGCCTCTTCTATTTGTTAATAAATGGGTAATGTCAGGGGATTTTACAGGTCTCCATGTACCCAAAGGGGCTTGGCAGAGTAGACAGAGGAGAATCAAGCTGCACAATGCCAAGGCATTTGTGGAAGGCAGCAAACTTTTCCACATTAGCAAACACGTTGTATGAAGCTCCCTCTTCAATTATATAGCAATGTGGGGAACAAAGTTTTTTCTGCAGCTTAGTCCAATACTGCCTCAAGGTCTTCTTTATTCTTACCTGTGTCTGCCTCATATAAGGCAAGCATATCAAGATTTGATTCAGCAACTGTTAATTGTGACATACAGTAGATGCAGAGAGTTCTGCTTTCATCAGGTAGGTCACTTGCTGCATGCCTGAAATAGAGCTAGAACCAGATGCAGAGGTCAATTATAGAATCGTCTCCTACTCCTAAAAAGTGCAAGAGGCACATTGTCACTCTTGGATTAAGTGTTGTGCAGGCCTTCAGAAAAGCGAATGTTTGCCTGTGATTTTCTCACAATTTCTTTTTGCCTGGTCCCCACTATAGCTACAGGTGAGGGCGTTCTCCTATGGTGTACTCATGAAGTAGAAAGTGGGATATGTGGTAAGTGTGTCCAGAAGAAGAACATAGTATTAAGGTTTAGACTGTCCTGTAGAGAATCCTGGTGGCAAAAAAGAGGGAGGAAGCAGTGAAATACCCTCTAAAGGCTATAGGCAGAAGTGATGGTATAATGTGAGACCTGTTGTGTGATGAAACACCTGGTCATCCACCTGAGACTAAGCTCAGAGTGGTTAAATTGTAGCTCCAAAATTGAAAACTTTACAATGAAATTAATAAAAATCAAATATAGCCCCAGCCTTTTACAGTAATGGTCAGAAGGATACCAAGTGATTTTGTCTCAACTGTCCCTGGTGAAAGTCCACAGTGGGCCTAGCCACAAATGGGTCTTCAGGCATTGGGTTCCATAAGGACAGAACATAGACCACATCCTTGGTCCTGTATAGCATCCTGCAGCTTTTGCATGCATTGTACAAATTAACATTACATTACAGGTTGTCTCCACAGTGTGGGATCTGGGTACCACTCCAAAGGTTTTACCGGAGTTGTGCTGTGGAATTAGAAGACAGTGAGAAGATCTGAAGATAAAATAATAAAGGAAAATGTCCTCATACATGCTGTCTTTTACATACCCTATCAGCCATTTATGAAACCTTGATTGATCCCCCTCAGGAACAGAAGGCTCCATTCATTCTTGCTTAGGAATGCAAATTGGGAGTCACGTTCATCAAGGAACAATGTCAAAGACTCCTACTCCTCTCACTGAAGTCTTCAAAGAGTATATCCTTACAAGAAACTAATTTCAAACTCCTCACCAGGTAGTATAAAACCCCTGCTTTTCTTCATGTGGCCTACCCCAATGTTTCAGACACTTGCTGGCAGTTCAGGAGAGGGAACGAGTCACTTTTTTTAGGCTGAGATCCTTTTGGTATATGGAACTAGAACATTATACCAAAAATCCACAGATTATACAATTCCAGAGGATCTATCGTCCTCCCTCCTGCATACCTGGGACATACCTCTTACATACCTTAACTACCGTGAGTATCAGCCCTTTGCCAACTATACAAAAAAATTGTGAAGCCTATCTTTCTTTGCAGTTGGAACTACCGGGGCACCTTACGCCTTTCAGATGAGGGTAAGACTCTATTGCGGAGTTATTTCGGAACAATTCTACTATCCTCCATCATGAACCCCACGGTGGCATCCCCATTCCACACTTTATTTTCTTCCCCTCCTTACAGAAGATCTTATGGTATTAATTGGAATAGTTTTCTCTCGTCTATTTAAGTAAAGACCTGGTGTATTTTTATTACCTTACAATGTTATGCTACATCTGGTTGAGCTCCACAGTTCTTCTCTGTAAATGAATCTGAAGTTTCAATAAAGAATTTGAAAGGAAAAAAAAAAAGAAAAAAAATAGGAAAATAATAAAATAGTTACGCTACTAGGACGCTAACAAAAAGCAGAGGACTCAAAAAATAAGTTAGGGTTATAACCACCTGAATGTGCAAGCCTATAACCCTATGTATACTTTACATGTGTCCTTTACTGTGCAATGAAGATATGTTTTTTTGTAAACATGTATGCAAAAACCGCAAAACGGCTTTGGCTACAAAAGGGCCATCGCATCAGCATGACACTCAGGAAGCAAGCATTTTCAAGAGGAGGGGTCAGTAACAGTATCTATAGTCTAAGTACAAGACTCCTTTTGGGAAGTATACTCTTAGTAACCACCTATTGAGGGGATACCACATAGCTCAGATTAAGGTAAACGGAGTGCCTTCTCATTTGTTGGTTAGGTTCCGGGCTTAATTCATAATTTCACAAATAATGGCTGGTGTAGCAATCAGCTAGGGGGTCCTTGGTCTTCCTTTGGCATACACATTGTATAATGTTCCTCTTAACTCCAATCCTCATGCACCCCCAAAACTTCATGCTATGTGAACTATACTCTAAATAAATACCTGTTATAATACCTATGCCACAGATACCGATAAAATTAACTATGTAAAGTAAAAGGAAACCCAGATTAGATGTGGTAAATGAGTGAGAAGCACTGGCTAAAGGTGCCCTCCTCTTTTTAATGAGCATTTTACTAAGCCACTGGCTTTCTGTAATGTTCATTATATAGCATTACCCAGCCTTCCAAAGGCGCAGAAAATATATGTATATATTTTAATTTCCTATTTGAGGTCCTTTTACATTTTAGATGGTCTTTCCATCAACATTTATAGAAAGCACTGTGCGCATGCACTGTGCACATGCAGCGTGGGGCACACTAACTTGCGGTGAAAGCCACAAGTCAAGACCATCGGAGCCATGCAGTTTGGGTAAGTGTATGGTGTCAGCAAAAATGATCAACAGTGGGTTGTGAAGTACACATAGCTACTAAATTAGATGGGCAAAGTCAAGGAAATTCTGAAAGCGTGACCTAATGGGAATACATTAGCCCTATAGTGGAGAAACACTGCAATCAATCATCCCTATCTGATACTTGTGACTTGACTTTGTCTGGAAGACAACAGGCCAGCTTATAAGACATGGGAGTGGGGAGTGGGTGGGTTGGGTGAACACAAATAAGAATAGGCCACCCTCAACACATATGCAGATAACCACAGACCCAGTGCCCACAGTTCAAACACACCCAGGCCTTTAGAACATTTTTTATTACCAATCTAGGTCTAGGAGCATCTCAATACTAGTACTTCACATATATTCAGCCTAATCAATAATATCTACCATTACTTTTTGTATCTTTTAAGATATTTGACCTAATAATCTTGCTCCTAACCTTGTTTAGGAAATTCAAGGATAAAGGTGTACATCAAGTAGAGTAGAAAACCCAAAACTTTCTTCTGTTGTCCTGACCTTTGCGTACATTAACAAATGTCAGGTCAGAACCTCAGGGTTCAGTGATTAAATGCCATCTTTACTAAGATATCATTAATTGCAGGATTTCCATCACTGTCTTTGTCAAGTAAGGTCCCAGTTCTGAGCTCAACTTCAAGGCAACAGCAAATCTATTACTGCCACGTCACTGTGAATATTTTAGAAACGAGAATAATGACACCCGCAAAAGACTCCCTGCCTAGAAACCATGATTCCTTTTGGCTCAGTGTAAGTACTTTCATTAGAGTCCACACTCTCAGCTTTAACATTTGTTGAGCAGACAAAATGAGTAATTGTTTTAGGTAATCACACAGGCTGTGTACATGATGGCAGAGACAAGATGGAAAGTGGGTTTTTTTCTTAACATCTTGAATTAGTTTCAAGTGTGCCATTTTGCATTTAAATGTAGAAAGACATGGAAACTAATCCTTTATATTCTATTAGAAAACAGCCACTGTCCCCTCTCTCTCATTATGGTGCAGACTACAAGACCTAACAACAAAAATCTATATTATTGATCTAACCAAGTCTCCACAATTATTCTTTAGAAGGAAACACCGACGATAAATTACATCTGCACTGGCTTTTCATCTGCGGTTCGATATAAGTGATCTCTCAGGGCAAGCTGGAGACCTTAAATCGTCAACACCCTTGTCAGAGTAGCTAAAGAGACCTGACCTCCCACCAAATGCATGGGATATTTCTCAATAAAGAACTTTTTAACCTAAAATCTTCTCCTAAGAGGTAAACATCTGGATCATACTTCAGCAACTAGCCCATTGTTATCATCATTCATTTTAATTATTGTGGGTACAGCAAGTCAAACAGATGTTAACAATTTCCCATGATTAGGACAGTTGTACAGGAATCACAGAATATGTCAGCCATGCAAAAAGAAATGGCGCATATTTATGTTCTCTTTGCAAAGGCATGTTTATGCTTTCTGTCTAGTATGGCAACAGATGTGATGTTTGCCTACTCTAAGTTATCACAAAGCACCACAAACAGTTTTTAAAGGTTTGGAATTTTTTTTAATTCACTGTCCAAATATGGGTAATCCTTTTAGCTATTTTAGAATATCTAAACTACCTGTTTTATTGATAAAATATTAAAAGACCCATAGCAACTAACTCTCCCTCCAGCTGGAAAGGCGTTCTAAACACTAAAACAAAACGAATTAGAGATTACAGTTAGAAAACCATAAATTCCCAGCAAAAATGAAGACTTCTGCAACGAACTTTTGATCCATATGACTCCCAACATTCACTACTTGATTAATACATCAACACTTATATTTGTTCGCTTTTATACACATTCAGTTTTTGTAAAAACCAACAAGTGAAGTTCAAATGCTTGTGCAAGAACTCTGCAGCTTGCTAAAGCTGACAAGTGGATAATCGAGAAAGCGAGTGTGATTGTGTGCCTGTCCCCAAGTGGTAGTGCCACCTAATAAGTGCCAGTATCCCTAAAATTAGAATTGCAATGAACAGCCATGAACATAAGGATATCTCATGCTGTTGTTACTGCAGTAATAAGCAATCAACTGACTTCACATGACCCAGGTTTTTTGTTTTTTCAAAAGAAACTCGCACAAATATGTAGGCTGTCACTGTCCACCACTTCTTTCTGAACATGCTAGTCACTTATCTACAAGGCTACTCAAGTGGTCAAATATGCAGATCAGGTACTGTCATTTCATTAGCTGCATATCTTTTCATGTCATTGATGTAGAACAGGGAATCCAAAACTACGGCCCTGCAGCTGTTGCAGAACTACACATCCCATGAGGCACTGTAAAACTATGACATTTACATACATGACTAGGCATGATGGGAATTGTAGTTCCTAAACAACTGCAGGGCCGTAGTTTGGGAATGCCTGATGTAAAAAATACTAAAGCATTTGGATCAATTGCATCTAGGCAACTATTATTTTCAGAATAAAAACCCAATTGTTAACTTTAAAGGAAGTCATAAATGTCCTTAGTCATTTGTTTGTCGTGCTAATCTGTCAGTGACTCAAAAGTACTCAAAGGAAACCTTTCATGGGAGAGACGTGGAGGCTCCCTTTGTTACTTATGCAAATGCCAGTTTCCTGGCTGTTATGTTTACACTCAAGCATCAATACTTTGTGGCCCAATACATGGATCAACCATGCAAATAAGGAATATCTGACAGATAGGCATACTTGTTTCAGGTCAAAAGACTAATATCTTACTGAAGCCAGCTGGTCAGTAGACTAGCCAGACAACTAGCATCTACAGAAGGGAATTGCAAATGGCAACCAATTTCTCCCTAAGAAAACTTTTCTTCTCAAAAATCTTGTGCGTTAGGGCCAGGGTTAGGACTAGGCTTGTGACGGTATCAGATTTTCATGCTGCGATTAATTGATTAAGGTTTTGCCACGGTATACGGTATTATCACGGTATTCTATTAAATTTAAATTATTAAATTTCCACCTCACTTCAATTTCATTGCTGAATTTAGGGGCTTTGGTTCACTTATGCACATTATTATATAGTCAGTCAGTACAGACTCTGTAAACCAGGCCTAAAATAGGTCATCAAGCAGTGTCTGGCCTAACTGGTGATAACTGGTCCTGGCGCTCGGCTCCGATCCGATGGCCTGGTCATTAAGAGGGCAAATCCTTGTGGTCAAGAAGTGGTTAAACCTGAAGGAGGTGTTGTTTATAAATTACTTTACTATCGCTTTAGGCCTGGTTCACATGTATGCGGGTTGGCGGCCCACATTTGCACAGGCATAGCAGCCCATTGATTTGAATGGGCTGCTATGCCTTCATTTTCCGCAGAAAAAAGGTGCATGCAGAATTTTTTTTAAATTCAGTGGCCTTGAAATCCATCCTGCTTTTGCACCATGCGACTAACCTGCAGTTCCTGCTCTGGCAAACTTTCTGCATTTTTTGTATACGTGGGCACGGCATTTAAAAACAGTTTGCGTGTGCAGCAACGGCAGGTAAGTCGCATGGTGCAAAAGAAGGATGGATTTCATGGCCACTGCATTTTTTAAAATTCTGCATGCACCTTTTTTTAGCTGAAAACGCAGGCATAGCAGCTCAAGCCCATTCACATCAATGGGCTGCTATGCCTGTGCAAATGTGGGCCCCCAACCCGCATACATGTGAACCGCCAACCCGCATACATGTGAACCAGGCCTAAAGCAATAGTAAAGTCATTAATAGATAAAAACACCGGTCCTCCTGCAGGTTTAACCACTTCTGGATCGCAAGGATTTGCCCCTTTAAAGACCAGGCCATCGGATCAGAGCGCCAGGACGAGTCATCACCAGGTAGGCCAGACACTGCTTGATGGCTATATAATAATGTAATGTGGGCTGCTATGCGTGTGTGTGTGTGTATATATATATATATATATATATATATATATATATATATATATATATATATATATATTAGAGCTGCACGATTCTGGCCAAAATGAGAATCACGATTTTTTAGCTTGGAATAAAGATCACGATTCTCTGTGTAACAAAAAAAAAAAAAAATTGGGATAACTTTACTGTTACGTTTTTTTTTTTTTTTTTATTCATTAAAGTCGTTTGAAAGACTGCTGCGCAAATACAGTGTGACATAAAATATTACAACAATCGCCATTTTTTTTCTGTAGGGTCTCTGCTAAAAAAATATATAAAATGTT
Source organism: Pelophylax lessonae (assembly GCF_965119305.1). Taxonomy (NCBI): domain Eukaryota; kingdom Metazoa; phylum Chordata; class Amphibia; order Anura; family Ranidae; genus Pelophylax; species Pelophylax lessonae. The sequence continues at coordinate 365,213,630 of NC_138772.1, forward strand.
TGGGGGTTCTAAGTACTTTTCTAGCAAAAAAAAAAAACAGATTTTAACTTGCAAGCAACAATTGTCAGAAAAAGGTCCAGTCTTTAAGAGGTTAAACTTCCTTTCTCCCTGGCAGAGGGAAGGAAAAGATACAATGTAATCATTTTGTTTATAGTTACTGGGAGAGCTGTGTGAGTGAATGAGTCATCCAGCTCACTGAAATGTATCAATTCACAAGTCAGACCCAGGAGCAGATAAACTCGGTATTTTAAAAATGCCACAATAACAATACCGTGGCTATGCAATACCGCGATATATCGAATTACCGAAAACCGGCATATGTCTAGTTAGGACTAGTGTTAGGTGATTTTCAGAATGGTGCAACTGGTTAATTTAGTATAATTTGAATGAAGCATCATAACAATAGGTATATTAGAAACATATTGCATGTCTAGAGTATACTGTAGATAGCTAAAAAACATAAGCTTTGGTGCTTAGGTCCTTTTTACGAGGTCCTTAAAAATGTGTTCCGTTCGGAATAACTTTGTGAAGGGGGTAAAAAGATAAATTATTTCTTAAATATTTAATTCTTGGATTTCTGGAAAAAAAAGAGATTTTTTTACTTTTGTGTAGATGTATTCTTTATATGTAACATAGGATCCCGATGAGAACATATCAAATCATAAGGATGTAAAACCAAAAAAAAAAAGAAAAACAGAAAAAAGGCCTTATACACTGCAGAATTAGCCAGGGTATCACTAGGGATATGTAAGATATAAACATGTAAACCATCATCTGTAATTGTGAATAATGTCATATTTTACCTCTCCTTTTTTAAACTCAAAAGCAAGATAAAAGATCAAGAAAGCAGACATAATCAACTTTTCCCTAACATGGGCTACCGAAGGTCAGGCAATGTCCCCAGAGATCCTCCAAACAGTTGACCATGTGCTATGGCTAACCATAGAAAAAAGTGAGGAGCACACACCAAGATAAAGAAAGATACCACCATTCCTACTGCATCGCTCTGTACAAGAGTTACTTTTCAGAGGACTACTGGGATACCTAAAAGTATAAAAAGACTAATAATGAAATCTACAATTCTATCTTTATAAACTGATGATAAGTCTATAGAGGTTTTATTTGGAACTGCAAATACCCTCAAAGATTTAAAGCTGAACTCCAGGCAGATATACAAATACTACACAATGGTGCAATTGTGTATTCTTTAAAAATTATTAAAAGTATTTAACCACTTGTCAACTGCCCGCTGCAGTTTTATTGCGGCAGACTGGCTCGGCTGCGTGAGATGGCGTAGTACTACGTGGGTCTTGCGCGTGGTGCTGGGGGGATGCCGATGCACGGGGCCGGCGGCCGCAATTGCCACAGGGCCCCCACAATCGCTACCCGGTGAAAGAGAAGGACAGTCAGCTGTTTTATCATTTCAGAGCACAGCCTACTAACTACGGGAAAGATTTATGTCATTTTTATTGTTTTTTTTTTTTTTTACTAGTAATGGTGGCGATTGCCAATTTTTAGCAGGACTGCCACATTGCGGCGGACAGATATGACTCCTAACTGACATTATTGACACTTTTGGGGGGACCAGTGACATTACTAAAGTAATCAGTGCTAAAAATATGCACTGTTACTGTAATAATGACACTGGCAGGGAAGGGGTTAACACAGGGCGTGATCAAGGAGTTAAATGTAAGCCTAGGGGAGTGTTTCTAACTGTATGGGGGTTGGGCTTTTGAAATGACCACAGAGACCTGTGATCCTACATATAAGGATCACAGGTGCTCTGTGATCATTCCAGAGAGAAGAACGGTCAGCTGTGTTTACAACAGCTGACCATTCTTCTCTCTCAGCGGGGAGCGATCCCGGGTGCCTGGCGGAAAGCGGAGTCCCCGCTGCCAGGTGGGCGCGTGCTCGCCCCCTAGCTGCAGGTGTGCGACCAACGTACAGTTACGTCGGTTCGCGCAGGAGGGGCTGCCTGCCGCAGTAAATCTGCGGCTGGCAGTCCTTAAGTGGTTAAGGGGGCAAATCCTTTCGGTCCAGATGTGGTTAAGGATGAAACTAGTATAAATACTTAAATTTGTCTTGATAACAGCCTCTGTAATCCTACACAAGGAAAAACACTATAAGCAAATCAGGCATGCTAAATGCAAATATACTGAAAAGGAACATGCTGACAGGAGGAGCAGAGATGAATGAACAGCTGTTCCTTTACTATCAAATCTCAGGCTGGAGGCAGAGAGGTGACCAAGCTGCATCTCTTAACTGCAGCAGAGAAATATCAGGTCACCAGCATGGCTGTGTTGTCTGGAAGTACAGATCTCAGAACAAAAAATACAAATTATTTTGGGGCAGTGCTTTAAGTGGGCCGGTATGCACTGGTAGTCAGTACCACCACTTCCAAATATGGCTCTTGAGCATACCGCGACCTCTCCGTGCGCCTTAGCGTACCAGTATGCTCATTTTGGACATCTGCACCGTCAATTGCCCCCCCCCCAAGAATATTTCCCACTCCAGAGCCAGACCAGTCACCACCAGTGAGTCCCCCAGCTCCGGAGTCCCAGCCCAGGCCAGGGAGGTGCTCTGTGGGGACCCTGATGTGGCATGGGGGGGGGGGGGGCGAAGAAAATTATAGGCTATAATAGAGTACCGGCACCTCTTTTGGGCCACTTAAAGCACTGTTTTGGGGGGAAAAAAAAGCTCCTAAAAACTGATATTTTAATTGTTTATTTAGCTGTTTGCCTGGAGTTCATCTTGAACAGATACATGATTTTTTAGGGGTTTAACCGCTAATTGGCTAATATAACTAAAAAATAAAAGAGTTCCAGCAACGGTTATGCATCTCTGTAATTATTGTATCATTTGCTCAATTTGTTGATCGATGTAGATCAAATATTGTATATTTTAACATTTTGTGTATTCAAATAAAAATTCTTTGTTAATTTTTTATATATATTTACTGACCGTGTCTTATATAAATATACGCATATACAGTTACTCTGTGAGGCACATTTAAATCCTCCTCGGTATAGTTTTACCAAGTTTTTTGGTTTATCTATACCCCCCTCCTTTCTTTGCACATACAACTCATATGGGGGAAGGTGCCATTATACCCTTGTCTCATTTATAGGCCTTGATCTCCCCCTCTACAAATTCTTCCTAAAAAATAAAAGAACAGTATAGAAGGCGAGGAGAGGGAAAGTAGAAGGGGAGTTTGAGAGATTGCAGAGCTGGTTAGAGAGCAAGACAACATTTATCTCGTCGACTAAAATAAGGCACCATAAAGATTCAATTTTCATTTACAGCTGCTCCAAGTACATGGAGATGTTTCAAAGTGGACAATGTCTGCTCTCTCAATGTTTATGTTAACGGTGTTTGTTAAAACATCTTTGTTTTAATTAAAAAACAAAAGTATTACTTGCCTATAAATGAGTTTTATATATAACCTGGAAGATAATGAAGACATAATTTCTAAACAGACCTGTGTGAGTCCTGTAATGATCTTTCATGGCAGAGGCTGTGAGGAAAGAATAATGGCATGTAGGCCAGGTACATTTAAATGGCTTTTCGCCTGTGTGAAGCTTCATGTGGTTATTCAGGGACCATTTCTCTCTAAAGCTTCTGTAGCAGAGGTTGCAGGCAAATTTCCTGAGTGAATAAAAAAAAAAAAAAGAAAGAACATTAGAATTAGAATAAGAAAAAAAACATGTGGAGATCAGCACATTTTTAAATCTAAGAAAAGGACAAGACTTTTACACGCTCAACAATGGTAAATGCAATGCCTTTGCTGAAGAGAATTGCAGCCTAAGTCTGTCATGTCTGTATAACCAGGCATTGATTTTTCTGTCGAGGCCTGGCACGTCAGCCATTTATTCTCCGCTTTGCGGTTGGGCCCAACGGGTTTGAAAAATTCTGTTACAGTCCAGTCGCCCCTGAGGCAAATGTGAGAATAGATTTCACCTGTACAGACCTATACCACTTATCCAGGGCATGTGCTGTCAGAGCAAAGGCTAAATGAAAAGCTATCTGTTCAACAGCGCTCAGACAGCCAAGTGGTGCTAAATGCTGTACTGTGCTGAAATACATCTCTGCTTACACCATCACATTTAACCCTTCCGCTAGAAAGGGGGGCAAGCCATGTAATGCGCACTGCTGGAAGGCCTCAATAATGCTAGGCCTAAAAGCTTGGGACTATGCATATGTGTGCATGTATATTTATACACACACACAGTATCTCACAAAAGTGATTACACCGCTCACATTTTTGTAAATATTTCATTATATCTTTTCATGTGACAACACTGAAGAAATGAGACTTTGCTACAATGTAAAGTAGTGAGTGTACAGCTTTTATAACAGTGTAAATTTGCTGTCCCCTCAAAATAACTCAACACAGCCATTAATGTATAAACCACTGGCAACAAAAGTGAGTACACCCCTAAGTCAAAATTGTGCCCAAAGTGTCAATATTTTGTGTGGCCACCATTATTTTACAGCACTGCCCTAACCCTCGAGTTCACCAGAGCTTCACAGGTGGCCACTGGAGTTCTCTTTCACTCCTCCATGACGACATCACGGAGCTGGTGGATATTAGAGACCTTGCGCTCCTCCATCTGTTTGGGGATGCCCCACAGATGCTCAATAGGGTTTAGGTCTGGAGACATGCTTGGCCAGTCCATCGCTTTTACCCTCAGCTTCTTTAGCAAGGTAGTGGTATTCTTGGGGGTGTGTTTGGGGTTGTCATCATGTTAGAATACTGCCCTGCAGCCCAGTCTCCGAAGGGAGGGGATCATGCTCTGCTTCAGAATGTCACAGTACATGTTGGCATTCGTTGTTCCCTCAATGAACTGTAGCTCCCCAGTGCCAGCAGCACTCATGCAGCCCCAGACCATGACACTCCCACCACCATGCTTGACTATATTTACAAAAATGTGAGGGGTGTACACTCTTTTGTGAGATACTGTATGTAAATAAACACACACACATATATATATATATATATATATATATATATATATATATATATATATATATATTTTTTTTTTTTTTTCCCTTCCTCTTAAAAGAAAAAATAATCTTAACTCAAGTTACTCTTTATGCCAACATATGCATTAACTGCTGTACAAAAAGAAAAAAACGTATTGAACTTAGCTGACATAGAAGAAAAATAGTTACACTCTCTTGACTTATGCCTAATCAAACACTATTGACACCCTTCTTTATTATAATAAACTTATCCTTATGGACATACAATATCAACTTACATTTTATAGTTTAATGCACCCCTTTTTCACATGGAGGAACCCTTAAAATAACTTTCAGGCATCAGAGAACCCCTGCCAATAATTACTATATGCTGGTAGATTAGACCAATAGTCAGTAGGAAGAATGCTTCTTGGATTTGTGATCATTGGGAAGCATCCTCTTTGGATTTGTGATCTTTGGGAAAAATTCCCCCCTCCATCTCTTACAGATTGCTAAAAGGAAATTTGGTTACTTATCAGAGAGGCAGAAATTGTCCACAGCTCAAGGAACACCTAGCAACTTCTGGAGGGATCCTAGTTAGGAAAATCAGATTTAAAGCAGAGTTGAACCGCCTCAAAAGTTGGCCCCCCAGGAGCTTTACGTAAGCCATAATGTTATATTATGTACAGTATACTAACACATTATGGAAAACTTACCTGCCAAGCATTCTAAGGTGTCAGCACTCTTCGCTATCACAGCCCTTCAATCTTTTCCCAGTCTTTCTTCTGGGTTTGGACTCTTTGGCTGTTTGATTGACTGCATTGCGATGGCGTCACTCTCGCGCACGGGAGTCATGTCATCATGGCATGGAGTAGTGCCACATATGTACACTGAGCTGTGCATGTGCAGCTCAGTGTACATAAATGCTGATAGTTAGGCAGAAAGGTCTCTATCATCAAAATCCTAATGGCCAGCAGATTCTTATTTTTAGGTTTAGTTAGGCTGTAAAGGCACAAACATTTTGATAGTTTATATACCTTTAACGCTAAGTAAATAAATTGTATGTAAACCCCCAACAATAAACCTAATTTATTTGGTGAAATAATTTGGTTATATTTGTTCAATATTATGTCCCCATATTATAACCACCAGGTCATATTCACACTGTCCTGGTGCTTGTAGCAGCATGCTATTGAGTTACGGCAAAATGTTAATTTTCAAGGGCTGCCAATGCACTACTCTGCAGCAAAAAAATGCATCTAACCCTTTCTCATGAATGTAGCCATAGAGCTTTGCTGTGTTGCAGTTTTCTTCATGTATTGGGGTGCCATTAAGAATAAATAGCACCCCAATGCGCATTACCGCTGCAGACCATCAACCATTAATTAATTGATCACTATAGCAACCATCTAGTGTTTCAGCTCTGTCCAAATCTCCATACTGACAGGAAAATAGCATGTGGTCATTACTGACAGCATATTAATTCACTGCAAACACACGGGGAAGCATTTTGATAACCTTTTTTGCTACATAATGCACCTATTGAGCAAGGTAACAGGACGGATAGCCCTGGAGCTGATCCTTTAAGCCCCTGAGCGTAAAGTGTTTGTACACGATCCCCTTGTAAAACAACCCATTTGGTTTGAAATAGAAATAAAAGGCAAAACATTTCTGTATAAATATAAAAAAGGTATTTATAATGTTTTTTTATTTTTATAAGTGATCACATTCTCAGCTGTATAAGAGCTGAGGAGGGGAGGAAAAGCAGCAGAACAGTGAGCTTTCCAGTAAATGGCTGTGCAGTGGGGGCGTATCAGGACAAGTTTGATCATTGGAGAGTACACTGAGTCCCCAGCATAGCTAGAGAACTGACCACACTGTGCTCTCCTGCTTAGTGTGGTCAGATTTAACAGGAATGCAAGGAGACTAGCAGGAACACCATGGATTTCACACCAAGGAAGCAAAAAGAGAACAGGATACTTTCTCATACAAGTACATGGTACAGCAGGCACATATCTAGAATGTGAAGTGTTGGAGAAACAAACCTTGGACCCCAACTGTCACTTACAGCCAGCGGTTCCAGTGTCTAAAAAAAGCCTCGTACACGCGATCAGATTATCGAACGCTCTTGCGTCCGATTTCTGTTGCATGCTAGTCTCACATGTGAAGAGGTTACTTTCATATGAAAATTCCCGTACGACAGAATTCAACTCCAGAAGTGATGTCATGTGTTGAATTGTTTTGTATGTGTTCATTAATTTCTGAGCATGCCTAGTCTTGCTCTTACCATATTTTTCCAGATGAAAACTGTACTAATTAAACGAAAATCAGACATTATTTTGACGTACGATAAAAATTTTATAGCCTGCACATCCAGATTTTGTTGTCCGGAGATTCGGCTGTCGAAAGCACCATACTAAGAATCCGAAAATCGGCAGATCGTTCGTCGGACAAAATTTTACTTCCAATTTTCGTATCGTGTGTACGGGCCTTTAGTCTGGATCAGTAACTGCTGCTGAGTCCTGATGTGGTTTTAAAACAGGATAGGAAATTAAGGGAAATCTCTCTAACAGAGACACAAAAAAAAAATGTTTTAAGTGCTGTTGGCACCTTTCTGTCCTGGGACATCTGCCTGCCCCATTTTTTTACATGGGTGTCACAGGGACCGAAAGCAAGGAAACCCCTTATCTTAAGAAGAAATAAAAACCTGAAATATATTATTTTTTCCACTCTTAAACAAACACATAAATAAAATAAAATAGTGCTGGCTGGAGCTGGGCCTTACTTAGAGGTCGGAGTTCAATGCTATATGTAAGTACCCATATAGTACGATAATAACTGGGAAAGAAAAAAAAGCTAAAAAATTAAAAGCCTTTATGCAGGAAAGGTTGTCCCTATCAGAGATATATACACACAACAAACACACAGATAACTATGTAACAATAGCACATTTAATTTTTATATGGAATAAGCAAGAGCTACTTCTTTTAATAATACAGCCTCACTAACATGTCAGATGGCCAAGCATAAAAGGATTAAAAATAACTGAATCCCAAAGAAATATAGATCATAGATAATATTTTATTTATGTTGCAACTGACACATCACATTGCTCCCTGTGTCTTATTGAGGTAAAATTAAACTCTCCCGCAGAGAGTTGTCATTCTTGTGAAAAATGATTGACACATACATCACAGTGGTAAAGCTTCTGAATGTGTTTTTTTGCAGTCTGTGAAATACATAAGATCAGGTGGAGAGAAAAGAAATTGCCACCTTGTTACCCTTGAGCAAATGGAATAAAGGTGGTTCTGTCAAACCTAATATATTTCAATAGAAATTAAAAAGCAGAGGAAGACATGTCTACTCTATGCTATGTATGACTGAACCTTGATTATTTATCTTTTTCTTTGTGCTGTGTCCATCAACTACAGACCATCCAGTGGGGTAATGTTAGCAATATGGGATTAAACACTTATATAATACCACTAAATAAAAAGCTATTTGGTGGCGATGACATATATTCAAAACTCCTATATGTTTCTCTAATCATATTTCTTTTCAGCTGCTGAGCAGTGGCGGCTGGTGTATATGGGGCGCAGGGGAGGGGCCCCCCCTATCCATGCGTCCGGCCCCCTAATCTACATGCGGGGCGCCTGACGCATGGAGTTCAATGGGGATTTTTTATTTTTTCATTTTAACAATGTGATTAGAGTCAGAGGCTCTCACAGGCTAAAAACCCAGTTGTGTGACAATAGCGAATTAAAATTCACTATTGTTACACGGATCCTCCTCCTGGCCAATCAGGAAGTGGGTTTTGAGACACGTTTCCTGATTGGCCGAAAGGAGAAGCCATGCCATTGGGTATGGAGGAGGAGGGATGAGACGCAGAAGACGGGGAAGAAGCCGAAGCCACCGCCGCCGCCTGCTGCATCCAGGCAGGGTGAGTGAGGGGGGCCCTGTCCTGTCTCCCATTTCTCCTGTCCTGTGTCCTATCTCTCCTGTCTCGCTGTGGTCCGGGGGGGTACGGTGTGTGGCGGCTTGGTGTGGTCCGGGAGGGGGTTATGGTGTGGTCCGTCTGCCGCCCCCCGGCCCATGGAGCATCAGCTGCCACTGCTGCTGAGAAAGGACTAGATCAAGAAGGGTGACTGATCAGAAACATAAAATGTATGTGAACACAATGAACTATTTATTGGCTCCCCTTCAGTCTGTTAAAGTGGAACTATTTCTACATTTTGAAAACTGCGAGCAGGCAGCTTTTGATGCAAAGGAGACATGCAAGGTGCATTGATTCCTGGGAGCTGTGACGTTCAGCTCCCAGGAATCATAGCGAAGCTGGAAGTGACGGGGTGAGCCGCGGCTCCGAGGGAGGAAGTACTCTGAGGTGAGTATCTTCGATCTTCAATTGCAAGGTAAGTAAACAAAAAAAAAAAAAAATAACTATCCAATTCCTTTTCAGGTGAGGCATACCTAGCGGAGGGGCACAAAAAAAAAATATCGTTTTTGTGCCCGGAACTCCGCTTTAAGCTTGACATTTACACAGGGTATCCTATTTATGGTCCCAGCTCCTTAACAGGAAAGTAAGGGAGCCAACAAAAGTGAGTACATGCTGCTGTGGATAGGGGGGGGGGGGGAAACCAGGTGAACCTTTTACTTTGGCAAACAGACAAAAGAAAGCTTTGCCATAAATTGACATACATAATGATTAGTCCCATTGTATGTCTTGGAGTAAAAAAACAATGTTAACCGAAATGCTGCAAATACGGTTATATTGCTAGAAGCTTATTGTATTTGTATTTAATAAAAAAATAAGTGTGAAATATACAAATCTTCAAGAGTAACGGCTGCTTTACCATTATTTATAGTGACAAATCACAGTAAACAGTGTACATCACTCCAAAATATTCATGTTATCTGCTCATATCTCTGCCCTGCATTCAGATTTCGCAATTGTGACAGAAATTGTATTCCTGAGATAAATCCCACTATCTAGTTGCTTCTGTGTATTTATTTGGAGTCAATCCTGCGTAAAATAAATAATCAGGTTAAAGGGATGTTATCTCTTCTTCTGCATTTGTTTCGGCGCTGCTTTACAGGATCATAAATGATAAAATATACCCCTCATTTTCAAACCCGCAATCATTTTCAGATTTGAAAGACCTAACACTTGGATATAAATAGCATTCATACATCTATTTTACATCACACATGTTTGATTTAGCATCGCAAAATCACTCTAAAAATGCTTATGCTGGTAATAACCATCTTGCACGATGACTGAGGGCATTGTTTCTCAGTGATTTGTGGTTCAGCAGCACACCTGCATGCAAAGTTTGGAGGCTGGGCCCGGCTAGGCACATTCTTCTGTAATACACCAACACATTAATATGCTTTGTTCTTGCTAACATTAACTTGAGCATCTTCTGTGACAGACGCAGGAAATGCCTTCAAGCCCAAATCACCACTCATGATAATATTCAAGCATCTATGATAGACTCATAAGAATGTACAATTAAAGAAAGCGCAATGGTTCTTACATGCAAAACAACTCATCAGAAAACGAGATCTGCATTTATAGCAATCTGCACACTAAAAATCCTCTGTGAATATACATTGCAATGTTTAAATCATAAGTCCTGAAGGCAACTGTTAGCAGACCAACCAACAAGGATGACAGCTGAGATGCTGCAAATGTAAGAAGCTGACCTAACTGCTGCCACACCACTAGACTATATAGATCTTGCTTTGCAGCTTTTCTGTATATACAGTACACAGGTACAGACTTCGGGAACTGGCTGTTGAATATTGGGGGGGGGGGGTGTTGTCATTCTAACCTGTGAGTCAACATAGGACAGTGCATGCCAGGGTTGTGACAAAGGTCTTTTATACAAAATACCTATAAGTAAAAATCTTCTCTACAAATAAAAAAAAAACCTTTACATATATTAGGCCAGATATATTGAAATTATGCTTCCAGCTAGAGTAAATAAGTATGCATGCTTAGTGTACAATCATTATTGTATTGTTATTTGAAGGCCCCTTTCACACAGGCGGACCGTTCAGATCCGCCTGTTCGTTTTTTTTGGCGGATCTCAACGGTCCCCCCATGCATTCCTATGGGGCACCGGATGTCAGCGGAGACAAGTCCGCTGACATCCGACCCGATCCGTCAAATCTGGACGGATGGAAACCATATTTTCCATCCGTCCAGCGGATCGGATCAGATGAGAACGGACCGACGGTCCGTTCCCATCCGATTTCCCCCATAGAGATGCGTGGGGAACTGACAGCTGTGTCTCTGCACACAGCGCGGAGACACAGCTTTCATCCTTCTGCTCAGCGGGGGATCGGCGGCTCGATCCCCCGCTGAGAAAAGCGGAATCCGTTTGACGGACATAGTGTGTGAAAGGAGCCTAAGATGGAAAAATGTTTGATACCAAATCCGCTGCTTCTGCAGATTATGATTTGCACACAGCTTAAAAGTACACATGGAAATAAAATGTTTGCCCATGGGGTTGGAGACACAACACAATGTTTTATTATTATTAATTTTTTATTTATTTTTTTATGAGTTTTTTATTGTCTAATGAGCTTGTGACATGCCTTACTCATGTGACATGCCTTACTCATGTGACATTAAGAATTTACACAATTTTTGGCGATAGCCCACAAAGCTAGAATGAATAATATAGAGTGAGAACATTTTTATTTTCTTAAAAGAAGAAAAAAAGAGGAAAGGGGAGAAAAAAAAAAAAGAAAGAGGAAGAAAACTCCCTTTTCATATGCTTGTGGGCTTTCAGTCCTTTAATGTATGTTGGACATTTGTGGAAGATACGTATTCTGTGTTATATCATTATATTCTCTTTGTTATTGTGAAATACTTCAATAAAAATAATGAAACAGAAATAAAATGTTTGTTGCTATCCAGAAAGGTCAGGAAACATTCAGAGTCTGGGGGCTTTGTAAATGTAACAGATACCCCCTGCCAAATGATTTCTTGGAAAAGATGATTGATCGCTACTGTTCAACCGAGGATCAGGGTAGTGTCATCCAATGTCTATAGATACCGAAAAACAGACATTTCTTATTATTTACCAGCAGTGCATAATGAAAAACTGTAATCTGGAAGTTAAAGTCCAACTCCAGGATAACAGTTCTTTTTTTCTTTTGTACCTCTGCCTATGCACAAACCATGTATATTAAAAAAAGAATAGCGCTATTCTTTTTTTAATATACATGTCGCTTGTTTCATAGCTGCACCGGCTTTAGATATACATGTTCAGGGTTTGCTCCCCCAATTTTTTGCTTGTTTATTATGCACAAACCAATCTCCCACAATTAATGTAATTCACCAGCTGGATAAATGATATATATTAGTATTTGTGACATCATCACCTAACCAGCGGTTTCTCAGCCATGCCTGCCAGGACCAGGATCCGTGCAGCATAGCATTGTCATTTCCTGCATTGTTTCTTAGACTACAGGCAGAGTCACAGAGGAAGTTGTAGGCAGAGCTTGGAGGAGAGAGGGCAACGATAAGAAAACAGGATATGAAGTTGGAACAGGGCAGGTTGCTTGAAGATAGCGCTTTAGAATAATACAACCCACACTCTCTTTGCACTGAGGTATGTTGGGCTGATATATATATGTTGGCTTCAGAGGGATGAGAACTAAACAGGGGCACTGAGAGGACCTGTCCCACTGAAGATAACCAGTGGGCAAAAGTGTCGGGTCACTGGGGCAGGAAAAGAGGATTTTAAAGGAAATGGAGTTTCAGAGAGTATATCACTTTATTAGGAAGATGTGTTTGTGAAGACCATACATGAGAAAGGTACTATTTTTACAATGCACAGTTACAATTAGTGATGAACCGATATCGTTTTTCTATTACCAATACCGATTTTTTGGCCATCATTTTTTTTTTTTTTTTTACAGGTACACTTGTGGAGGGATCTGGGGGTCTAAAAGACATCACTTTCGGGTTTTTACATGGTGACCCGATAAGTGCCGAATGCAGCTTTAATCGGGTCTTCTCTTCGGCAGCCATGCAGGATGGGAGACCCAAGCGAGACGCGGAAGGCGGCAGGAGGGGGGGGGGTACATCCCCTCCCTCTCCTTGTAATGACAGCCAAGCGGCTTCTCAACAGCATTGGTTGTCATTACAAGACAATCAACCGTCGGCTATGGACGCAGGTACCAGGGTGATGCCTCTAGCTGCAGGCATCACTCCGGTAAAACCCCTTTGCCGAAATATCAGCAATATCGGTAACCTCAGGGGCCGATTCTGATAGATCAGGGTAAGTGCAGATTGGCCCTCGATATATCTGCTTTGCCGATAATCGGTCAATCTCTAGTTAAAATGTGTTTTTTTTTGTCCAGGGCTTAAAAGTTTTATCAAACTTATTTTTTTTATTTAATAAATTTTTATTGCCAGAGCATGAATAGGGTACAAAACGTCATGTGGCAAGGTCCACATTAAGCAGGGCCATAGATACAGGGTAGACAGAGGTACACACTAGAAGTAGCAATATAAACATGTACAAATACCAAAAATCAGCTATATATTACAGAACAAAAGAAAAAGCCACTGCAACCCATAGTGAATAGGCAATATACATAGAGAACAGATGGCATGTTTTAAAAGTAAATTTTTTAAAGTAAAAAAAAGAAGGACAGAGGGGAAAGAGAGCAATTGGGAAAAGGAGAAAAGAAGAGATAAAAGATGGGAAAGGAGAAAAGAAGCAATAGAGGAGAGGTAAATTAGATTGATGCACTGACGTTATTACCGTACATAACGATGGTTAGATGAACATAATTTGGGTGTAAATGTTAAGGGCCAGAGATTACATCAAGATACGTATTAGAAGATTTGGACTCAAACCAACAGGCCCATATTTTGGAGTGTTTAGAAATATTACTCCTATCTATGTGCTTCACTTCTTCTAAGAGACAAAGGTCATGTACTTTACGGAGCCAGTGACACAACGTGGAAACCGTCTTTTGTCGCCAGAACGTAGGAATAAGAGTTATTGCTTTGTTTAGTAAATGGGGTATAGCTGATCTCTTATAAAGTATTAAACTTATAGGTAAACATTATACTGCAGCTTACCAATTCTTAGATGTGGTGGCTGCATTCTTTTTAGGCTCTTTTTATTTTCACCTGGTGACCTTGACAGTAAGACTGTTGTTTTTCAACAGAGCAAGTTGTCCTGAAGATGTAGCAGTAGGAGGGATGAGACAAACCATTTACCAATGACAAGGGTACTTGAAATGGTCAGCTTTAATTAATTTATATAAAACCTTTATCCCAAAAGGAAAAAACTGTTGCTGTAACTGCTTATAAAGTGTCAGCTTGAGTTTGGATTCAATACCTCAATTTGTTAGTGTATCTAAATTTGCTAGTACATCTAACACCGCAAACCCCCCCCCCCCTTTTTACTCCTCCTTCCAGAGAGTAAGCACACTAATACATGAAGTATTATTGAATTAATACACTAAAACAAAGGTGATTAAAGCCTATAAAAAAAATAAATAAAAGCAGCCACCACATCTAAGCTGCAATATATGCAATTTTGTGGTTATACAGTCAGGTCCATAAATATTGGGACATCTACACAATTCTAATCTTTTTGGCTCTATACACCACCACAATGGATTTGAAACAAATCCATTGTGGTGGTGCTTTAACTGCAGACTTTCAGCTGTAATTTGAGGGCATTTACATCCAAATCAGGTGAACGATGTAGTAATTACAACAGTTTGTATATGTGCCTCCCACTTTTTAAGGGCCAAAAGTAATGGGACAATTGGCTGCTCAGCTGTTCCATGGCCGTGTGTGTTATTCCCTCATTATCCCATTTACAAGGAGCAGATAAAAAGCCCAGAGTTCATTTCAAGTGTGCTATTTGCATTTTGAATCTGTTGCTGTCAACTCTCAATGTGAGATCCAAAGAGCTGTCACTATCAGTGAAGCAAGCCATCATTAGCCTGAAAAAACAAAACAAACCCATCAGACAGATAGCAAAAACATTAGGTGTGGCCAAATCAACTGTTTGGAACATCCTTAAAAAGAAAGAACGCACCGGTGAGCTCAGCAACACCAAAAGACCCGGAAGACCACGGAAAACAACTGTGGTGGATGACCAAAGAATTCTTCCCCTGGTGAAGAAAACACCATTCACAACAGTTGGCTAGAACAAGAATACTGTCCAGGAGGTAGGTGTATGTGTGTCAAAGTCAACAATCAAGAGAAGACTTCACCAGAGTGAATACAGAGGGTTCACCACAAGATGTAAACCATTAGTGAGCCTCAAATACAGGAAGGCCAGATTAGAGTTTGCCAAAAAACGTCTAAAAAAGCCTTCACAGTTCTGGAATAACATCCTATGGACAGATGAGATCAAGATCAACTTGTACCAGAGTGATGGGAAGAGAAGAGTATGGAGAAGGAATGGAACTGCACATGATCCAAAGCATACCACCTCATCAGTGAAGCATGGTGGTGGTAGTGTCATGGTGTGAACATGTATGGCTGCCAATGGAACTGGTTCTCTTGCATTTATTGATGATGTGACTGCTGACAAAAGCAGCAGGATGAATTCTAAAGTGTTTTGGGCAATATTATCTGCTCATATTCAGCCAAATGCTTCAGAACACATTGGACGTCGCTTCACAGTGCAGATGGACAATGACCCGAAGCATACTGTGAAAGCAACCACATAGTTTTTTAAGGGAAAGAAGTGGAATGCTATGCAATGACCAAGTCAATCACCTGACCTGAATCCGATTGAGCATGCATTTCACTTGCTGAAGACAAAACTGAAGGGAAAATGCCCCAAGAACAAGCAGGAACTGAAGACAGTTGCAGTAGAGGCCTGGCAGAGCATCACCAGGGATGAAACCTAGCGTCTGGTGATGTCTATGCGTTCCAGACTTCAGACTGTAATTGACTGAAAAGGATTTGCAACCAAGTATTAAAAAGTGAAAGTTTGATTTATGATTGTTAATCTGTCCCATTACTTTTGGCCCCTAAAAAGTGGGAGGCACATATACAAACTGTTGTAATTCCTACACCGTTCACCTGATTTGGATGTAAATACCCTCAAATTAAAGCTGAAAGTTTGCAGTTAAAGCACATATTGTTTGTTTCATTTCAAATCCATTGTGGTGTGTATAGAGCAAAAAAGATTAGAATTGTGTCAATGTCCCAATATTTATAGACCTGACTGTAGGTTTAATATCACTTTAAAGTTTTAGTTTCCTGAACACAAGCACAATACCAAATCTAGTTGTAGTATTCACGAATATCATACCCCTAACACAATAAATACTGGAGGCTGCTTTGAGTACACCTCATCCATAGGAAAGAGCAAAGTGCATGCATTGTAGAAAGAGGGACTAGTCCAGATCTTTTGCTTGCAAATACTATGCGCACCAAGCAGGTTCAGGTAGTGAAGATCACTGCGATGGGAGGAAGCTAATTAGTTTACCATTTAGGCTGCACTCAGAGGAGTAGAGGTTTAATAATAATTATAAAAAAAAGGCATTTAGTAATTCAGTAACAAATTTTGGG
This sequence comes from Pelophylax lessonae, assembly GCF_965119305.1. Lineage (NCBI taxonomy): Eukaryota > Metazoa > Chordata > Amphibia > Anura > Ranidae > Pelophylax > Pelophylax lessonae. The sequence continues at coordinate 365,230,161 of NC_138772.1, forward strand.
TGCTTAAAGTTCATCTTTGACTGGTATAATGTTCTTCTTAAATGTAATTTTTTGGTTTACATACATTTTATAATAAAAGATGTGTGGTAAATACAACTTTGTTCTTTCTCTTTCAAAACAAAATTATTTGGGTGGGGTCTAATGTGGTTTTATGATTGCTTTATGCATGTTATTCTCAGCAATCATCCAATCCCTAGATGCTCTTAGAGACTGCCTATTGTTTTTTTTTTTTTTACTTGAATTGCCTTGACCCTTTCCACCCCAGTCTGACAGTGATTTGTCTTGATTTTTCTTATAAATTATTCCTTGGCCTGCACCTCATCTTAGCCTCTAAAGTGTCTTTGTCCTGGCAATTGGTTTCCAATATGTAGCTGGCGTAAAAGGACAATTGTACTATAGTAAATGTTTTTTATTTTTTTTTATTATTAAACCTCTACCCCCCTGAGTGCAGCCTAAATTTGTTACCGAACTACTAAATGCCTGTATTCCCCACAACTATTTTTAACAGACAGCTTACAACCAGAACCATTTAGATGTTGCCAAAGTAAACTCTGCCAAAAAAGCTGACAGTCATGAACTGGGGAAGCAGAGTATGGGTGTGGACTTTCCTGGAGTTAAGCTTGCAGTCAGTGGTCCCACCACCCCGCAAGCATCAAAATCTAAGTTCCATAAAATACACACAGGAGCGGTTGTTCCCTGATAAATGTGTTATTCTGTCTATCCAGGCTTAGGATTTCCACAGCTCTGCCATGCAGCACAGCCCTGTCTGGCGGGGGACCTGATTCTTCTCTGCTGAAGTAAACACTTACAGGTCTTGTACCTCCCCCAGACAGTGACTGGACACTGAAAGGAGAGGCAGTAGACTGATACTCTGCTATTTTCTCCTATCAGCTTTCACTGTGTGAACCAATTTGCTCCTTTCACTCAGTAGGAGATTCTTCTCTGCTGAAGTAAACACTAAAAGGTCTTGTACCTCCCCTAGACAGTGACTGGACACTGAAAGGAGAAGCAGTAGACTGATACTCTGCTATTTTCTCCTATCAGCTTTCACTGTGTGAACCAATTGGCTCCTTTCACTCAGTAGGAGATTCTTCTCTGCTGAAGTAAACACTTACAGGTCTTGTACCTCCCCCAGACAGTGACTGGACACTGAAAGGAGAAGCAGTAGACTGATACTCTGCTATTTTCTCCTATCAGCTTTCACTGTGTTGACCAATTGGCTCCTTTCACTCAGTAGGAGTTCTGCTTTGCAGGGATTGCAGGATACTATCACAAATACAAATTCAGATATTTACACAGTTTGCATTAATAAAACAAACGTTGAAGAGTGTAATAATGGATACAGAGCTGCATTAAAGTGTATAATTTATTTTACGTCTATGCCCCACATAACGGCACAGCCAACAGTGGCACATTTATTTCAACATTCTAGTACCAGAGAAGGTTTGGGGAGAATTGATAATGGCACCAACTACTAACCCTAAACTAGAACATATTCACTGACAGGTGGAAAGATTCCGGTTGTCTATTTTTTTCCATGTGCACAGGCTGAATAAGGACAAAATGCTAGCATGTGAGTGTACTCTGGTGGAGGAACATGTGCATATGTCTGTGCTTTCCATGTGCACAGGCTGAATTAGGACACAATGCTGGCATGTGAGTGTACTCTGTCGGAGGAACATGTACATATGTCTGTGCTTTCCATGTGCACAGGCTGAATTAGGACACAATGCTGGGATGTGAGTGTACTCTGGTGGAGGAACATGTGCATATGTCTGTACTTTCCATGTGCACAGGCTGAATTAGGACATAATGCTGGCATGTGAGTGTACTCTGGTGGAGGAACATGTGCATATGTCTGTGCTTTCCATGTGCACAGGCTGAATTAGGACATAATGCTGGCATGTGAGTGTACTCTGGCGGAGGAACATGTACATATGTCTGAGCTGTCCATGTGCACAGGTTGAATTAGGACACAATGCTGGCATGTGAGTGTACTCTGGCAGAGGAACATGTACATATGTCTGAGCTGTCCATGTGCACAGGTTGAATTAGGACACAATGCTGGCATGTGAGTGTACTCTGGCGGAGGAACATGTACATATGTCTGTGCTTACCATGTGCACAGGCTGAATTAGGACACAATGCTGGCATGTGAGTGTACTCCGGTGGAGGAACATGTACATATGTCTGTGCTTTCCATGTGCACAGGCTGAATTAGGACAAAATGCTGGCATGTGAGTGTACTCTGGTGGAGGAACATGTGCATATGTCTGTGCTTTCCATGTGCACAGGCTGAATTAGGACATAATGCTGGCATGTGAGTGTACTCTGGTGGAGGAACATGTACATATGTCTGTGCTTTCCATGTGCACAGGCTGAATTAGGACATAATGCTGGCATGTGAGTGTACTCTGGTGGAGGAACATGTACATATGTCTGTGCTTTCCATGTGCACAGGCTGAATTAGGACACAATGCTGGAATGTGAGTGTACTCTGGTGGAGGAACATGTGGATATGTCTGTGATTTCCATGTGCACAGGCTGAATTAGGACATAATGCTGGCATTTTTAGTGTACTCTGGCGGAGGAACATGTACATATGTCTGAGCTGTCCATGTGCACAGGTTGAATTAGGACACAATGCTGGCATGTGAGTGTACTCTGGTGGAGGAACATGTACATATGTCTGTGCTTTCCATGTGCACAGGCTGAATTAGGACACAATGCTGGAATGTGAGTGTACTCTGGTGGAGGAACATGTGGATATGTCTGTGATTTCCATGTGCACAGGCTGAATTAGGACACAATGCTGGCATGTGAGTGTACTCTGGTGGAGGAACATGTGGATATGTCTGTGATTTCCATGTGCACAGGCTGAATTAGGACACAATGCTGGCATGTGAGTGTACTCTGGTGGAGGAACATGTACATATGTCTGTGCTTTCCATGTGCACAGGCTGAATTAGGACATAATGCTGGCATGTGAGTGTACTCTGGCGGAGGAACATGTACATATGTCTGAGCTGTCCATGTGCACAGGTTGAATTAGGACACAATGCTGGCATGTGAGTGTACTCTGGTGGAGGAACATGTGCATATGTCTGTGCTTTCCATGTGCACAGGCTGAATTAGGACATAATGCTGGCATGTGAGTGTACTCTGGCGGAGGAACATGTACATATGTCTGAGCGTCCATGTGCACAGGTTGAATTAGGACACAATGCTGGCATGTGAGTGTACTCTGGTGGAGGAACATGTGCATATGTCTGTGCTTTCCATGTGCACAGGCTGAATTAGGACAAAATGCTGGCATGTGAGTGTACTCTGGTGCAGGAACATGTGCATATGTCTGCAAAGCTTAAGTGGTGAGCAGTAATGGAAATGGGGGGGAGAATGGGCAATAGCTACTGCCAAGTAACAGAATTCTAATTAACATCAATTTTTTTCTACTTGAGCCAGTCATGAACAGTGAATCCAGCTTTTTCTTTCTTTTTTTTTTCCAAGCTCCAGTATTAAATAAAATCCTTTTAAGATTTCCAGGAGGTTTAGAGATGCAGCTCCATCAGATTAATCACAGTTATGACTAAAATTTCCAGTTACAGTGTTGAGTAAAAACCCACCTCTTTGCTAAGTATTAATGTTTGATCCATTAAGTCAGCAGGAAAAAAATACAATTACAGTAAAAAGGTTTAGAAACATAATGGTCTTATTAACAATAATACGAAGGTATTCAAGGAGGTTAACACAAAGTATATGTGGGTGAAGAAACTTTGTGATTCATCACAGAGCTGGCAGAAAGGGTCTTGGCAGCGCCAAAGCATACAACGCATTTACGGGTGTCAAAAAGTCACTGCATTGTGCGCAATACAACGTGCTGCAAAGCTACTGCTTTGAGTGTGTCAAATGTCATGTCGAAGTCACTAATCATCACTTAAAAATAAGCGTTCAGCTCATCTAAAAATGTTTAACATCTATTATTTATGTGACAGTATTGCTCACTATTGCAGTTGTAAATGTGACAGGAATTTTGAAGGAAATCTTTCTCTGAAAGTATACTGTTCAAACGGAAATCCTGTACATAAATAAATTACATGTAAGCATATACACCTGCATTGTCTGTGTGTGTGCGTGCGTGCGTGCGTGCGTGCGTGCGTGCGTGTGCGTGTACAGTATCTCACAAAAGTGAGTACATCCCTCACATTTTTGTAAATATTTTATTATATCTTTTCATGTAACAACACTGAAGAAATATCACTCTGCTACAATGTAAAGTAGTTAGTGTACAGCTTGTATAACTGTAAATACACTGTCCCCTCCAAATAACGCAACACACAGCCATTAATGTCTAAACCGCTTGCAGCAAAAGTGAGTACACCCCTAAGTGAAAATGTCCAAATTGGGCCCAAAGTGCAATATTGTGTGTGCCCACCATTATTTTCCAGTACTGCCTTAACCCTTTTGGGCATGGAGTTCACCCAAGCTTTACAGTTTGCCACTGGAGTCCTTTTCCACTCCATAACGACATCATGGAGCTGGTGGATGTTAGAGACCTTGCGCTTCTCCACCTTTCCATTTGAGGATGCCCCACAGATGCTTAAGGTCTGGAGACATGCTTGGCCAGTCCATCACCTTTACCCCCAGCTTCTTTAGCAAGGCAGTGGTCATCTTGGAGGTGTGATTGGGGTCATTATAATGATGGAATATTGCCCTGGGTCCCAGTCTCAAAATGGAGGGGATCATGTTCTGCTTCAGCATGTCACAGTACATGTTGGCATTTATGGTTCCCTCAATGAACTGTAGCTCCCCAGTGCCGGCAGCACTCATGCAGCCCCAGACCATGACACTCCCACCACCATGCTTGACTGTAGGCAAGACATACTTGCCTTTGTACTCTTCCCCTGGTTGCCGCCACACACGCTTGACACCATCTAAACCAAATACATTTATCTTGGTTTTATCAGACCACAGGACATGGTTCCAGTAATCCATGTCCTTAGTCTGCTTGTCTTCAGCAAACTGTTTGCGGCTTTCTTGTGCATCATCTTTAGAAGAGGCTTCCTTCTGGGATCAAAGCCATACAGACCAATTTGATGCAGTGTGCGGCATATGGTCTAAGCACTGACAGGCTGACCCCCCTCCCCTTCAACGTCTGCAGCAATGCTGGCAGCACTCATATGTCTATTTCTCAATGAAAACCTCTGGATATGACGCTGAGCACGTGCACTCAACCTCTTTGGTCGACCATGACGAGGCCTGTTCTGAGTGGAACCTGTCCTGGTAAACCGCTGTATGGTCTTGGCCACCGTGCTGCAGCTCAGTTTCAGGGTCTTGGCAATCGTCTTATAGCCTGGGCCATCTTTATGTAGAGCAACACTTGTTTTTTTTCAGATCCTCAGAGAGTTCTTAGCCATAAAGATACCATGTTGAACTTCCAGTGACCAGTATGAGAGAGTGAAAGTGATAACACCAAATTTAACAAACCTGCTCCCCATTCACACCTGAGAACTTGTAACACTAACGAATAACATGACACCGGGGAGGGAAAATAGCTAATTGGGCCCAAATTGGACATTGTCACTTAAGGCTGTAGTCACTTTTTTTGCCAGCGGTTTAGACATTAACCACTTGCCGACCGCTCACATGGATACTACTGCGGCAAAGTGGTTCGTTATCGTCCAGCGATGTAGACCTACGTCGCTGGACTCCTCCCCTTGTGGGCGGCGCGTGCACGCCGCCGGAGGCTCGCTCCTGTATTCAGTTACAGCGGGAGTTGGGCCAGGGGAGGAGTGGTGGTGATCACCGCTGCTCTTAAACGGTCGTTGGGGATCGAGTGTGGAGATCCGCCCGCTTGTGTAAACAAAGCGGGCGGATCTCCTAAGTGACAAACAGTGACAGATTGCAGGATTCAGCATAGCTGTGCCTGTGTCACTCAGTCCCCTCCCCCCACACACGTTAGTAAGCATCAGGCATACATTAACCCCTTGATCACCAATAAAAGTTAACCCCTTCCCTGCCAGTGTAAATTTTACAGGAACAGTGCATATTTATAGCACTGATTACTGTAGTAATGTCACTGGTACCCCCAAAAGTGTAAAAAATGTCAGTCAAGGGTCCGATCTGTCCGCCGCAATGTCGCAGTCCCGCAAAAAAAAAAATTGCAGATCGCCGCCATTATTAGTTAAAAAAAAAACAATAAAAATTACATAAATTTCCCTTAGTTAGTAGCTGCGATAACTTTTGCGCAAACCAATCAAAATATTGTGCACTGGTCCAAATCATTTGGGGTAGGGTTGTTTCTCAGGGGTTGGGCTTAGCCCCTTAGTTCCAGTGAAGGGAACACTTAAGGTGTAAGCATACCAATACATTTTGGACAATTTCATGCTCCCAACATTGTGGGAAAAGTTTGGGGTTGGACCTTCCTATTCCAACATGACTGCGCACCAGTGCACAAAGGTCCATAAAGACATGGATGAGCGAGTTTGAGGTGGAGGACCTTGACTGGCCTAACCGCAACCCCGACAGAACACCTTTGGTATGATTTAGAGTGGAGACTGCAAGCCAGGCCTTCTCGTCCAACATCAGAGCCTGACCTCACAAATGCGCTTCTGAAAGAATGGTCAAACATTCCCATAGACACACTCCTAAACCTTGTGGACAGCCTTCCCAGAAGATTTGAAGCTGTTATAGCTGCAAAAGGTGGACCAACTCAATATTGAACCATACAAACTAAGACTGGGATGCCATCAAAGTTCATGTGCATATAAAGGCAGGTGTCCCGATACTTTTGAATATATATTATATATATATATATATATATATATATACATACATTATATATATATATATATATATATATACACACACACACACACACACACACACACACACACACACATATACAGTAGGGAAAACAATTTTATGATCCCCAACAGATTTTGTATGTTTTCCCACTTACAAAGTAATGAAGGGTCTATTATTTTTTATCATAGGCGTATTTTAAATGATAGAGACAGAATATCAATCAAAAATCCAGAAAAAAACGATACAAAGGGTATTAATTGAGTTGCAATACATATTTGATCCCCTTACAACCAACAATAATTCAGGCTCCAATAGACTGGCTACAGTATCATGTGGTACACAGAAAAGTCCTGTCAATTTAAGAAGGTGCTCCTAACGACAACTCGTTATGTGTATAAAAGACACCTATCCACAGAATCTCTTTCTTCCATTCAAACCCCACTATTATGTGCAAGACCAAAGAGCTGTCCAAGGATGTCAGGGTCAAGATTTTAGACCTGCGCAAGTCTGGAATAGGCTACAGGATCATCAGCAAGAAGCTTGGTAAGAAGGAGACAACTGTTGGAGCGATTATTTGCAAATGGAAGAAATACAAAATAACCATCAATCGCCCTCGGTCTGGAGTTCCACGAAAGATTTTGCCTCATGGGGTAAGGATGATAAAGAAAAAAGTGAGGGATCAGCCCACAACTACACGGGAGGAGCTTGTGAATGATATCAAGGCAGTTGGGACCACAGTTACCAAACAAACCATTGGTAAAACAATTCGCCGACATGGATTGAAATCCTGCAGCGCCCACAGGGTCCCCCTCCTCAAGAAGGCACATGTAAAGGCCCATCTGAAGTTTGCCAATGAACATCTAAATGATTCTGAGAAGGATTGGGAGAAATTTCTGTGGTCAGATGAGACCAAAATTAAGGTCATGGAGTGGCCTAGCCAGTCTTCGGAACTTAACCTTTTAGAAAATGTATGGAGGGAGCTGAAACTTTTCGAAATGCCAAGCAACAGCCAAGAAACCTTAAGGATTTAGAGAAGATCTGAACCAAAATCCCTCCTATGATATGTGCAAACCTTGTAACCAACTACAAGAAACGTCTTATCTCTGTGATTGCCAAAAAGGGTTTATCCACCAAGTACTAAGTCATGTTTTTCTTGGGGATCAAATACTTATTTTACTCACTGACCTGCAACTCAATTTATAACATTTGTATTATGTGTTTTTATAAATTTTTGGTTGATATTCTGTCTCTCTTTTTTATACACAATGATAAAAAATTATAGACCCTTTATATATCTTTGTAAGAGGGCAAACTTACAAAATTTGCAGGAGATCATTTATTTATTTTCCCCACTGTATATGTGTGTATATATATATATATATATACATACACACACGCACATATAGGCAGCGTGTGTAACCACGCACTGTTGTACTGAAGGTGCAAAGATGCCAGGCTGGAGGACTATTACAACGGGGACTGGCACTGACCAAAAAAAAAAAAGCCACAGGGTTTAGACCCATGACTTCAACAGAAAAATGGAGTGGTGGGGTAGCACGGCAAAATAGAGAATTAGTGGAAGGGGAGAGTGTTTGTTTTCAATAGAACCTGTTACTTTGCTCTGAATTGGCAGAGTGGCAAATTTCCCTTTAAGGAGCTCTGGAGATACCTGCTTGATTTATATATCATTTTTTCTACCATTTCATTCCTGCACAAAAGCAAGTAACATGGTCTGTTAGTCACGACATGTATAGCCTTCATTTAAGCTTAATAATATGAATTTACATTTAGCCATATTGAACACTCCATCTTCCTATATAGTCCCTGCAGCTAAGCTCAATAACTGTTGCAATACTAATAGTATGGATCATTTTTGGCAGCTTCGGGTAAAATACGGTTAATTCATTTCTGAAAGGAAAAAAAAAATCTATCTTAATTTATGTGAAAACATATAGGAGTTCCAGAAAGACAGCATGTATAAGTTCTATAACTCGATAACGAAAAGGAGGGATAGGTGGCGCTGCCTGAGAAAAGCTACAAGTGTATCAGTCAAAAAAGTGCTTTTTCTTTAATATCAGCACACTCTGGCTTTATATCCAAAAATAAAGTGCTCTCAATGCAAATAAAGTGCCAAAAATTTAATAAACAATATATCTCATAAGTATATAACAGAATGTGGTGTCATATAAAAAGTGCTCTCAGCGCAAAAAAATGCATAAACACAGTACATAAAATATAAATTGATCCAAAAAGTTCATGAGTCCAAAACGCCTCCTCGTGTTATTCTATGTGTACATGCACACATAAGCCTTTAGGAGCTTTCAGTGCCATAGGGGTTTAGAAGCTATAACAAAAAAAAAAACCCAAGGGCGAGCATGTTTTGGAGTAGCAGCGTTTTGGAAGAAAAAAACGACAGCTCCTAAATTCTCCCAAACTCTGCTAAACGCTGGACATCAATCCAGAGTTTAGCATATTGTTTTTTTTTTTTGTAAACTTAGGCAGACGGCGTCCTTAATATTTAGTGATTAGCTGGTTACTAAGGAGAGGGTGCTGGGAAGCCAGCCACTGCGTCATTAAAAACGGATGAGTCATCAGCAGTCAGAACTTGTCAAAAACTTATGTTGTGTTTTTATTCACTTTTTACACTTTTTTGATGAATGAGTAGGGGTAAAATGTACCCCATACTCATTTACATAGAGTGGGGGGCATGATCTGGGGGACAAGGTGCTTTGGAAGGGGCAGATCCCCCCCTGCCCCAAAGCACCCCCTTAGTCCCCCCTCCCTTTCCTGGCTGCATGCTCGGATAAGGGTCTGGTATGAATTTAGAGGTGGTCCCCCTACCATTTAAAAAAAAAAAAATTGCCGTGGAGGTTCCCCTCAAAATCCATACCAGACCTAAGGATCTGGTATGGATTTGGGGGAACCCACACCATTTTTATTTAAATTTTGGTGTGAGGTTCCCTTTAAAATCCATACCAGGCCCAAAGGAACCTCGCTGACAGCTGATGACTCATCCATTGTTAAGGTTGCCGGTGCCCTGCTCCTTAACACTGCAGCTACTAAACATAGCTTAACACTGCTAAATGCTGACAAAAAAATTCTAAAACATTTGCTTCTTTTGTCCAGCATTTTTACAGCAGTTTTTAGCTTTCTTGTGTGCATAAAGCCTAAAGAAGGCCATAGACATAAGATGAAGTTTGCCTGACCCAAATAGTTTCAAAGTGGATGAAAACCTCATGTTTATGGGCACCAGCTGGATGACGCAGATATCCCTATCTGACGGATCTTTGTTGAAAATAAGACTGGCCATGAGAGGTCTTTTTTCGTCCAGTCACTATGGCTTTCCTCCCCTCCTGGGATAAACCAGTTCTGTATGCATTAAAATGGATGCTAGGGTAAACAAAGTGTACAGATTTAAACACTAATATGTGGAAAGAAAAAAAAAAACAGTGCAAATCTGCTCTTGTACATTGCCACCTTATAGTGTCCCTATGGTTACTACTCATATATGTTGAGAGGTCTAGAGATAAGTTATCCTGACCTGTCTCCTACTTGACTTTCCCATGTAACAGTGCTGTTGGCATCAGCTAAAACAGACTCTAGCCAGCCTGTGACAGCGCTCAATAATACACACTGGTACTGGCCTAGATTTTGGTTTCAAATTGGCAGCACAATAGCAGTGTCTGTGCCCACACAATGTCTATTGCCTGCCAGGTAACAAGTACTCTAGGAAGAAGCATTCCCATAACATACACAAGGAAGAAAGATCATCCTAAAGCACTGAATTATGCCGGTGCCTTGAAGCAAAATAGGCCAGGACCTCTAAGAACAACTGGTATGAAAAGATATTTTGAATTCTCATGAACGGGTGCATTTAACTTGTGAGGGGATATGGACATTACTCAAATCGGTAGGCTACCCCTGAAGCTCCTTTTTAGGAGAACAGTAAGTAGTGACTATGCTTTGGTTTTGTTCTATGGCAACAGTAGAGCTGCCAGTCTACATATTAGAGGGCAGCATTAGGTTTAAAGAAACTCATTTTTCTGAACTCCACAGGCCAAATAAAAGAGCAGTCAGCTAACCAAATAGCTTTGTCTCTAAAATCTAATGTCCTTTAGGCTGGATCTGAGTTCTGGGATGCATATTTATTCTTGTGCTGGAATATGTGCATTTTTTCAGAGTAGCACTGCGTTACTTTAACTGACAACTGCACGGTCCTGAGACGCTGTACCCAAATAACATTGATGTCCTTTTTTCCCCACAAACAGGGCTTTCTTTTGGTGGTATTTGATCACCTCTGGGGTTTTTGATTATGCGCTAGAAACAAAAAAACAGCGACAATTTTGAAAAAAAGAAGCAGTATTTTTCACTTTCTGCTATATAACATTCCCAATAAAAAAAATCTAATTTTTTTCATAATTTTTGGCCAATTTCTATTAAATCCCAATAGGTGTATTTTGATTGGTTTGCGCAAAAGTTATCGGGTCTACAAACTAGGGGAAAGATTTATTTCATTTTTATTTATTTACTTTGCGGCTGACAGATCGGATCCCTGACATTTTTGACACTTTTGGGGGGACCAGTGACATTACTACCGTAATCAGTGCTAACAAATATGCACTGTTACTGTAATAATGACACTGGTAGGAAAGGGATTTAACACCAGGGGCGATCAAAGGGTTTGTAAATGTGTCCCTAGGGAGTGATTCTAAACTGTGTGGGGGCCAGACTTGGTGGATGGAAACAGGGCTCCTGTGTTCGAAAATAGCAGGAACACAGGAGCCCTGTTTCAATCAGTGACTGTCAGTCCTTGCAGCGATCGCCAGGTTCCCTGTAGCCATCGCAGCCGCCAGACCCGTTGCTTAGCTGCAGGGCTAGAACGCGGGCACCAGTGACATTACTACAGTAATCAGTGCTAAAAATATGCACTTTTACTACTTGTTTTTCTAACTGTATGGGGGATGGGCTTGTGAAACGACCACAGAGACCTGCGATCTTATATAGAAGGATCACAGGCGCTCTGTGATCATTTCAGGGAGAACAATCGTCAGCTTTGTTTACAACAGCTGACCGTCCTCTCTCAGCGGGGAGTGATCGCGGGTGCCCAGCGGCAATCGCGGCCGCCGGCCCTATGGATCGGCATTCCCACTGCCTAGTGGGGGGCGATAGTGCGCCGGCGGCGCGTGCTCACCCCCCAGCGCCACGCGGTAGGGCTACGTCGGTTCGCGCAGGAGAGCCAGCCGGCCGCAGTAAATGTGCGGCGGGCGATCGGGAAGGTGTTAAAGAACTACTATTGCAAGAATTTAAAACTATGATGCTGAAGCATCGCTGCCAGTGTTAGCAGTCAAGACATAAATAGTTACATACATAGTTAGTCAGGTTGAAAAAAGACACAAGTCCATCTGACTCAACCAATAGAAAAAAAAAACAGTAATTAAAAACCCAACCATACAATCCCATAAACACAATCCTATAACCGCAGTTGGTCCAGAGGAAGGCGAAAAAAAACCTCAGCAGAGCATGATCCAATTTGCTCCAGCAGGGGAAAAAAATTCCTTGCTGATCCCCCGAGAGGCAATCAGATATTTTCTGGATCAACTTTACCTATAAATATTAGTAAAAATAGACAAATAGGCAATAAAAAAAAAAAAAAAAAAAAAGCATATACTATATACTATTAAAAATGGTATTACATCAAACCACATACAGTTATCATGATGTATTTTTTGTGCGATAATGCTCCCTTGGAATAGTTTCTTGTAAACAGGTGATGGGTAGCTTTCTGCACTTCGAAATACTGCAATGCTGGTAGGACAACTTAATAATAAGCGACAATACACCTACTGCTGTATACAGTAACAATTGTGTGTGTATATAGATATACACACCTCTATCTGTTCCGGTATTAAGATCATGGCTACACTATTGCTGGAAGCAAACCTTCTATAAAATTCTATTTATCTGCCTGCCAATCACAAAGTGACTGACTGACTGCAACACGGCCTTATCTGGGCTTGCTGTCTGTTGTGCATTCTGCTAAGTGATGTCATCACTCGAACAGGAGAAAATAAGCAGATTATTACAGCGACTAGAAGCAAAACTAAACATCTGGGTTCTTTGCATGGACAGATTTACACACTGGCTGTCAGATAAAGAGCAGTTTGCCTGCTGCTTACACAACAAGAATGTGCCTGACAGCTTCTTCCCAGCTCAGGATCTGATTACATAAATAGGCCATTTCACGACTATTTCTAAGGACTGACAGTCTGTAGTTTAAAGAGCAATTTCTTAAATATCAGCTTTGCAGCCCCACGCATCGTGCTGATTAATATCTCTAACATTCAGGAGGGCCAATCAATTTTCTTTTTTATTATGATAATCAAAGATGCTTTATATAAAACTGTTCCGTAAAATTAAAAAAAATTAAAAAATACGCACAACATAAGCAAAGCTTAAGGCATCGTCAAAGGATGATCTTTGGTAGTTCTTTATTACCACAGCTAATTGCCTCACATGGTGTAAATTGTCATCCAACACATGGTATTAATAGAAAAGTAATCTGTTTGGTACTAAAAACTCGATGCATAAATGTGCCGCTCACATTAAAAAGTTGTTCAATTTAGCAACATCAAATACTGTGTACTAGACTTTAATTAACATGAAATATGCCTAATTAAGATTTTTTCAGAACCTAATTCAATATTTGTGTATTCGTAATTTCGTGCCTAAATTAAGAGGCTCTTTAGCTTGCTACTAATTAGTTGTAATAATTGTTTCACTTCACATATTTAAAAACACCACAATACTGAGTGTTTAGGATGGAGGCACATAACAGTCTGTGGTCGAGCAATGCAGATTTTTAATCAGATGTCCCTGAAGGACTGTTATAAAAAGTCCAACCTTACCTTTCTAACATTTTATAACCAGAATATATTTGCTGTAAAGTATTTATTTTCGCCCCTTCCCATCACCACCTCCCAACCCTTTAAGAGCTTCTAAATGTCGGGAGGTGGGCATTCGGGTCATGTGACCGCTGTGATTGGCTGTCACAGCGGTTCCATAATCGGAAAGCTCCCGATCACAAGTATGCATTGAAGCTTTCCGGTCCCCACCAGTGACTGTGCTGGGAGTGCGCAGGACATGTCCATGTTTCCATAGTGCCACATAAAGGCAGCCTCTCTGTGTTGAAGCCCACCCGCCAAGAGGCCGCATATATGTGTACGGCCAGAAGAAAGAGGTTAATAAATACACATTTTTTTTCAGCTGCAAAATTATGTGCATTCGATTATTTATTTTAAAGGAGAACTTAGCATTTAAAGTGCTACTCCAAGGCAAAACTTGGAGTTGGAGCATATTATAGAAGGGTTAGAAATCTTGGTCAGGTTTTTACTGCTGCAGAGACTGCCCCTTATCTACTGTTGGGGTGACTACAAAATGAAGATTCACCAGAGTGACAAAATGTTCTAATCCTTCACCACTTTACAAAAAAAAAAAATTCATCAGACGGATTTTCCGTCCCCCTGACAACAATAAGTGGAAACCTAATTTGCAGGTTATCGTACATGATCCACTAAAACCAGGAGCTCAAGAGAAAAGGGTGTTTGAATCCCATATTTGGCAGTTACACAGACTATTTCAGTACAGGTCACTAAAACAAAACTTCAGAGAAGAGTTGGTGCACATATGATTTTTTTCTTTTTTTTTTTTTCTGTTAAGCCCAAATACATAAGTAAATCACAGAAACCTACATGTAGAACCTCACTGTGTGCCCTCTGAAAATATAAAAGAATGCAATATTTTAGAAAAATTAAGCTACTTTAGAAATATTCATGGTTATTTTTTCCCTATAATTGGGTTGCATTAGCTGATCTCTCCTCCTTACCTCCTTTGCATTTTTATGGGTAATGAGACCATTCATAGTGATGGGAAGTGTGTGCTTGCGTGCGTGCGCATGCTCAAGGCACGTTCTACCTATAGAGGCCTCTCCCATAAAAAAGGGTCTTAATATAGGACATTTTCTATTATCTATAAAAATTCACATCTACTGTGGTGTTTGTTCGTAGCATAAAGGAATCCTTTGTTAAATATTTCTGAGCAGGTTACATCATCATTATACAGAGTATTAAATGCAAGACTTGGAGGAAATGAAAACACATATGTACTTTGTTTTAGTTTAGGCTGCACTTTTGTCACTAGCAGAAAACTTGCAGGCAGATAAGCAATGCATGCACAAAGGCAAGCAACTTTTATACATGGATTTCACATTACAATTATTTCTATACCTCAACCACAGTAAACTTGAAAGAGAATATGTTCACATTTATTTTTGGGGTTTATTATATTTAGGATAAAAATTTCGTTGCAGCTAGCCTTATCCAACCAGAAATGGCTGCAAAAGTAAAACAGCCTATTGCATGTACTATTGCTACAATCTTAACATATCTCTTGCTTTTATCCCCCCAAGTAGGAAACCTTTTACTTTTCAACTTGTGACTAATTTTAGCAGCTTTTATAAATGTGGGGAATTTCGTCTTGGGACTGGAGGCCTGCCAATATTCAAACTACTTGTCAATGTGGCACAGTAGCAGTATTTATAATCTAAAAGTCCCTATTTGCTGGAAAAACTGATGGCAATGGAGAGCGGATCATGTCATGAATAATTTCTCTGTGTACCTTCTCGGTTATGTAGTCATTACATGACTAGCAATGTGAAGTCAAATCCTCAGGTAAACAATGCGTTATATAAAAGCAGGATGTGTAGCTGCTGAATGGGTAAACATTTAGTACAAATCCTGTTCCCGACTAACTACATCAGATTTTATAACCACAAAATTGATGCTTGTTATTTAGGTCATAACTTAATGCACAGACAAACTGGACAAGTTATGATGCTTGAAGACGGCTGTGATGTGTCCCCCTAAAATAACCACAATATTGGTTTTATTTCATTATGTAGTGCACTCCATTACCATACACTGTAGAGCAGCAGAGAGAAAACATCTGGAAAGTTAACATTATATATTTTTAAACAGGGTAAAAAGTTGCAAATAAGCAATATTACTTAAGATAACCATTTATAAACCGTTTTACTACAGGTCTGGAATGTGGTTTAAAAGAGGAGAATTCCCAGTCTGCCATCAAGCATCATTAATCTCAGTTGTATGAATTTGCTATTTACACAGTTTGGCAATAAGCTAGCAAAATGAACAACTGTACTGCTATTGGAAATAATGCCCTCTGGTCTTTTTTTTTTTTTTTTTTTTTTACGTGTCATGTACAGAAGGAATACAAGATCCATAATTTATCATAAATCACACCTTACCCTGTGCAGGAGAACTGTTTTAAAGAACCTGCAAGGTGAAAAAGAGCAACGAAGCAATAGACACAAATTAAAGCATTTTTAATAATCCTTAAATTATATTTTGTGTAGCCAAGCAGCCCTCAATCTTGGCTACACTTGTCATTGACCTTGACTTCTGCTCAGTATAGGTACAGTCCCTCAAACCAATAGTGGCGGCTGCATGTTTTTTTCCTTTATTTTCACCTGGAGATTCGGCCAGTAAGTCTGTTATTTTTCAACTTCCTTTAACAGAATATGGTCTAAATTACAAGTTTTCTGGAAGAAAAAATGGCTTGTATGCTTCCCAGATCACGTTTTCCTGTGTGTAGATTTTTCTGCTTTAAAGCAGGTTTAGCCACGTTTAGGTACATTTAACCACAATTACATGGGTTTAGCCGCATGTTCAGATTCTGAAAGCAAAGAATCCTTTTTTTTTATTTCATTAAGCAGTTTATTTAACAGGGAATGTATTCCAAAATATGAGTCTTGTCATTCTGCTATGGTTGTTGTGTGTTTATCCAGCCAAAGACATTGACTGAGATAGAACTAAGCAAAGGTAGAATAGTTCCAGCCTACATAAGCAGGATTCAAATTGTAATATGTAATAAAATGCAAAGCAATTTACTCTGCCGGTTTGCCCGTGGTCTTGGCCAGCTGATCGATCAGACTACACAACAGGTCCTCAGGAATGGCACATTAGTGAAGAGCTCGAAGGTGGGCATGATGTCTCTGTGAAGCCGATTAGACGAGCTGAGAACCGCACAGAAATCCTTTTCCACTAAACTGACTAATTCTAAATACAGTGAGTACTCAGTATGAATGGCATCACTAAAAAATCCTTACCATCATTTATAAGTGTTTAGAAATGCCCCTTTAAGGCATATAAATGCAGGTATACAGCGCCAGTGTAAATGAGGCCTAAGCTGTTCAGCAAAAGTGGCAGTAATAAGGTTGAGACAATCTATGTAACACAACTACTGCTGTAACTGCTTTGAGTGTTAGCTGGAGGCGCACTTTAAATTGTTAGTGAAGTCCATCTAAATTTCCTATTGCATCAAACACTACTATCTCAATAAGTTGAAAATGATGCTGTTCAAGGGTGGTTTTACTGCTGTTTCTCCATATAGTGAAGCCCCCCAAGATAGTAGGTTTGTTACTGGCTGTATCACTGGGTGAAATTAAAGGAAACAAAACCGAAAAAATGAAAACAAATGTAGCCACCACACGTAAGGATCCGTAAGCTGAAATATATGAACTTTTTGTTTTGGGGTTTAGATACATTTTAAGCCAGTTGTGCTGAATTAAAATTTACAGAGGTCCAGTCAGTAAAATTGTCAGTTCTCTATCCCCTCCTTTACATCGCAACTCCCCTTGATGTCACTGACCCCCCATCTTTTCACATCAAACTCCCTTTCACAACACAGTCCCCCTTATCACCGTCCCCCACTTACATTGCTGCCCCCCTTCCTCACATCACAGCCATCTTTGCAATCACAGACTCCACCTCACATCACATTCCCGTTCCCCCACCCATTAAACCACAGTTTCGCTTACAGTTACAGCTCTCCCCCTTCATGGTCCAACATAAACACAACAGGGCAAAGGGAGACACCGCAGGATAGATTAAACTGCTGTGTGTATTCACCTGCCTGCCATCGCTGCTCCTGCAGTATAACTCACATTTAGGGAGCAGAAGGCACCGCAGGTCTGCAATGAGGGTGAGAGCTGCCCACCTTCAGGCTCCATTCACAGCCGAGCGTATCATTTTTTTTGGGCATTTTTTGCAGGTGTTTGGAGGCAGGCATTGACAGCTGATCAAAAACGCTTGTAATCTGCCAAAAAAAGAAGCTCATGTCCTTTTTTGAGCTTCAGGCATCTTGCTTCAGGTAACAAAATGCTCATATGTGAACAGGAGCCATTGAAAATTAATGGGATTTTGCTTGTTGGGCATTTTGAAACTTGTTGTTGAGATGAGCGTTTTAACGCGCTAAAAAAAAGCTCACGTGTAAATAGGGCCTCAGTCCTAGCAACCCATCATCCGCTTGTTTTTTGAAAAGTTGGGAAGTATTAGAGGATATTTGTGATTAGAGGTGCAGGGAGTATAAATCGGGCCCTGTATAAATAAGTCTAAAATCTAAGAGCAGATGGAAAGCAATAAGGATAAATTAAATATTCACACGTACCATATATTATGTATCTATTTGGACTGCTGTTAGTTTGTTGTCTTTGGTTCAGATTACACTAAAGCGACAAATTAAATAGGTTACAAATCACAGTATTTTCAATACTTCATATTCTACAGTATAAATAGTGTATCTGTGTGCATAAATTGCAAAATATTGTCCTTGATAAGTCATAGGCATTGCATTTTTTATATATTGCTAAGAACCATGGTTTTTGTGATTGCTGCTGGGCTTTGTACAATCATATGTGAGTCCAAACTGATACTGGATATAACATGGCTTCCTATAAGTCTGCACTGAGACTTTAAAGCATCAGACAATGGTATACATGACTTTTAATGAAAGCTGCACTATCCTATTTGAATGTACTGTGGATCAATATACACAATAAAAAGTGCTATGAGTGTGTTAAAATAGGATTTTTACTCACCGTAAAATCAATTTCTCTGGGTTCATCAATGGACACAGCACTTCATGAATGATAACTACTGGGTTATATCGCCTTCTCCAGAAGTAGGACTAGGCAGAACAAAAAACACTTGGCTATGCCCATGGGCTGTCCTCGGTTGGTATATAACCCCCTCTCTCTGCTCTAGGTATTCAGTTTAGTAGCAAGCAGTATTATAAGCATCAAAACTCCTTAGGGGGTAGATGCTGTGTTTACCGATGAACTCAGAGAAATGGATTTTACGGTGAGAAAAAAAAAATCCCATTTTCTCTTTCGTTTGTTTCGATGGACATAGCGCTCCATAAATCATAACTACTGGCACGTCCAAAAGCAGTGCCAAAAGGAAAATGAGGGGTGGGGAAAATAGCCCAAAGCTAAACAAGAGTCCTAACCAGGACACAGGAGCCTTAACTGGGTAAAAGGAGCCCCATCTGAAAAATACAAATTTAAAGAAAAACATCCTTCAAGAGGGAGCAGCCCCTCTTAAACAGCAGCCTGCAAAACCTTGTGGCCAAAAAAAGCATCCACAGATGCCAAAATATCAACTTTGTAGAATTTGGTGAAAGTATGTACCGACGACCAAGTGACCGCCTTTAAAACTTGAGATATTGACGCTTGATGAGAGACAGCCCAAAAGTACTCAGCGCCCAAGTAGAATGTGCTGTGACAGAGAAAGGAGGAACCCAAACTTTAATAGAAAAGGCCTGAGTCACTGTGTCTGATCCATCTGGAGATGGTAGCCGAAGAAGGGGGTCAGCCCTTTCCTTGGTCCTTGTGTAACGACAAAGAGCGAGTTTGACCTCCGAAAGGACTCTGGCTGCCAGATACACTTGAATCACCCGAACCACATCCAATATGCAAGGCAAATTCCTTGGGGTGAGCCGACTTGGGACACAAGGAAGGCAAAACAATGTCCCCATTCAAATGGAAGTCAGAGACAACTTTAGGCAGAATTGATGGCCAGGGACAAAGAATCACTTTATTCCTATGGACCACTAAACAGTGAGTATAACAGGATAGTGCTGCCAACTCCAATACCCCGTGGGCTTGTGTAATAGCCACCAAGAATGCCACCTTCTGAGACAACGTAGGCAAGGGAATCTCCTGAATATTCTCAAATGGAGGTTTAGGAAAATCAAGAGTACGGAGTTTAAATCCCATGGCGGCAAAAGAGACCATACAGGTGGAGCCATATGTCGCACCCCCTGAATGAAGGTCGAACTAAAGAGTGCGTGGCTAGCGGGTCGCTGAAAGAAGATGGCTAGGGCAAACACCTGGCACTTGATGGTACTGCAGGCTAACTTCTGCTCAAAGCCCCATTGAAAAAAGGCTAGGATCCGAGCCACAGAAAAGGATCGAGGATGAGTGCCAATCGACTTACACCAAGAAATGTACGCTTTCCACGTATGATAGTATAACTTGCTGGAAGTCGACATCCTCGCCTTCACCATAGTAGGGATCACTGATCCTAACAAACCTGTATCCCTCAGTACCTGGCTTTCAATACCTATGCCATTAAAACCAGCGACTGTAATGCAGGATGGTATATCAGCCCTTTGGACAACTGTTCCTCTCTGAGAGGTAGCCCCCAAGGGATGTTTACAGTCATCAGAATGATTATAAAACCCTCACCCTTGATTCCACGCAGGAACTGTGGAAGAAGCTTGAGCAGAGGATGATACTGGCCTTACCGTGCCCCTAGAATGCCTGTGGCATCTGCCCGTGACCTCGCCAACAAACCTCCTGTGGGGCCGAACCTGCTGAAGGAGCTGCATGCAGGTCTGTGCAAAATGAAGGTATGGATACCACCAGACCCAGAACCTGCATGCAAGTCGGGAGAGAGAACAGTCTGTGTGACAGCAGCCGGTGAATCATGGCCTGTGGTTCCTGAATTTTATACTGAGGAAGTACCACTCTGGTCAGAATTAAAATCAGCCCTAAGTAATTCAATTTCCTGGACTGGCAAAGGGGGACCTTAGGTAGTTCGGACGTCACCTGAACCTTTGCAGGCATTATATCCGCACAAGGGGACTTAGGGCCTAAAAAATCTGAAATGGGTGAACTTTGCCCCCCCATTTTTTGGTACCCCAAAATAATCATTTTGTGGATCCACTTAATGCTCAAGAAGGAGGTCCACAAGGAAACCAGCGAAGATGCCCCCCCACCCCAGTAATGGGTGATGGCAGACCTTCATGCTGATGGTGTCTTGTCTGCAAAACTTGAGAAGCCAGCTCTAGGCTTACCAGACCAAGGTTGCTTGGAACCTCCTGGGGAAGACTTGAAAGATCTATTTCCCTTATTCTCAGTACCGGGAGCACAAAATAATTTTCTATGAGCTGAGAAGGAAGGCCCCTGTCTGCGTTGAGGTTCTTTCCCTTTCCTAGATTGTAGCAGGAAGGTACTGTTCCCCCCTGTGAGACCCTTAATGATGTCATCCAGCGTAACCCCAAACAGGCAATCACGTCAAAGAAAACTAAATAGAAAATCAAGTTGTAGTAGGTGTAAAAAAAAAAATAAGCACATGAAAGTGCTGATAGGTACGTATGCAGTGCTATTCATATAATAAGTGACTTTATAAAGTAATGTGAAAGACCATTAGAAAAAATGGTATAAATTACATTGGGGTAGTGATAGATGTAGTTTGGACTATATTTTGACAGACATTTTGCCAGTGACTAAGTAATTCTGAAAGCCAGGACATTTTTTTAATGCTTTAAAGTAAAAAATGTCCCAGTAGTAGTATCACTCCCTCACCTCTTGTTGTATACTTACCTGAGTACAATCTCAATTCAGCGATGTGCCCACCTGCAGCCGCACTGTGCCCACCTGCAGCAAACAGCTTGCTACAGGGACAGACACAGAAGAGTTGACAGTGTCGACTGCAAAACCCAGAACAGAAGGCTCAGGGTCGCTCTGTGCAATGAAGAGCAGGTAAGTATAACATGTTTGTTATTTTTCAAAAAATATATACTTTACAACTGCTTTAAAAGTGGCAGTGCATTGAGTGTATACCATTTGACTCTTCAACCCCTATACTGTAGTATCAGGCTACCAATAGACAAGGTCCATCTGAAGGAAATGTGCAAAAATAAACTAAAAAAAATGGGCAGGGTTATTGCTCATATTGGGAAAACATGACAATTGCTGGTAATTATGGAGATGACAATCAGTATGGATGAAAATGTGCTGACAAATTTTGAATTACATAAGTAGGAGTGCCTAATTTACTTTTTATGCCTGTTTACAGAGGTATACCTGAACTTACTTCTGTATGCTGTGGAAATGATTACCCATTACACACAAAATCTGATCCAGCATTGAATACATCATACACATCTGCTAAAAACTGATTTCAACTGGCACTGCTTCTACAGCTATCTTTACAGAACGTTATATATATATATATATATATATATATATATATATATATATATATATATATATATATATATATATAGATATATTTTTTTTTTTTTTTTTTTTACTTATTTATTATAATTTATGATCTTGTGTTTCAAATATCATACCGAGATGTTATAAAGAAGAACGCACAGTTAAACAAAAATCATATGTAAATAGTTGGTTTGGGCTGCTCGTCCTTAAGGATTACATGCAAAATAATTGTACCGCTTTCAGCACCTAAAATCGGAAACAATCATACCGCCAGGGACAACCAAGTCAAAAAATTCCAGCTCTAATATCAGAGGAATACCTTAGTTTCTAATAAAGCGTTAAGCTGTTGATCATGGAGTGGTTACATAGAGCATCACAGTATTTTACCTCCATCACCCCACTTGAAGAGCTGATGAATATCAATCTTTTTAAAGCCTAAAGCTTTAACTACTATCAGACATATAGGCAAAATATAGAAAAGGTCAAATACTTAGGTGGCAACTTTAATCTTTTCAGGTGGGTTGTCTACCTGGACTCTGGATTTTGTCCATCCCTGACAGAGAGAAGCTACTGCCATTGCTAAGCCTCTTTTGGTTTAAAATGGCTACATACTAATAAAAAAAAAAAACAAGTCAGTTTTATAAAAAAAAAAATAATAATAATAATTTGGACAAATCTAAAAGGTTTCAATAACATCTTTAAAAAAAAAAAACTAACTTATGTTTCAGTTTCTTTAACTTCATACTACAGTGGTTACACAGCTAGCCTGATTACACAAAACATCCTTTGCAACCCTTTATTAATGGCAAGGTTTCTTTAATCAAAACCTATTTAGAGATGATTAGAAACATGTTTCAAATTAAAAAATAAAAATGAACAAATTAATAAGCAAGATGTGAACTATTGGCAATATTTGAATTATTACCATATGAAGTGTCTAAGAATAGACAATCTTTGTTACATAAAGAATGCTCTAATTGCTTTAAATCAGCCTGTGCTATCCATCTTGGATATTCTTTATTACAAACACAGTAAACAGAGCACTATTAGGACTGTTACTGAGTTTAGGCTGCAAGATTTTTACTCGTTCTTAAATCATTTTAAAATAATGAGGGCTTTAGCCTTTATCTAATTAACAAGTGCCTTCTCTGAATTAAAAAAAAAAAAGGTGTAGTTTAGCCCCTGGTTGTTTAGTAAATTGGCTTGGTGGCACATAAGCTAATGTAGGGTAGCAGTTGCAGAGTCTTGTTCCAGGTTTCTTATTGCTTGAATTATAATTCAGTGATCACCTTAGATCATGGGCTATTCATAAATCAGACGTCTGACATAGGATGAAAAATTGTATTAATATATGAAACTTATTATATAGTACAAAAACGCTCTCTTGATAAATTACATTGTTCAGGCTTGACAATGATTGCGTTTAAAACATTATTCCTGTTTGCTGTTTTACGGACTGAGACCTCTTCATGAAAAATTTACAATGCTCTTCTGTGTTTTGAAGTCAAAGGGCAGTAGGAGCAAGCCGGAGATAGAATGCAATGCTTTAGGTTTGCTGACAGCAGCGGGACAAAAAAATAAATAAAAATATGTCTTAAAATCTTCAGTGCCAGATAATGTCCCTTATTGTGCAGTACTTTAATAATATCAGTGTATTTTGTTCAAAACATTAGGGATAATGCACATGGGCCTCTTGGGTGCTATTTGTGGGCTTAACAACACAGTAACAGATAAAGAAGGCCAATAAAATCTAAAGATGCGAAGCACATTTTTTTTTTTTTTTACTTTTTTTTAAAGCAGGCAGTAAAAAACATAATATATCAAGGCCCCTCCCCTACTGTACATAAAGGTTTTTTTGGGAACCTTTCGAAAAAAAAAAAAAAAATTATATACGGAATGATACGTAGCCTAAATCCCATGAGATGATGGTAGCACAACAGTTTCTTCCTATGAGATTCGGGTTACTCAGCATTTCCTTGGATCTCACCCTCTCACCTAGACTTTGTGAGCAGGAGCTGGAGAAAAGGTAAGTATATAATCAATAACTTTATATTAAGCAGACTAGGTTTAACTCAGAGTGGAACCTGACTCTCCAAATCAACATTATTTTCAATCCTCATAATGCTAGCTTTAGTAAATAGATAGGAAAGTATATCATACCTAGTTTTAAACTTTGTTTTCTACAATTCCTCAGTTACTTTCTGGTGTCCTGCCTAGGCAAATCATGTCATACATCTCGGGAGTCTTCAGGAGGGAAGGAGAGGAGGAGGCGTTTTCTCAACTAAGCACACATGCATTCTTGAGCTAAGGGCAAATGGATTTGAGGAAGTAAACGCTACTGTACATGAATCATTTGCCCTTACTCAAGATGGCCACAGCCAGAAGTGCTAGGGGGTTGTTTTTCAAAGTGATTTCTCAACAAAATAAAGATTCGAGACATGGATGGATGGGGGAGTTTGCATTGAATATTAAAACTGCATTAAATAGTGCATTCGGTTTGTGGTGCTCAGATGCAGTGAAGATCCGCTTTTACATGTGCTGTATCTTTAACATATTTGTCTGTTTTCCAAAGAGAGACTGATGAATGTTAAACCAGTAGATGTATTAAAGAAGTCTAAAGTCTACAATAAAACTTTTTTTTTTTTTCATTACAACTGGAGCTCTAGTCTGTAAACTTGCCTAGCTGTGATGATGTCATCAGTCTGCTACAGGTAGGAGAAAGCAATCCCCCCTCCCCCTCCCACCCCCAGTAATCAGACTACAAATTTGCAACTTTGTAAAAAGGATGTGGCTACAGCAGAAGGCAATCCGTGTCAGACATTTGTGAGCACAGACAAGAACTGCACAGGCACCAGGATTTAAAGGATCATCTCAGTAAAGTGTGATTTTCGGGGGAATCAAAAAATACTTGTAAATGTTACAACTACACATTACTTTGCATACATGCAATTAAAACACACAAAATAAATAAATAAAATTAATCAAAAAAACATACCATACATTTCTACAATACGTGAACAATTATGCACATTTTACCCCAAAGTGCCTGCAAGTACAGAAAAATACCTTTGGATCTGCCAGAAATATACTCAGCTCATAATGTGGGCTGACAAGACACAGCATATTTGTGAATCGAGTAGTATCAGCCCTGCCCAGGTGCTTTTGCTAAACTGATTGACTTGTAGTCCAAAGAAAAGAACTAGGAAGGCTAAATAGAATGTTTGAGATAACACAGGTGGAGAGCACAGGACAACTTAGAATTTCTGACAAGAAATCATTTTTTTTTCACTTCTAAAACAGTATAACATAACAAAATGCTTTCAAATGTATATTAAAAGCTTTTAGTGAATGCTATATGTGTCTGTTGTGTGCCCAGTATAAGCTGTATATATCCTCAGCTAGATACAGCGTTGTGTTCCGGCAGTAAGTGGGAACTTCTTGTCTTGCTTCTGGAACAAAGTCAAGAGATGTTGAGCGCTGCTTAACCATTCACAGGGAGTATTGTATTCTATGAATGAATATAAAGCTTCCTCTGAATAACGGAGTTGGAGATTGTGACGTCATCCGCCCGCCTCTCTATCTTAGCCAATCACAGGAAGCTTTTATTTATTCATAGGATACAAAGCTCACTGTCATTAGCTGAGTGACTCAATTTGGTTTCAGTAGCGAGACCGGAAGATCCCAACTCACTGCCAGAAAAAGCACTGTAGGTACATAAAAACAATGAGGGGAATAGTTCATTTAGACCAGCTTGGTCCAAATTAACAATTTGAACTTCAATAAAAGCTGGAGATCATCTTTAACAGACCAAAAAGATATATAAAAAATATATATCTAGTTATGCATGCTTCCTACTATCTAAATAATCCATAGTGACAGCTTTTCTATTATATGTATGGTAATTTACATACATTCAGTGGACAAAAAGGACACTCAAGCAGGCACATGGATGTGCTATATAATGTAGACCAGCCTGGGTGCCCCTACAACCCAAATCACTTCATTATGCTATTTCAACCAACACCTCTGAACAAAAATATGGGCCCACCTTCTTTAGAACCTCCATCTTTGGTTAACTACCAATTGGATAAACTCACTCACCAATTGCAGAGTACAAATGGTGGGGGAAGTTGGCTCTTAAGTTCGCAATCACAGGTTTGAAAAATGCCCTTGAAGCTTTGCATGCATGCATACTCCTCTAGATGCCTATTAAGCTATTTTAAAGCGAAAGTAAACCCATTGATTTAACAGTTTCACAAAACAGTTACATTCCCGGTATGCCGGGAATGCTAACTGTCACATTGATTGTGCTCTCAACCAAACTGTCAAACCATCCAATGGCTGGTGTCATAACTGATTACATATGTAGCATCATGGCAGTTGAAGATGAAACAGGGGCCAAGATGGCAGCTTCTTTGGCTAAAAACGATAGGAGAGTTTACTTCCACTTTAAAAAAAAAAAGTAAAGAGATAAAAAAAGTTTAATAAAAAAAATGCCTTGCTGATATTTTCAGTATGAAAAACATAAATATTATAAAAATAGAACAATTTCCAGTACCGAAAGTCTAAAGCAGTTACATATCATATCAGAAAGAAAAACAACATCATTTTTCACGCTCTGTAATGTTCCTAATGCATATTTTTTTCCCCAAGTATATGAAGAGCATAACCTTTAAGGCCATTTGAAATGTCTCCTCTAGATATGAAGAAGTCTTGTAGGTTCACACACTATTAACTTCTGTAAGGAATCTCTATGTAAGACTGCAGAGAGAAGGCACTACCTAACAATCTTCTGTACAATATATATGTATTAGCTGGCCTTTCCACCCACACAGTGCGTTACTTTAACTGACTTTTTTCTCCCTTATGAAGATACTAATTGCCCTGTGCAACAGAAGGCACAGTAAATAATGAAAATTTAATCCTGGCCTATGAATTGGTTTCTCTTTCTTGTGCATAGGTGCATGTTTCATTTAAATTTATGGCCTGAGTGTAACAAATAAAGGGGGCAAATCTATGAAGTTTAATTTAAAACTAGGCCGACTTCCTTGCACAATGTGTTATGACAAATGCATTTTGCTAAGGCTGACTGGGTTACTTGTGCTACAGTTCCATATTATTTACATTAATTACAGGAAGGCTGCTTTGTTAATGGTACATTGTAGTGTAGGTCGCAGCATGATATGCTAATGATCTAAGAAAAATCAGCATCTCCAATATTTATGGTAATTTGGAAGAGAGAAAGAAATCGGTTTATTTCTCTATATTTTAGCATAGTAAAAAAAAAAACATGAGATAAAATCATTTTGGTTTACATAGCACAGAAAGAAAAGTTGTAATAGCTATTACATTTACAACACAAACAGAGGAGGAAAATCTGTTATTTAAAGTGTTGTAGTGTTTTTCAAAGTTTAAGTGAAGTGTAATAATAAAGCAATATCTCAATTTATCATGTAAGGCCCAGTCACTTCAGTAATGGAAGATTTGTTCTTCATTTGAGGTAATGGCTTATAAAATAATTTCACAGTTGTAACATCTTGCTTGATGCCTAATAAGCTCTTGAATGAAGCTAACCCAGAGAGAGCCAAATAGTTTCTTCAAAATGTAAAACTGAAAAAAACACATTCTTTATAATTGACAGATATCCACAACCCCTCGCTTCTCAATCCAGAGGACAGGCGGCCATTTTCCTTTGCATTTAGCTTTGACCTTACTCAGAGGTTACACGTAATAAACGATACCCCAAACAAAACGACTTGCATATTAGTCTCTTTAGAACATGCCAAGAGGCAAATTTATTAAAAATACTAGAAGGCCTAATTTGTTTAAAAAAAAAATCTGTTTTTAGTGAGTAAACAATTAGTAAACCTCACCTGTTTCATTAGCTTTTAGCTGAGACACACTGGTGTTTTTTGTTTTTCTTTTAACATCCATAAAAAGACTGCATTAAGATTAAAAGTTTCATTTCAGAGTGGCTAGGGTGTAGAAGTTCAGAGTCTGAGGGCAAAACAGCTAAAATGCTAAGACAGCTAAACAAATGCTCCTTACTGAACAAATAAAGCATTGGGCATCTGTGAGTACTGTTGATCCTGATGACTCCTCGTATGCTTCTGACATCAGCTCATCTGGATTAGAGACTTCACAAGGGGTTAAGGATCAGTGGCATTCTCCACACTGCCAGCAGACCTATTTTATAACTCTCATTAACAACTTATCATCCCGTCTCTGTCAACTCTTCTATACCTTTAACTCACTACTTTGTCCTCCACTACCTCCACCCACTAACTCACTCACTCACTGTCCATGTGATTGCCAATCACTTCAAAAATAAGATTGATACGATTTGTAAGGAGATCTACACTATACAGATACCTTCCCCACTTAGCAATCCATGTCCACAGGTACAATCGTTAATTCCCTCATTTATCCCCACCACTATAGACGAGGTTGCTAAACTTTTTTTTTTTTTACCGTCCACCTAACCACTTGAGATGGGCTCAGACGTGTTCGGGATCCTAGTACCAACTCACCTGCCCGATCCTGCCAGGAAGCCGCCACAGCACACTGCTTATCACAGGCATTGAGATATTTCCCGGTCTGTGTAGCTGCAGACACCCACCCTGTTCCTTCGTAAATGGTCACCCTCTGGCTCTATTCTACACTCTCTCAAATCTCCAATCTCTTCTGGCATCTTCCCAAACTCTCTAAAACATGCACTAGTCACCCCCATACTTAAAAAGCCCTCACTGGATCCCACCAAGTTACACCCCATCTCCTTGCTTCCCTTTTTATCCAAAATCCTTAAACATCTAGTCTATAACCGTCTGAGTGACCACCTCACTGAGAATAACCATCTTGATCCCCTTCAGTCTGGATTTCGCTCTCAAAAATCCACTGACAAAATGCTCTCCTAAAAACACACAAAAGATCTGCTAACAGCTAAAAACCAATGGACACTATTCTGCACTCCTAATCCTAGACCTCTCTGTTGCCCATGACACGGCAAACCACTGCTTCCACCTCAAAAAAACTCCACACCTTTTATTCCGTTTTATTACACTCTATTCTGTTTTTTTCTATTCTATTTATTTCTGTTTTATTCTTAACAGAATAAAATATAATAGAATAAAAAGAATAGAATAAAACAGAAAGCAGGCCACCTCCTGAGCCAGACAGGCTGGCATCTGTGGTGACCATTGTCCAATACAAGGGGAGGAAGGATCTGCGCCAGAGAATGAAGCCACCAAATCAGGGACTCTGTTCCCCAGCTCAGCCGGATCTGATTGTTCAGAGACTGCAGAGTCTTGTCCCATTTGGCCAGAATCTCCCTTTGCAGGGACCTCGTATGGAACTGTGTAAACCGAACCGCCTCGAAGGTAGACAAAATCAGGCCCAGCACCCCGCATGTAAGTTCGGAGGGATGACTGGACAGCAGGAGACGATTTGCACCCTGCAATTTCTGGAGTTTGTCTGGAGAAAGGAGCACTCTGGCTAAGGCCGAGTCAAGAGTCAGACCCAGATAGTCCAGCTTTGTTGACAGAACCAGAGCAGACTTCTGAAAGTTCAGAATACAGTCGAACTCCCTCAAAGTTTGTATGGTGATTTCCGGGTTTTCCACCAGAGAAGTAGGGGACTCTGCTTGCAGGAGGTAGTCTAAGTAGCCTAGTACCGGGGCTTACACTTTTGTGAAGACCCGAGGAGCAGAGGCGAGACCAAAGGGTAATGCCAGAAACTGATAATGCCCCTCTCCCACGGCAAAACGGAGGAAGCGCTGGTGATCGGCACATATTGGAATGTTATTGGAATGTAAAGGTAAGCATCCTTGATGTCGATGGAGGCAAGAAAATTCCCCTGATGCAGGGATGCCACCACCGTGCGAATGGACTCCATCCTGAACTTCTGCACCCGCACAAAGCAGTTCAGCGCCTTGAGGCCCAGGATTGGACGTACCTTGTCCTCCTTTCTGGGAACTGGAAACAGGTTTGAGTAAAACCCCTGAAAATGTTCACATGTTGGAACTGGGACAATCACCCCTTGAAGTAACAGGTCTTGTATCTCCCCAAACAGACCCTGTATAGGGTCTGGGGACAGGCACAAGCTAGAAGGAAAGAACCTTGCCGGGGACAAGAGTGAAACTCGATCTTGTAGCTGGACCAAATAACTCCATGTACCCACTTATCTTGAACCAGGGAAGTCCACGGGTCCAGAAACCAGAAAAGATGCCCCCCCCCCACTCCCGATATGGGTGAGGGCACACCTTCATGCTGAAGGAGCCTTGCCTGCGAGTCTGGAGAAGCCCGCTCTTGGCTTGCCAGACCCGGTTCATTTGGATCCTCCAGAAGATGCTCTAAAAAGGCTTTGAGCCCTTGACAGTCGACCCTGAGGGATGAAAAAACTTCTTATGAGCCAAGATCTATGACGAGGTTCTTTGCTCTTAGTAGCCTGCGGAAGAAAAGTACTCTTTCCCCCTGTGAGACCCTTAATGATGTCATCCAGGGTAGCTGCAAACAGGCGATCCCCTTTAGAGGGGAGATCAGTCAAGGCTCTTTTAGAAGTCTGATCCGCATGAATAGAAACACACAGGCCACAGCAAAATGGCGGCACCACATGGCTCCCAGGGACCCAGGAGGGATCACTAGGTCTCAAGGACCGACCCAGAAGGGACGGGGGGCCCTGGCAGGAGCCCCAACCAGGTACAACCCCCCCGCACAGTCAATCTTCCAGTCACTGGCGGCACACTCCCAGCCCCTATTGCCAGCACAGCTCCCTCTCTCAACCCAAGAGGTGGACCAGACCACCCACACAGCCCCAGCAGAAGTGGAGGGGGGTAATGGGACAGATAAAAAGAGG
Source organism: Pelophylax lessonae (assembly GCF_965119305.1). Classification (NCBI taxonomy): domain Eukaryota; kingdom Metazoa; phylum Chordata; class Amphibia; order Anura; family Ranidae; genus Pelophylax; species Pelophylax lessonae. The sequence continues at coordinate 365,261,179 of NC_138772.1, forward strand.
GTGCCTAACGGGAAGGGGGGGGGAACCCGGGGGGTCCGATTGTCCCAAGGAGGGGCCTGCATCCACCCAAAAATCCTCCAGGGGGACAGCTACTTACCATACCAGGAACCAGGCAGGCACCGCTCCAGGACAGAACCCTTAGCAATCGAAATGGGGGGGCTGTCAGCCAGGAGAAACAATGTGACTCAGGCCGAGACCCGGTCGTATGCCAGCCCCCATCCAGTGGGGCTATGTCGCGGCCGACCTAGCGTGGAGCTGAGGACTGCGCGAGTTTGCTGGCCAGACTGGGGTGACCACTGGATCTAGATTATCCAACCTGTTGCCCAGTCCAGCAGTTAATTGTAGATCTCACAGGAAAATACCAGGAGAACAAATGTATATCTAAAAAAATTTGCCAGGACCAGAGATCCCAGCAAGGAACTAGGTCCTTACTCCTGACTAGGCAGAAAAAAAAACTGAGTACCTATAGCAGGGAGAGGGAGTATACCCACTGGGACTGCCCATAGGCATAGCCAGATTCATTTTCTGCCTAGTGTCCTACTCCTGTAGGGGGTACTATAACCCAATGGTTATGAAGATCAGGAGCTGTGTCCGTCAATGAGTGAAAGAGAAATCCCTGTTTACTTACTTTATTTGCACATGATTGGAAAATTAAAGTGGATCTTCACACATTTTATTGTGTGAATATTCTCACATCCTTTAGTAAATCAGCCTCAATGCAGCATAGTAAATACACAGATTATGGACGTTTTTAAACGAATATTACAGCTCTCAATGAACTATATGACACTGTATGTACAAATATTTTCTAGACAAAGAAGGGCAGAAAATAAAAGGCTATCCACAAAACATAAAAACTAATGTTTTGCTATACATTGAATACCGCTGATGGACCTATGACAGACTCGTTACGGAAGAAGGGGTGTAAGTCAATCCCTGACTTAAGGCCCATTCATGCCTGTCTGTTCTAGTGTGTTGGGTTAAAGCATGCTAACGTGTTGTGCTAGGGTAGCCTATTCAATTACAAAAATTATAACGGGTCCACAATTCTAATTCCTATCACTTGGTATTAGCTGCTGTATTATCTAAAGGTAATTTATACACTATATTGCCAAAAGTATTGGGATGCCTGCCTTTACACACACATGAACTTTAATGGCATCCCAGTCTTAGTCCAGAAGCACATTTGTGTGGTCAGGCACTGATGTAAGGCGAGAAGGCCTGGCTCGCAGTCTCCGTTCTAATTTATCCCATAGGTGTTCTATCAGGTTAATGTCAGGATGCTGTGCAGGCCAGTCAAGTTCCTTCACGCCAAACTCACTTATCCATGTCTTTCTGGACCTCGCTTTGTGCACTGGTCCAAATCGTTTGGGATTATGGTGTGGGGTTGTTTTTCAGGGGTTCGGCTTGGCCGTTTCATTCCAGTGAAGGGAACTCTTAAGGTGTCAGCATACCAAGACATTTTGGACAATTTCCTGCTCCCAACTTTGTGGGAACAGTTTGGGGTTGGCCCCTTTCTGTTCCAACATGACTGTGCATAGTGCACAAAGCAAGGTCCATAAAGATATGGATGAGCGAGCTTGGGGTGGAGGAACTTGACTGGCCTGCACAGAGTCCTGATCTCAACCCAATAGAACACTTTTGCGATGAATTAGAGTGGAGACTGCAAGCCAGACCTTCTTGTCGACATCAGTGCCTGACCTCACAAATGCGCTTCTGGTAGAATGGTCAAACATTCTCATAGACACACTCCTAAACCTTGTAGACAGCTTTCCCAGAAGAGTCGACGCTGTTATAGCTGAAAAGGGTGGGCAAAGTCAATATTGAACCCTACAGACTAAGACTGGGATGCTATTAAAGTTCCTGTGTGTGCAAAGGCAGGTGTCCCAATACTTTTGACAATATAGTGTATATAAAACCCCAAAACAAAGCAATCACAATCTAACTAGCCTTTCCCCATATACCCATGTTCAAATATCTTTACCGTGGTATTAAGGTACATTCTAATTAAAGTGCAAGAGTACATATCATGTAAAAAGTGTATACAAGATCTTAAAGTGTAACTAAAGACAAAATTAATTTCACGTTTTGCACAATTCATTGGCTCAAGATATGATAAAGTGCCAAGTCCATACGAAGTGCAATGGATGAATATTGTGTACACACAAGGCTTTTCTTCACTTCGATTTGTGCTTCAAGTGAGTCTCCAAACATAGTGACCTCAACCTGCACACTCTGCCCCCTTTGCTGATGAACTCACCGAAATGTACTGACCCAAAAAGCAGGTTGAAATGAGTAAATTAATATTTCCACCATAGATGAGGTTTCAAATTTTCCCCTCCACTCTTTAAAACTTAACTCCAGCGAGGTACATACATTATCACAATATAGACAGACCATCACAGCATAAACGTTTTTAAACTTTGTTTAAAAAAAAAAAAAGCGGTATACAAGTCATAAAGTGCTGATCCAGCAAAACAGAATATAAGTGCAGCTTCTCTGTTCTTGCTGTTACTTTGCCGAATGCATTCCGGCATGTGCGCTGGAAGTGTTTTGGGTTAATGCATCAAGATGCAATATGGAGAAAGAACAACCCAGGTGTTCACATCCACATCCAGCAAAACATAACAGTCTCTGTAGTTAATGCAGACTCAGCTTCTTCCAGGCCACGCCTCCAATGTGTTTTGCCTTGCCCATGGGGCTAGTCATTGAGAGATGTTATCTCCGGGTTGTTCTTTCTTCATACTGCATTCATTGAGAAAGACTAGCCCTTTCCTAGCCTGCATCCTTAGCAGGAGTTACAGGATTTGGACAGATAGATGCCTGGAGTGGCATACCTAATCTTTTGCTGCGAGTAATGCATTGAGATGCCATTGACAATGAATGGCACAACAACATGCTAACTCATGCAACATGCGTGAATTTGTGTGTTTCCACAAACGCCACACTAAAAAGGTAAGAATGGGCTCTTATTTAATTTTGTGTGTACATTTTCTTGAGCTATTAAGCTCTATGCGCAAGAAAGCAAAAAAACTGTAAAACATGAAACGGAGACCAAAGCTGTTGGGTGCATAAAAGAATACATATTATTAGTCTGCACAAGGCAAAAAATAAAAAATAAATACCAAACATTATGTAAAAAAAAAAATATAGCTTTCTGAATTTAGCCTTTAGTTAACAGAATGTTTGTTTTAATTAAATTTGGTCAAAAAAACAATATATATAGCAAAGAAAATCTTGATTTTATTTGGTAACATCTATTTCATGGATACCGTATCTTTAGTTTACAAGAAGCATAAAAAAAAAACAAATTTTGTGTACTTTATAGGCACATACAGTGACATTCTCTTATGGATCATCTTCTGGCCAATAACAGTTGTTTACTCCTTGCCTGACAGGCTGCTCCGTATTTTTGTAGGAGAGGTACTGATGTTCTTAACTGTACATGACCACACATATCAGCAAATTTTCCAAATTAATGCTGAGACCAGTTTACAGTCTTTTATTCAGTGGCACTTACTCTTGCTGATTGTGTCCTAAATAATAAACTGTAGCCTCAAGCAGTTTTTCTCTGAATGCTTATGATGAGATCTCATTCATCTAAATCTAGTGGCCAAAGGAATAAAATAAATCAAGAATTTCCCAAATATAACAATATTTGTGTTCTGCAGATAATTGATGACTCCAGCTGCACTAATTAAAATCCATCTGAGATTCATTAATCTTGGTCACAAGGTCCAATTGCCACAATCCCACACCCAGCATAGACCCTGCACTGTCCTTGCACTTTCCAGGTACTGTCAGACTTTCATTTATAGTGAGAGGAAGGATAAGACAGGAAAGGAGAACGAGGATGCTTGCACAGAGGACATAATGATATATAGATATACAGTATATATACACATAATATATATATATATATATATATATATATATATATACACACACACACACACACACACACACAGTATCTCACAAACGTGAGTACACCCCTCACATTGTTGTAAAAATTTTATATCTTTTTATGTGACAACACTGAAGAAATTACACTTTGCTACAATGTAAACAGTGTAAATTTGCTGTCCCCCTCAAAATAATTCAACACAGCCATTAATGTCTAAACCGCTGGCAACAAAATGGAGTACACCCCTAAGTGAACATGTTCAAATTGGGCTCAAACTGGGACCAATGAATTTATTCCTCCCCGGTGTAATGTGACTTGTTAGTGTTACAAGGTCTCAGGTGTGAATGGGGAACAGGTGTGTTCAATTTGGTGTTATCGCTCTAAGGCCACTTTCACAGGGGCTTTCCGATCAGGTCTGCCTGTCAGTTTTTTTCAGGCGGACCCGATTGCCTGTTCCATGCATCCCTATGGAGCAGCGGATGTCAACAGTGACATCTCTGCTGACACCCGCTGCTATCCGATTCGATCCTGTTTGTGAAATCCAGATGGATGGAAACCCTATTTTTCACCCTTCTGGAGGATCGGATGAAAACGGACAGGCGGTCCATTTTCATCTGATCTCCCATAGAGGAGAGCAGTGATCTGATAGGTCCGTCTCTGCATAGTAAGAGGAGATGGACCTGTCATCTGCCTGATCAGCAGGGCGGACGGAAAGCACGTATGAAAGGACCCTCACTCTCTCATACTGGTCACTGGAAGATCAACATGGCACCTCATTGCAAAGATCTCTCTGAGGATCTCAAAAAAAAAAAAAGAATCATTGCTCTACATAAAGATGGCCTAGGCTATAAGAAGATTGCCATGACCCTGAAACTGAGCTGCAGCATTGTGGCCATGACCATACAGCAGTTTAACAGGACAGGTTCTACTCAGAACAGGCCTCGCCATGGTCGACCAAAGAAATTGAGTACACATGCTTAGCATCATTTCCAGAGGTTGTCTTTGGGAAATAGATGCATGAGTGCTGCCATCATTGCTGCAGAGTTTGAAGGGGTGGGGGGTCAGCCTGTCAGTGCTAAGACCATAAGCCGCATGCTGCATCAAACTGGTCTGCAAGACTGTCGTCCCAGAAGGAAGCCTCTTCTAAAGAAGATGCACAAGAAAGCCCGAAAACAGTTTGCTGAAGACAAGCAGACTAAGGACATTGATTACTGGAACCATGTCCTGTTGTCTGACGAGACCAAGATAAACGTATTTGGTTCAGATGGTGTCAAGGCGTGTGGCGGCAACAAGGTGAGGAGTACAAAGACAAGTGTGTCTTGCCTACTGTCAATCATGGTGGTGGGAGTGTCAAAGTCTGGGGCTGCATGAGTGCTGCCAGCACTGGGGAGCTACAGTTTATTGAGGGAACCATGAATGCCAACATGTACTGTGACATACTGAAGCAGAGCATGATCCCCTCCCTTCGGAGACTGGGACACAGGGCAGTATTCCAACATAAGGACCCCAAACACATCTCCAAATCGACCACTGCCTTGCTAAAGAAGCTGAGGGTAAAGTTGATGGACTGGCCAAGCATTTCTCCAGACCTAAACCCTATTGAGCATCTGTGGGGCATCCTCAAATGGAAGGAGGAGGAGTGCAAGGTCTCCAAGATCCACCAGCTCCATAATGTCATCATTGAGGAGTGGAAGAGGACTCCAGTGGCAACCTGTGAAGCTCTGGTGAACTCCATGCACGAGAGGGTTAAGGCAGTGCTGGAAAATAAAGTTTATCTCACACCTCTGCCCAACCTACCTGTGGGCAGAGTTTCCAAAAATGGCGCCGGATGCCCGTTGCGCTTGCCTGTGACGTCACATCCGTCCGCCAGTGAGGCTGTCTTTTTGATGCCCGCACAGTCATCTATGCTAATAGAAGCTGTTGTAGGTGGGGTCGGATATAAAATGACCCTCTATGGTGCCATTAGATGCAGTGGCTTGCCCAGGAAAGATCCATGAATGATGGAACGCTACCAGAGGTAACTAGATTTTTGTGTCACATTAGACCGACTAGAAATTAACTTTATGTTTGGACCAACCTAAGGGGAGGATCTTATATGTATCCATTTCTTGCAATAATCCATCATCAGGATTTTCTTTTAGGATTACCATCTATGCATTTTCTCCAAACCTAGGTGGTGAGATATTTTAAATCATCCCAATCCAGGATATGTTTTCAAAATTGGTCAGATTGATGAGGTCCAAGGTATTCCTCTCTTATTGGTCTTCCTGCTCGTTCAGATTATTCCCTTTTTCTGGTTTATTTCTGGCATTCTGGGTAGGATACCTTCCTGGTCTCACATACATTATAATGAGTATATTGATAATCATTTGGATTTATACTCCCATGTATAAATCTATATTATTTCTCATATAGACCATACCAGGATATCCCATATCCCTCTCTGCGGGTTCACTGATATCCCTCTTTGACCCCATTCCTAATATAAATCATTATTATAATTTGCATAGTCAGGTAAGAGGGCCATACATGATGACTATAGTTTCATCTGCATTGTTGAGAAAAAAATAATTTGTATTGAAAAAAAAAAAAAAAAAAAATTATTTTCATTTATGGCATTATCATGATAGTATTTAATATGATGTTCCTTGATTTTTATAGTTACTTTGTATGCGGTATTCCCAAAAGTCTCCTGAAGAAGCCATAGACTGGCGAAACATGTAGAGTTGAAATTACTGCATACATACAATAACCGTATGAATACCATGGTAGGATTTTTTTTAATTTCAAATAAATTGTTTCAATAAAATTTGGTATTTTTTTTTTATATAACGTTAGTTCTTTTTTGGCACCGTTAAAATCCCATTCTTCCACCTGTAAAATATTTTTGACTATTAAAGGGATGTGGTGCATTTTACTCTTTGACACCTGGCTACACATTTCAAACCTTTTACAGTAGGTTAATCCCACTACCACCATGAAAATCTACTTTTTCTTTTTTTTTTTTTTATCAGACAAAAAACTTTATTAAGGTTTACAAGCAGAAACAGAACACGGAAACACAGGGTCCAGAACATATGCATCACAGTCAGCAATCAACAAATGCACCAACAGCATACAGCGATAGCATAACAATTTCCCAGCAAACATCCCCACAATCAGCAGGAAAATATATAGACATCCATCCCAGCCGCCCTCCTCCCCCCATTCCCACCAAAAGAGCCATGCATAGACAGAACCCGCAGTGACCGCCCATACAACAATGATCAGCAGGCCTCAACCCACCCCCGCCAGTATATTACTGAGAACCAGGTCAACCGGGGCAAGACCCGGCACAGCCAGCCAGGGAGCCCACAAGCGCTCAAATTTACCAGCGCTGCCCCTATGTTGGTATATGTACTTTTCCAATCTGAGTGTGTCCCCCATAGCCGCAACCCATTCTTTAACCAGTGGGGCCCTTGGAGAAATCCAGTGCCTCAGAATTCGTTTTCTCGGCTGAAATAATGCTTGACCAATAGCCTGAAGAGCTGGCTCAGGGGCCTGGACTCCACCAAGAATACCCAGCAGGCAAACTTTAGGGTCCTCCGGCACCAGAACCCCGAAGGCCCCTGAAAGTGTCGTGAGCACACCCCTCCAATAAACATGAAGCTTGGGGCAAGCCAGAGGAAATGCAGTAAGTCCCCATGATCCCTCATGCAGCGACCACAAGTGGGAGAATCTCTCCTTCCCATCCTATACAGCTGGGGCGGTGTGTAATGAGACCTGTACAAAATGTAAAGCTGAGACAGTCTCTGAGCCACATTCAGAGAGCTCAACTGCACAGCCTGTAGGGCCTCCTCCCATTGTTCATCCTCAAATGCTCCCACATCCTTCTCCCACTGGGGGACCATTCGAAGGGGGTGCCGGTCCATGAAGGAACTCATCAGTAGAGAATAGCAATGGGAAATAAATCCCTTAAAGTCAGAAACAGTGGACATAAAGTGAAATATCGGTGTGGGAGAGTGAACCCAAAGATCATCCCCCCCCCCCTGGGCAAACACCTACTTTTTCAACATCCATGTGTGTATACCTGGCTTTCAATCTTCATCCTGTGACAGCTAAAGAAGTGCTACAGCAATGAATGGAATGAGCCCTGCAATTTTACCAGACAACTTAGTAATAAGTATTAGTAAAAAGATTTCAGAAATGAGCACATACAAAGAATTGAGGGAGACACAAGAAGCGTAAGGCCAAAGTATGTTGCCACTATGGCAGCAGAACTGAATGATAAATTTATCCTTCAGTGTTCACTGTGTGTCCGTCTTAGGATGTAAGCCAAATTAAATTGTTGAATGTGGCACATCAGAGTATTCCTTATTACAGATTCTATGTGAGGTAGAGGGGAAAAACTTAATTCTTATAAGCACTGTGGGAGCAAAGCAATACACCACAAACATTACCTGGTAAAGCATATTAAAGCCCCAATCACATATGGGCAATTTAAAATTGCGGGCACAATCACTGCAATTCTGCCTCGAATTCCAAAATACAGCAAAATCTGTAGCGCACATTTGGGTGCCATTCATCCATCTTGAATGGCACCCCAAATGCAGCACAGTTTTGTCACAATTGATGAGCGACAAAACGTGCAAGAATCATGGCAAACCGCACATGCAAAATTGCTCCCGGTTAAGGGGCAAAATTTGGTTCCATGAGCTTCTTAAGAGCGACAACTGCGCATAGGGCAGCTCATTCAAATAAATCAGCTGCCCAATGCATGATATGCGTTTCTGTGTGAAAAATCACTAAATCACTTTGTGCAGTGTGAACAAAGCCTAAGGCAGATAGTAGACCTAATAAAAACATTGTGTTGTACTTTTCACAACTTTAGAAATGGCTTGGCAGGTAGACACAGTGACCTTGATTTACTAACGGATGGTTTACTTTCAAAGTATATATTTGCTTATCGTAGTGAATAGGGAGAAACAAAGGGACAATTCCCTTTGCACAGAACATCAAATCTTGTGCAAGTAAATTTTTTTTTTTTTTTTCTGCTGGCACTTGATTGTGTACCTGAAAAGAAGAGGACATTCATTAAGCATAATAAAGGTGAATTTGTGCGGACATCAATCATCTCAACTTGCCAGCAATAATCCTGTTTTTTAGATTTTCCTTGAACATGATTAGGTAATCATAGGTGTTTTCACTTTGTTTCACCTTGCTCTACTAAAGTAAGTGACAATGTATTCTGCAAAAACAAAATTTCTTTTGAAAGTTAATATGCTCTAATAAAATCCACTCCAGCCCTCCTTTCAGTCCTGCGCAGGCTTCTCTCCTTTACTAAAATTGCTAACTCTGATTTCACTACATACTTTGAGCTTCTTACACTGTGCATCACATGTGGGCAAGCAAATACAGCCTGCCTTGCAACGCCCACTCCTCCAGACTGACACCCACCCATCATAGCATTTTGATTTACATAAATCTTCTCAAGAGCCAGCCCATTGCTTGCATTGGGGGTAAGGGCTCTTAAGAGGAGTACAGGGCAGGGTGTTTTCCAGAATGTAAACTGCCCTACCAGCCCTGATCTGTCTGCATTGCATAAAAAAGAACAGGCACCCAGTGATGACATCATTGGGTCAAAAACAAGGTATGGAATAGGAAGGATTTGTTTATAATTGTATTACCACACTGATGGGAGGGGAGAGAGGAACCAGGGAAAACACACTAAGCAGATTAAACTCCAAAATTGTGTTGAACCGTGAGATTAACCAACAGACAGATCTGAAATAGTTCACTTAAAGGAGCATTTATCTGTGCTATAATTGTTCTATTTGGACTTTTACTTTCAAAATACCATAATCAGAATAAAAAAAAAGCAAAAGCAACTTTCATGTCATAAACACAATAATATGTGCAGCAATGCCTTGAAAGTATTGACAAATGTAATGGTAAAAAATAGGGATGCACCGATACCAGTACTGGTGCCGATACCAAGTACGTGAAAATGCCTTTGATAACGAAACTGATACTTTGCGCCCTTTCCTTTTGTAGGGATGCAAATTGCACTGCATGCAATTTGAACAGGAATGCGTTCTGTTCTAAAACATATCCAATAAAAAAATGTAAAAAAATCTAAATTTCTTCATCAATTTAGATCAATATGTATTCTGCTACATATTTTTGGTAAGAAAAAAAAATCCCAATTAGCGTATATAGATTGGTTTGAGCAAAAGTTAAAGCGTCTACAAACTGAGATATATTTATGGGATTTTTTTTATTTTTTACTAGTTATGGTGATTAGCGACTTATACCGGGACTGCGATATTGCAGCGGACAATTTGGACACTTTTTTTGGAACCAGTGACACTAATGCAGTAATCAGTGCAAAAAAGATACACTGTCACTGTACTAATGACACTGGCTGGGAATGGGTTAATATCAGGGGCAATCAGAGCGTTAACCATGTACCTAGATAATGTTTCAGATTAGAGGTGGAGGTTCTTTACCAGGAGAAGGCATGAATCGGTGTTCCTGCTTTACAGGAACACAGGATTCATGCCTTCAATACTGACAGAATGGCAATCTGCCTTGTTTACCTAAGCCTGTGTACCTAACAATCAGTGGGTGCCCAGCAGACATCACCTCCATGGGACCTGCTGTGCAAAATCACAGCGGGAGTGAGCCGCCGGCGGTGTGCACTCGTGCCTTATACAGGAAAGTGCAGGATCACATGTAATATATATATATATATATATATATATATATATATATATATATACACACACACACACATATACACACACGTGTTCCTGCGCAGGGCAGCTGCCCTGTAGCAGTAGATCTGCTACGTGGCGGTCAGCAAGTGGTTATAGCAGATTTCTAAAACCGTACCCCTCTCCAATTTTACTATGGTTTTGCAACCACAAATAATTATATACGGTTTTCCTGTGTTATCCATTACATATGTGTTTTAATGTGATGCATGTTAACTATCATTTAAAATCCCACTTTGTAAGCTTCTGTATGATTACAATGATTACAACATTTAATAGAGTGCAATAAATAAAATGAGTCCATAGAAGTCATTAAAAGCAAAGCACACCTAACAAATAAAAACTTAACTATATGGCCTGAGTGGAACATATCTTGAGGCTAATATATAATTGAATCAGAGTTACAAAAATTAAACTTCTGAATTGATGCATGACCTAAATACTTGATGTGCCTTGCTATGTCCACATATAGACAGATTGCTATAAATATGTGCACCTGTGTATCAAAAGACCAGAGGTAATTAATCAAACAGATATGAGAGCTGCTGCCTCCTTGTGGGATTGTTGAAACCAGTATATTATGAATCACAAAACAGGGAACATGGCAAAACTATTCTGCATGACTGGTCCAAATTATAGCATAACTGCAGCCTTAATGCATCTAAAATACACTAGGACAGGCAAGCCAATGGTACAGAAGCTCTTGTAGGACCATACCATTCTAACAAGCAATGATACTGACTAGAGGGGGCAACTGCTATAGTTAGATCCAAAAGCAAACTTTGAAAACCCTGAGCACCACTATCCAGAGCAAAAAACACCAAGAACTAATAAAAAAGATTAGAGTGAAGATACAAACTGGGAAAAAAAGATCAAACGAGTTGTAAAAAAACAGTGTGAAAATAAAGTGAAAGCATCCAGAGGTTACACAAACGATGCTGCATTACACTTTTTAGGAAGAGGACCTGTCTGACATTAAAATCACTAACCTAACCTTGACACTCAGTATTCATATGAAATAGAGAAGTGTGTTATATGAGCACAAAAAATTCTGATATGAATGAGACCAAAAAAGTATGGAGCACCATGGAGCTAATAAGGACAAGATACCAGAGGGAAATGCAACACTTACGTGGCTTATTCACATGGGCACAGAAAGCCATACCCCTTGAAAAACAAGTCGATTTCTGTGTCCAGGAGTGACAGGTGTTTACATACCACCACCTGTCATTAATTGTCAATTTGTGACTGTACGCTGGTAATCCCACATCCCAGCATTTACTTGACTAATGCCCCGTACACACGTGCAGATTATCTGAAGACTTTTGTCTGTAGACTTACCAAAACCATATAATATGAGGTCAAACCTAAACACTTTCAATTTGTATGCAATCCGGCAGGCCCTTGCACTACATAGAAAAGGTAAATCTGAAGACAAAAGTCTTCAGATAATCTGCACGTGTGTACGGGGCATAAAAGGATGGATACGGATCTTTGGGCACAAATAGTTTGCACCCAGACAGTTGTACTCAAACACCCGTCACCCACGGTGTATGGCCCTTTGTGTCCATGTGCCTGTAATGTGTATGTCAATTCTAATTTTAATTTATAGTATGTTTGTTATCATGTCTCACTATATACAGTTTTCTAGGGCACCAGTCACACGGGCGTGCTGCCACAATGCAAGCCCAAGTGGCAGATATCTTGGTGGCCGCTGCTATCCGCGCACAGCTGTCAATCTCTGCAACAGAAATCAGTACATTTTTGTTGCTGAAATTTGCAGCATGGCAAAACACCCATGTGAATGGTGTCTTAAGAATAATGTTTTTTGAATCATTTGCAAAGTTTTGTACCTGGAGATTCTGCCAGTAACAGCACTTTCTGCTGCAGTCTGACATCACTATCCCACTTCCTGATAGGTAGCCTAAAGACCAATTAAAGAATACGTTCACCTTTGGAACATGTTATATGTGCCACCTGCTTTTAATGCAGATGTTCCAACATCTGCACTTCCACGCCCCGGACCACCCCAATGATAGCAGGCGGGGGATCTCCACTGTCACAATTTGAAAACAGCCCACATGACCGCATCATTCATTCACAGTTTCCTGGGAATAAAGAGACTACAAGTACCCTCAGCCACTGTAGCTGATGACTTGTAGTTCTCAAACTAAGAGGACGCTGGTAAAGATTATATAAAAAAAAATAAAATAAAAGAGGACGCTGGTGAGCGTCCTCATAGTTCACTGACCTTCTCGCTCTTAAACCACTTTCTGCCGTACCTCAGGTATGGGCAGACATCTATACTGAGAGTTTGCAGGAGCCAGACATTGCACCTATGATCAGCAGATCAATGCTCTGCAGGTTCCTTAGAAAAAATAATAAAACATTTTTACCTGCAAAAAAAAAGTGGGCTTTTAGCCTTTAAAGGTGTGCACAGTAAGATTTGGTGTTTAAGTAAGCTATCCAAGTAAAGATTATCAGGAAACTGCATTTAAAGGAGAAGTATGGGGTTGTAAAAAAGAATCATCTATACTACTATTCTATATACTGTAGATGTTGCAGCATTGGTGTGATGCTGCAGATGTTCCAAGTTGGTTCTAAACCCGAGAACTGAGCAATCACATGGTTCTCAGGCTGCTCTGAGCAGAAAGCAGTGACTGCCAGGCACAACTCTCTGCTCTGCTCCTTCAGCAATTACTGGAGTGCCGGGTGAGGAGTGTAAGGCTCCGGCTATCAGCGGCGTCCTGAGAGGCAGAGCCAGCTGTCAATCAGGCAGCTGGGTGGATCCGTTATCACCAGACTCTGAATCATAGATTATATGTACATTCCTGACCTACAAGACTGTCAACAAAGCTTTGGACATAACACTCTTTAAAAGTGTATAAAAGCCCAGTTCACACTATAACCTGCATGTGAGTCACACAGGAACCACACCACATTCCTGTGCAGTTTACATGCGATTCAGTGTGATGAAAAATTGCACCGCATGGCACCAAAGAAGTGTAGGCACCTTTTTTGGAGCCAAACCGCAACTGGATCGCATGGTTGTTTTGTACCATGTGATCCGGTGCAGGCAAACCGCACTATATTTGCAATGCATTTGGGGGGTCATTAACTTTGTATTGACACCCACAGAGGATCGCAAAAAACTGTGTGATTACAATCTAGTGCAGGAAATGCGCAAGGAATCTCTGCGTTTCTCACATATAAGCCCTGGTTCACACTAGGGCGACCTGTGAGGCGACCTGGTCGCCTCACAGGTCGCCGCAGGTCACCTCCCATAGGGAAGCTACGGACCCGTTCTAATAGGAGCGACACAAGTCGCTCCGACCTAGAAAAAGGGTCCGGAGCTTCTTTGGGGCGACCAGGAGGCGACCGCCATAGACTTCAATGTTATGAAGTCTGTGGCGGCCGCTCCGAGGTCGCGGCGCGCTGCTCGCACCGCGATCTCGGAGGTCGCCCCTGAAAGTAGCGTCGCGCCAGTGTGAACCGGCGCTTAATGAATCTAGGCTAAATGTTTCATTTTATTTTTAAACAAACATGTCACACTTACCTGTTATGTGTGATGCAATGATTTTGCACTAAGCAGCCCTGATCCTCCCTTTTCTGGAGTGCCCGGGCCATGGTCTTGGCTGCTCCTCTTCTCCAAGTGCCCCCATAGTAAATTGCTTCCTCAATTCTGAGCCCCACTGTGCGTCTATTGACATACGCAGTGCATCTTAGCAGCTACAGACATGCACAGCGCTGATCAAGAGCAGGCTCGGGTATTTAGGGTTGGGGCTGGGGAATGCTGACATTGAAAGTTTTTTTACCCTAATGCAGAGAATGCATTCGGCTAAAAACCTTTTACCTTTAAGGTTTTATAGCCCCACCTACAGGAGTAAGACATTGGACAGAAAAAAAAACTTGACACCTCCTATGGGCTGTCCTCTCTAGGTATAAAAGCCAATCTCTATAATAGGCAAACCAGCTAGTCATAAGCAGTGTCAAAAGGAAAAATCTCCAACAGAGGGGTAGGTGCTGTGTCCATTAATGAACTCAGAGAAAGGGCTTTTACAGTAGCTAAATGTAGCAGGTTTTCCAGGCATTGAGCCTGATGTGGGTCTGCCATTGTTACCGGTTACCTCTCCAGCCCATGTGAGCTGCGACCCTGGGTGTGAGAACTGAGACATTGACAACGCCAGCATCTTTGTTTTGTATTTTTTTTGTATTTAAGGGGATGGGAGAAGGGAATAGTGGGATACTCCTTTAGGCTCAACTAAGTACAACTTGGGACTTTCTCAGAAAAATGACTGTTAACGCTGTCTTGACGCTAGCCGACACTCACTGACGCTTAGAACACACTGTAACTTGAAGGAAGTGCTGAATCCTCGACTTTGAGTCCAGAAGATCCAGGACTATAGAATAATGAGCTTCTAACGCTGCTGCACTGCAAAGTCACTGACTCCTTCCTCTAGCCTTGCACTGGCTTGAGGTAGATTGTTATGAATTCCTGTATGGCTGCAACTCTCAACCAATACACTGTACACTGCCTCTTCAGGGCCCAAATTGCAGGTGCCCCCCCCCTTTTATTTTTTGGTGCCCCCTTTTTACTCTTCAGGGTCCCCTGTCTAGGTACCCCCTCTGTCACTTCAGAGTCCTCAAACTAGGTACCCCCTTTACAGCTAGCTGATATCTGGATCCTAGAATCTTCTCCGGAGTGGTCCCCTTTAACACTTCAGGCAGACCCCCAGGGGCAATCCTCAGTACTCACGACATGTGTAGGCTTTCCTGGGACTGGACCCCTCTCGCTCTCCGCTGGTTCTCGGCACACCGGATCCCCCTCAGCACTCTCTGGATTCTCGGGCGGCACCCCGAGACATCCGCTTCCTCAGACAGGAGGAGAGACAGTCGTTCTCTCCCTCCTGGGACTCTGTTCCCACCAAAGGCACAGAGTCACGCACTTCCCTCAAACTTATATCCACTCCCAGAATCCCTTGCGGCATAATCTGCCTTCTGGGGTAGTTACAAGCCTGAATGTGTCCCCTGATTGGGTTTCCTCCACTGAACTATGAGAAGCCTCTCACAGGAACCAGTGGGGAGACTCCCCTCTCAGCAGGCACCCCTGGAAGCCATGACACCCTGGCAAAAAGAAATCATGGCCCTGCTGTTAGGCAGACAAGGCCCACTATACATTTGCCCAGCACCTACCTGTAGGGTGTTACATAAAAAAATCCCGTTCTCTCTTATATCCATTGACGGACACAGCCTCTCCTTTATTTTTGACAAAACAAGGATGTCCAAAAGTAGTGACACTATGAGAGGTTGGCAAATGAACCCAGGGAACTACCAGACAACCATGCCCAACACTACCCAAAAAGGCCCCCTGTAAACCTTAAAAACGGCAGCTTGCAAAACTTTGCGGCCAAAGCAAGCATCCAAAGATGACAAAACATCAACCTGTTTAATAAAGAATAAAGAAGAGAGGCTGTGTCCGGCAATGAACACAAGACATTTACAACCACTTTATCCACTTGCCGACTTCAATATAGCCCACAATTGCTACAGCACGGTCATCCAGTTCTAGGAAGGTGTCTATTCACATCCTACCAGAACTGCGCCCCCCGTGATGCACCCTTTTGGACACCGCTAAACACAGATCGCTCTTTACCACGTGATCAGCTGTGTTCAATCATGGCTGATCACAAAGTAAACACACTTGTGAGAAAAGGAGAGCCAGTAACTGGCAAGTGTGACAAGGGACATCTACATGGATCACCAGGGCACTGATCCTAAGTGCAACTCCAATAGTGCCAATCAGTGCTGCCAATCAATGCCCATCAGTGCCGCCTATCAGTGCCCATCAGTGAAGCCTCATCAGCACACATAATCAAACCCAGTGGTGATTAAACAACACTAAAATAAAGCCATATTTTAACCCTTTTCATTATTCGACTTTGATTTCACAATATATCTTGTTATCACTAACGGTGGCATAGATATTTTTATGACTTTTGCCTCAAGTGGTTTGCAGCCATCATCCCCTAGCGCTGGATTAAGAGGAATATTTTGTTGTTTGTTCTAATGGTTCCAGAGGCTAGCTCAACATGGCAAAGGGTCTAGGAAGTTTCTGCTCACCTTGAAGTCTTATGGCCCGTACACACGATCCAAAAATGGAACGAAAATACCGCTTTCGAAGTGATCGTACGATAATCTGATCGTTAGTACACAGCTTTCGGGAGTCGATCACGACAGTTCATCCGATATTGTCAGATCAGACAAGCATGAAAATTTTTATCGTACGATACCAGTTCATACGATTTTTAATTAATCAGAACAGTTCTCTATGACAATTTTCGTAACTTTCGTAAACTCTTTATTTTCGATATGCGACTAGCATGCAAAGAAAAAGGGACGATCTGTCATCCAATGTTCGGATTGTGTGTATGGGCCGGTATTCTCCTAATTTGCAGTCATGCTTACTCAAGTTCCAACATATTCTTTATATTATTAAAAAACAATGGTGTATGAAATGTTAAAAAAAAGTCTATCAATTTTCATTAACATTGTGGCTCAGGTGGCCAGACCGTTTTTGCAATTGTTCACTTTTTTTAATCACTTTTCACTTACAGCTTTAAGAGCTAAAAAAACAAAAACAAAAGACCCCTTAACATACGTTTTCTGAAAGCAGATGACTGGTAAAAAAAAAAAAAAAAGTGCTACTGATTTTGCAGGTTTCGTGACAGTTGTGCAAATGTTTATTAAAACAATATTTTTGATAAAAAAAACACTAAAACCATTATTATTGCACAGAAGCACAACAATTTCCAAATCAATCTAAAAGATAAGACTGTATGGAGTTAATATTTGTAAAAATTTTAATTGTGCCCTTTTGCAAAACCATTAACATCAATGGTATGCGAAAGTGTAAATAAGCAATTTACTGTACACTAAAAAACTGGAATTTGGATTTCAACCTATTCCTTGTGGTAACCACTCTGCAGTGGGCTACAACATGCAGGACCAATCAGCACAGCTCCCCAAAGTCCCTCAATCCTCAGCAGACACTGAAGATTGATAGTTATCAGGAGATCATCCAGATATCCCATGGTGGGGATGCTCTAAAAGCGTAGCAGAGAGAGAATAGGAGCTAGTACCTAAGTGAAGAACCAAGAAGCAGTGGCCAGGCCAAAGGAAAGGCCATCAAATTAGTAATGTGAGCCCACAGCAAAATACAGATAATGTTCATGTGCTTGAAGTAAGGGGATGTGCAAATAAGCATACTTTATGTTCACAGGGGCCAGGAAATCTCCCAGGTGAAGGGAGGCAGTGACTCACTGGGTAGACTCCATCCAGAATTTTTTAATCTGAGCTTTTTGTTGAGAACGTGTAGATGCAGAATGGAAGAATGCTTCCTTTCGCCTTGGGAATTGTGAACAGATTTGTGTAGAAGACCTGGGAGGTTAAGAGCCTGTTTACACCACAGAAACGCAGTCTGAATACATTCTGCATGCACATTTTTGACACATTCCAATGCATTTTTCATGAATTTTTGATATGTTTTCAATGTGCTCCAGTGCATTTTTCCCCCTTTTGTTTTTTTTCCCAAAGTTTTCTGTTTTTTTTTTTTCTTTTGCTGGTGTAATGCGTTCTAGCGCAGTTCATTGCAGAAAAAATACAGCATGATCTACTTTTGTTTACTATACAGGAACGCACTACAATGGTATGAACTTTGCCATTGAAGTCCATTTAACCTACTGTCCATGCATTTGTAATGCAGAAAAAAAAAAAAAAAAAAAACGCACTGGACTGCATGTGTTGTGAACCAGCTGTAACTGTTCTGGGAAAAATAGCTGTGATCCTATGGGAGAGAAGTTGCTTGAGAGCAGCATGAAGATCTGCCCGTCTTTGTGAAGAAGCTGACAAGTCTGACAGCATGAATCAGGTTGAAGGCAGAGAGTAGTAAACTAGTTTGTAGGCTCTGGATATGCAGTTCTAGACCCAAGTGCCTGAAGTGCCCTGGCTGGGATCAGAGGGCTCTGAAGGCTGACACACATCTCCCCACTTTGACAAGAAGGAATGTCCCCCTCATTGAGCACAACATATAAAATGTGCACTATCACAATGTGTAGTGCGCATATGTTTGATATATGTGTGTAATTTTTCTACATAGAAGGCGGTTTAAATCAAGCTTCACATCGATGCTGTAACGGTTTTATGAGCACTAACATACATTATATTAGGGCAGCCCTTTCATTTGAATGGGGCTGTCCAACACACAGATATTTACCGTATTTATCGGCGTATAACACGCACCTCAATTTTAGGATGGAAATTTTAGGAAAAAAGCTTAATTTTGAAATAAACAGCGTATAACACGCACTAAATAAATAAAAGGTTGCAGCGCTAAACAATATTATGAAAAGTGTCTGAAAATCAAGTCCATCAATGAAACATAAGTCCAGTCAACTCATAAATCCAAGTGGATGACGATATTCTGTGTCACCTGAGCTAAGTACACATCTGATTGAACCTGGTCATCTCCAACACCCCAAATCAAGTCCGGCGAAGGGATAAGAAGATAATTCCCCACTTGATTCCTCTGGCTTCATCTCACACGCTTTCAGCTGTCCTGACAAGACAGCATATGGGTCTGGTGAGTGTTCACTTTTTACTTTGTTGGAGAAACACTAGCTGGTGTCGGTATTGAATTTACATTGACACAGAATATCGTCTTCCACTTGGATTTATTAGTTGACTGGACTTATTGATGGACTTGATTTTCAGACACTTTTCAGAATATTCTTTAGCGCTGCAACCTTCTATTTATTTCACTGTGTATGTTCACACTGTTTTGCAAGCTGCTACTTCTTATGGATTAGGCGCTGACATTTTTCTTTTTGTTTATGTTTTTTATGGTATAACACGCACTGCTGTTTTGCCCTTCATTTTTAGGACGAGAAAGTGTGTGTTATACGCCAATAAATACGGTATTTAATTTATTTAAAGCGTGACTCCACTTTTGTTAAGAAAAAAAAATTCCCCTATGGGTGATCTCTGTACATTACAAGGAATTTAACAAACTTTGTTGCAGATTCCTACCTTTTGTTATTCTGAAGAAATCATTGTTTGTTCCTCTGTGCTAAGTGGGTCAAATGGGAGTGGTTTCATAATTATCTATCAGCTGTACAGCTGCAGGGCTCTAATGAGGAAAGCTGCTGGGCCTGCATCCCTTTAGACATGTTCCTATTGGGAATATCCCACCAAAAATGACATTTTTATTGCAGGGGATGCCTGAAATCTGACTTGTATCTTAGGCAGACTTCTGGGAAAAATTGGTGAGTCAATCACACAAGCAGGAAATTATGTTTCTGGGGTGTGGTCAGTACACATTCTGTGTACAGAACAGCTCCAGGTGGCCATATTGCATTGTATTTTTAGACAATGACAACAGCTGCAGATTGAAAAGGAAAGGGAATTTTAAATAACATTCAATTACAATATGATTTGTGTTGCAAATGTATACTCTATATTGTTTTTTCGTCATTTGTTGATTTTTTTCCCCACAAAAGTGGAGTTACCCTTTAAGTATCAGCGGTCTGAACAAATCAAATACACAGTATCAGGGGCATACCCAATACATTTTATTTAAACAAACTACGCTTTAATAGGAATGGATAGAAATCAGCCAAGCACAGCTGAAACATGCTTACTTTTTGTTTAAAGACTGCCTTTAAACAATGATCCTTTACACTGGTGTGGGAAAGACCACATTTACAACATCCGTACAGCTACCTGACACGGGTTTCACACTCCATCCCACGGGGTGTTATAGAAAAGGCAGTCATAGATTCCCCAGTGACATTTTGTTTGTAAGACTAAAACAAGGTTTATATTGAAATCTTAACGGGATCTTTACAAGAAAATTTCTAGGTAATAGCCTGCGCATACATATATTTTTCTGCATCTGACAACATTTTATAGCCTCAGATATTCTATTCCTTGTTACAAAAAAAGAAACGTGTCAAAAAACTTGCGGTTCAGATAAATATCTACAGAAATAGCTATAACTAATGTTAATAACTAAGCTGCCTTGCAGACCATAAATATTAGAAAAAATAAATAACTCCCAGAGACAACTGTGCAATGTACATTATAGCAAAGGCAACATTTAAGTAATCAATCTTGTGCAGCCAACACAGTCATAAGCAGGGTTTATGAAAATACTTGTAAACATTTATTAAATGTAAATCCCTCTTCAAGATCTGTGTTGCAAGTGAAACCTATTTTTTCATACAATTTGGTTTTTGTCATAGAGCAGATAAAGGTGCGGATTTTTTTCCCCCCTCTGAGTCTCCCGTGCATAGGCAACTGCACACCACTGTGATATACAGCAGCTTGAAAAGGATGTGACAACAAAAATAAAGAATAGCACACACACACAACATAAAGGCCTAACTTAGAAACAAACATATTGTTATTAGTAAATACACAAAATTACGTTGTTAACAAAATGTTGTTATAAATAAAAAAACACAAATGTTATTCTTCTATTCGCAAGCTAGTGACTCCTAAATATTTGCCTTATCCTGCATTATAAAAATATAATGTAACACTACTAAAGACTTATTTATTACTTAGGTTACTTATGTTATTGGTGAATATACACAACCAAGCTTTGTAGAAAACACGTTTCAATCTTCAAGACAATATTTTCATAATATGTAAAGGGTAAGAATTCCCAATCCTATAATGATTCCAAAATTGCTTATGACATTTTGAAAATCACAGCAGATTGAATGAATATTCAATAAATATGACAACTTGTTTTATTAAAGTCTCACTATAGGCAAAACTTTTTTTTTTTTGCATTTTGGATAGAGTAAGGGATTGTTATATTCCTTGTCAATGTCTGTTTTTTTTTAATTTTTTTACAGTATATCCAATGGGGAGATTTCCATTTACTTCCTGTTGCATAGTCATAACAGGAAGTGAGAGGAAATCCCTGCAAATGATGGGAATCTTGGGGTGTCCCTGGGTTATCAGATCTAATGTCCCCATTGGAATATTCCTCTTTATTCCCTCTCAGGTATCAATCCAAAATTTGGGATTTTTACTGTCACTTTTGATGTTAAAGCGGAGTTCCACCTAAAAAACAAAAAAATACATAAAAGTACCCCCGGGACAGTCAGGGCTAGTGCATTCCACAATGGATAGCCTCTAAACTGTCCCGGGTTGCACTTACCTGCAAGAAGAAATACTTACCTTGAAAATGTCTTCTCCAGCCCTGCCATCTCAGGTGTGGGCAGCTTGAAGCCAGCGCGATCCTCTTCTGCGTCCCCTTCCGTCCTCTTCGGTCCCACGATGCACTGCGCCGGCCCACCGTCACTTCCGGGTCTGCAGCGTCATCCCTGCACAGCTTCTGGGCATGCCCAGAAGCTGTTTAGCAAGGTATGATGGCACCTGCACAGGAACTGACGTCGGGGCCGGGGCAGGCGCATTGATTCCTGGGAGCGATGACGTTCAGCTCCCAGGAATCATTGCAAGCCAGGAAGTGACGACTCGCCGTGGCCGCCAAGGGGAGGAAGAGGAAGTAAGGTAAGTATATTATCTTCTAAACAAGGTAAGTACAAAAAAAAAAAAATTGCGATTATCCATTTGTTTTTCAGGTGACCCGGACCATGAAGATGGAACGAACTTTAATTTTCGGGTGGAACTCCGCTTTAACTGTAAACAGGACAAATAGAGAGGATGAATCTCCCTAATGGGGGCACAGACAGAAATAAAACTGGACAAGAGTTCTAATCTCTCTTTGCTTTATCCAAAATTATAAAAAAAAAATCCTGCCTTTAGTGGAACTTTCATGAATTGAATTAGATGTTACATGTGGGCAATAACTGTTACTCTCTGTTAGAGTTAGAAGACCTTTTATAAAATGCCTTAAAAAAGTAATCATACCCCTTAAAGTTTTCCACATTTTGTCATGTTACAACCAAAAACATAAATGTATTTTATTGGGGAATTTATATTGTAGCAGGATTCCCAGCCATTTTGCTGGATGTGGGTCTGCCTGGGTTACCGCTTGTACCAACAGCACATTTAAGCATGTTCTCCAAGTGTGAGCACTGAGACAAGGAACATTCCAGTATCTTTGGGTTTTTTGTATTCATTTTGAACTTGGATGGGAGAAGGGATGAGTGGGATACTCCTCTGGCTCAACTATACACAATTTGAGTGGGACAACTGAAAAACGCCCGCTGGCACTGACTTAACGCTGGCTAGATGTCGGTCAACGCCGGTTGACACTGACTTGCTGTCTGTTAACGCTTAACTGACTGCTGACACTTTCATGTGGCACAAAGTCCTAACTAAAGCTTCCTTTACCCCTCTTCACTGAGGTAGCTACTTGTAAGACTGCCGCATTGCTCAACACTTCAGGGCGCGCACCGGCACCCTCTTTCACACACACTTATCTTCAAGGATTAATCACTGGCACCCCCTTTCCAAGCCCTCTCTACTGGTTAGCTGGCTCCTGGATCCCTCTGACCTTCTGGAGAGGTCCCCTATCCTAGGCAGACCGCTGGGCAGTTTACAGTACTCACGGCACTGCTTTCCTGGAAACTTCTGCCCCAGCAGCTCCACTTGGTCCTCAGCACACTGGATCCCTCTCTGCAGCTCAGCTCAACCTTCTGTCCTTCAGGCCGACCGCCAAGGACACCTTCTCTAGCGATGACAGGAGGAGAGAAAGCTGTCACCCTCCTCATGGGACTCTGCTTCCCACCAAAGACACCCTGTTATGTGCCCCCCTCAGACTTAAACCCCATCCCAGGATGCATTGCGGCAGATTCTGCCCTCTGGGATAGATACAAGCCCTGGTGTGCTATTTGACAGGTTTCCTCCACTGCCTAATAAAAGCCCTCGTTGGACACAATGGGGAGACTCCCCAAGCTCAACAGGCACACCTGGGAACACATGACAGCCTAGCTGAACAATCAAACCCCCTGATAAACAGGCAGGGCCCCCCTTATGGGTTTTCCTAGCACCTACCTAGGAGGGTGCTACATCATCATACACTAACACAAAGTGGCACATAATTATGAAGTAGAAGGAAAATTATGAATAGTTTTCAATTTTTTTTACAAACACATATCTGAAAAGTGTGGTGTGCATTTGTATTCTGCCCCCGAGTCAATACTTTGTAGAACCCCCTTTCACAGCAAATACAGCTGCAAGTCTATTTGGGTATGTCTCTACCAGCTTTGTACATCTAGAGAGTGACATTTTTACCAATTCTTCTGAAAAATAACTCAAGCTCTGTCAGATTGGATGGTGAGCATCTGTGAACAGCAATTTCCAAGTCTTGCCACAGATTCTTAGTTGGATTTAGGTCTGGACTTTGGCTGGGCCATTCTAACACACGAATATATGCTTTGATCTAAACCATTCCACAGTAGCTCTAGCTGTATGTTTAGGGTCCTGGTCCTGATGGAAGGTCAACCTCCGCCCCAGTCTCAAGTCTTTTGGAAAACTTTAACAGACCCTGTATTTGGCTCCATCCATCTCCCAGTCAACTCTGACCAGCTTCCCTGCCCCTGTTGAAGAAAGCATCCCCATAACATGATGCTGCCACCACCATGTTTCACGGTGGGGATGGTATGTTCAGGGTGATGTGCAGTGTTAATTTTCCGCCACACATAGTGATTTGCTTTTAGGCCAAAAAGTTCAATTTTGGTCTCCTCTGACTAGAGCACCTTCTTCCACATATTTGCTGTGTCCCCCACATGGCTTCTTGCAAACGGGACTTCTTATGGCTTTCTTTCAACAATGACATTCTTCTTGCCACACTTCCATAAAGGCCAGATTTGTGAAGTGCATAACTAATAGTTTTCCTGTGGACAGATTCTCCCACCTGAGCTGTGGATCTCCGCATCTCCTCCAGAATTACCATGGGCCTCTTGGCTGCTTCTCTGGTTAATGCTCTCCTTGCCCAGCCTGTCAATTTAGTTGGACGGCCATGTCTTGGTAGGTTTGCAGTTGTGCCATACTCTTTTTATTTTCGGATGATGGAATGAACAAAGCGCCATGAGATGTTCAAAGCTTGGGATATTTTTTTTATAATTGATCCCTGCTTTAAACTTCTGCAAAACCTTATCCCTGAACTTTCTGGTGTGTTCCCTGGCCTTACTGCTGCTGTTTGTTCAATAAGATTCTCTAACAGACCTCTGAGGGCTTCACAGAACAGCTGTATTTATACAGAGATTAAATTACACACAGGTGACTTCTGAAGGCAATTGGTGTGACTAGATTTTAGTTATGGGTATCAGAGTAAAGGAGGCTGTGACAGTATTCACCGTCACTGGAAGTGAAAAACAGATAATTAATGGTTTGAATTGCTTCAGATGGGACAGTAATATTTGTCAGCAATATCTCCATATAGAAATATGAAGATTTATTCCAATTGCCATGAAATCTGTAATTCCTAAATAATGTGTGTATTACATATCTTTCAATGTAAGACAGGCTTTCCCTATTGTTTGTGTATTGGGAGGGAATGTGGATTGCCCCTGTCTCATTGTTAAATGTTAATATTACATATCTTTCAATGTCAGACAGGCTTCCGCTATTGTTTGTGTATTGGGAGGGAATGTGGATTGCCCCTGTCTCATTGTTAAATGTTAATAACCTCACATTGTTCTGTCTGTCTGCCTTGAGATAAACATATTATGGGATGTATATATGTATGTGGATTAGATGCTAAGGGGGAGGGGGGATTGTCCCACATTGTATATGTTTGTGTACACTGTATGGAAGTGTAGAACCCTGTTTTTATTGGATTATGAATGTCACGTCCAGGCCTCAACAAGGTCCACCTGGGCGGTAACCTTGTGGGGGAAAACTGTATATAAAAGTCTGTTTCTTGTTCAATAAAGTTAGAGTTACTTCACCCTCAATCTAGAGTCCTGTCTCTTATTGGGGGAATATGCTACAAGGGATTGCTATGGTCTTCCATACTCCCTTGGATAATCACTAAGCTCTTGTAAGAGCTTGTGTAAGAGCTTGTTCCTGCTTCACTCTTTGGGGAAAGAGAGGTTCACCCATGGGAACCCGGAGCCTTGTCGTAGGTCCAGGGTGGGTAGGAGACGGCGAGATCCCAACCAAGCTGCGGCAGTTGGTGGAGTCTGAGGCGGTTAAGGTGTCTGGTGGAGTGCTTGGAGCCCTCGGGAAGCACTAGGAGCATCCGTCAACGGAGGTACCCGGTCGGGGTGCTGATTGACCCGTTACAGAGGCTGAATACAAATGCCCACTATGAGAGAACGTCTAAACATGGACTAGAATAGACTTAGGGCAGGTTTCACATGAGTTTGAAAGCGGTTATGTTACCTAGATTACCGGAAGCAAGAATGGGAATCAGTTGAGAATTTTATCCTGCAGACGCATAGCTGCAACATTAACAGTTGCAGATGGCAACATGTCTGACAAGAGAGAATGTAGCTGCATGTCTGCCTAGTGATGCTGGTTATGGAAGATAGCTGTTCTCCTCCCATAAGTCATGCCTCTCTGATGCATTTCACTCTCCCATAGAGGTGGGCCCATCTTTTTTATTAAGCTCATGGGAGAGTTAAACGCATTAGCGGGGCAAGGCCTATGGGGGGAGAATAGCTGAGGCCGATCTTCTATATCCATCATTCTTAGGCTGATGTGTGTGGCTCAGCTCTCTCTTGTCAGTTGTTCAAATTATTGAGCTTAATAGGCTTAGCTTGTAGCAGTGCCACCATACTTGGAGCTTGGAGCCACCAGGTAGTGCGTTCATAGTTGCTTGGACCAGTACTTTCCTTATGGTGTCACAGATGGCGACATGTTGGATTTAGAGACAAAACTGTGAAAAAAGGGAACCAACACCACATACTTCAAACCCTTGTTCCTGCCAGTCTCACTGATCTACCTATTTCCTGCTATATACCTACCAATCCAGTGCCACAATTGAGAGAAAGCATTGCTGGGACTCCATTTGGGTAGAAGGGATTCAGAAAGATAGAAAGCATTCATAGCCAAGGCTGTTTTGCTTCAGAAGTACATTTTAGATACTAAATATTATCATGTTAGTGCACCATAAAAAAAAAAAAAAAAAAACTCAAACATGAGATATGCATAATTCATTCCTGATTAGGTTAAGATACACTGTCCTCATAGATAAGCTGTTGCAGGAGCCATCTGGTGCCCTTTTCCTCTCTCCATAGGTTAAAACTGCAAACATGGCTGAGAAACACTTTTTATTCTCTATTGCTTGACAGCAATCTGATCATGCCTGCCTGTTTAACCAACCTGTTAAAGTGACCAATATCAGGTGACAACCTGTAAATACTCACCTGTCCTGCTGCATGTACTATTTATTCCTGCTCTGATTCTGAGACATTTTCATGTGAAGTAACCTCACCAACCAACATTTCTGGGAGTGTCAAAATCTTTGGTTTCACAGGTTTCTTCTGCTAACCTCTACTTATTGCAGGGTATAGTAGAAAGATGGAAGTTAGCAGGAGGAACCACAACTTTACATAAAGATTTCTCAACATCAGATTGAAATCAAGTGGTAGATAGCAGAAAGAGGAGAAAAGAGTCTTCTTTTACAGGTATGGCTTGATTTAAATATTTAGTACAGCAACATGGTTCATTTAAAATCTGTGGGAAACATTATATCATATAAAAGTCCCATTATTTTGTTCCATCACTTGTTCCATACATCATACCTCATCAGGAGTGGTAGATCTAATATAACCTGCCAGTTACATGCTTCCTTACAAGTTCCATTCTGCTCTTCCCTGGCCAATTATGACCACAGAAAACAGTGGTAGTTGGCAATATTTTCTCCTCTTGCACATTTTTTATAGGACATTGTTGATGACATTCATCGCTGATAATCATCATTACTTACACAGTAATCTCTTTCTTGTCCTTTTTATGATCGTATTTATATCTCAAGGGACAGAAGTTTGCCTACATTCCAAGTGATTGTGTTGTATGATAGGGGAACGAAAACAGTATAAATGACACTATTTGTTTAAAAATGGAACACTCTGACCTACTCAGATACTCCAGTGGATGAAAACTCCATTAAATGCAGGTAATTAAAACACTTATGGAGGCAAGACAATATTTACTGCAGTTAGCTGCCATAACTTTGTGACTGCCAGAAGCTACAAACCATTCATGAAGCCTACTGCATTAATACATAAACAACATTTCTTAGTTATGTAGCCTTTACCTTCAAATTATATAATAAAACCTTCCTTAATTTACCAAAACTCTCCATTATGAATAAAAATAGCATATGAAAAGGAAAGCTTTGGGTCAAAAAAAGCCCCTTCTATAAATAACCAGCTTGTACATGACTACTATTAGTATGTTTTATTACTAAATAGACAAACCTGTTCCCCAACTGCCAGCTTTGTACAATAACAGAAAAGGCATTATAAGCTATATAGAAAGCATGCTCCATTATGATCCCAACTGGTGTTTGATATTACAAAGCAAATTTTAACACATTACTCGAACCACCTGTTTACAGACCTTTAGACCGCAGTCACACTGAAGCGGCACGACTTATGCACTACTTCGGGGGCGACCTATGAAGTCCCGTGCACCGCGACTTTGGCGCGACTTGCACGGACTTCATATAATGAATGTCTATGCAAGTCGCTCCGAGGTCGCCCCGAAGTAGTACAGGACCCTTTTTCTAAGTCAGAGCGACTTGTGTCGCTCCTATTAGAACAGGTCCTGTAGCAGTCAATGGACCGCGAGGGACCGCGACTTGTCAGGCTGACAAGTCACCTGACAAGTCGCGGTAGTGTGAATGGAGCCTTAAAGTTTCTCACTTCGTGGTTTGCTACAACGTTGCATTCTGATCACTGAAGAAGAGGAAGGCTTCCTTCTCCCTGCCGTAAATTAATAGCATTATCCCAGCCTAGGGGTAGTCACTGGACTGGAGCTGAAGAACAGTTTTTATTTGTAAAATGAACAGTTTTTTTTTTAAAAAATAGTATAACTGCTTTATATTAAGACATGTCAGGAAGTTGGTCATGATACTTGAAAAGCTACTCTAAAATTGTATTGATCTCTTCTCTTCCTCTTCACACAGCGACGCAGACAGCAGTAGGAGCCATTGGCTCCTGCTGCAGCCAATCAAATGTGTAAAGGAAGTGGAGAGAGGGGGCAGGGCCAAGCCACGCTGTGTGTCTTTATGGAGCGCAGCTCCATAGAGACACACAGCTCATGACTGAACACACACGTGTGCCCCCATAGCAAGCAGCTTGCTCTGGGGGCACACAAAGAAGAGTAGGAGCCAAGATCATTGGCGGGGGACCCCAGAAAAGGAGGTTCCCGGGCCGCTCTGTGCAATATCATTGCACAGAGCAGGTGAATATACCATGTTCATTATTTTAATAAAATAAAAACTGCCTTTAGGAACAGTCCAAAGTCTGGAGATGTCACAATACATACAAAGATGGTTACATTACACCTTGGTTACATTTCTAAAATCATTGTCTTTTTTGCTTGCTAAATATGTCCCAGAAGGAGAAACAATATCATTGTTAAAATGTAAAGAAAGTTACTAGTGAGCAGATCAAGGCTGGTGATTGCTCTGATTTAGACACATTACAATGTCACCTTTGTGCCAAAATGCTGAAAAATCCTTACTGATATACTCATGGATGATGCCATCAGACAGCTTCTGCAGCCCTAGGCCTTGGCAGAACTGTCAGTGTGATCCCACTATCCCCCTCCTTTTCCCTTCATGTTTGGATGTGTATCATCTATGGGATGAAAGTGGCCTGCAATAAATTACTGCAGTGTCGCCTAACAGAACGTTGCTTTCTAAACAAGTGTCATGATTTGCAAAGGCAGGATGAGGACACAAATGAGAATCCAAAAGGTGAGTGTCTAGAGGAAGATGTTTCTGACTGCAGAAAAGCAGGCCTTTTTGCTTGATTTGATCTGCACGGTTGAAAGGCAATTATGTTATGATAAAGCAGGAATTACTTTTTCCTTTATATTCTCTAACTCAGAGCAGTCTTCTAAAACAAAACTGGGGGGCATGAAAAAAGACCAGAAGGACATGGCTTCATAGCCTCAAGGAATTACAGTATCTCACAAAAGTAAGTACACCCCTCACATATTTGTAAATATTTTATTATATATTTTCATGTGACAACACTGAAGAAATGACACTTTGCTACAATGTAAAGTAGTGAGTGTACAGCTTGTATAACAGTGTAAATTTGCTGTCTCCTCAAAATAACTAAACACACAGCCATTAATGTCTAAACCGCTGGCAACAAAAGTGAGTACACCCCTAGGTAAAAATGTCCAAATTGGGCCTAAAGTGTCAATATTTTGTGTGGCCAACATTATTTTCCAGCACTGTCTTAACCCTCGTGGGCATGGAGTTCAGAGCTTCACAGGTTGTCACTGGAGTCCTCGTCCACTCCTCCATGAGGACATCATGGAGCTGGTGGATGTTACAGATCTGGCACTCATCCACCTTCCATTTGAGGATGCCCCACAGATACTCAATAGGGTTTAGGTCTGGAGACATGCTTGGCCTGTCCATCACCTTTACCCTCAGCTTCTTTAGCAAGGCAGTGGTCGTCTTGGAGGTGTGCTTGGGGTCATTATGTTGGAATACTGCCCTGCAGCCCAGTCTCCGAAAGAAGGGGATCATGCTCTGCTTCAGTATGTCACAGTACATGTTGCCATTCACGGTTCCCTCAATGAACTGTAGCTCCCCGACCATGACACTCCCACCACCATGCTTAACTGTAGGCAAAGACACACTTGTCTTTGTACTCCTAACCTGGTTGCTGCCACACACGCTTGACATCATCTGAACCAAATACGTTTATCTTGATCTCATCAGACCACAGGACATGGTTCCAGTAATCCAGGTTCTCAGTCTGCTTGCCGTCAGCAAACTGTTTTGCATCATCTTTAGAAGAGGCTTCCTTCTGGGATTACAGCCTTGCAGACCAATTTGATGCAGCATGCGGTGTATAGTCAGAGCACTGACAGGCTGGCTTCCCCCCACCCCTTTAACCTCTGCAGCAATGCTGAAAGCACTTATACATCTATTTCACAAAGACAACCTCTGGATATATCGCTGAGCATGTGCACTTAACTTCTTTGATCGCCCATGACAAGGCCTGTTGTGAGTGGAGCCTCTCATGTTAAACCGCTGCATGGTCTTTGCCACCATGCTGCAGCTTAGTTTCAGGGTCTTGGCAATCTTCTTATAGACTAGGCCCTCTTTATGTAGCGCAACAAATATTTTTTTTAAGATCTTCAGAGAGTTCTTTGCCATGAGGTTCCATGTTGAACTTCCAGTGACCAGTATGAGAGTGTGAAAGCGATAACACCTAATTTAACACACCTGGTCCCCATTCGCACCTGAGACCTTGTAACACTAACGAATCACATGGCACAGGAGAGGGAAAATGGCTAATTGGGCCCAATTTGGACATTTTCACTTAGTGGTGTACTCACTTCTGTTGCCAGCAGTTTAGACATTAATGGCTGTGCGTTGAATTTTGAGGGGACGGCAAATTTACACTGTTAATCAAGCTGTACACTCACTACTTTACATTGTAGCAAAGTGTTTTTCATCTGTACAAATTGAAAGTCAACAATATGCAATCATATGGAGTTGACAATTTAAAAAATTCACTTGAGTAAAACCACCAGACAAATAAATGGATGACTCCTCCCATACCACAACATTGCAACACTTGTTTAGCAACTATTAGAAGTCTAACCTATTATAAGTCTACATTAAAAAAAAAAAAAAGAGCTAGAAAAGTGGACTTAGCCATAATAGCTAAAAGCACACTTGAACATAAGTTGGTACGGATTTCTAATTGTATTTTCATCCTTTTAGGACACATTTACACTATAGTACTGCAGTATTGCGAAAGTGCTGCAACACATGCATAGAAGAAAGTGTACATCATCAACATCTCCTCCTAAGTTTCACTATTAGTCACAAAGATAAAGCAACATTTCCAAGCTCTTTCATCAGTCAATGCATCTAGGCAGCAAAGTACAGCATGTTTGGGATGAAGTGCACTGCAATGCAAAAGATGAAGTACAGCTTAAAAAATGGAAGCACACTAAAAGTAAAGTCCACTTAGGTGCATATCACCTCCATGACTTAGCTATTTTATTATATGTGACAGGAATACTGCACTCCCAGAGGACACACTACAGAGGTGAGAGGAGAGAAGCACACCCAGCAGCAATGTCCACCCCCTCCCCTCTGCTGCCCATTCACAGAAGTCTTTGCATTTTGTGAATGAGTTCAAATACTACAAAGGCTTTTGTGAATGGGCAGAAGTTGGAGATGGGCAGGCAGAGCAGTTCCAGCAAATCTGTTCTTGAAGGAGCAGTGTCACAGCTCCTGAAGTTATCTTCCTGGAGCACAATAAACCTGTCACATGTGAAATAAAAGAGATAAGTCTATGAGGTGGCAGGCACCTCATTAGACTTAACTCATGGTATGCCTGCAGTTTTTACAAAATAGCTGAATTCCTGGAATTAGTTAGGCTCAAAAAGTAGCCATGTTATACTGAAATAACAAGTATAATAACGCAAAGGACCATATTTTATTTTAGAAAAAGATTATAGCACTTTGGTAATTACCATTGTTGTAATAATGCACCTTAAAACATTTCCTTCCAGAGAAATAGGCCATAGAACATTTCTAGAAATTGTCAGCCAAAGCAATTATGCAAGGACGTGTATGTAGCCTTTATCAAGTATACGACATTTAAATTCTTAAAGCAGAACTATAGGCAAAACTTTTTTTTTTCATTTTGGATAGAGCAAGGGTGGGTTATAACCCCAGTCAGATTTTTTTTCCTCATCTGTGTTCCATTGTGCAAGGGAATTTCTTGAGGACCCCCAGGTCACCATAACTAGTGTCCCTATTGGAAGATGCCTCCTCTTTTGATTTTTTGGGAAACGCCACAAAATGTGGGATTTTCTTTTACTTTCACTCTCAATGACAATGGTAAACTGGAAAAAAAGAGAGGATGAATCTCCTTAATGGGGGCACAGACAGCAATAAAAACTGACAGGTGTTCTAATTCCTATCCACTCTATCCAACACGAAAAAAAAAATGTTTTGCCTTTATTTTTATTTTAAACCAACTTGGGTCCATGTAGAAAAAGTAAGAGGGCCACGTATGAGGCAGAGAAATGGAAATTAAGTGGACATCCATGTTTTAGTTGCAGCCTTTTATTATTCTTCTAAAATTAGGCAATGGCACCAATTTACGGTATGCCTTGATGACAGTGTGAAAGATTTACTTTGGGTAAAAACTTAATATCTAGTTTCTGATATATATATATTTATATTTATTCATTAGTGATGGAACATCAGCTGAAGAAAAAAAAAGTGGAGAAAAAAAAAACTCCCAATTAACATATCGTTTTGTAGCCTTTTTCAGTATTGGCTCAATTTGAAAAACAGCATAAACTCAAAACAAGTAGAACTGCCAATTCTTTTCGATAATGGCTATGCGCATTTAACAGTAGAAAGAATATGGTTTCCTTCCAATTTCCAAGCAATCAGAATGCTGTAAACATCTATAATTACTCAGAATTGTGATACTATAAATTAGATCATATTACCGAGTATAGTGCAGCATTGCTTTTTTTCACAATGTCTGCCTTGCTTCATATTTTGTCTGATAATTGTTTCAGCGACATTTACCTTTACAATGAACTCTGGTAGTCCTGATTGAAAATAGAGAATAAGGACATGATCTGGAAGGAATTCAAGGAATCATACAACACATTAGCTGTTGTAAAGACCAAGGGTGAGGCAGTGAAGTTTTAGGTTATTTGTTTTTTTGGCCTTTTACTTGACAATTCATTGGTAAAAGTAGCATGACTGTATATGACTGTTTTTGTATGCGAAAGTTGGACACTCTGACCCATGAGTCAAAATGAGATTTAGCTATTGCTGAAAACACTGTTCAGGATAGCAGCGTTGTTCCACTTCACATTACCATGTTATGGAAAGAGAATTAAAAAAAAAAAAATATTAAAGACTCATTCACATGCTGGCACTGTGGTTACCACAACACACATTATATGTGTGGGTGCGATGCAGTGCTTTTCACTCAACTGTTGATTTTTGTCAGAAAATTATTAACTGTCCTGTGCACACTTTCTGTGCCATCACTAGGAAAGTACCGTATTTATCGGCGTATAACACGCTCCTAAACTTTAGGAGAGAAATTTCAGGAAAAAAGCTGAAATTTAAAATAAACAGCTTTGAACTCAGAACATTTTTTTTTTAAATCAAATGCAGTCTCACCAGTACCCACGAATGCAGCCTCATTAGCGCAGTGCCCATGAATGCAGCCTCATTAGCGCAGCGCCCATGAATGCAGCCTCATCAGCGCAGTGTCCATCAATGCAGCCTCTCCAGCGCAGTGTCCATCAATGCAGCCTCTCCAGCGCGGTGACTATCAATGCAGCCACGCCAGCGCAGTGCCCATAAATGCAGCCTCACCAGCGCAGTGCCCATAAATGCAGCCTCACCAGCGCAGTGCCCATAAATGCAGCCTCGCCAGCACCAGTGACACTATCCAAATCCATTTTAAAAAAGGCTATAAAGCAGCGCCGAGAGGTAGAAGGGGGCGGGCCAGGCCAAGGAGAAGGGAGGACGAGCTATCGCAGTCATCAGAAGTCCCAGACGCCTATGATAGATGTCACACGGCTCGGCATAGGATGCGGGACTTTCAAAGACAGCTCTTCATTTCTTCTCCTTGGAAAGGCCCGCCCCTTCTACCTCTCGGCGCTACTTCCTGGCCCTTTTTTTTTTTCTTATATCGGCGTATAACACACACTGTTGCTTTTTCCTCCATTTTCAGGAGGAAAAAGTGCGTGTTATACGCGGATAAATATGTTAATTAGTCCTCTTAGTTGTTAGCTTGGACTAAGGAACAATTAGCTCTTAGGTTGCAGAGATGAGGAAAGTGGGAGATATTCAGAAGTTTGGCAAAAGACAACTGAGCAAGGCTGACACCATTCAGTCCACAAAAATAGTATGTGTACTCTGTAGACAACAAAATAATTAGTAGCTGGGTGCATTTATTGCACATCAGGAGGTATTTTTCTGTCTTTCAGGGAATTTTACACCAGAAAATGTGCATGTATTGCCGGTATCCTGCATTTCTACCTTTTCATGCCATATACTTAGAGACACTCTAATACAGGATGTGTTTTACTGGTCAGGCTCACCAGGTGAAAAGAGAGGGGAAAAAGTCCAAAAAATAAACCTTTTTGGTTTTTGGATTTAACCATTTTACGACCTATAGCAGTTTTACTGCTACAGGGTGGCCGCTGTGCGCAGGATCACATATTTATACGTGATCCAAAACTTCCGGGTAGCAGCACAAATGAGCACCACAGGCGGCCCCACTGTCCACTGGCACCCACTGATCATTTGTTACAGTAGCAGAACGGTAGATTTCCTACTGTAGCAGAGCATCCCAGAGAGGGAAAAGTTCTGTTCAGGGTTTATACATCTCCCAGACACCGGTCATACACATTTAGGGATCTCTGATACATGACCCAGTTCAGATCTTGATCCTCCTCCCCTGGGCCAATTTAAACCCACCTGAGACAGACAGCCAGTTCTCTCGCCCTGGAAAATCAGACAGTGTTTGTCTAGGACAGTGGTCCTCAACTCCAATCCTCGGGGCCCTCTAAATGGCCAGGTTTGCAAGATAACTAAATTACATCACAGGGGATCTCATTTGCTGCTCAGTGATTGCAGTATTCTAGTCTGCATCTCCCCAAGGTAATACTTACAATCTGGCCTGTTAGTGGGCCCCGAGGACCGGAGTTGAGGACCACTGGTCTAGGAGAGCAGGAGGTCGGTAGTACTGTCAAATTGTGTATGTGGAAGCTGACAAGCTGTAGGCTTGCTCGGCCTGATAGTGAGGGCCTGCATTGTGTGTGGTTAGTGCCAAGACACGGCTAGGTTTTTTGTTTTGCCCTTTTTTTTGTCTGCTTGTTTTTTTTTTTTCTTAAAACACTGTACAGCACTTGTATATGGACTTGTATATAGCACCAATAAACACTGCACTGTTTGTCACTACCTTACTTGATTTTGGTATCAGTGCCTGAAAGACTGCTCATCCTAGGGAGCTTTGTACCCGCTACCTGTTCCCCAGCTTACACTTCTGTCAGTAGGGAAGGAATATATCCTGTGTTCCTGCAAAGCAGGGACATGG
The DNA here is from genome assembly GCF_965119305.1 of Pelophylax lessonae. Classification (NCBI taxonomy): domain Eukaryota; kingdom Metazoa; phylum Chordata; class Amphibia; order Anura; family Ranidae; genus Pelophylax; species Pelophylax lessonae. Next base: position 365,297,118 of record NC_138772.1, read on the forward strand.
ATCCACGCCTTCCCCTAGTAAAAGCACCAATCACATAGTACACAAACACTGGCTAGGTACACAGTTAACCCTCTGACCCCCCCCTGATGTTATACCCTTCCCAGCCAGTATCATTATTTACAGTGACAGTGTATATTTTTAGCACTGATCGCTGTATTAGTGTCACTGGTTCCCAAAAAAGTGTTAAAAGTGTCAGTTAGTGTCCGATTTGTCTGTCGCATTATCAGACAAATTGGTGATCACCGCCATTACTAGTAACAAAAAAAAATATAAATTCCATAAATATATTCCATCGTTTTAAAAAAGTTTTTAAACTTTTGGGCAAACCAATCAGCGTACGCTTGTTGGGATATTTTTTTTACCAAAAATAAGTAGCAGAATACACATTGGCCTAAACTGATGAAGAAATCTGATTTTGTTTTACATTTTTTCATTGGATAGGTTTTATAGCAGAAAGTAAATAATATTGTTTTTTTTTTTTTTTCAAAATTTTATTTTTTCTGCTTTTAGCACAAAAAAATAAAAGAAAAATGCAGAGGTGATCAAATACTACCACCAAGCTCTATTTGTGGGGGAAAAAAAAAAAATCACAAATTTTCTTTGGGAACAATGTACGACCGCGTAATTGTCAGTTAAAATAACGCAGTGCTGTAATGCAAAAAATTACCTGGTCATGAAAGGGGGTACATTTTCCAGAGCTGAAGGGGTTAATATTGCTTTAAATTTACTTTAGAAGTGGAAAATGTAAGCACTCTGGACTAATTCTCCTGAGGTTTACAAAATTGAATCTTTCCCATATATAATGTTAAACTAAGCACAGAAAATTTTGTTTTTCGATAATCAGTACAGAAAAGTTGAGTCACACATGCCAACAAATTGGAAGATCACTTCAGTTTATCCAGATAGGTACAAGTTGAATTTTGAGTGGTTGTTGTGGTTATTGTACTTTGTTCCTTTGCACTGTATATATTTCACAGCTTATTTCATAGCAAAAATACACAGTAAATGCCCTCCTCCTCCCAAGACCACAGTGTTCACATTATTTGAAACCTGCTGCTTAAGTCTAGGATGGCTGTCATCTTACTAAGTAAGGTTTAGCTTCTCAAGATCTTTTAATACAGGCAGAAAGTTATATTAAGGTCAAATCATTAGAGTCTGGTGTATGGATAGATGTACTTCGATCCCTTATATTCCAAAACACTGAGGGCCGGTTCACAATTGTGCGAGTGCGGCGATCGCATGTAATTCGGAGCGCACTGCTCCTTCATTACATGCGATCGCATGTGTGGATGCGAATTCAGCTATACACTTTGTATGGCTGAAATTCGCACTGCACCCGCACAGTGGTTCACACTTGTGTGATCCGATCCTGTGCGAACTGTCAGATCGCACTGCGATATGCGATCAAACTGGGGGTGCTGTTAACATTTAATTGACACCCCCTGCGTATCGCATATGGCAGTGTGAACTGCCAGATGTGCGTTTGCGATGCGGGAACAGGCTGCGAATTAGCAGCCTTCCGCATCGCACAAGTGTGAACCGGGACTGAAACCAAATGCCCTGGGGGCCTTTTAGAGGTACATCTAAACAACAAATGTAAAATATTTTGGTTTTATTAAGAATTTCTACAACAGACATAGAAAGGGAAAATAAATCAGGAAAAAATATTTACTACTGTCAGTTTACATTTGCATAGACATTGAGTAAATGGATTACATATTTCAACAGTTTTCCAAGATATGTTGTATTTCATAAACTTGCAAAATAAATGGATGAATTACATCATAAATCTCAACATTTTTCGTGAATATTAATTCACTTTGTCAGAAGTTGATGTAACTGTCAGTTACATAAAGTTCCACGGTCATTTGGTTTTATTGTGATTTTTAGACAGGTGTAATTTCTCTTCAGCCAATAAGAGCCACACTCTTAGAGCCACTAGAGCAAGCATTCATGCAATCAAAATGCCCTATGAATAAACCTTTACTGCATGCTCCTCTCTCATGGACTGACAGAAGTTGCCATTTTTTACATAAAATAAAAAAAAAATTGGATTTTTGTACTTACCTGTAAAATCCATTTCTTGGAGTACATAACGGGACACATAGAAGGCTATAAATCATAACTACCTGGCATGTCCCAAAGCAATGCACATGAGTGGAGAGAGACATGGTCCAAGGAAATTACTTTGCAGTCCGCAATACACTATGGTCAAAGGCAGTATGCTCATCGACTTATGTCCACTTGGTAAAATCTCGAAAAGGTGAGTACTGAATAACCCTGAGCCACTGACGCCTGATGACGGATACCCCAAGAAGCTCCAACACGTCCGGTAGAGTAAGCCTTCACTTGAAAAGGTGGCTCTATATTCTACAAGCCATAGGCTTGGGTAATAAGTTGACAAATCCACCATGGAATTGTTGACTCGGTAGTTGCCTGCCCCTTCTTTAGATCTTTAGACTACCTACCAGCGACAGCCAATTTTAAACTCATCTTGAGGGCCTGAACCACATCCAACATGTGCAGGGTCCTATCTACCAGCAACCAGCCTGGGACAAAAAAAAGGCACCATAAAACTGCGGTTCCCTGAAAAAAATTAAAGCAACCAAGGTTGCAGTCAAAGAACCACTTTGTCATTTTGGTCAAATACCGTAAAACTGCTCCTTGCAAGAGCCACGAATTCTGGCATTCTACCTGCCAACCTAATATCACCAAGAAACAACCTTCCGAATAAAAAAAAAAATAAATTAACAGAAGGTTCTGAATCGGCTTAAGAAATTGGACCCCGACAGTGCCAAAAAAAGGCAACATGACTGGAGAATCTTATATGTGACTGCTTAAACAAAAAGCATGCCCTAAGGAACGAGAAGCAGTCGGCCTTAGAAATAGTATTGCTGAGGCAAAAATCTGTCCCTTGAAAATACTCAAAGACAGCCTTGTATCCACTCCAAACTGGAAAAAATCTCAGATCTGGCCCTCAACATACTTGTGAGGATAAACTTCCTAGCCACAATGCCACATAGGATTTCCCGGTCCTGTAGCACATCTGGGTTTATTAGCCATGTTATCCAAAGTCCAATCAGATCTTGCGAGAGGAGGCCTGAGCAGGTTGAAAGCATCCAGGCTTCAACAGAAGTCCTTACAATTGGCCTCCTAACACAGGAGAACCCAATGAGTTTCTCCAAATCCAATAGATCACCTGTGGAGATTAAGTTCTTTGCACTGAAACTGTGATACAGAACTCCTCTCCAACCTGTTAAGCTGGTGTCTATAGTTCGCAGTTCTGAAAAGAGGGAGAAAAATTTAATGGTCTTTGACCTTTGAGGAGACATGTACCAGCTTACTGACCTGTTGTAAAAACACTGTAGAATCCCACAACTCAGTTCTCCTTTCTTAAGCCAATAGAGCATACTGTTGTACAGTCTGGAAGGAATTGAGCCAAGAGAACCACCTCGACTGAGGCAACTATCTTCCCGATCCTTATTTCGAGGCTAATTAGGGGAAAAACTCAGGGATAGGACCCAAAAAAAAATACCCTGGTTCTTTAATGCAAGGCACTTTTCAGAGAAAAGTCATCCAGGCACCCCAGAATAGGCTCTTTTTGGGTACACCACAGGTCAAACATTTGGCCCAAGACCAACAAAATCACTTGAGGAGTGGGCTAGCTGAAAAAGCAGGCCCTGCACCAGGATACCAGTCCTCTTCCACTAACTGCAAAAACTTTTGGTTACAAGGAAAAAAAATGAGGACATATAGGCAACATCCTCGTTATCCCATGTCTACAGATGTAAGGAAATACTGGATAGGACAAAACCAATACCATACATAATGATTTTCTCTGTTTGAGGTGCAGCCTCCAATATCCAGGAGGCAAACACACACATTAAATGGGCGCAGCTGATGCTACGGGGGCTGGGCCCTAGGCGGGAGGCCAGGATTGTACCTAGAGAGCCAAACATGGGACAAATGTTGCCCTTTGACCCAAGATCAAAAAAGAAATTTAAGTAAAAACCACAAACCTCTTACCCACTTGAAAAGGCTTGATCCCTTCTTGCGACAAAATTAAAAGCCTGCAAAAACCTCTTGGAAATTAAGGGACTTAATTAATGCCACTTCTTAGAGCCCACTTTGCTGACTTGGACAACTAGGACTTTCCACAGAACTTGCCCCGAAGTTTCATTCTAGGGGCCAAAGACGGCGAGCTGAGAGGAAAAGCCTTGCAGAAACAGGAGAGGAAAAGATAAAAATGGGATTTCTGTAGTACTTACCATAAAATCCATTTCTCTGAGTTCATCCACGGACACAATGCTCCATAAATCATAAATACTGGGTTATATTGCCTCCTCCAGGAGTAGGACTAGGCAGAACAAAAAAAAACACATGGGCTGTCCTCAGCTGGTATATAACTCCTCTCTCTGCTCTAGGTAATCAGTTTAGTAGCAAGCAGTATTAGAAGTATAAGAACACTATAGAGGGGTGGGTGCTGTGTCTGTCGAACTCTGGATCTTACGGTAAGTACAAAAATCCCATTATCTCTTTCATTCATCGACGGACACAGAGCTCCATAAATCATAACGTCGTCCTATACACCGAGTATAATATCTCCAAGGTACCCAAAGTATAAGTTTTACCGGTAGATGTAATCTCAAAGCGCTGGCTGTGCGGGAATCCTGTACCGGTATAGCGTATGTACCGTAGCTTTGGCTATATACAGTATACCGCGCTGAGCCAATCACAGTGTGCAATGTATTCTATTATTGAATGCAAAGCCTGCGCAGATTGGCGGAGCAACATCAGCCCGCCTCTCTGACTCCACCAATCCGAGCAGGCTTTGCATTCAATAATATAAAACATCGCTCACCGTGATTGGCTCCGCGCGGTATACTTTATGTAGCCGAAGCTATGGTACATACAGTATACCAGTACAGGATTCCCGCATAGCCAGCACCTTGAGATTACATCTACTGGTAATACTTATACTTAGGGCTTAGGGCACCTTGGAGATATTATGAGAGAATACATTTACAGTACTTATGGTACCTTGGAGATATATGAGAGATTACATTTACAGTAGTTACGGTACCTTGGAGATTAATAGGGCACCAACAGCCAGCGGTTTGAAAGATTACATCTAATACTTTCTTACAGTACCTTGGAGATATATGAGAGATCTGAGAAATCTGATGTTTTTCAATGGAGTTGGCTTGCTTCGGAAAGGGGAGGGGGTAGTCTTATACGGCGAGTATAGCCCAAAACCTATGTTTTAACTTGAAAATTAGGGGGGTCGTCTTATACGCCCGTCATCTTATACCCCGGAAAATACATTATCTACCTTATAGAATTTTGTGAAGGTATGCACTATCGTCAAAGTGGCCGCCTTGCAAACTTGCGACATTTGTGCCTGATGACGGAAGGCCCAAGAAGTACTCAGCACCACAGTAGAATGCGCCGTGACAGGGAAAGGTGGAACCTGACATTTAATGGAATAGGCCTGAGTCACTGTATGCCTGATCCATCTGGAGATGGTAGCCAAAGAAACGGCCAGCCTTTTCCTTGGTCCGTCCGGAACCACAAAAAGAGAGTCTGACCTCCAAAAGGACTCAGTAGCTGTCAGATACACCTGAAGCGCACGAATCACATCCAAGATATGCACAGCAAATGCCCTGGGATTAGCCAGCTTGGGACACAAGGAAAGCAACACAATGTCCTCATTCAAATGGAAGTCTGAGAAAACTTTGGGCTGAAATGATGGACAAGAACAAAGAACCACTTTATCCCTATGGACCACTAAATAGGGACTGCAACAGGATAATGCTGCCAATTCCGATACCCTGCAGGCCGAGGTAATAGCCACCAAGGATGTCACCTTCTGGGATAACGTAGGCAAGGGAATCTCCCGAATATTCTCAAATAGAGGTTTCTGGAGAACCAAAAGTACTAAATCCCATGGTGGCAAAAGAGACCATACAGGTGGAGCCACATGTCGAACCCCTGAATAAGGGTACGAACTAAAGAATGCATGCCTAGGGGTCGCTGAAAGAAGATTGGCAGGGCAGACATCTGACCCTTGATGGTACTCAAGACCAACTTCTATTTAATGCCCTGTTGAAGAAAGGTAAAGATCCGAGCTACAGAAAAGGATTGAAGATGAGCACCAATCGACTCCAAGAAATGTATGATTTCCACGTACAATAGTATATCTTGCTGGAAAATGACTTCCTCGCCTTCCCCATAGTAGGGATCACTGATCCAGACAAACTTCTATCCTTCAGTACCTGGCTTTTAATAGCTAAGCCATTAAAACCAGCGACCAGAATGATTATAAAACCCTCACCCTTGATTCCTCACAGGAACTGCAGAAGAAGCTTGAGCAGAGGATGACACTGGCCTTACCGTGCCCCTAGAACGCCTGCAGCGTCTGTCAGAGCAGCCCGTAACCTCGCCATGAACCTCCTATGGGGCCGAACCTGCTGAAGGAGCTGCATGCAGGTCTGTGCAAACCGTACTGTAAAGTAGGATGGTAGATCAGCCCTGGGGACAACTGGTTTACTCTGAGAGGAAGCCCCCAAGGGACGTTTATGGCCACCAGACTGATTGGAAGATCCTTGCCTTTGATTCCTCGCAGGAATAGCGGAAAAAGCCTGAGCAGAGGACGATACTGGCCTTATCGTGGCCCTTTGATTCCTGCAGTGTCTGCCAGAGGAACCCGTGATCTCACCACGAACCTCGGTATCTTCCTGTGGAGCCGAACCTGGTAAAGGAGCTGCATGTAGGACTGTGCAAACAGAACTGTCTTGAAGGTGGATACCACCAGACTCAGAGCCTGTATGCAAAATGGGAGAGAGAACTATCTGTGTGACAGCAGCCTGTGAATCATGGTCTGTGGTTCCTGAAGTTTGTCCAGAGGAATCAGACCTAGGTAAATAAATTCCTTGGACATGGATAGGGGGGGCCTTAGGTAGTTCGGATATCACCTTAATCTTTGCAGGAATTAAATCTGCACAAGGAGACTCAGGACCTAAAAAAAACTAAAAGGACAAGCTTTGTCCCCCTTTCTGGGTACCCCCAAAATAATCATTTTGTCGATCCCCTTGACGCTCATGAAGGAGGTACACGAGGCTGGAAACCAGCAAAGATGTCCCTTACCCCAATAATGGGTTAGGGCAGACCTTCATACTGAAGGGGTCTTGTCTGTGGGTCCAGAGAAGCTAGCTCTAGGCTTACCAGACCAAGGATGTTTGGAACCTCCCGGGGAAGATTTGAAAGATCGATTTCCCTTATTCTCCGACACAGAAGCACAAAATAATTTTCTGTGCTGAGAAGGAGGGCACCCATCTGCGACAAGGCTCTTTCCCTTTCCTAGACTATGGCAAGAAGGTACTCTTTCCCCCCCCGTGATACCCTTAATGATGTCATCCTGGGTAGTCCCAAACAGGCGATCGCCTTGAAAGGGCAAATTAATGAGAGCTTTACTAGAGGCTTGGTCTGCAGACCAATTCTTAAGCCACAGCATGCACCTAATCCCCACCGCTGAAACAGAATGTTTGGACAGCACAGGAGCTGTATCCAAATCTGCATCACAAATAAACTGCAGCCCCTGGATCAACTGGTCCGCTAAATGAACATAAGCAGCGGGGACCTGCTCATCCCCAAGGCTCTGGCGCAAAAGCTTGGCCCATTCAGTTAGGGTCTGAGACACCAGGGCTGAGGCAAAGACTGACTGCAATGTCGAACCAGCCATCGTAAACATGCTGCGTGCCACAGCCTCCGCTTTTCTGTCAGCCGGGTCCTCAAAGGATGGGGTTCCTCTACTGGGATCATGATAGCTTTGTTCAACCTGGAAACAGGAGGGTCCACAAGTGGTGGACTAGTCCACTTTTTTTGAAAGGTGATTTCTCAAAAGGGTAACGTACAGCAAAACGTTTGCGGACCACAAAGGGTAATTTTGGTTGTTCCTATTCCTTACAGGAAAACCTGTCAAAAAAAGGCACATAAGGGAACACCTATGGAGTGCAAAGTGACTTATGCGTACCAAATGACATAGCCCCGTCCGTGGCTACATCAGCCGCACTCTCCATTTCTAAAGTGATAAATGAATCTACGAGCACTATTTAATTCACTGTTGCGACCATAGAGGAATCATCCTCACCATCAGATGAATCTGGGGGTGTGATATTAAGCCCCCCTGGATGGGCCGTGTCCCTGTGGCATTAGGCTCAGAATCAGATGAGACAGACTAAACAGGGAAAAGTGGGGAACGCTTCCTCCTGGGCCTCTTCCACCCGGGACACTAAGGACTGCAGGACAGCTGTCAATGCAACCATGGGAAGCTGGGGTTCCGAGGGAAATGCCACCTCCATGAGGGGGAAAGTGGGGGAGATGTGACCCTAAAGGCTCCATACGGAAAGGAAGACCTTGCAGTACAAAAACAATCTTTTGGCACCACTAAAGGATCCCCTCAAGGCTTAGGGTACCTATCAGCAGAGAGAGCGATAACAGGGACCACCAAGGATTCACTCTACCGATCTGAGCGCCGAGAATGCGAACCTAGCATCACCATGGACACCCTGTTCATATGTCCCGGACACAGGAAAGGGAAACTAAGGGAAAGGAGGAGCATCGGCATCCCCTCAAGGCTTTTGTCGTCTCCAGCGCCCCTGGACTAAGGGAAAATGGCCCCTGTGACATCATCGGGCTACAAAAACATGGCCATCAACCGGAGACCAGCCAGACTAAGGGAAAATGCGTGCGGATAGTCGGGAGACCCTAGGGGTCCCTGCTACATCCTCTGCCCTGAGACTCCCACCAGACTCCAGGTCCAGACAGGGGGAGAAGTGAGTAGGGGAAGCCCAGCTCACTGAGGGATTTTTAAGGTTTAAAGGAGGGAAGCTGCAGGCAGGTCTGACCGTCCCTGGAGGTTACACGCATCTACCCCAAAAAAACGTCAAAAGGGGAGAGGGGGGATTTTACTTACCCTTCCATGGTGCATATAACACTGCAGAATCCTCAACACCGAAGTAGGGGAGCTGTCGGCCAAGGAACCTCTGCGACTCAGACCCAAGCCCTGGCATAGGCTACCCTGCGAGACGTTTAACTCACGGCCCAGCCTCTGTCAATGAGGCTATGTCGCGGCTAACCTAGCGTGTAGCTGCGGGCTGCACGCGCTCGCTGGTTGGGCTGGGGGGACCACTGGACCTAGATTATCCAGTCTGTCGCCCAGCAGTTGATTGTAGATCTCCCGAGAGAAAAAAACAAAAAAGATCTAAGGAAGGAGAAAAAAATTGCTAGAACCAGAGATCCCAGCCGGGAGCCTAAGTCCTTACTCCTGACTAGACAGATTAAAACTGATTACCTAGAGCAGAGAGGGGGGTTATATACTAGCTAAGGACAGCCCATGGGCATAGCCAGGTGTTTTTTATTCTGCCTAGTCCTACTCCTGGAGGAGGCAATATAACCCAGAAGTTATGATTTATGGAGCACTGTGTCGGTAGATGAATGAAAGAGAAAAGTAACTTTTCTCTCCTGAAACTTCTAGATATACACGGCGGTGCTATATAAATCCTGTATAATAATAATACATCCCCAAGTCTGGCCCCAACAGAAATTCCCCTAAAAAATCTGCTAACAGCTTCTGGCAGGGTGACATTCTTGCCAAAGAGCTCACACCAGTGCAGTAACAAAGGAGAAGTTCACCTTTTGGAACATGTTACACATTCCACCCATATTTAGGGTGGAGCATGTAACATGCTCCAGCAGCTGTATCCTCTCCCCCTTCCCTCCTCCCAGTGACAGCATGCTGGCTTCTTTTCCAGGTGCCGCTGTAACTGTTTTTAAAAAACGAGGCTGTGCTGGGCTTTGCCCACCTAGCTGTGTCATTCATTCACTGAGTTCTGTGAATGGAAAACTACAAGTGCTGACAGCCTTTGCGGCTATCGGCTTGTAGGTCTCAATGCACCTCCATGGTACTGTTGAGCACTGGAGAATTAATTGTCTTTTCCTGTCAGTGTGTATCTGCCTGCCCGTATGAGGTATGAGCAGACAGATAAACTGACAAGTCTGCAGGAGTCCTTCATGGCACCCATGATCTGCTGATCGCGAGTGCGATGCTTTAATCGTTCCAAGTAAAAAAAAAAAAAAAGATGTGAATTTATTTATTTAAAAAGGTGAACTTATATTTTAAGATTCCAGCAAAAACAAGAGCCTTAAGAAAATATGTTAATCTTCACGCAGCTCAGTCTCACGGTCTGTGGAGACTATCCACAGACAGGCTCTGGCAGACCCCTACCTCTGCCATCGCTGCTTATGGTAAAAAATGTCTTCAGCATATCAACTGTTCCCAGCTCCATCCTTAAATACTGAAACATCATCCACTAGCCATAGAAGGCTTTTATTAAGAAAAAGGGATAGTCACCTCCAACGAGGACATACTCCGATTCTTACGGAGTTCTTCCTCCACAGAGCACAGCATAGCAGCCCTGCTTGGAGGAAAAAAAACACTATTAGAATAAAGCATATTCACATACACCACCTCCTTGAGGTGGTGGTGTAGAAGAAGCAACTGGGATCCTTTCAGCTACTGCCACAATCCCAGGGTGGAGTGGAAATGTAACTGAGGAATCTGTGTGTATTATTTTCCTTAAATACACTAAAGCCTATTTGGTAGGAGTTACCTAAGCTCAGGATACCCCAAAGAGGAGCCTACCTCCTCCATAACCTCAGATCACTATTTTCTGCATCTTCCATATAGTCCACTACTCCATCTTCTATCCCTGTGGAGGGAGAAGAGAAGGAAAAACTATTCCATCCAATACTATCTTACCCACAGTGGTGATATTTATGCAACAAATGGTTGTTGTATCCCTGTGACAACATCTTATGTTAGTGCATAAGTAAGGGCGTTCCGGAGGTAGCAGAAATTACCTGAAAAGAGAAAAAAGGCTCAGAACATCTGAAGACCTCTTGACCCTCAGGGGAATAGCACTAGGGTCCCTGTCTAGGGTCTTTCTGACCTGATAGGGGCCCTCATGGGCCCACCCGCCCTGTGCAACCACCTCTCTGCTGTTCTTCAGAGAAAAATATATGGCCTGCTTACAAACATTTGGACCTGTGCTGGAAAGCAGTCCCCATCAATTGAGAGGATATCATGAGGTAGACCATCTTGCTGGTAGTGCCCTCCATGATGTGTGCTGTCATACACCTATCCTGATGCTGTAGAGCCAGTCTTTCATAGTAGTGAAGTTTGCATTCTGTGCAGATGCCCTGCACTGTTCAGCAGTTCCTACCAAAAACATGGTCACCAGTTACAGGTCCTTGCTCCTCTGATGCCATCCTTCATGTATGCTTACCGCTGTGCACGCATGCTCTCTATCATGCTGCGCACCCGCAAGTTGCGTTAAGTCTGCACAGTAAAAGGGAAACCAGAACCTAGTCCATTAGGCACAATATCTCAAGATTACATGGTGGGTGGTCCTATGCCTGCTTAGTACTGTTCCATACTGTGCGTATTAAAGTAAAAAATCATCAATGGCATTTTCAAGGAAACCATCACTATTCTACTGCCGTCAGGGGCCACAGAAAAAAGGGCACTCTAATAAAAGCAGCTAGGCATAGACATGCAGTGGGTTATGAAAGAATCCCCCCCCTCTTTTAAAATGTTCACATGTTGTTGCTTTGTAGCCTGAAATGAAGACAGACATAGTTTTTGATTTATCCAGCTGTATTTACTCAGTGCAGCTCATAACATCCAAGTGAACATCAACATGTCAGAAAAAAAAATAAAAACAGAATCACTGAGTGGGAAAAAATCACCACCGTGTCAGTATTTTGTTGAACCACCATTTGCTTTAATTAAAGCCTTTAGTCTGTTGGAATTTGTCTCTACTAACTTTGCAATATTTGTCCACTCCTTGCAGAACTGATCAAATTCAGTTTTTGGACTGCAGTCTTTAAGTATTTCAACAGATTGCCAATGGAGTTTAATTCTGGGCTCTAACTAGGCCATGCAAGGACATTCAGCTTATTCTCCTACAACCACTGTGCAGTCATTTTTTTCTGTGTGCTTTGGGTCATTGTCATGTGGAAAGGTAAACCTTCTTCCCATTGACAACTTACTGGCAGAAGGCAACAGATTTTCCTGAAGAATTTAACAGTATTTTGCCCCATCCATTTTTCCTTCTATCCTGACAAATAATCCAGTCCCTGCTGCAAAGAAACACCCCATAACTGGATACCACCTCCATGCTTTACTGTAGGAATGGTGTTATTTGGATGCTGAGCTATACTTTCACATATCGCCCAAGCAAGTTTCCAGCATATTAGCACTACTGGAATCTAGTGCCTAAGAAATAAGGCAGTAATCCATCGCTGTGCAGTGAAAGACTTTGCGGAAGGTAGACAGTCACAAAATCTGGATCAACTTAGAAACTGTGGGTCGGTTTCGACTCAATGCACAGGTGTAAACAAAACCTTTTGTATTTAAATGGGAAAACTATTTAAAAGTAGTTGGTATAACTAAAGGAGCTAAAAGTTAGATCTGTTTTTTGTCTAAGTAGAGCTGTGCGATTAATCGTTAAAAAAAATTGTGATCGCTACCCTCTATAAGGAAAATACTTATAAAAATTCTCTACTTTTGGTACCTGACACCGGACATACTCCATGTCATCTATCCCACTACCTCTGACCACTGCTGGCATTGATTCAAGGATAAAGGCACCCTCTTCAACATATTCTGGACCTGTCCGTTGATCGCCCCTTTCTGGCACTAAGTATAACAGTTGTTGGGTCACCTGTTTGGGATACCTATTCCACTGTCACCGAAATGTTTCCTCTTAGGCCTATCCCCCCTAAACCCTATAATAAGCTGCTGCGCCATATCCTTATGGCTGCACGCTTCTTTATAGCTATTAACTGGAAAAAACGCTTTCCCCCTTCCCCTGATGCTTTGTATGCCATGAACAGGGATGAGGAACTGATGGAGAAACTGACTGCTAGAATACAGGACAAAATGAAAATTCACAACCGTGTGTGGGAACTATGGCATCTTCAGGAGGACCCACCCTGAGAACCCTTTCCCCCCTTCTTCTTTGGCGAGCCGTAGCGATGACCCCTACCTCTTCCCTCTTCTTTTCTCCTTTTTTCGCTCTTCCCTTCCTCTATAACTTTTTTCTTTCTTTTCTCTTACCTAATCCTTTCTTTTTATGTTTTTTTTTCTTCAGTATTATCATTTCTCCTTCTAATGAAGATATTTGGCACTATATAGCCCTGGTGGTTTACGGGGCGGGGGATAGGCAGGAGGGTTTCATGTACTTGTTGGCCGGGCCTTTCTTTTCCTCTCCTCCCTCTTTTCCTTTCTTGCTGAGACTCCTCATATTCATGTATGATATTTGCCACTGCTACTGCAGTTTCAACTGTTTTTACCATATCCTTGTGTGTTTCTTATTATGAACATGGTGCTCATGTCTTCAAATGCCTTTTTCTCTGTCTAACAAAGAAAATTAACAATTATAAAAAAAAAAAAGAAAAAAAATTCGACCTTGAGTCAGCCCCTCCCCCTGCTCTTAAAACGGCAATTCCTCGATTCATATACTGCTGTTCTCTGCTCACTCACAGCTGTCAAAATTAAAAAAGAGCCTCCAGAAAAAGTTTATCAACATTGTTAGGGCTGCTAGATAGCTGTAAACACAATGTTTGACAATGTATCATTTCATTCTTTTAGATCAAAGGAATGAACTTCCGTCTGGAAATGAGGTCAGTTTACCCTCATAAAGACTAAACCTTTTTCTGACACTTGATGCTTCCAAGTTAAATCAGTATTTTTTGCTAGAAAATCCTTAGAACCCCAAACATTATAAATATTTCTTTTAAGCAGAGACCCTAGAGAATAAAATGGTGACCGATGCTATCTTTTATGTCACACTGTATTTGCACAGAATTCTTTCAAACACAGTTTTTTTGGAAACATATACACTTTAATAAATTTAAAAAATAAACAAACAGTAAAAAAAGCCCATTTGTTTTGTATAATGTAAAAGATGATGTTACGCCAAGAATCGTGATCTTTATTCTAACTAAAAAAAATAGTGATTCTCATTTTATCCAGAATCGTGCAGCTCTATGTCAAAGTATGATGTTTTAACTCATGCCTCTAATGTATATGGTGGGATACCATGCTAGGTCACTAAACCTACGGTAGCAAAACCCAGATGTGACCCAGAAACCCAGGTGTTCAGGAAAAGTGCTGTTAAGGGTGAGGATTGATGAGCTAATCAATCTGTCACACTCAGATCCTCAGCAGGGTGGTTGGAGTGGAGCTGGAGGTGGATAATATTCAGAAAACAAGCACATGCTTAGTGTAACCTGAAATTGATGCTGACATTTTCAATTGTGAAAAGAAATTTTTTCCTAAGTAATATAGGAAATAACTCTTCTAACCTTCCGGAGGATGTCAGATAATCAGAGAGCTTATTTTCCAAAAGCAAACTTTTCAAAGATGAATTATGAATAATCAGGCGTTTCAGATGTGTGTTATATAGGTTTGAGTCAGCAGTTTGTTGGTTTAGTTTGAACTTAAAAAAGGAAGAAAGAAAAAGATATTGATAGCATCAAGTCTCATTTAAATGAATGTCATTATATTTTCGAGAAAAATGAAACATTCATCTCTTCATGGATATATTTACTGCCTGTGATAATGTGCCCATTTTATTGAAATCCACTGAACATGTTCTGAAAATAACTAATGCCAGGATGAACAAAAAAATCTTTACAGTAATGAATGGATTTTGCAGTATGTTGGATGTCCACAGAGTGCTATCAGAATGTCATATCAAGGAGGCGAAGATGTTGGGTAGTTTGTTTGCAGTTAAATACATGGTGAGTTTGGTCATATAGCGCATCAATAGCTTTAACACCTGCTACTATAGGCTTACTGTTGCAGGTGAGATTGTGCTCAAATCTAATGTAGAACACCTGAAAATTAGTCACCTGCAAATAAATGATCACATCCAAAAGAATAATCTAAATGCAACCCTTAACTTGCACCTACCCGTAAACCTAATCCTAAAACTTAACTCTGTATTCCAAAATCCGAACCTAACCATTAATCACTTGTACTGATAATGCATCTTTAAGCATTATCAGTTGAGGTATCACACTACAAACATAGAATACTGCAGGTTACCAGTCTATAGAAGAGGTGGCTGTATGTTTTCTTTTTCTTTTTTTTTTTTTAGACTTCTCTTCCTTTAGCTGTGCCTTGGAGTGGGTCCCTGAGTGGCTATGTTTATTCCCTCACTGTATTTATGAAGGGAGTCATTGCTGCCACCTAAACCAGGCTACTAATATTATTATTATTATTATTATGTTTTTGTTCATCTTTATGAATTAGGATTAACAAAGAGACACATTAAAAGGTCCCTCCTAAACCTTCTTTAATTTTGTTACTACTGTAAACATCTCTCTTTATAAATGTAAAGTGCTGTGCAAACTGTTGGCGCTATATAAATCCTGTATAAAAAACACAATGGCTGTATGGATTAGTAAATTACATAAGATAGATAGAATTTTGTTCGCATTTGTCAGTGCAGCTCACAGGAGGACACAAGGATACCTTACATCAACAAGTATGTTCTGTACTTGCATATGTATTTGCCAAAGAAAATGAAAATGAATGCAGCCATTAATGTTAAGGTGGTTGTAAACCCACTTTAGAGACTTTTACCTATAGGTAAGCCCTTGGTAAGGCTTACCTATAGGTGCTATAAATATCTCATAAACATGCACCGTTTAGGAGATATTTACAGTGCATGCAGCCGATGATGTCATCGGCACATTCGCTCTGAAGCAACGGACACCCGTGCGCGCGTGGGAGTGATGTAATCATGCCTCCGGCCAATCAGATGGCCAGAGGACACGAACCAGGAAGCAGGACGCCCGAACATGACGACTGTCCTGTCGCTGAGCGGGCGGCACTGTGGTGGCTTCGTTTTAAGGTAAGTATTTCATAATGAGCTAGTATGCGATACATACTAGCTCATTATGCCTTTGTCTTTACAGGTTTTTTTTTCTAATTTTTTTTCAGAGGGTTTACTTCCTCTTTAAGCTGCAATAATTTTACATTTTTGCTCTTCGGTTTAGCTATGCTTTAACTACTTTGCGCCCACCCACAGAAATTATACTGCGGGCAGGTGGCAGCTGCAGGCCGGGCGAAGTACCTGTATGTTGCGGCCTTCCTTACGGCTTTGGGGTGAATGTAAGCACATCCTCTGCTGACCTGTGCTGTGACCAGACAAAGCACAAATCTGGCAGCTGATTTCAACCAATGATTTTGGCTGATCGGTGGCCAGTCACACACAGTATTATCACTGATCACTGTATTAGTGTCACTATTGATATCAGTGTCAGTTGGTTAGTTAGTGCACCTCCTAGTCAGACAGAGACAGGCAGTGTCCATGTAAATAGCAGATGAGCATACATTAACCTTAAGCACTAGGATCCACTACTGTTTCTAAGATGACCAACCAGCTGGATTAAAAAAGTGGACTGAACTCCAACATGGCCTGAGTATTTTATCTGGTGATATCACTTATTGCCAGTCTCAGGCCACTACTACCTCTTCAAACCCTCCAGAACCACCAGTGAAATGGCAATTCACTAAACAATTAATTAATTTCCAACTTAAAAAGACATGACTCATGGTAGATGTGGATTGTACAACCATGTTTGTTCAGTCATTTTCATATATTTCCTAGGTGGCCATAAACATGCTTGTCAAATCTACTTTGAACTGGACACCTGAGAATGTGTTGAGTTGCCTAATTTTATAGTTTAGGGCACCATTTATCATTCTCCACATAATCTTAAAAAGAATGGACACATGTACTACATTTCACAGCAAAGTGAGGAAAATGCCTTCTTCCAGATTTGCATATTTGATTGCTGTGTTTGTTTTGCTCAATAACGAGTGTTTGAACAGCAAAGTAGTAACTCATTTCAAATTTAGCACAGGGGTTTAATTGCTCAGTAATTTGTTTAAACTGTTTAAACAATTTACAATTTAGTCAACATAAAAATTTGTGAGCAATCATATGGGAAAAGCCATAAAACTGTAGCTAAATACTAAGTAATCAAAGTTTTATAGACTCAAATAGCATTTAACTAACAAAAATTATCATTATGATTTGATGCTAACTGCTCTGTTACATTTCACTTAATTTCAAACTTGGTAAACATTAAAAAATAATTGATCGTTTTGTACAACCACTTCTGTAGTTTTGCATTTGATTTTGATTCGAAACAAAATGCTCTTTATAACAGACAGAAAGAATCTGTTAGAGCAGTCATTCTCAAACTCTATTTTCAGCCAGCCCTTACATGCATGTAACAGATGTCATCCAGGCCGCGCCTTTTTTATACACCATTGTCAAAAAATAGGGGGTGCCATTTACAAAAGGATTTAACACGGTTTCAATTTTTTTACTCCAATTTGACAAATGTCCCTATTTACAAAACAGCACTATGTAATTTCTACTATAATTTTTACCTCATTTTGGACAGAAGTCTTCCATTATGTTCAAGCATGCTGTAGATACTTGCGCAAATATGGCAGGAGCCCCTCCACATGGGTTAAAAAATATAGTGTCCAAGTAAATAGAAGCAATAGTTATCTAGATTAGGCAATGCAGAATCTTGCATAATGCCTGTGTGGTAGGCTCTCTTTAAGGAAGTTTAGTTTTTCCCGATTTAGACCCCTCAGTTACTACATGCTTAAGAGATGCGGCAACCCACAAAACCAAAAATGCTAAATGTTTATACATCTTTAGCAGCTAAGAACTGTGTTTTTATTTTCATTTTTTTGGGTTTGTACAGATATAAAAAAAAAAAAAACTCTGTTAACAAGTGGAACTTTTTTGGTACTGAAGCTGGAAGAATTAGTTGATAACTACCAGTTTGAGACCATCAGGACACGCCAATGAAAGAAAACCCCAGTTTCAGCCTCATTTGCTTACTTTATGAAAATTGCTCTATGGAGTCAGCAGTCTTTATAGTTAGTAAAGTGTGCCCATTCCAGGATGGCAAGGGTTGGAGAGATCACAAACAATGCTAAAAAATGTTTTAGTGGGCTGTATGTGCAGAGGAAGGCAGAGTATGGCAGCAGACATATGCAGAAAAATAGTACAAAGCACATGAAAGCATGCAGTATGTGCAGGAGAGGAGTGCATGGGGTGCGACAGTGGGCAGTATGTGCAGGAAAGGGGTGTGGAGTATATGACAGCAGGCAGTTTATGCAAGAAAAATAGTGTGGAGGGTATGACAGGGAGCAGCATGTGCAGTACAGAACAGTTTTAAATATGACAGCAGGCAATATTTGCAGGAGAAAAATGTGAAGGGTATGGCAGCAGTAAAAACAGACACTCTTGATTTACAAATGGTTACCGATACTTTTATAATCAAAATAAATCACTAAAAAATATGGTCCATAGGTATACAGGTAAACTACTGACAACAATTAGCTTTCGTTAAAGTAATTAGGCGATGGGTTCACTTCCTTTTTCCTCCATCACTGTAAAGGTTTAATGGGTTTGTTCAATAGAGACACAAGAAGTTAGAATTGTTTGTGTATTATCAGCTTAAGCATATTGTGACTGTCTATTGTGACTTAAGGATCAGATCACATTTTATTGCAAATTAGTGCAGAAAACTATTAAACAAAAAACAGAAGAGACAAAATCCTCATAATTTCTGGTTTCATATACCACACAGATGATCGGGGAATGGATGTTCCTAATTCTTCTCTATGGTCTGGCTCAGTCACCCACAGCCGTCCTGTGCTCCCCAGTGGTATGAGAAAGCCTGGAATAGGCGGCAGCCCCCTGTAAAAATTATTTAGGGTGACTCAGGTCACCTTTACGAAAAAAAAAGCATTGTCTGCAGAACATGATACCAGAATCATAGCTGCAGCTACAGCCATAAGTCTAACATCACAGATTCCGGTCCAGGACAAACAGTGGGAAGTGGTTAAACACAAAATAAGGCTCCCATTGGACCAGAGACTGTGGAGATGAGATTGATATTTAGCATGGTGCACTAAATAAATGTGAGGGATTATCACACACGACCTAAAGATTGGGTACTTTGGGGTTAAAGGACTTGTGTTGGGTATAGAGAGATTCTATTTTTGTTGGCACTGGCCAACACAATGCACACATGCTGCATACCGTCAGCTGAGAGGCTGTAAGGTACCTGTAAAAGGTTTAATCCAGAGTGGAGCTTTGGCTGGGGGTTGAGGCATTAGTGCGGTTAGGCAGGCCAGGCAGCAAGGTACAAAGTCAGAATCCAGAAGTATGGTCGGAGGCAGGCAGTGTCATACACAGACTGGCAGAGTAATGTAGAATCGTCAGGTAGAAAGTAATCTAGGAAACAGGCAAAGGTCAAAGTCCAGAAGTTCAGTACCTCAGCAGTACATCACACACCAAGGGAAAAAGATTCAACAAATGGGCCCAGTACACAGGATGTCCTGAAATTTAAGCTGGGTGAATTGTGGATTGACTGCAACTGGAAGGCAGGTGAAGCTAGAGTGTTCCAGGGGCAGATGTAGTAAGCAGAGTGTAAGCTGCAGAGAGTCAGATTCCCCAGTGGCAGAGTGAACAGGACCACAGCAAAGAGCCGGACATACATGCTCCTGAAGTGTATCACATTTACTGCAGACAGTTTCACACACAGCTGGGAGACTGAGG